>NW_022681470.1:63238195-63864282 GCF_009764315.1 Trachypithecus francoisi | reverse complement strand
CATGAAGGATCCTCAAATTGCACCACTTCAGTCTGTCCTGAGAAATACCCCCATTCTAGATGGGCCAAAAGGGATCCCACTATGGGCCCCACCCTCCTCCAGTCATGCCCATGCCCATGCCCACGCCCACAGGGTGAGGAGTTCGCAGGCCAGGGGGATGCACACACCCCAAACCCACACCCAACCCCACTTTTTTTGAGACAGGATCTCACTCCTGTCACCCAGGCTGGAATGCAGTGGTGCAATCACGGCTCACTGTAAGCTCAGCTTCCCAGACTCAAGTGATCCTCCCACCTCAGCCTCCTGAGTAACTGGGACTACAGGCACATGCCACCACTCCTGGCTAATTTTTGTATTTTTAATAGAGATAGGGTCTCACCATGTTGCCCAGGCTGGTCTCAAACTCCTGGACTCAAGTGATCAGCCTGCTTCAGCCTCCCAAAGTGCTGGGATTACAGGCCCCAGCCACCATGCCCTACCCAAACTCTCTCTTCTAGAACTAGAATTCCCTGTCCACATGACTGTGGGCCCCCTTTCAATGATGGTGCAAGATTCTATCCTGGGTCTTCCTCTTGAGATTGACCCCTGGCCTATAAAAGGTGGCCACAGGTGGCTACTTGGGAAGAAGGTGGGGGGGGAAGAAGACTGTACTTGCAAGCTGAGGTGTCTGCTATGTATATACCAGGACCCCTGTGCTGTGGGCAGGAGGAAGGGATGAGAAGGAAGGTGGGCAGAGACTGGGGGCAGGAAGCTTGAGGTTGTTTTCCCTGCATGGCCACGGAGTAGAGTGAACATCCAAAGAGGGTGCATTTGTCAAGCTAGGTAGTAAAGCGAATTTTATTTAACGGTTCATTAACTTGATTTATAACTTAAAAATATTCAGATATACAGTATTTGGGCCTTAATTTGTACTCCTACTCCAGGTCCTGCAAATGCTGGGGTGGGCCTCCCTAGGGCCTAGTGCATGAGGCACAAACTGTAGGCCACTTTGCCTGGAGCCCTGTCTGGAGCTCTTTAATAAAGCAAGGCAGTGTCATGCAGTGTGAGCTTTCAAACCTTTTTACCTTGACCAATAATACATACATACACACATACATACATACAAACATATATACATATATACATTTGATGCTGGGACCCAGCGTGCACGCGCGCACACACACACACACACACTTAACATTTATTCTTTATTCTTTGACATGAAGATGAGTTCTAGGCTTCAGCAGTTGGGTGGATGATGGGATCATTGGAAGAGTATGTGAAGGTTTTGGAAGAGAAATCAGTTCTTTCTTGGCTGTCCTAAGTTTGGCATATATCTTACACACTCAAGTAGGGTCCAAGTGGAGACATTAGAGGCAAGTCTGGAGCTCAGAGGTAAAACTGGAGATCATGTTTTGATGGAATCTATAGCATTAGTTATAAAAGCCATGGGAGTCAATGAGCGAGTGAAGGCAGAGAGGGAGGGAGGACAGAGAAAAGAACAGGTGCAAGGCACAGGCCCTGGGCAAGCCCAGCATGGAGAGGTGGGAGAGAAGGAGAGGAAGAACACAGGCTGACAGGGAGCCACCACTGAGGGTGTGCACTGGGGAAGCCACACCAAGGGTGTGTTTCAAGATGGGCCAGCTCCATTCTGTCAACCGCTGCTGAGAGGATGAGGGGAAATGAAGACAAAGAGGCAACCATTACATGTGGCAACAGGAGAATTTCAGTGACTTGACAAGAGCAGTTTCAGTGGAACACTGGACACGAAATTCTGATAGGAGTGGATTGAAGAGAAATTGGGAGGTATGGAAGTGAATCTGATTTAGCAAATTTGATGACTGGTTTGAGAAAGAGAATAAAGAGGTGTGTTGGCAGGTGAAGGGGAGGCAAAGGTCAACTGAGGAGTTTTTAAAGATGGGCAAAGCCAGGCATGGAGGCTCATGCCTGCAATCCCAACACTTTGGGAGGCCAAGGTGGGTGGATCATTTGAGCTGGGATTCAAGACCAGCCTGGGCAACATGGTGAAAGCCCATCTCTACCCAAAAAAAATTAGCCATGCGTGGTGGCAGGCGCCTGTAATCCCATCCATCTACTCAGGAGGCTGAAGTGGGAGCCTCAATTGAGCCCAGGAAGTGGAGACTGCAGTGAGCCAAGATTGCACCACTGCACTCCAGCCTGGGCGACAGAGAAAGACCCTGGCTTAAAAAAAGAAGAAGAAAAGATGGGCAATAGCAGGACATGTGTGTAAGCTATGGCAATGCTAGATGAGAAGGCCATTCTTCTCCAATAGCCAGAGAAAGAAACAGGATCATTGCAGACAAGCAGAACTAAAACAGATGTGAATGATGGACTCAGGATACAGGTGGAGGGGCTGGCCTTTGAAAGGAGATGGATACTTCATTCTTTGTGACAGGCTGCAGGCCTAGACACACCCAGGCTACTGTATTTGGAAATAAGATGCTGAGTGGGATGTTTCTCATCCTTTTAAAAAAAATCCATGCCCCTTTTGATAAACATAAAAATCACAGGCCAATTCTCCTCTTCCTGAGATCTGCTCTGATTTGAGTTGACTAGGTCCTCATTTGCACTTCCACTGGAAAATCACCCCTAAGTGGATGCCAGAGTCCCTCTCCAGAGCTCCCCAGCCACCAAGGACCTATGAACCTTGACCTTATTTTGTATGGTGAAAATGTTTTCCCATTTTCCAATCATGTATTTACGTCCACTTATATATTGAGAGTGATTCTTTAAGCCACATATCTCCCTCTTCCCTATCATAAGCACTGAAAATCAAGTCACCAATTTAGAGATTAATGTCACTTAGCAGCCTCTCAAAAATATTACTATTGAACAGGTTAGTTCCTTTCGAAGCCTTCTCCAATTCCTCCTTTTCTTCCCCAGAATCATTTGTAAATGTTCTATAGCCCAGGATTGCAGAAATGCAAGGGCACCTAGGACACTTGTTGAAAAACACATATTTCTAGACCATGCCACACATAGATGTAATCACCATTCCTAAGCACAGGATCAGGTCATCTGCATTGTAGCCATTCTCAGATGAGTCTCATGCACACTGTGCTACTTTAGATGCCTAAACCAGTAGCTTATATCTGTCTTTTCTGTTTTCAAAATCTGCTTTACTAAGTCTTGGGAATAGGTTAGAAGCTACCATGAACTTGAGGAGAACTAGTTTCTTTTTCTTGGGGTCTGGTCATTTTCACATCACTAGCTACTGCTTCCTTGTGGACCAGAGCTCAGCATAGCCAGTAGCTTTCCTTGCACTTCATCCATCCAGGGTCTGCACAAGGAGCTGAACAGGCAAGCCAGAGATTTACCGAAAGCTCAACCCTGGGTAGCCTGAGGCTGCTGGAGGTTGCTACATAGGTGATGACCCCATTTCTGCTATCTTCCCCCTGCCCATTTTGTACCCTCTTGCTCTTGGGAAAGTGGCATTCACAGCTCCTTCCTGGCTGGGTTAGTCTCATTCAAACACTTCCACGTGCTTCCACCCTCGGCGTTCAGCTTCCCACACAGGTGGGGGCTGTCTGGAAGCACAAGGTGATTCCTCCAGACCTCCCTTTGATTGTGTCTTTGTCTGTTGATTGACACTTTGTGATAGGTCACCTTTCCATTGCAATGTCTAGTTGTGAGGCTACCTCATGACTCGATTTCCAGTGGGTTTAAAGCTGTGCTGGGTTTTTCATGTGAGAGTTTCCATGTCAGAGTTCATGTTTTTGGCTGGTTCATCTGCCTTAGTTGGCAATTAATCAGACATGGCCTTACCCTCTTCTGTAGTCTTTACCACGTTTATGTCAGCTACACTTTTAGATCTCAACATGTTCCCGTACATCCTCCCTCTCTAACCCTCCCCACCCTCCCCAACCCCCTTTTCTGCTCCCATGATTGTTTTTACCTCTTTACCATTGTCAGAATTCTTCCCTTTGCCCAGAATGTCTTTATCCCAAAGTCTCAATCCCCACCTGTTTCCTAAGCTTTCCCTGACTCTCATTTGACTAAACTCCCTAGTGCTCTTCTTAATGCATGCCCTGTGATAAATCTCAGTATGTTTGCAAACTTCTCTCCGCCCATGGACATGCTATGTTCTCTCTCATATCCCAGCCTTTTAGGGGACTGTTTTGGCTGTTTGGAAGACTCTCTTCTCTTCCACTTCAGCCTTCCAGCCCCACCTCACCACACACACACACGCTTTACCCTATGAACTTTCTTCCCAGAAATATGCAGACACTTATGGGATCCACTTAGTTGGCAATTACTCAGGCATGGCCTTAGTCTCTTCTGCAGCTGACTCAAGTGCATTAGACCTGACCTCTGTCACTCAAAGCATAAACTTTATGATGTCAGGGACTCATGAACCACATCTTTTATCCCTCCCCAGCACACATACAGTGTGTGCACACCTATGCACACATGCACACACACCCTCAACTCCCCTCCTATGTCCCCTGCCTCCATGATGAGCATCGTCACTCTCTCAGTTGCCCTCCATACCCATTCCTTCAGGTCACAACTCAGACATCACTTATTCCAGAAAGCCTTCCTCCAACCACACCACCCCCTGCAACAGCCTACATCAGGTGCCCGGGTTCACTCCTTCCAGGGAACCCCGTGCGATCTCTCTCATGGGATGTATTACACTGCTCACTGGCCATTGATTGGTATCACTCACTAAATGATTTGTTCCTGAGGGAGGGATGCCGGCTGGTTTACTGTCACAGGAAAGACATTCAATAAACGCTTGTTGAATGAGTTAATAAATAGAACTGCAGATGAATGGCTGGATGGATGTGGCTGAGCGAAACCAAACTGGAAAGGAAAACCTGTTGCAACATAACCGCACCATGCTGCCAGCATCATGCTGAGGTCACATGGGGGCTATATGCTGTTTGGGATCACCTGAGGCATATTATGTCTCCTTGGAGTGGGAGATATACTTTTGATTATCATCTCAAGGGTTTGGTGTCTGGCTCCTTATGGGTTTGGGTTCGGTGGTGAGGCCAAAGCTGAGGGTTAAATTAAGGTAACACTAGGGCATAGGATTGGGGGTGAACATAGAGCTGGCTTGAGGTTGTGGGTAGGGTTGGGGATGGAACGAGGCTGAAGTTGAGACTAAGGGTAGAAATGAGAATAAGGGTCGGGCACAGTGGCTCAATCCCAGCACTTCGGAAGGCCGAGGCAGGCAGATCACTTGAGGCCATGAGTTCGAGACCAGCTTGGGCAACATAATGAAAACCCCATCTCTACAAAAAAGACAAAAATTAGCCAAGCATGGCAGCATGCACCTGTAGTCCCTGCTACTTGGGAGGCTGAGTTGGGAGGATTGCTTGAGCCCAGGAGGTTGAGGCTGTAGTGAGTCATGATCACACCACTGCTCTCCAGCCTGGGTGACAGAGTGAGATCCTATAAGAGGGAGGGAGGGAGAGAGAGAGAGAGAGAAGAAAGAGAGAGAGGGAAAGGGAGGGAGGGAGGGGAAAAGAAAAGAAAAAGAGAGGAATGAAGGAAGGAAGGAAGGAAGGAAAAGAAAGAAAGAAAGAGAGAAAGAAAGAAAAAAGAAAGAAAGAAGAAAAGAAAGAAAAGAAAAAGAAAAAAGAAATGAGGATACGGCTATGGCTAAGGATAGGCTGAGGCAAGGCTAATAATGGGGACAGGGCTGGATCTAGGGATGAATGTGAGGTTGGGCTGGGGCCTGGGATACGGTTGGCGAGAGAGCTGGAGCTGGGAAATGGATGGGGCTGGGATATAGGTAGAGATGGGGCTCCCTCTGCATTAATCTCTTCTCCCTGCAGTATCAGGGGCCCTGAGGATCCTCCCAGAGGTAAAGGTAGAGGGAGAGCTGGGTGGATCAGTTACCATCAAGTGCCCACTTCCTGAAATGCATGTGAGGATATATCTGTGCCGGGAGATGGTTGGATCTGGAACATGTGGTACTGTGGTATCTACCACCAACTTTATCAAGGCGGAATACAAGGGCCGAGTCACTCTGAAGCAATACCCACGCAAGAATCTGTTCCTAGTGGAGGTAACACAGCTGACCGAAAGTGACAGTGGAGTCTACGCCTGTGGAGCGGGCAGGAACACAGACCGGGGGAAGACCCAGAAAGTCACCCTGAATGTCCACAGTGGTAGGTTCCTCTGCTGATTGGAGGCTCAGACTACCCAGAAAATGTTTCCACTTGGGAAGACTGGGACAGTCATCTAACTGTAACAGTCCCCTAGACTCTGACACTGTTGCCATATAAGCCACATAATAATTGAGATCCATATGAAACCTCGTAGTCAATTAACTTCATGGTCCACAGAATTTTCTACCCAACATGGATGTAAGGAACAAGATAGGCACTCTCTTTGTATTGTCCATCCTACCCAGGGCATGAAGGGAATGGGGGCTTGAGATTGAGGAGAGGCTCTGAGATGGAGGAAATTGGAAGCAAAGGGACATAACTATCCTATGTAATTGTCCCATGAGAAATAAAGGAAAGACACTAATTTACCCAGCCACACTTACAGGCCAATCTTATTACTCTATGATCTGATCCTTTATTTCTCTGGAATCCTGCCTTTCTCCTTTCCTCCACTGAGTTCCCCACACATATGCAGCAGTAATTTAACAGCCTAGAATCCCAATGACCTCTGCTGATCTTGCAGGGAATGTTGACTGGACTAGGGAAACCAGTATTTTCTCCAGGGAAGCCCCCAACCCAGCTCCTGTTCTGCTTCTTTCAGTGGACTCTGCCCTCATCCCCTCACTGTCATCCACTCTGGCTGAATTAGTTTCAGTTTACACCAACAGGCCTTTCCCCAAGCCTCAGTCTCCTCCTAGAGATCACCAACATATTCTGCTTCCCTCCAATAGAATACGAGCCATCATGGGAAGAGCAGCCAATGCCTGAGACTCCAAAATGGTTTCATCTGCCCTATTTGTTCCAGATGCCGCCATATGCCAGTTCTTCCAAAGTCGTAACCAGAGGTCAGTTCACCACAGCGAGGGTAGGAGAGGTGGGTGAGATGCTGTGGCAGTGTGAAAATGGAGGAGGGGGTCTATGTTCAGTTCATACAGTGGCTGGCAGAGCCGAGCTGAGTCTTAGGTGTGTATTCCCTGCCTTTAGAGAGGGTACATACCTCCCTGAGATCTGCTGTCCATATCCTTCAAGCCTGTCTGTCAGGTCACCTGGTCCTAGCTGCAGAACTTACATATTACCACCAGGTGGCACCACAAGCAATGACGTTTGTGCTCCACTCACAAAATCTAGCTCTTTTATGAATGACTGCGGAAAACAAGACTGGGCAGACATTTCCCAGCTGGAGATCATCATGTCTTGTGCTTCCCGTAGGGCTGTCTTCTACCTGCTGGCATCTAATGATTCTTAACTTTATTTTGCAACTAAAAGATTAAGGGTGTTCATACTAATGATACCTTTACATTTTGATATCGTTGTCCAGTTTTAAATGCATTTTGACATGCAATATTTCCATCATATTATCCCATATACCGATGAAGTGGACACATTAACTGAACAATATTACACTAGGTAACCCTGCTGAGAGCCAAGAGGGATAGTGTAATTGAACAGATCGTGTAGCCAAGGTTGTGACTGATAGGTATGAGATGGGGGAGAACAAATTAGCACACAAATACAGCACAAGGCAGAGTGGGAATAGAACTACAAAAAAGCTTCTCCCCCTGCTCAGAGGGGGTCAAGCTCTTCTACCTCGGAAGTCAGGGAAGGCTTCCTGGAAGAAATGGTATTTGAATTAAATATACTTGGAATTGACTAGGCCTGGATAGCATGTTAAGAAGGATTTTAGGCCATGAGGACTGCAAGAACAAAATAGTCTGCATAAAATGGAAGGGTATGTTGTGGAAAGAGGTGGTGACCTAATCCTGTTGGAGAACAGAGTGTATAAAAGGAACATCATTTTTTTCCTGCTACCTCCTGCAGTTACCACACCGGCTCAAAGGACCAAGGTCCCTCCAGTCCACCACTCCTCCCCTACCACCCAAATCACCCACCGCCCTCGAGTGTCCAGAGCATCTTCAGTAGTAGGTGACAAGACCCCAACCTTCCTGCCATCCACTACAACCTCAAAGATCTCAGCTCTAGAGAGGCTACTCAAGCCCCGGACAGCCAGCTACAACCACCACACCAGGCTGCACAGGCAGAGGTAAGAGAACACTGTCCAGGATCTAGATGTAGGCTAGAATTAGGAGATCCACTGAAATCCACTGCAATGCCCATTATTAGACACCCTCCTTGGTTTTGTCTCTGGGCCACTGTGAAATATACCACCTATGAGTATAGCTGATTAACTCATTAGCTCTTTTTTTTTTTTTTTTTTTTTTTTTTGAGACGGAGTCTTGCTCTGTCGCCCAAGCTGGAGTGCAGTGGCCGGATCTCAGCTCACTGCAAGCTCCGCCTCTCGGGTTCACGCTATTCTCCTGCCTCAGCCTCCGGCGTAGCTGGGACTACAGGCGCCCGCCACCTCGCCCGGCTAGTGTTTTTGTATTTTTTAGTAGAGACGGGGTTTCACCGTGTTAGCCAGGATGGTCTCAATCTCCTGACCTCGTGATCCACCCGTCTCGGCCTCCCAAAGTGCTGGGATTACAGGCTTGAGCCACCGCGCCTGGCCACACTTGTCAGTGCCCCAGCATTGATCCTGTAGCAAGTAGTGAGACCCAGCTCTTCCAGTCACTCAGATTCATTCAAATCTATTTTGATGAGGAAGAACTAAATGAGAATAAAAATAAACTTAACTATTAAACTGGTAATATAAAATTACTTTCACCCATGTCCTTTTACTGTTTTAATGTGGCTCCTAGGAAATTTAAAATTACATATGTGACTCACATTTCTCCTGGACAGCACTGGTCTAAAGGCTGGGGTGCAGTCCAGGGAAGTACTGCAATATACCACTAGGGGGAAGCATTATAGCAGGCTCCAAAAAAAAAAAAAAAACCCAAAATAATCAAAACTGGTTTTGCATAAGCAAGAGGACCTCCAATATCATATGGGTTCTATAGGTAGGAGAAACTGGGGTCATGAGAACCAAGTGGTTTCAAATAGAACCAGAACTCCTGATTCCTAACCTATTAGTAGGGAAAACATCAAGTCCAACCAGCATTTTCTTACTCTCTACTATGTGGCGGGCATTGTGCTATGTCCTGAAGATACAAGAAGATGACAATATGCAATATCCAGATCTTATTAACATAAGTCTGACTGTGATAAAGCCTGAAACAGGCATGACCACAGAATTGGAAACCCAAAGCGCGCGCGCGCACACACACACACACACACACACACAACACACACACACACACACACACACACACAAGTCTGGCTTACCATAATTAGGAAGAAAAGAGGACTTACGCAATGTCCTTTAACAAAAGTAAGATTTCAATATGCAGAGAAAATTGAGGGGAGAACTTCTAGGCAGAAGGAGCACTATGAGAAAAACATCCTTTTCCCACCATTATAAGGAACTAGCCCAGTCAATATCTGCAATAATCTCGTGAAGAAACTGACGTGCTGAACATTGGAAGGTGCGTTAAATTCCTTATATCCATTCTTATTTCATCCTCATAACAGTTCTGCGAAATAGATTTTACTATACCTATTTACGAAGAGATATAAGGCTCAGAGAGATTAGGAGACTCATTCAAGATCACACAGCCAGTAAAAGGCAGAATATGAATTTGAATTCAAGTTTCGTGACTCCATAGGCAAGTCTTTTTGAGCGGGGAGTGGAGTGAATTCTGTTAACAAAAGGACGAACCTGTAAGTCATCTCCAAAAACGTTGGCCACACAGGAGCACGCCCTGAACCTACCTCCTTTAATAATCTCTTCCTCCCTCTCTACCTTTCCTTCCCTCCCCAGAGCATTGGACTATGGCTCACGGTCTGGGAGGGAAGGCCAAGGATTTTACATTCTGATCTCGACCATCCTGGGCCTTTTCCTGCTGGCACTTCTGGGGCTGGTGGTGAAAAGCGCTGTTGAAAGGAGGAAAGGTGAGCGGCTGGGCTGGGGGCTTGGGGAGGGAGTCCTGAGCTGCCCAAAGAGCCCAGAGCATTCGGAACCCTCTTTTGAACTTCCATGGGAAACTCAGAGAGCTTTTGATGAGCAGCCTGGGGTGTAAGGAAGTGGAGGCCCCTGGTCTGAGGAGGAGAGCGGCCTGGGCCCTTTGGTCTTCAGGGCAGGGCGAGGCGGTGCCTCGTACATTCCCCACGCTTGGAGCATCTCCAGGTCAGACACTGCCAAGCCCGAGGGAAGAGGCAGCCTTTCGTTTGGGGAAGGTAGCACGGGCCTCTGATGCCATTTTCCTCCCTCTTCCTGTGACTTTGCGGGGAAGCCCTCTCCAGGCGGGCCCGCCGACTGGCCGTGATGATGCGCGTCCTGGAGAGCTCCCAGAGGACCCGCGGGTCACGGCTACCACGCTCCCAAAACAACATCTACAGCGCCTGCCCGCGGCGCGCTGGTGGGGCGGACGCTGCAGGTGAGCGGCCGGGCAGGCCACGGGGAGAAGCGGAAAGAGTGCCCTGGCTCCGGGAAGGCCGGGCGCAGCGGGGCGCGCTCCTAGGTGCCAGGGCTTCCCACGGGGTGGAGCTGGGGGTGGGGACGGGGGTGGAGCTGGGGGCGGTAGCACGAGAGTGGGGCGGGAGCCTGGGCCACCGTCTCACCCCGCCCTCGCTGTTCCCTAGGCAAGGGGGAGGCCCCCGTTCCGGGTCCCGGAGCGCCGTTGCCCCCCGCCCCGTTGCAGGTAAGCTCTGCTCCTTCTGGGATTGGCAGCCGCGGCCCGACTGGGCGGCCCCAGCCCTGGGCTGGGACCCGAGTGCGGCTTCCCGCGCCGCCCCCGCGATCCGGAGAGCGGGTTTCCCAGCAGCTCCTGGGCCCTGAGCCCAACAAGTTGTTTTAGTTTCGTCCTTCTTTGGTGTCAGGAGGTTGAATACCAGGAACTGTGGAAGACCTGGTTCCGTAGCTTCTAGCCAAGCAGTTGTCATGGGATACGTGCGTGCTGGATGCCGCTGGCTTAGCAGAGAATGATAGGTGGCAGCTCTACAGTTATGTGAAAGGCTTTCTCGTGGAGGAGATTAGATTTCTAGGAGGTCCTAGGGAGGTGGAAGCTACCTAGACAGTTTCACCTTCCTGTGCGCGAGAACTTTCTAGTAAACTTTCGAAGGTGAGAGGAAGTAATTTACGCTTCACTGGAGGCGGTTAGGCCTGGTCTAGAGGAGACTTGGGAGAGATGTAGACAAGGTTCAACACGTTGAGTGAGGAGGATTCATCTTTAAATCTAGAGTGGACGGAGGGCACTCGCGTTTCCATTCATGGCCACTGATGGTTGGGTGGAAAGCCTTTGTCCATTCATCTTTGTTTAAGAATTGGGATGAGAAAGCTTTTTATTCTCTAAAGCAGCCTACAGTGTCCAAAACACGCAGAACCCAGAATAAAGTTTTTTTTTTAAGGGTGTGGTAAAATCCCTGTTTTTTTTTCTTTAAAAATAATTTATTTGATTCTGATTACAAAATACAGGTGAGGAGCACGGGCAATGCCTGTAACCCCTTGGTCACACATCTTCCCAGTCTATGCTGCTGTAAATACCCATTGTACAACAGCAAGCTCGTGTTGTCCCCAAGCGCTTGCACATTCTAACAGCTGCAGAGTTATATGACCCCGTGGAAAGTTAAACGGATGCTCCACTCACAAGGTAGGGCCCCTCCAATTAGTCTTCCGGCTCCCTTTTGCTAATAGTAACTGGTTGCTCTTCCTATTGGTCATAGATAAATTACACCTGCACAATTCTCCACGTGCTTTCAAGTAACCTCAGAAAGCAGTGACTAAGCCCCTTTCCTTGCTTCCAGCTTCCTATGTCCCAGGCTGCCTGTGGCACCTGGACTGCTGCTGCCCCTGGGTCCGGCACATTCCAGGGCCACGATGGAGGAAGGGCAGGCCAGGCCAAGCATGAGGAATTAACTGTCTTTATTGGGCTCAGACCAGGAGTCCGTGGGTCTTGATGACCACTGTATGTCAGTTTTCTTCTCCACGTTCTCGGCCTGTTTTCGTAGCTTCATGAGCTGTTTCTTCTTCCGGTAGTGAATCTTGACCTTCTCCTTCCTCTTCTCCTCCAGCGTGGCTGTCATTGCCTGGTACTTCCAGCCAACCTCGTGAGTCAGGGGCCCCAAATAGGCAAACTTTCTTGTGAGCTTCATACGCACGACCTTGAGGGCAGCAGGAACCACCATCCGCTTTTTCTTGTCGTGGGGTGGTGGGACGCCGTCAAACACCTTGAGGCAGTCCGGGGCGGCCTGGCTTCACTTGGTCTCCTGGGGCAGCAAGCTTTGCACGGTCTGCCAGAAGATGCGACTGGGGGCTGGAAAGTGGTAGGGGCCTCGGGAAGGGTTGGTGTTCATCCACTTGCAGGGGAAAGCCAAGTACTTCAACTTGTTTCTGTAGAAATTGCCAGAAATGTTGATGCCGTCGCAGCGTATGACTACCACCTTCCGGCCCAGCAGTACCTAATTAGCCACGATGGCCGCCAGAGGTTCCAGAAGATGGCCTCGACCATCAGGCACCAGGACCTGCACTTCCGCCATCTTTGGCAGCCGCCTGGGAAAAGAAAATCCTTGTTTTGATTCGAGTGTAGACTAACCTAATGCAGCAAGACTCCAAAAGATAGGGCCCACACGGTGGAATCCTACTTCCCCCTCCCCAAGTAAAGGCTCAGAGACAGAGGGACAGGAAGAGGTGGCCTGAGCCAGTGAGACAAGAGGTCATCTCGGGACTGAAATTCCCTTCCGTCTGGTTGCTGCACCATCCTCTGGAGTCTTACCAGCTCCATGGTCAGTACTCAGGCACCAGGATGGTGTGCACGTCCCAGCTTACAGGAGGGAGGAAGAGAATGCTGCTTCTTAAGCCCATGACCCTGACTTTTCCCACCATTTCCACTTGCATCCTACAGGCTGAAACTTAACCACGTAGTGACCCTCCCTTCAGGCAGGCTGAGAAATTTAATCCCCAGCTGGTCAATCGTGGGCCTGGCTACAAAGGGGACAGTAGTACCCAGCAACAAGAGGCAGTTCTGTGCAGTCCCCTCTGGCTTCTCCAACCACCCTTCCCCACCCCCGCTAGAGAAGGTTCACACCTGCATGGCAGTGTTCAGCAGCCTGAACATAGTAGGCATTCAGTAAGTACTCATTGAAAGGAACTTCGGTATATTTTGTACTTTACTAAAGAGGGAAGCAGCAGCAGCTTGCTTCAGAAATATGTGCACACGGTCCTAGTACCTATGTATTGACTGTTGAGCTGGCAAGACTCCAGAGGATGGTGCAGCAACCAGTCTGAGGGACAGACAGGCGCAACACCATCTGTCTACTCCATCTTTCCAGCAGCCCTTTTCTCTAAAACTGCCCTATGACCACACAGACCCTCACCTGGGCCTGCACCTTGTTCCAAGCTGACCCTGCCTTTTTACTTGAAACTCTCATTCCCACTATTAGGGGCAAAAAACCTTGATGGAACAAATTTACAACAAGGTGCCTATGCTTAATGACTCATTATTATAGCCTTTAATAATGGGGAGCATTTCCATTTCTTAAGCCAAATAAGTTAATCTCAAATTATAAACTATAACAGGCAGTGAAAGATAAATTTTGGGGGTTTTTTAAAGCAAATCTAAAACCCCCTCTATTATCAGACAAAGAAAGTTAATTAAAACATAATAGAAGAGATAGTGTGAGAAACTAACAAAGGGCTTGCTTACTTTTTTCAAAGTTCATTTAATTTAACAAAAACAAAAAACCATGTCATACATCGAGGATTCCCTCTGCCTCATCCTCTTCCCCATCCTCTGTCTCATCCTCTTCCCCATCTTCTGCCTCATCCTCTTCCCCATCCTCAGCCTCATCTTCTTCCCCATCCTCAGCTTCTTCTTTGGCCTCTAAAGGAAGCTCGAATATTACTGCCTTCCTTCTCACCCTGGAAACTTCATCTTGATCGTCTCTCTTTTTTCTCTGTGTCACCTCCAACTTCATGTATTGTTTCTCCTATTGTTATGTGCTGGTTAATTTGCTTCAGGTTGACATCTTGAGCTGTTCTGGGATCCAGGTCTTTCTTGACCGGTCTTACATCATCTAAGTGGAGTGCTACCCGCATGTGCTTTTTAGCTCTTTCATCGATTACTTGACTGAGTTTCATCCTCACTGACATTTACACCAGGACCATCTAATTTTGTTTCTTAGTTTTCTTTGCTCTCACTGTTACTTTTCTTCTCAACCTTCCCTTTTTTTTTTCTTTTCTGTTTTGTGACTTCCTACTTCCTTGACTGATGGAAGATGTATTTTCAAAGCAAGCTGCTGCTGCTACTTCCCTCTAGTAAAGTACAAAATATATAAAAGTTTCTTTCAATGAGTGCTTCCTGAATGCCTGCTATATTCAGGCTGCTGGAAGTCTAATTCTCAGAGCTTGTGTTTAAATACATAACCGTCCACCTTGTGACCTTCTTCAGTGGATGCAATAGTAACTATGCCATGTGGGGGTCATTGGCACAATCCTGTCCTCTAAGAACTGACCATCCTCAAGGTGGATGATCCTGAAGTTTCCCTCTGGGGAAGAGGAGCACCAGTGTGCCCTGTGGGCTGCCATCTTAACCCCTTCACCACCCATCCCCTTCCTGAATGCGCTGTCATAACGCCACATCACAGCGTATCTGAGCCCTTACAGAGATGCCGAGGGTGACTCACTCTACTTCTGAATAACTCCCTAAGAAGATGCATGTTTATTCCATAAGTCACAGCATCTTATCCCCGAGGGGATACTCCTCTGGCAGCTGGGTCTCTTTCAGGCCCATGCTTAGCCACATGATTTTACTCTGAGCCCTATTTAAGGCATTTCCTGCCCACGTTAGGTCTCAGTGTTTTCCAGTTATCTCGGGTGAGGCACTACCCTGAAAATCCCCAGGGCTGCTCCGCTTGATGGAGCTGAGCCATCTCTGTGTCTTTGCCTTCTGGAACTCAGCAGCCATGCCCATGCTCCATTGCCCACTATGAAAATCCACCTGGGAAGATATTAAAATCACCCTACCCAGATCCAGTGATGCTTCTTTCATTGTCCCCAGGTGTCTGAATCTCCCTGGTTCCATGCCCCATCTCTGAAGACCAGCTGTGAATATGTGAGCCTCTACCACCAGCCTGCCACCCAGATGGAGGACAGTAATTCAAACGACTACATCAATGTTCCTGCCTGACAACTCCCCAGCTGTCCCCCGACCTCAGGCTCAGACTGTGGTGCCAAGGAGTCTCGTCTGTCTGCCGATATCCAATACCTGCTTCGTGTGTTCTTACAGCCCTCGTCACTTCCCATGCCCCATCTTGACTCCCGTCCCCATCTATCTGTGCTCTGAGCATGGCTCTGCCCTCAAGTCCTCTCGCACAGCTTGGCAGCCTCCTGTAGTTGACAGGTAAGCTGTAGACATGCAGAGCAATTGTCCCAATGCCACTTGCTTCCTTTCCAATCTAACAGGCTGTGGGATTTGCAGAGCATTTCTTCCATGTCTTTGACCACCAGGTTGTTGCTGCCCAGACTCTAGATCACATGGCATCAGGCTGGGGCAGAGGCATAGCTATTGTCTTGGGCATCCTTCCCAGGCTTGGGTCTTACACAAATAGAAGGCTGTTGCTCTGAGTTATGTGACATGCCTCAGCCCCATGGACTAGGCAGGTGTGTAGTATAAAAACACTCCTGGAAACGTCTTTGCCCTGATCCAGAAGTTAGCACTTCTAGTGAACGTCTACTTATCTGAAGTTCTATGCTAAAGGCAATTTATCTTGATGTGATGATGTATTCTAAATTTCAGAAACCAAGCTTGAGTGAGATATGCATATGTATCCATAAACTCTCTTTACTTTGTCTCCATCACTTGATGCACGTAAGTGCCCTGACCTCAGCATCTCCCCTCAAAAAAAAAAAAAGTATTTGTCATCTCTTTATCTTTCTTCCATAACCTGACACTGATGTTTGTGCACTTACCTTAACTTTGGTCTATTTTAGTCATCCAAAACTATTACATTTCTTGGTTTTCACAAATGTTGCCCATTTCTTAGGCAGTTCCAGACAATGTATAGCAAGGTGGGGAAGGAAAGCAATAAGAAATTTCTGGGTGGCCAGGGCTCTGCAATAGCACTTATGTCATGGAAGAAGAGATATTCCACCTCCTACATATACTATTTGTCTAAGTTTTTGGAACAAGGTCATAGTCAGACATTATATCTTTAGATTGATGTCGACCACAAAGTTCAGCCAGAGCTTGAGGCTAGATGCTGAGCTTTGTGCTGGGAAGAAGGCCTCTTCTGGCTATACTGTACAGTCTCACTGGGCATTCATCCAGAAATAGAGAAGAAAGGCTGCCAGACTTGAGTTGTGTTGTCTTTTATTAGCAGGGAATGTCATCACAGATTGGACGGTACATCCAGGTGCAATGTCACCATCAGCAAGGTCAGCTTGACACTCAAGTGGCACATTAGGGAAGAATGACTAGGACCAAAAAAAAAGGAGGCACCAAGAGAAAGGGATAATGGGGTAGGTTGGTGAGTGTGGGTGGGAAATGAACTGTTTAGTGAGGATCTGCTTTGTGCTGGGCACTTTAGTCCACATTTTATCATTTGCTTTTCTTTTTTTTTTTTTTTTTTTTTTTTTTTGAGATGGAGTCTCGCTCTGTCGCCCGGGCTGGAGTGCAGTGGCCGGATCTCAGCTCACTGCAAGCTCCGCCTCCCGGGTTTACGCCATTCTCCTGCCTCAGCCTCCCGAGTAGCTGGGACTACAGGCGCCCGCCACATCGCCCGGCTAGTTTTTTGTATTTTTTAGTAGAGACGGGGTTTCACCGTGTTAGCCAGGATGGTCTCGATCTCCTGACCTTGTGATCCGCCCGTCTCAGCCTCCCAAAGTGCTGGGATTACAGGCTTGAGCCACCGCGCCCGGCCTCATTTGCTTTTCAAGCCGATGCACCTTACCCCCACCCCAATGCTCTGTCCCTGCAGATATCAGAAGACAGTGTGATTTTCACACTCTAAAGTTCAGTTTTACATCCCATCATCCCTCTCTGTTTTTTAACAATCCAAAGACAGACCAAAAAAACCACCACAGTTTATTAAGTACTTACTGAGCACCCATCCACTGCCCCACACTGTGGCAAGGATTGTGAGGGGTAAAGAAGCATGGGGCACAATATTCTGCTGCCTTCATGTAACTTACAGTCTCACAAATAAATAGAACTTCAGTTGAAATACTGACATTAATTAAATAGAGTTGTAATAAATACAGAAATCTTCTTTGTAGACTCTTCACAGCATCCAGAGGCACCTTCCCTAACTGTCACTGGGGCTGCTTAAAGAATGACTTCTTTGACAATAATCCTGGGCCAAAAATGGGACCCGTGGCCAAGGGTATGAAGTGTCCAGCGAACAGCATAGGAAGGGAGACTGTTTGAAATGACACAGGGAATGAACTGGTGGGGAAAGGGGGGTCCTGGTCTAGATATTCAGAGCTTGTAGAATTGCTGCATCCAGGTCAGAAGAATGTCTACTTCCCCAAGAGCTTTGGTCAGAGCTGCTTCTATGTCCAACTAAAGGGAAAAGAGAGTTGAAGGTCAACCATGTTAGCTATGAGAATAGTCTTTCTTCCAACTCGCCATGCCTAAAATAGACCTGACTCCAATCCATGGGATGGGTCACCTTTGGGATGGCCTCTGATGAGCTCACCTGCTTGTCACTTTTCCTCCATCTACATGTGTTTGTCTGCTTCAGGGGTGAGGACAAACAGGCTAGTGAGTATCAGTGGGCAAGGAACAAGGAAAAGGCACAGGGCACCCCTAACAACAGGAACCACAAACTCCAGTATAAGGTGGATGTGTCCCACCACCTGAATCCACTGCACAAGTGAAATGAGCCCAGGTGGCCAGTCTCCATCAGATGTTATTGCTCTTCACCATTTATTTACAGGCTGATGCATCTCTTCCTCAAATAAAAAGTGATCAAAATCATTTATGTTCTGAGGGGAGCTGGGCATGAAATTTGGGTTTTCTTTGTTGTCATAATTTTGGAAAAGCAAATATTTTTCTTTGTTGTCATAATTTTGGACAAGCAAATATAATTTCCTGTAATTGTTTTTCACAACTAGACCAGTTGAGCATCGTGGAAAATACGGGATAGGGGTGGGGTGTCTCCCTCTCTTCTGACTTCAGTTGCCCAGCTCAAGTACCTACAAAACACAGGGAAATTTCCTCTAGCAAAATTATCTTGTAGGAAAATATAAAAGCACTTTAACTTGAAAACTGGAAGAAAAAAGACCACTTAGTTTATGATGCTTCTGCAAATATACCTGTGCTCCTGCTAAGTCAGGGGGGCTTTGGGGCAAAGCGGATGGCGTCCCCTGCTTTACATTCTGCATTGGGTCTCTGAAGCACCCTCATGTGATGGTTCAGAATAGTCTATTCTACTGGATGGGCAAGCTCTCAGCTCTTGGCCTTACCTGTTTGAATGCTCTCCGGAATAGCAGAAACCGCCTGTGTGCACTGTCTCTGATGGAAAACATCTCATTTTCCTGCTGCATAACATGGGAAAAGAAGTTGTGCCAAGTTTTAGGTAGGAGCAGATGCAAGCTCCCTTCACTTTTCCCTCTCACTTTTCCCAAAAGCCTGAGAGCCCAAGGCTGAATCCTGCATCTCCAAGGTAGCTAATTCCAAACTCCCACCTTGTGAAAGGGGCTGCCTCCTTTAATTCTTGCAGCAATCCTGCCAGGCAGGAGTGATCATCCCCATTTTACAGATGACAAACAGAAGCCCAGGAAGGTGGAGGTCTTTGCAGAGGGTCACCCAGCAGATTGGAAGCAGACCTAGACTTGAACCCAGAGTTGCCAGTATCCAGAGCCTGTGCTACTCACACTGGGTTGCAGTTGTGACACGATGAGAACAAAGTTGTTGGCCAGAGTAGAGAATGACTTCAGAGTCCTGACTTCAAATGTTCTATTGCGGTAGTTTTTGAAAACAGTTTTCAAGTAGAACTCCAGCAGGGTGTGGACAAGGTAACAGCTCTCAGCATCCTGGGGAAGGTCTGGGTCACTGCTGAGCCAAGGCCTCTGGCCGCCCTGACCCCCTGAAGGAGCAACCCACATGCCACCCAAGGCAAGATAAGCACAGCAGAGACAGGGATCTTCTAGGAGGTGATGACGAACCTAAGATCTGTAGGAGCCTTCAGGGGCCATGGAGAGCAGCATCTTTGTTTGACAGGAGGAACCAAGACCCAAGGAGATAAATGACCTGCCCCAGGTCACACAGTCAGTCAGTGGCAGACACAACCTAGCTCCCAGGATTCCTGACTGCCCATCTGGTTCATATTCCCTTTCTTCTATGCCACATGGTCTCTTTAGCAGCTACGGGGATGTGATGGACCCTGAAAGGGGCTTGAACTTGGACTTGGTGATAGAGAGTTGGCTGGAAAATGACTGAGAACAGAAAAAATGAGGAGAAACTAATATCTTTGGACACAGCAATTGCACTCTAACCCCCTCAAGCTCCTGAAGTGCCACATCTTTCAGGGCTCAGGGCTCAGCAGGTTTGTGCCCACGATGGGTGATGAGAAGATGGTGACCCATCCTTGATAACATACTCTACCTGATCGTGATGAAAGAAAGGATAAATCCTTTTGTTAGGTATTATTTTAAGTCATGAGCTCACTTCGCAAACAGAAAGAAAAGTTGTCTCTGGGTTGGGGTCAGCGTAGAAAGCAGCTCTGCAAATATGTGTTGCTTCCCTAGACCCCTAAATCTATTCAGTCTGTGAGATACCAAAAGCCAGATGGACCAAAGGAGGACCCAGGAAAATGGACACAAGAGAAAAGGATGAAAATGGAAGAGGGGATGTGAACCTGAGTAGATACCCATTGGGCCTACAGAAGTAAAAGAGAAATATATAATTCTCTGGCTAAATGGAGAAAGATGTTTACAAGCCTCCACCCTCCCCATCTCCCAGTACCACTGCACACACATACCACAGAGCAATAACCCCAGACACTGACTTCCCTGGCTCACAGCCTAGCCCTGTCCTGTGTAAGGTCAGTCCAGGGAAGAAGTGAAGGGCTTTCATCAACCTCCCCTAAGAAAACCTTGCACTCCCACCCACACACAGTAGACCAGACCCACAGAGGGTGGTGTCCCCGAGGTCTGATTACCGAGACATTCTGCAGAACCTCCTGCTGCAGCAGCCGGACACTCCTGATGTTATCCTGAGCTTGCTTTGCAAACAGAAAGAAAAGACGTCTCCAGGTTAGGGATCAGCATAGAAACCAACTCTGCAAATATGTGCTGCTTCCCTAGACCCCTACATCTATCCAGTCTGTGAGAGCTCAAAGGCCAGAGGGACCAAAGGAGGACCCAGGAAGGGCTGGGCTGAACTGGCCCATGGGGAGGGGAGACAAGGTTGCAGCCATGAAAATAACTAAGCTTGGCCCCCCAGGAGCAAATGGAGTCCCAGGAGTTCTTATTCTTAGAGCCTGAACACAGATTTGATAAGGAAGCGGTTTGATGCCTCTGGTCATTTGGGAGGAAATAAGCCTATCTGCTTTAAGAACCACTACCGACAGAATTTGGGCTCCATATTGAACATGGCGAGGAAGCAGGACGTGAGGGAGGACAGCCTGCACGCCAGAACTGCCTCTTGCCCTTGGAGCTTCCTCCACAGCCCAGCCACTCATTCCAGTTCTCAGATTAGAGCCAAAGACTCCATTCGGGATGAAGCCTGGATGAATCTAGCTCTCTTCATGGTTTCCCCTGGGCTCTGTTTATTTCACTGGAGGCTGCTCACATTTTTTCTGAGCCCCAGTTTCCTCATGTGTAAACGGGGCTTGTGGTGCCTTCTGACCTCACAGAGTTATCACATGGGATACTGGAAACTTATTCGGAAGCTGCGAAGGACTCAAGAATCATAAAATAGCTTCCCCCCACCCCACCAGCCCACTGCCCCTGGGAACCCCCACCGCTGAGTCCAGAACAGCTCTTTACTCACCACAGTGTCTTTCACAGCCCAGAAGGCTTCCCACAGTTTCTGGGGAACAACCCCCTTCACTTGGCAGGGCCCAAATTGGAATTCTTGGCCCTGGGCCCCTGGCACCTGGCTCCAGAGAAGCAGGATAAGACCCAGGCAAGGGAGCACAGCCATCTGCATTTGGGAGACCGTCGCCAGCAAAGGAGGGCAGAAGGGTCTGCTGAAAGAAAGGGAGGCAGCCTGTGAGGCCGGCCCTGTGACCCAGAGTGACATACCCTGGGAAAATGCTTTGAGGGTCTCCCCAGGCCAATCCCGGGGGCTCTCCAATGGGAAAGTTGAGACTATTGCAAACTGGCAGCCTTGCTAGGGTGCACTGAGGGTGAAGCAGGGGTCTTTCTGCCCCTCAGATTTAAGGCTGCTGGTCTTACCATCAGTCTACCTGCTCTTCCCCACCTTGCCCATCCACACCCACACGCTCTGCACCTCCTCCTTCTCCATTGCAGTTCTCTCTAGCCTCCAACCTACGAGTCGGAATTTGACCCTGAAGAGTGGAGAAATGGGAGGTTCTAATGTGCCTCGTCTGGGCAGCCCAAACCTAGGAAAACAAAGAGCTGAACTAGACATGTGCTTGTCCAAGTTCTGCCCTGAAGTCACTAGGCACACATAGACAGGCAGGTCTTTTTCTCCTCCCCAGGAGATGGCTATCCCTCACTCCTCATCACAAGGGAGCAAGGGGTTAATCCTGGTCCCAGGGAGGGACACATAGGGCAGGTCAGGGTCATACACAGACTCTGCCACCTCCACTAACCACTCATTCTTGAGTCTAAGAATTCACTTTTTTTAGTAACCAAATAAGAGAGAGGCGTCAAATTTCCCAATGAATCTTCTCCAAAGCCTTCCTCTGAAGTGCCAGTTGGGAAGGACAGTGTGAAGAGCCTCCAAGCTGGGGAACTTAATGCCATTATGTATTTATCATAACTGATTCAGAGAATGTCTTTCCACCTGCCTTCTTTGCCCTTTGCTCTTTCCCTCCCTCTCTCCCTCCCTCCCTCCTTACCTTTCTTTCTTCCTTCCTTCCTTACTCTCTGGCTCCCTCCCTTTCTCACTTTCTCCCTTTCTTTTGTGCTTCTTTACACAATTATGTAAGAACCTTTCTTACTCCAGGCACTGGTCTGACACCTAAAGAAACTGCCTCCCATCCCTACACCGGAAGAAAGACCAGAGAAGACCTGGTTCTGGTGGCACCTGGGCTAGGGAGGTGGCCACCCCTGGGTTATGGATCACGGGGGACAGGGGCTATGCTTCAGCATCTCTCACAATGTCTTTTCATTTCTGTTCTTTCAAACTCCACAGGCTTTTTTTTTTTTTTTTTTTTTTTTTTACAGGATTTCACTCTGTCACCCAGGCTGGAGTCAGTGGCATGATCTCGGCTCATTGCAACCTCTGCCTACCAGGTTCAAGTGATGCTCATGCCTCAGTCTCCCAAGTAGCTGGGATTTTTGTATCTGAAAATATGGAAAACACATGCCCAGCTAATTTTTTTTTTTTTTGTATTTTTAGTAGAGACAGGGTTTCACCATGCTGTCCAGGCTGGTCTCGAGCTCCTGACCTTAAATTATCTGCCCACCTCAGCCTCCCAAAGTGTTGGGATTACAGGCATGAGCCACTGCACCTAGCTAAACTCCACAGGCTTTGCAGCCTCTGTTGAAAATTCATCTCTCAGTCTCGTGTTCCTCCTGGCCTTCCTCCCAAGCAGCCTCGATTCTTCTTGGTGTTAAATTGGCAAAAGCAGCTCCTCATCACAGTCATGTCTTGTCCCTATATCAACACTCAAAAAATTGACTTCCGCTGTCTCCGCCTTGACCCCCTTCCACAAATAAAGCAGAGGTCTAGTCCTTCAAAGAAAAGTACCCGAGAATCCCCATGCTCACCTCTGGTCCTGTAAGTGATGCTTGCAGAAAAGAAAAGTTGAACAGGCACCCTCACCATTCATCAATCAGAGGCGTAGCTGTGGGTGGAAGGTTCCCGTCCCAGCTGTGGAAGTCGTTTCGGAAGTAAATGTTTGCAGGCAAGCAAGGCTTTGTGGAGATTTGGGCATATATATGGGGGCTGAGGGGGGAGGGGTGGAGGAAAAAGAGGGAGGTGGAGAAAGGGAAATTGGTCATGCTTTCCTAGCAAATTACTTCATTGCCTAGTCACCCATCACTTTAAGACAATAGGGTGATGGGGAAAGCAGCCCCTGAGGTGAGATGAGACCTGGGTCTGAGTTCAGGCTCTACCACAGGCTATGTGGGCAGGGACAAGTCTCTTAGCTTCTCTGAGCTGCAGTCTCTGCATGTATAAATTTTTTAAAAACCTGTCCCACCTCCCCCCAAGGGCAAGTGTAATAAACAAATGCAAAAACAACACAGAGGTGCTTGGTAAACTGTACACATGTTAATACATTATTGGTGTGCAGCATGCACCAGTCTCCTTCCTGTCAAAATAATTCAATAATGATGCCTTATTCATGCTGGGATAGTAGTCCACAGCGAAGGAATAACCTGTAAATACCTCTCCTTTAATCCGTCAGGGCCAGGAAGTTGAGGAGTGTTTCCTGACATGCAGCTACCCTTGGTCCTTAGGGTTATAATCACTCAATCAAAATGTACCTCTCCTCAGGTTCTGGAAACCTGGAAGAATAAGGAAGTGTATGCATGGACAAGCCCAGAAAGCTGGGAGGCCTGGTGCTCTGGTGGGCTAGTCTTGGCCTGTGTGGCTCTGAACCACTCAGGGGACACCGAGAGTGTGATGTGTCAAGAGTGCCAGTGCAGTCAAGAGCTCTGACCTTATCTCCAGCTAGCAAGGCACTCAGCTCTAGATTCTACCATGTGCCCAGTGAGAGCATCAAGCAGAGCAGTGTTTCCCAAAGCACAGTCCTCAGACTCTAGGCTTGAGGAATTCTGGTCTTGCAAGATCCTCCATGAAACAGATGAATCCTAATGAGGTCAGTTAGAGAGCCCTGGCATGTGCTAGCCCGTCCTGGAAATGTCTGATGCTTCTTAACTCTGTTTAATCCAGCATTTCCCATAAGTATTTGCCCACATCCCTGAGGAATACATTTTGGGAATCAGGGATTGGCCAACTGTAGGTCCCAAGCCAAATCCAGCCTGCCACTGCTAAGCTGAGAATGGCTTAACCTTGCGACCTAAGAGTACTTTTTACATTTTTTAATGATTGGGGAAAAAAATCAAAAGAAAGACATTATTTTCAGGTTTCTGTATCCGTAAATAAAGTTTTCATGGGTCACATGTGTTTGTTGACATATTGTCGCTAATTGCTTTCGTGCTATAGAGGCAGAGATGAGTAGTTGTGACTGAGACCATATGGCACACAGAGCCTAAAATAGTTCCTGTCTGGTTCTTTACAGGAAGAGTTTGCCCAACCTGGGTCCAGGCATGGGAAACGGGAGTAGGAATGTGATGTGGGGGACAGAATAACTGCCTCCAGCTCAGTGGAGATTAAAGAAAAGAGGAGAGTGAGTAGAACACTCTCTTGGCAGACTCTTCCCAATCTCTCTGGCACCAACACGCCCTCCCTCCATCTCATACTCAGTGTTGTTTATTTTCTTAAGCAAACAAAATACTCCTGTGCAATCTCTGGCCAGCATCTTGCTCGGCTATAGCTGCCAACAGCCGGAATCCTTTGTTCCTGGAGGGCCCGAGTCTTACCCTCCAGAAGTAGGCACAGCTGCACAGCGCACTCTCTTCCTCCACTCCCCTCCTTCTGCCATAAGGATTTAGGGCATTACCAAGAACCCCTAACTAACTACTATGAGATAAAGATGTCAAGAGGCAGTGATGAGACAGAAAAGACCAGGTGAGAGTGCTGGAGTAATAGGTGAGTGGGAGGCAGGAGACGGCTAAGGCAGGAAGCTGAGAGGGAAAATGAACCCCCGGGGCAGCTGCAATCCTAGACTACCATCTACAGATAGGCAGGGAGGGCAGGCAGGTGGGATGAGCTGTCAAAGGGCAGGCTGGAACAGAGGCATGAGGTCATGGATACACCTTGGCTGGCCTCAGGATACACCTGGGATCGTGAATAGCTCACTCTGTCTGAGGAAGGAATCATATAACATGGATAGTTCAGGCAAACATGTGCCTGGGCCTCAGCCTCCGATGAGCGTATCTTAGCATCATTACTTGATAAGGAAGGTCAAGGAGAGAACCTAGGCACCTTGGCCCAACATCAGCTGAGAATCTAGTTATGAGCACAAGCTTTGGAGGCAGGCAGACCTGGGTTCAAAATGTGATCGAGCCACATATGAGCCCTCTGAGCCTCAGCTTCCCCATCTGTGAAATAGAGTCCTCATATGACCATGAGGATGTGATGACCTGCAGCTTTGCTCACCGAGTGTGGCCCATGAGCCAGCAGTAATAGCATTATCTGGGACCTTGTTGGAAATGTAGAATCTTGGGCTGGGTATAATGGCTCACATCTGTAATCCCAGCACTTTGGGAGGCCAAGGTGGGAGGATTGCTTGAGCCCAGGAATTTGAGGTCAGCCTAGGCAACATGGCAAGACCTTGTCTATGAAAATAAATAAAAATTAGTTGGTTGTGATGTCACATGCCTGTGGTCCCAGCTACTTGGGAGGCTGAAGCAGGAGGATCATTTGAGCCAGGGAGGTCAAGGCTGCAGTGAGCCATGATCTTGCCACTGCATTATAGCCTGGGTGACAGAGCAAGACCCTGTCTCAAAAAAAAAGAAATAAAAGTAAAGTAGAATCTCAAGCTCTTCCAAAAAAAAAAAAAATGACTGAATTAGAATATGCAGTTTAAGAACCTTCCAAGGTGATGCTTATGTTCATTACATTTTGAGAACCATCAGCATAAAACACATGAAAGATTTAATTCAGTGTCTTCTCCGGGGAATGCTTAATAAACAAGAGCCCCAGATGAAGGGAGAAAGGACTGGTTTAGGGGATCTCAATGAAGTGACTTCATATTCAGGGGACACTGGGCAATGTCTGGAGACATTTTTGGTTGTCATAACGTGGAGGTGCTATTGGTATCTAGTGGAATGGCCTGGGAATGCTCCTAAACATCCTATGGAGCACAGGACAGCCCCTCATCACAAAGAACTGTGTGACCTAAGGTCAATAGTGCTGAGGGTAAGAAACCCTGGATAAGAAGGAAGCGGTGGCTATGGGGGAAATAGCTGGAATACGGACAGAGGAAGAGAAGAACATGACCTTTATTGGGAAGGGAGGCAGTAGGCTGATCAGATGATCAGGGGAGTGGGAAAAACAAGGTGGCAAGTTGGAAGGTAGTGCCCAAAGGCCACCAGGTGGAAACGGTGGGGAGGCCTGGCTCACTGGTCCACCTCTGGGGAAGCCCCAAGTCTCAGACTTTAAGAGGTTGAAGGAAGTGGGGCTGGCCCTTTTGTCCAGATTCATATATTTTTATCCAAACTCTCTCCTGTACCAGACCAAGGTCTGGGGCTCTACTAACCTCTACGAAAGGATGGAACTTGGGGAGTTTTACAAAAATGTTGCATGGAAGATAAGTTTATCTAAAGATAAGTCTTCACATGCAAGACCATTTTTTTTTCTCCAAAATACTCCTTATTAGATTCAGAGGTTTTATTCTAATAATCTCATCCCATCTCTGTCCTGTATATCTCTCTGCAGAGCCTGAATTTCACATTTGAGAAATAAATATACTCACATTCCTCCTACAAAGTCTTCTAAACCTAAAGGGAGAGAAAGGGACTGAGCCACCATGGACCAGAGTTCCTTCTCCACTTCCACTCCTGTGTGAGGCAATAAAGAGCTCACTCTTAAACCTGAATCTCCCCTCTTTCTGATGGATGCAAAGAACCTGCAAAACAGAAGTAATTAGCATATTAATTAGAATTTCCTGAGAGCAAAAAGATAAGAGGAAATTATATCATCATTTTTCTTCCAGTGAATTGAGTTTAATTTTCACTTGAAAACAGATTTTTATCTCCCCATTTGGCTGGGAAATGTTTGTGGTAATGGATATGGGATAACCAGGGCATTTGTTAGCTCTTTTCCCTGATTTAACTGCAGTCACTCCAGGAGCCGATATCCCACCGGTTGATTCCCTTAGACTGGCATTCTGTCGTTCTTCCTTCTCCCTGTGTCATTCGTGTAATAAGTGATTTATTTTTATAGGCATTTCAAGGGGTGAGAGTAAACACAAACATAAATTATTCTTACATCTATACAGCCTGCTTAGAGCTATATAAAATATTTCCAAGTGATTTTTTTCACTTGACACTTACTGTGAACTTTTGAAATAAGGAGGGCAGATATTATTATCCCTCCTTTACAGACTAGAAAGCTGAGAGTCAGAAAGGTCAAGTGATTTTTGCTAGGTCACATAACCAGGCCTGGAGTGCAGGTCTTCTGGCTTTTGGTCCAGTATTCTTTCCCCCTTGCCACACTTCCTAGCAGTCTCTCAATCTTTAGTACATTCATTCATTCATTGAACAAACATTTCTTAAGCACCTACTGAATGGCAGAATAGAGTGTATAAAAAAAAATTACTATGAAAACATGTATGTAAAATGTCCAGAAAAAGGCAAATTTATAGAGAGAGAATACAGATGAATGGTTGCCCAGGGCTGAGAGTTAAGGATAGGGTAGGTGGGAGGAAAGGGAGTCACTACTAAGGAATACAATGCTTCTTTGGAGAGTAACAGACTGTTTTAAAATGAGATATGGTGATGGTTGCACCACTCTGTGTCTATATTTTTAAAAAAAAATGAACTGTACACTTTAAACAGATAGCCTATGGTATGTAAACTGTATCTTTAAAAAGCTATTTTAAAATAAATTAAGACACAGTCCTTGTGCTTTAATGACTCAGTAGAGTGGAGATACACTTGCAAACAGATAAATGGCAATGCTGTGTCATGGGTACCCCTATGGTTTGAACATTCCCCCCAAAACTCATGTTGAAACTTAATCCTCAGTGTGGCAGTATTGAGAGGTGGGGTCTTTGAAAGGCAATTGGGTCATGAGGGTTCTACCCTTACCAACTGACTTCTCTATTCACGGATTAATGGGTTATCATAGGAATGGAACCGGTGGCTTTATAAGAAGAAGAAAAGCTGAGCTATCACACTCAGCCCCCTTTCCATATGATGCCCTGTGCCACCTTGGGACTCTGCAGAGTCTCCACCAACAAGAAAGCCCTCACCAGATGTGGCTCCTTGACCTTGCACTTCCCAGCCTCCATAACTATAAGAAATGAATTCCTTTTCTTTATGAATTACCGAATTTCAGGTATTCTGTTATAAGCAACCAGAAGCAAACTAAGACAGGTGCCATTAACAGAAGGATGCAGCCTGTAGCAGCAGCAAGGTGAGGCAGAATCTCCCTCAGTGCTGGCACAGTGCTGGAAGGTGTGGGAAGGCTTTCCAATAGAACTGACATTCAGTCTGAAGTTTGAAGCCTGACTAGGTGTTCACCAGCAAAAACAAAGACAGGAGAGGTGCTTGCTGGAGACTCTGGCAGCCTCCACATTCAGCATCCACATAGTTACTGGACAGGACCAAAGAGAAGGCAGTTCTGGAAGCTGCTAGAAGAGAGAGGACCACTGATTGTTCTTTCGTGTCATAATTCATGGAAATCAATGGCAACAAGCTATGTAAACACAACTTTAGGGGTCCCAAGGAGACCTAGGGTGCTACTGACCCCACAGGGCTGCAGACAGGAATGGCGAGGGGAGAAGAAGAGCCAGGGTATCAACTTTCTAAGCCAAGCCTCCTGTACAATTGCTGGAAAAAAGAACCACAAGAGAAGGCAAGTTTTGAACTGCAACTGCCTCCCAAGAGTCAGGATCCTGTACCTCCCACGACCTGTAGAACATCAACTTTGAGTCACAAGGACATGAGTATTCAAATAACACATGGCATGGTACATGTTGGGGAAATGGTAGCTACAGAGTCTTCTGAGTAGATCCAGGTAAAGGATTGTGGTTCATTTCCCCTGTGTCACCCTGTCCCCCTGTCTCATATATCCAGGGTTGCTTTTTTTTTTTTCTGAAGGAGAATTTTTTAAAAAGGAAGAAGGAATGGAAGAAAGGAAAAAGGCTTTGATGTGAATGAAATAATATCCCATTCTCAGGCATTAATCAGAATCAATACAGTAGACTCCCCTTAACCATGAGAGACACGTTCCAAGACCATCGATCAGCAGATCATGCCCAGTAGATGCCTGAAACTGCAAATAGTACCAAACCCCACATATCTGATATCTTTTCCTATACATACATATCTATGATGAAGTTTAAACACAGAAAGAGATTAACAAGAATAACAAATAGTAAAATAGAACAATTATAACAATATGCCCAGCATCACTACTCTTGTGCTGTAGGGTCGTTACTAAGTAAAATAAGAGTGACTTGAACACAAGCACTGCCGTACTGTGACAGTCGGATGCGCTGGACAACGGGAGGACTCACGTTCCAGGCAGGACGGAGCGGGATGGCCCGAGACTTTATCACGCTACTCAGAGCAGCACGCGATTTAAACTTATGAATAGTTTATTTTTGGAATTTTCCATGTAATAAATATTTTAAAACCACTGTTGACGTCAGTAACAGAAATCACAGGAAGTGAAACCATAGATAAAGGGGGGACTACTGTACTCTTAAAATCGCACCCTCCCTTTCCTCCTATCCAAGTCCATTCTCCACACCTATAAAGAGATTTTCAGATTCCTGGACAGTGTTAGTCTCCCCTCTCCTGTGCTCCTAGGAGTGCTGCTGGTTCCCCTTTGATGGCACCCAGGCGATCCTTCCCCGCACCCTGGTTGTGTCTCCTTCACCAGGCTGTGAACTCCCTGGGCACCAGAACTGAGTTTTATCCATCTCAGAATTCCGCTCAGAACCTGGCACAGGACAGAAGCTTAGTAAGCATCTGTTGAAATAGTTAATTTTATTTGGCTGGTGTGACATAACCCTCTCCCTTTCTTGGCAGCTTTTAAAATCCTTGGAATCTCACCAATGATAGTGTCTTTTTTATGCTAATTCGTGACTGACGACTGGGGGTTCCTGGATAGCCTAGGGATGGGGGCTGTTTGCCAGAGAATCAACCATGAGATGAGAGGGTTGTAGCTTTCAGCCCTACTCACTCCATCCCACCCCACCCCATCCCACCTCCAGGAAGGGGAGAGAGCCTGAAGGCTGCTGAGTCAATGATCGATGGCCCGTGATTAAATCAGTCATGTCTGTAATGAAACCTCCACAAAAACCATAAAGGAAGACGTTTGGAGAGCTTCTGGGTTGGTGAACATGTGCAGCTACTGGGAGGGGGGTGCCCCAGAGAGTGCACGGGGACTCGGTGCCCCTTTCCCCATACCTTGCCCAATGTATCTCTTCTATCTAGCTGTTCTTAAGTTGTATGCTTTTATAATAAACTGGTAATCTGATAAGTAAATTATTTTCCTGATTTCTGTGAGCCATTTTAGCATATGATCAAACTAGAAGACGGTGTCATGGGAACCTCCGATTTATAGCTGTTTGCACAGGTGATAACTGGGAATTGTGGTTGGTGTCTGAAATGGGAGCAGTCTTGTAAGACTAAACCCTTAACCCATGGGATCTGATGCTATCTCCGAGTAAACAGTGTTGGACTTTAATTGAGTTGTAGCCATCCATTTGGTGTCCACCGAGAACTGGAGAATTGGTTAGTGTGAGAAAAAAGCTCACACATTTCGTGGTGGAAAGTATTGGTGTGAGTCTGGTAGTATAATTACTACTATGAAATTAGACTGGTTCACAAATCTAATTATGTACAAGGTCAAATTATCTCCCAGGCTGTTTGCCCAGAGATCTTTGCCAAATATTTCTCATATTTGCTCAGGCAATGGCTACAGGCTGAGATGTGGCCTGCATCCAATAGCATACATACATATTAAACACCAATCCGCTTTGCACGTGCTCCCAATGTAAGAGTAAAAACCCAAAAGTGATGCTGTGACCACCCATCTGGACATAAAAAGCCAGGGAAACAGAATCTGCGATTAGGTCAGCACAGGAGAGAGTTCTGGGTCTGTGGATGAGGATATCATAGTCTTATCCCTAGAGCAGTCATATCCTGCTACCTTGAACAAGTCACTTACTTTCTCTGTGCCACCTGCCTCATTCTGTCCAAGAAGGAAAATGATCCCTATCCCATCTATCTTATAGACTCTCTTCCAGTTTCATTCCCCTTTAAAATCCCTCTTCCTCATTTAGGAGATTCTTCTAAATGCGCAAGTCTGATCATATTATTCCTCTATTCCTAAATCATTTTTGGTTTCTGATAAGGAAAGTTCCTTCCTCCTCTCTCCACCACCCATTGCTCTTTTGTCCTACTTTTGCAAACCCTCCCCACACACAGCACACTGGGTGGGTGGGAGGGGTTTATAGAATGTATATGTTCATGAATGAATTTTTAATTTCGAAACCAGGTAAATGAAGTGTATTTAAGGAAGAGGGTAATTCAGTTGCTTTTCCTTTTGTGTGATCCTTAATCAGTTATTTCTATGGACAAAAGTCCATGTAATAGGATGCTATTCCACCACACAAAATAATTTATATTTATATTCTTAAAAAAACTTTTATAAAATTTTAGGTTTTAAAAAATCAGGTTACAGATGGCATATGCAGTAGGATCCCACTTTTGTAAAAGATAAAATGGGCACAAGTGTTGAAAATGATCTAGAAATAAAAATGCTGCGATGTTAACAAGATTATCTTTGAGTGGTGAGATCATGGGAGTTTTCTTTCTCTGTAGCTTAACTGTAGTTTCCAAGTTATACAAAATGCGAGGCTTTTAGAAAAGTTATTGTAAATTTAAATAAACCTTTAGCTTCACTATTGCCCACTGAAAATTGTTGAAATTCCGCTACCTGGCACTGCACATTCTCTGAGACCCAATCCATTCTCCTTCCCAGCTTTCTCTCTTCCACACTTCCACACACCATGATGTCAGCCAAACTGAGCCGTTCATCTTCACCTCGTGCTTCTATGCCTTTGTTCAACTGGATCTGAAATGATCTTGCCACCAGCCAAACACTAGCCACCCCTTTATTACTTCAACATAGAAACATGGCATATGTTGCTGACTGTCAAAGGCAGATTACATGTATATGTATGTATATGTATATATATGAATATATAAGCATATATGTGTGTGTACATATGTGTAATGCACACTCACACCTTTTTAAGGATGCTTATTTTGAAGGAATAAGATTGCAGGCTTGGCAGGCTTTTATTTTCATCTTTAAGCTATTTTGTATTTGCAAAAAAAAAGAATAAAAGAATTCTACAAACACCAATTTAGAAAGAGAGGTTGAGACTTACATTAAAATTTCTTTTAGCAGTACTTCAAGGCTGATTCCTTGAAGCCATTCCCAAAAGCTGCAAGGAATTTCTGTCACCTCTAAACAATGTAGCAATTTGAAATTCTTTTTTGTGGCACTTAGTCTTCTCTCTCTCTTTCTCTCCTGGCTAAGATCATGGGAGGGCAAAGGAACAGATCTGATGTTCTTCTCTTTTGCTTACACTGCTCAGTACAGTGTAGCAGCTTGTTAAATAAACAAATCGTGGCCGGGCGCGATGGCTCAAGCCTGTAGTCCCAGCACTTTGGGAGGCCGAGACGGGCGCGTCACGAGGTCAGGAGATTGAGACCATCCTGGCTAACACGGTGAAACCCCGTCTCTACTAAAAAATACAAAAAACTAGCCGGGCGAGGTGGCGGACGCCTGTAGTCCCAGCTACTCCGGAGGCTGAGGCAGGAGAGTGGCATAAACCCGGGAGGCGGAACTTGCAGTGAGCTGAGATCTGGCCACTGCACTCCAGCCTGGGCGACAGAGCCAGACTCCGTCTCAAAAAACAAACAAACAAACAAACAAATCGTGAGTAAGATACTCAATGTGAGAAGTGTTCAGGATGACTTGAAATCTGCATTTGACAGGTTAATATCACTGCAGGAATAAAGACTTTTAAACCTGAAGGTATTCAAGGCTGGATATCCACGTAAAGGTATGATAGACATTGCAGTTGTTCCCTCACATTTATAGTTTTCCACTTCCTGGAACAAAGGAAAATTGCACTTCACTGTTCCGTTGAAGTTAGACGTGGCCATGTGGCTGTTTAGACCAATGAAATATAAGTGAAAGAAACACGTGTCATGCTTGGAGGAAGCATTTAAGAGCCAGCACATAATTGTCCACACTCTCTCATCCCCTGCCATGTTGAGATGGCAGCATTATTACAGGATGGTAGCATTTCCTGCAGCCTGTCCCTGAGTACCCATGATGAGGAGAGTCCCCATGCTAACATCTATTCCACATATAAAATAAGTGAGAAATAATTTTTGTTGTAATATGCTGCTGGGAGACCTTAAGGAGTTGTTTGCTACTACAGCATAACTTAGCCTAACCTGACTAATGCAGAAGGGATGTTAGAAGGGAGAAGGATTCTAAACACTTTACGTGTTTAGAATGAATTTAGACTTTGCTATGAGCAAATGAATTGAGACTGCTCTGGATAAAGTTCTACAAAGCTCAATGAATTTAGACTCTGCTATAGGTAAAACTTTGATTCTATATGCTATTTAGTCAACTCATTATAAGTCACAGAGATTCTCAAATTCCTTCTTTAATGGAAAGCATTGCTTTCTCCTTGAACGCAGAGTTAATGATGCATTCAGCTGGGTGAGGTTAGGTTATAGCATGATGCTGACCACTTTAGGATTTAGTAATGGGCTGCTCAGTTCACTTAGGGGTCACATAATGAGAAGAAAGCTCTGGAAGGGATGATGGATGGAAGACTGAAAGCTGACCTGCGGAAAAGGGTCTTTTGCTCCTGGTAGGAGTGATGTAGAGCAGCAGTCTGCAACCTTTTTGGCTCCGAGGACCAGTTTCATGGAAGACAATTTTTTTCCACAAACAGGAGTTGGAGGATTAGGTTTCAGGATGATTCAAGCATAACATTTATTGTGCACTTTATTTCTATTATTATTATTACATTGTCACATACAGTGAAATAATTATACAATTCACCATAATGTAGAATCGCTAGGAGCCCTGAGCTTGTTTTTCTGCAACGAGCCTCATCTGGGGGTGATGGGAGGCAGTGACAGATCACCAGGCATTAGATTCTCATAAGGAGCACACAACCTAGATCCCTCACATGCACAGTTCACAATAGCATTTGTGCTCCTATGAGAATCTAATGCTGCCACTGATATGATAGGAGGCAGAGCTCAGGTGGGAATGCAAGGGGTGGGGAGTGACTGTAAACGCAGATGAAGCTCCACTCACTCAGCCACCACTCACCTCTTGTGCAGCCTGGTTTCTAACAGGCCACAGATGGATGCTGGTCTGTGGCCCAGGAGTTGGGGACCCCCTAATGTAGAAGGCCTTCTACTTGCAGAAGACTAAGATGCCAGTAAAAACTTTAGGATGAGCCAGCAGCCACAAACACACACACTCATACACACAAAGACTCACAGCACACACTCACTTACTACATGGATTTTAAAACTGTCAAAGAAAGGCAGGATAAGGCCTGGCAGGTCCCAGCTTGCCCCAGAATAAGAGCAACTAGAGTTTGTGTCCTGAAAAAGCTTACATATGGTACTTGAAATGCAAAATGACTTGGGTTCTTACACTGAAATCTTATCTTTTGGATTCTCATCTCCAGCTTTTGCCCGCCGCTAAATAATCAGATCCAGGGAAGCATCAAAAGTCGAAGAAAGGATGAAGAGAAGTTGCTTCCAGCAGCAGTGGGTGGAGCTTTCCATTTAAACTCTGCCTTCAACTTCCAAAAAATAGCCTCTTGGAAAACTTATTACTCATGAAAATGAAGAGAGGGTGTTTTCCTCCATGGAGTAATCTCTGCCTTGAAACATTTTCATCCCTCTTCCCAGCCCAGAGAGATGATCCCACAAGGAAGTGGATTTTGTTGCTTAATCCTGGTTGACTGAATTCTGTTTTCCCACAATAAAATAATAAAAATAATTTGGAATAGCATAACCTGAATGTTCATATTTCCACAGCCTGTGATTAAAAATTAGAAATGAAAAATCTTGAAATTCTGTGGTTCCATCTGCTCATATAAACATAGCAGGTTCTTGCAGAGTCTGTCCCTAGAGTGTTTTGAGAATTCTCAAAGGGATGTTTCTTCCAGGCCCATGATGCAGTCTGTGCTTTCAGGGCTGGCTGAGCGAGCTATTGCAAGCTCCATGTGTGACCCCACTGGTGATGAGAAGTGGATTCTCTTCAGTAGCTTCTCAGTGCTAATTTGCTCCTGCCAAAAAAATTGTGTGAGGTCACATTCACCCCAATAAGGAGATTGAGTTCAAAGTGTTGCAGAGTTCAGTGAAGCAGCTTTCTCAATGTACACTCTGAGCCGTTCTTGGCTTCAGGATGCCCACATGCCTCCATAGTGGTTGGTTTGGAGGAGTTTCTGGTAACATGGGACCGGAATTCATCAATATCAGTGACATTGGTTTCTGTTACTGAGCACAGTTCACCATGTCACACTCCTTTCTTTCTCAAGGTGTATCCTCTTTAAGGGGTAGGGGTTGCCATTAACCCCCTGTAATCTGGATTCTGTATGCTCTGATCTATCAGCCATGTCTGTGAGTGTTGAATCCCAAGTATGAATAGAGTTCAAGCCTTTTCCCCAGAAAGTTCTTCAGCCCCACTGTAATTCAGTAGAGGCAAATTAATACTTGTAGTGGAAGGGGAGCTAGCTCAACTGGCTGGGTTTCTTTGAGGCAGGGAGCAGGGGAGTTTCTGCTCTAGTCCAGTGAACCAGTGGGTCGTGTAATGCTTTACAAAGTACTTCTACAATTTGATACCCATAAAAACCCTATAAGATAGAGCAGATATCACTATCTCTATTTTATGATTATAAAACCAAGGCAAAGGGAAACTTGGTGGTTTGCCTAAGCTCATAGAACTAGAAAATGGAACTACCTAGAATTCATTCCAGGTCTCTGACTCCGAGTTTAAATACTTGGCAGGCAGTACAGTGTTCTGGAAAACATGCAGATTACGGAGTCACACTATGTGTTTGTATTCCTGGCTCTGTAATTTACTAGCTATGTGACTTTGAACAACTATTCAAATAATTGAATAAATTACTTGATTCTTCTTTGATTTGGTTTCCTCATCTGTGAAGTGGGAATAACAATATCACCTACTTCTTAAGTATTTATAAGAGTTAAATGAGAAAATACAGGCAAAGCACAGAGAAGAGAGCTGGACACATTAGTAAGCATTAGAAAGAGTAAGCTATTATTGGCTGGGAGCGGTGGCTCACACCTGCACTTTGGGCAGACCAAGGTGAGCAGATCCCTTGAGTCTAAGAGTTTGACACCAGCCTGAGCAACATAGAGAGACCCCCTCTGTATTTTTTTAATACTTAAGAAAAAAATTAAAATTAGCTATTATTAACAATTGCTAATTTTATTTTTATGTATTCCTGTGCCACGTTCAATGCCTTTCCCTAACAAAAAGAGCCTAGATCAGAGAGGCTAGACAATTACAAGCAACTTTTCACCCTGTAACTATATGATTTTTAAAAGATAACTACCCGATTAAGTGTTCATAATAGTAACCCAGATCGAAACAACAAAATATACTGTGGTTAATCCCAGTTCTTACCAGTCTGTTTCAGGAGACTGTAAATTTGCTTTAAAATGATAACAGGAGCCTAATACCAAAACAAGTCATAAGAGAATATGACATGAAAACTTCAGGACCAAATTCAGTGAGCAAGCTCTTTTTTGATTAACAATAGTAATGAAAGTAGATGTGAATGCAATCATTTTCTAACAAGCCAAATCATTTTGTTCTAAAATCATTGCAAATTAAATGACTATTTCTACTTTCCCCTAATGTTTGATGATCTGAAAATGTTTTTATTTCATATTCATTTTTTAATAATAGCTTTATTGGGCCATAATAACATATCATAAAATTCACCCTTTCAAAGTATACAGTGGAGCAGTTTTTAGTAGTTTCACGGAGTTGTGCAATCAGCATCACTAATTTCAGAACATTTTCATCACTCCAGAAAGAAGCCTCATATCCATTAGCAGTCATTCCTGACTCTTCCCATTCCTCAGTCGCTGGAAGTCTGGTTCATTTTTTGTCCTGTTCTGAATGTTTTGGCTGTTCTGAATGTTTCATGTAAATGGAATCCTACAATATATATTTCATATAAATGGAATCATATTACAAACATTTCATATAAATGGAATCATACACTATGTAGCTTTTGTGACTGGTTTCCTTCACTTAGCTTAATGTTTTCCAAGTGTATCCATGTCGTAGCCTGTATCTGTTCTTCATTTCTTTTTATTGCTGAATAATATTCTATTGTATGTATGTACCACGTTTCATTATACACTCATCAATTAAAGGATTTTGCATTGTTTCCACTTTTTGACCATCATGAATAATACTGCTATGAACAGTTGTGTCCATGTTTTTGTGTGGGCATCTCTTCAATTCCCTTTCAATACCTGGGAGTGAAATTGCTAAGTCACATGGTAACTCCATGTTTCACATTTTGAGAAACTGCCAGACTGTTTTCTAAAGTTTCTGCACCATTTTACAATCCCACAAGCAATAGGATTGTAAAGCAATGTATGGGGGTTCCAACTTCCCCACATTCTTATTAACACTAATTGTTGTCTATGTTTTTGTATCTGAGCCATCCTAGTGGGTGTGTAGTGTTACTGCATTGTAGGTTTGATTTGACTCTCCTTAATGACTAATGATGTTGAGCATCTTTTCATGTGCTTATTGGCCATTCACATATCTTTTTTTTTTTTTTTTTTTTTGGTGAGATGTCTATTCAATCTGAATTGTCTTTTTATCACTGAGTTTTAAATGTTCCTTATATTTTCTGTAGACTAAGTTCCTGTATCAGGCTATTCTTATGCTGCTATTAAGAAATACCAGAGACTGGGTAATTTATAAAGAAAAGAGGTTTAATTGGTTCATGATTCTGCAGGCTGTACAAGTATGGTGCTGACATCTGCTTGGCTTCTGGGGAGGCCTCAGGAAGCTTTTATCCAGAGCAGGTGAAGCAGGAGCAGGCACTTCACTTGGCAAAAGCAGGGGCAAGAGATAGAGAGCTGATGGGGAGGTGTCACACACTTATAAACAACCAGATCTCACAAGAAGTCACTCACAGTCATGAAGACAGCACCAAGCCATAAGAGAATGCTCCCATAATCCAAACACCTCCCACCAGGCCACACTTCCAGCATTGGGTATTACAATTCAACGCGAGATTTGGGAGGAGACAAATATCCAAACTATGTCAGTTCCTCATCTAATATAATTTGCAAATATGTTCTTTCATTCTGTCAATGTCTTTTACTTTCTTGTTGTTGTCCTTTATTTATGTGTGTGAGATGGAATCTCACTCTGTCACCCAGGCTGGAGCACAGTGACATGATTTCAGCTCATTGCAACCTCTGCCTCCCGAGTTCAAGCGGTTCTCCTGCCTCAGCCTCTAAAGTAGCTGGGATTACAGGCACAGGCCACCATGCCTGGCTCATTTTTGTACAAAAAATTCAACTAAAAAGTGGAGATGGGGTTTCACCATATTAGCCAGGCTGGTCTTGAACTCCTGACCTGAGGTGATCTGCCCACCTCAGCTTTCCAAAGAGTTGGGATCACAGGCGTGAGCCACCATGCCTGGCCAATGGTGTCCTTTAAAGCACAACAGTGTAAAATTTTCATGAACTCCGATTTATCTATTTTTTTTCTCATGTTGCTTGTGCTTTTAGTGTCATATCTAAGAAACCTTTGCTTAATCCAAGGTCATAAAGAATTACTGCTTTCTTATATAAGTTTTATACTTTGGGTTCTTACCTTTTTTTTTTTTTTTTTTTTTTTTTTTTTTGAGATAGGGTCTCACTCCGTCACCCAGGCTGGAGTGCAGTGGTGTGATCGCAGCTCACTGCAACCTCACTCTCCCGGGCTCAGGTGATCCTATCACTTCAGCCTCCTGGGTAGCTGAGACTACAGGCACATGCTGGCACCTCCGGCTAGTATTTTATATTTTTTGTAGAGATGGAGTTTCACCATGTTGCCAAGGCTGGTCTCAAACTCCTGGGCTCAAGCAAACTGCCTGCCTCAGCTTCCCAAAGTGCTGAAATTGCAAGAATGAGCCACCAGATCTGGCCATTTTGAGTCAATTTTTGTGTATGTTGTGAATAGGGGTCCAGCATCATTCTTTTACTTGTGGATATCCAATTGTCCCAACACCATTTGTTGGAAAGACTATTATTTTCCCCATTGAATAGTAATGTCACCCTTGTTGAAAAATCAAGTGACCATAAATGTAAGGATTTACTTCTGGGCTCTTAACACTATTTCATTGATCTGCATGTCTAGTCTTTTACCAGTACGACCCTGTCTTAATTACCGTAGTTTTGTAATAAGTTTGAAACTGGGAAATGTGACTCTTCCAATGTTGTTTATCTTTTTCAAGATAATTTTGGCTGTTCTGGGTTCCCTTAATTTCATATGAATTTAAGATCATGTGATGTTAATTTTATGTATCAACCTGACTGGGTCACAGGATATGCAGAAATGTGGTTAAACATTATCCTGGGTATGTCTATAAGGTGTCTCTGGATAAGGTTAACATTTGAATCAGTAGAATGAGTAAAGCAGATTTTCCTCCCCAATGTAGGTGGGCCTCATCCAATTTGCTGAAGGTCTGAATGGAATAAAAGCTCTGAGGCTGGGCACAGTGACTCATGCTTGTAATCCCTGCACTCTGGGAGGCTGAGATGGGAGGATCACTTCCACTCAGCAGTTCAAGACCAGTCTGGGCAAAATGGTGAAACTCTATCTCTATAATAAATATAAAAAATTAGCCAGGTGTGGTGGTGTGAACCTATAGTCTCAGCTACGCAGGAGGCTGAGGTGGGAGAATCACCTGAGCTGCCACGAGGTCAAAGCTGCAGTGAGCTGTGACTGTGCCATTGCATTCCACCATGGTTGATAGAGTGAGACCTTGTCTCCAGAACAAAAACAAAAATAACAAAACAATCCTGAGCAATGGAGAATTCACTCTCTGCCTGACTGTCTTCAAGCTGAGGTATCGGTTTTCTCCTGCCTTCAGACTTGTACTCAGACTGGAACTTATAAAATTGGCCCTCCTGGTTATCAGGCCTTTATATTGAAACTAGAACTATGCCATTGGCTTTCCTGGGTCTCCAGCTTTCCAGCTGCAGATCTCAAGACATCTCAGCTTCTATAATCCATATATACTATTTGTTCTGTTTCTCTCGAGAACTCTGACTAAGACAGATCAATTTGTTAATTTCTACAAAAAAAAATATGCCAGTTGAGATTTTGATAGAGTATATTATATCTGTATTCACCATCATTTATGAAGCATATCTCCTCTGGTTATAGAACTTTAGGTTGACAGTACATGTTTTTCTTTTTAGTTGTTTTTCCTCCCAGCAATTCAAAGATATCATTTCCTTATTTTATGGCTTTTCCTGTTTTTGTTGAGAAGACAGTTGCTAATCTTAGTCATTTGAAATTAGTTTTTCTTTTCTTCTGATTATTTCTGAAATTATATTTTTGTCTTTAATTTTCAGTAGTTTTACTATAATGTGATTAGATGTGTTTTCTTTGTATTTTGATTGGCTGGGGTTGTGGAGTTTTTAAAATCTGTGATCTTATACCTTTTATCAGCTTTTTAAAATTTCCAGTTATTATCTCTAGAAATATTGTTTCTGCCCCACACTTTCTCTTGCCTCTTTTTCAGGGAATTCAATTACATGTATAAAGACTTTCCACTGTGTTCTCTATTTTTTGTATGATTTTCTATATTTTCCATTTCTTTGCCTCTCTATTTTTTTCTGGATATTTTCTGTCTTTATCTATATCTAATCTCTGTCAAGTTTCATCCATTGAATTCTAAATTTGTATTATCTTTTCAGTTCTAGAATTTCAAATAAATTTTTTTATAGTTCCCAGTTCTCTGTTGAGATGGTCTTGCTTTTTATTTCCTTACATATATTTTTCATAGCTACTATAAAGCCTATATTTGATAATTCTATTATCCACACTCCCTGTATACCTATTTCTATTGTGTTTTTCTTTGAAAAATAACATTATTTTTTCCATTATTTTGTCTCCTCATATGTTATTTGTCTTTGAATTCCAGATATTGTATATGACAAATTATGAAAATAATGTTAAACTTGGAATAACATTATCTTCCTCTGAGATGGATTTACATTTGCTTCTGGAAAGAAGCTAGGGGTTTAGTAATCCCATATTACCTTGATCTAATCATAGACTGAGATGATTTAAAGCTGGTTTTCTGTTCCTGGGATAACTAGCCTATTTATGAATTACCATTTCTCCTGTTACCACCAGGTAGGTTTTTCTTGTCTGCACAGATAAAGCCAATTTACCAAGAGAGTGATATTGCAGCAGAGAAAGAGTTTAATAATCATAGGGCTAGATAGCCGAGCAAATGGATGGGAGGAATTATTGCTGAAATCAGCCTCCTCAAACACTCAGAGGCTAGGGCTTTTCAAGGATATTTGGCAGGCAGGGGTCTAGGGAATGGAGAATACTGATTGGTTGGGTCAGGGATGAAATCATAGGGGATCAAAGCCGTCTTCTTATGCTCAGTCAGTTTCTGGGTGGGGGTCACAAGACCAAATGGGTAAGTTTCTTGGTATGGGTTACTGGTTCAGATGGACCATCAGCTGGTCCATCAAAATGCAGGGTCTGGAAAATACCAATCTTAGGTTTGACAACCATAATGTTATCTATAGGAGCAATCAGGGAGGTTATAAATTTTGTGACCTCTGGCTACATGACTCCTGAACTATAATTCTAACCTTATTGCTAATTTTAGTTTTGCACAGGTAGTTTCAGTCCCTGAGCAAGGAGTGAGTTAGTTTCAGGAAGGGGGTATTATCGCCTTTGTTTTGAAGTTAAACTGTAAACTAAATTCCTCCCATAGTTAGCTTGGCTTATGCCCAGAAAAGGACAAGGGCAGCTTGAAGATTACAAGAAAGATGGAGTTAGTTATGTCAGATTTATTTCACTGTCATAATTTTTCTGTCAGATTTCTCTCACTGTCATAATTTTTGCAAAGGCAGTTTCACTCCTAGGTTGTAGCACTTTGAGATTCCAACTCAAAGCCTGGAAAGGAGGTTACCAGAGCCTTCTTTAGTAGGCTCTGAGAAAAATACCTTTATTCACAGCCTCTCAGTCTTCCAAACTTACCTTAATTTTTGTGAATTTAGATTACATCCCTAGGGCAAAAGCATCCCCCAACACTGGACTCACTTCTGTGAGTTTTCATCTCCCAAACTTGGCCCTATAGTTATGCCTGTCTTGTTACCTCTCTAATACTTCCAGATTTTTTTCATATTGTAATAATATTATCTTCCTCTGAGGTGGATTTACATTTGCTTCTAGAAGAAAGCTAGGGGATTAGTAATTCCATATCATCTTGATCTAATCATAGATTGAGATGATCCAAAGCTGGTTTTCTTTTCTTTTCTTTTTCTTTTTCTTTTGAGATGGAGTCTTGCTTTGTTGCCCAGGCTGGAGTGCAGTGGCACAATGTTTGCTCACTGCAACCCCACCTCCCAGTTCAAGAGACTCTCCTGCCTCATCATCCCAAGTAGCTGGGATTTCAGTTGTCCACCAGCACACCTGGCTAAGTTTTGTATTTTTAGTAGAGATGGGATTTTGCCATGTTGATCATGCTGGTCTCAAACTCCTGGTCTCCAGTGATCTGCCCATCTTGGCCTCCCAAAGTGCTGGAATTACAGGTGTAAGCCATTGCACCCGGTCCCAAAGCTGGTTTTCTATCTCTGAAAAGAATTTTTCAGATTATTTCTGAATCCTTCTCAGTGAAAAGATTAATTTAAAGACCAGCAGCGGTTCCCTCCTTTATGCAAGACAAAGAGGGAGCTACTTCCATATATTAACCATCTCCATAACAGCTCCAGAAATCACTGATCTCTGCCATCAGTTGTAAAGATAGGCCCACTGTTCAGAGTATGTGAGGTTCGAATGAGAGAACCTAGACAAAGTGCTTGGTAAGTTGTTCCGTTTTTCTTTTCCTTTTCCAAGTTGTTGGAAAGAATGCTTGCTACTTTTTGTAATGATCATGCTTCTCTCTTTGTTCCATCCTTTAGAAAGTTCAGAGCCAAATTTTAATCCTTCTACCAACTTATGATTCAGAACCTTATCATATATCCTTTGTGGAATGATCTTAGCACAATTTCATTATATTGTCTGTATTCCAAGTATTTCATCTATTTGCCTTAACTCTTTTTGTATTGCGTGTGTTCATGTAAGTCTCTCTCAATCACTTTCATAGGAGGTGGTACATAAAGAAGCAAATTAAATAATTTAAAGAAAAGTATTTTGAACTAATCTATGCTATAAATGTGATAGGGAATATTGATATTAGTTCAGGATTGAGCCACTTTCCTGGGCTAGCAGGACTTCAAAGTCTCTGTCTTCCCATGCTACTCACTGACATCAAATTGGACCTTCAAAGTCCAATCCAAGGAGCCATTTTTCAGAGAGCCTTCCCTGACCTCCCTGCATGAACGTCTCGCCTTAATCACATTGGGCCTCGTATTGCTGGACAGTGACTGCCCTACCACATACTCTATGCATTTGTAGCATCTGCAATACCTGGAAAAGAAATTATCTTGAATTGAATTTTTCACAGCTTTACTGGGCAATAATTAGCATGCAATAAACTGCACATATTTAAAGTATACAGTTTGATAAGTTTCAACATACGTATACACCTATAAAACCTTCACCACCATCAAGATAATGCACATATCTACTGCAATTAGTTTATTCACTTGTTAATGACATTAAGATTGTTTCAAATTGCTGACTTTTAAAAATAAAGCTGACATGAGCATTCATGTATAAGTGTTTGTATGGACATATTCTGCCTTTTCTCTTGGATGAATATATAGAAGTGGAGTGGTTGGGTCATACAGTTTTTTAAGAAATCACCAAACTGTTTTCCAAAGTGATTGTGTTATTTTACATTCTTATCATCAGCACTATAAGACAATTTTAGTTCTTCCACAACCTCTCCAACACTTAGTGTGGTCATTCTTTATAATTGTAGCCATTCTAATAGGTGTGCTATCTTATTGTGGCTTTAATTTGCACTTACATACTGACAAATGATGGTGAGCATCCTTTCATGTGTTTTTTGGGGGAAGGGGGAGGTGGAGGCAGGCATTTGTTTATCTTTTTTGATGTCTAAACTTTTTGCTCATTTAGAAAATTGCATTGTTTTCTTGTGATTGAGTTCTGAGTATTCTTTATGTTTTCTGGACACAAGTTCTTTATCATATACAGGATTTATAAATGTTTTCTCCCTGACTATGGATTATCTTTTCATTTTCTTAGATGTCTTTTGAATAACAGAAATTTTTAACTTTGATGAAGTACAACATTAATTTGTTCTTTTATAGATTGTGCTTTTGCTGTCATATCTAAATAATTTTTGACTAATCCAAAGTCACAAGGGTTTTCTTGGAGAAGTTGTATAGTTGTACATTTAGATCCAGGGTTTATTTTTAGTTAAGTTTTAATTATGAAGTGAGATATGAATCCAAGGGTTTTTGTGGTTGTTGTTGTTTGGTTTTGGTTTTGGTTTTTGGGGTTTTTTTTGTTTTTGTTTGTTGGTTTTTGTTTTGTTTTGTTTTGTTTTGTTGCTGTTTGGCTACCCAACTACTATAGCACCATCTCTTTGAAAGACTATTTTATCTTAACCAAATTGCCATTGTACTTTGTTGAAAATCGATTGTCCATATATACATGGGTCTTTTCAAGACTTTCTGTTCTGTTTCATTGATCTATTTGTCTATCTTCTATCTTTACATCAATACTATACTGTCTGAATTGCCATAGCTTTATATAAATCTGAAATCAGGTAATATTAATCCTCCATTTTTTTTCTTTTTAAAAGTTATTCTGGCCATTTTCAATCTGTTTCATTTTATATTAATTTTAAAATTGGTTTATAAATTTTACCTAAAACAAAGCTTCTGGAATTTTTATTGTGAATGCCTTAAGTTTATAGATCAATTTGGGGAGAACATCTTAATAATGTTGAATCTTTTAACCCATTAATATGGTATATATTTATTATTTAGATCATCTTTAATTTCTCCCAGCAATGGTTTGCAGTTTCCAGTAGAGATCTTTTAAATCTTCTGTCCCTAATTTATCCTCAAGTATTTTCATTTTTTTATGCTATTGTAATTAGTAATCTTTAAAAATTTCAAGTTCTAATAGTGTGTTGTTGGTGTATGGAAATACAATTTGTTTTGGTATATTGATCTTATATTCTGCAACTTCACTAAACTTTCGTATTTGTTCTAATTGCTTTTGTTGTTGTTGTTGAGACTGGGTCTCCCTTTGTCACCAAAGCTGGAGTGTAGTGGTGGGAACATGGCACACTGCATCCTCGGCCTCCTGGGCCCAAGCAATCCTCCCACCTCAGCCTCCTATGTAGCTGGGACCACAGATGCTTGACACCACACCTAGCTAATTTTTTGTAGAGATGGAGCCTTACCCTGCTGCCCAGGCTGGCCTCGAACTCCTGAGCTCAAGTGATCCTCCTGCCTTGACCTCTCAAAGTCCTGGGATTACAAGCATGAGCCATTGCACCTAGTCTGTTGCTTTTTGTAAATTCCACTGGATCTTTCTACCTAGATAATCATGTCATCTATGAATAAATACGTTCTTCATTTGTAATCTGGATAACATTTAGTTCTTATTGAATTGAACTGAGGTTTACTGGACCTGGAAGTACAGGGACTTGAATTTTTTTTTTCCTGAGGCTTACTCTGTCACCCAGTCAAGAGTATAGTACAGGATCACGGTTAAGTACAGCCTTAATCTCCCAGGCTCAAGAGATCCTCTCGCCTAATTTTTATTTATATATATTTTTTCTTTTGTAGAGGCAAGGTCTCACTATGTTGCCCAGACTGGTCTCAAACTCCTGGCTCAAGCAATCCACCCCCTTCATCCTCCCAAAGTGCTGGGATTACAGGCATGCGCCACCATGCCCAGCCAGGAATGGAATTTTATTGCTAACTCGGCCATAACTCACTGTATAACCTTTGGCAAATCGCTTTTCCTCTCTGGACCCTCGAAAATGATCTGCGTATTCTCCATGTAGATCTGCATATTCTCTATGACCATTCCCTCCCACTTCTAACATTCTATAAGACTAAGAGTGTACACAGAAAGGTGTGAGCACTCTTACAATTCATGGCTTCCTGCCTCCAGGCCTCTGAGTCCTACTCTCTTCCCGTTAAGTGATTGACTCACTGTGCTCCTGACAGTTGAATTGAACTGGCCAAGTCACCTTTTTTGTTCCCAATCTCCCAGTGAAATAAGGGAGTGGCTATATTCAGTCATTCTTTTGCCATTTATTGTACTGCCTCCCATGAGCAAGGCCCAGTTTGCAGAGCAGGGTGGATTATCTGTTTTCTAACAAAGGCCAAAGGCCTTTAACTCATGAAAAAATTAGCTAACAGCCATTTACAAATAAAAAGCAATTACATTTGATATATTTTTTAAAAACACTTTCCATTATCTTGCTTTCAGATTCAGTCTTTATTAATAATGTAGTATTATACTGTGCTGAGATGGGGTAAGGTGTGGCGGGCTAAAAAGCTTAAAAGACAACATAGCTCTATCACCAGGAACTTAAGAGTCCAGCGAGGGAATGTTTCATTTGTTCTTCATCCATATGGGGAGGGACAGGCAGACAAAGTTACAGTGGAGTATGTTAGAAAAGACCTGAATCTTTGCAAATAGGGAATCTGAGCAACCCCAAGCCATGGTGGAAATGAGGGATACAGTAGACTTTTTTAAGTCTTTTTGGTCATCTGGGCATGGACCTCATTCCTAAGTTTGGGATGTCTCTCCTTTTGAGAAAGAGCCTGTCTCCCATCAGAGGAAGCTTGTCCAGCCTTCTTGTCATCCAGAGCACATGACCTCACCTCAGCCTGTGCAATCAGATGCATTCATCAAACTCTGAATCCGAAGCTGTGATACAGAAACCATGCAGGTTCCTTTTCGCCAATGGAAGGCAGTGGTGGCAGCAGCTACATCTGGTTCCCTGAGACAGTGGTAACACATCTAGTTTCTAGAACCCAGAATCATCTGTCCCAACCCTGTCATTTTACAAAGGCAGTGTGGAAATAATTGAAAACCATCCAAATGAGAAAAAGCAAAGTCTGTTTATTCAGAACTTCCTCTAGTGAGGGAGTCAGCTATCATCACCTGCATTTTGGCAGAGATGTCAAGGCAGACAGAGGAGTAGGAAAGCTTTTGAGCTGGATGAAGAAAAGCTTCAGGTATCCCCTGATTGGAGGCTGTTTGCATGGAGAAGTTGTAGGCATGCTGACTAGAAGTGAACACCCTATGTGATTGGGGTTTATATTTTTTACTTTCTCTGGCTGATCCTAAGTTGAAAGCAGGGACAAAAATTAGGGAAGCCATCAATTATTAATCAAGTCCTGCCCATTTGGGGGCAATTGTTAAAGGTGTTATTGCTTCCAGGGCTCATTGCTGGTGACAGTGATCTTACTTCCTGCGAGTCTGACGTAGTGAGAGCAGGCTGGCTTCCTAGACTGGTTACTGTAGATAATGGATTGGTTTCCTGGGCTGGTTGTTGCAGATTGTGGGTCAGAGTTCTATTTTTAGATATGGCCTGGCCACTGTCTGTTTGTATATTCAGTCTCTCAGCAGAATATGTACTCCTTCCAGAGAAAGGGAGCCGCCTATTTAAGGTCTAACCGCTAATATTAACCAGAGCTGACAGGTCAACCTGAGATTTAACATGTTTATCTTGTCATTGCCAAAGGAACTTATACTCTGCTTGTTGAAGAAACAAGATTTGAACCCATAGAGAAACAAAATTCAGCACAGATGTCACAGAGGTAAGTTGCACCAGAAAGTTAATTGCTAGTGCTATAGCTTGGTAGGAAGCCTTGTCATTTTCCTCTGATAATGGCCAGAGCTGCTACTGGTCAGGGACTTTCTATGTACTGGCATTCTACCCATCCAGCAAAGTCAGGGGATTAAAAGCATAGCTCTCCATTCTTCCCACCTGCATAGGTATTTTATCTTCACCATTGGTAGCTAGTGAACTGGAACATGATATTTTACCTCTCATCTTCAATTTCCTCATCTGCATGGAAATATCTCATCATACTCTTGTGCAAATTAGATGGGTGGATATTTGTAACACACTTAGAACACTTACATTATAATTACTGGTACAAATTAGCCATTGCAATCTCATTTAGTCCTCATATCCATTCAGTCTGGCAAGTAATATCCCCACCTTGCAGAGAGTGAGAGTCAGAGTCAGAATGTTTACTCATGTCTCTAAGAAACCCACACTCATTATTCCTTTCTGCTGTGCTTCTGAATATAAGATGCCATTGCTGGGAAAAAGGACAAGAAAGTCCAAAAGTATGTAGGGTTGTAGTATCAGACCACCCATATTCATATCTTGGTTCTGACTTCTATTAGCTGTAAAACCTTGCACAAATTACTTACCACTTGTGAGCACACTGTCATTTGCAAACTGGTAATAAGATTAGTTGTTTTAATAAGACTAGGGTGGTTTTAAGGATTAAATAATGTACTATATGTGAAGTTTCCATTACAATGCCTGGCACATGCTAAGTGCTTAATACTTGACAATAATCGTTTTGGTTATTGTAATCAGAAGTGACTACCATAAAACATTCTTTAGTGTTTGTCCTCAATGGTCCCATCTTCGTGCAGTTTTCCCTTAACCTCCAGTCTAGTCTGATGTCTCCATTGTTGAATTCCTCATTATTCAACATTGTTGAGTTCCCTTAGGTAGTGCTACAGTAAGTCAAAGAGAAAAGAGACAAATGACTCAGAGGAGAAGACGGGTTCCGCAGGGAAGAGGAATAGACAGGCAAAGAGGTAACAAGTCAGTGGCAACATAGTGACATGGAGTCCCCAAAGACCAAGGCTTCCTATCCTCCAGACTTTCAGAGAGTCAAAAATGCTTCCTGAGGCTGGGCATAGTGGCTTCAGTCCTGTAATCTCAGCATTTTCAGGAGGCCGAGGCAGGTGGATCGCTTGAGCTCAGGAGTCGAGACCAGCCAGAGCAACAGGCTGTCTCCACAAAAAATACAAAATTGGCTGGGTGTGGTGGTACGCACTTCTAATCCCAGCTACTTAAGAGGCTGAGGTGGGAAGATTTGTTGAGCTTAGGAGTTCAAGACCAGCATGGGCAACAGAGCAAGACCTGTCTCAAAAACAAACAAACAAACAAAAACAGGTTTCCTAGGAAGCAAATAGAGTAGCTATGTCTTTAGCTCTGTGATCAAACTCAGACACGGCCATCTGGGAGACACCACATCCTTAGCAGATGAAAGCAGCTTCCTCCTTGCCATGTAGCATCCCTTGGAGGTGATTGTTCTAATTTTAGCACTGAGTTCCATGCAGTTGACCTCTCAACTCTGTTTCTTCAGAGTTGAAGCCAAGTTGTTTATCAGATTGGCCAGAGAGAATCAGGAAACATGCAACTGAAAAATATGATAGATAACGAGTGAAAAGGGTAAAAACCTGATCAAAAGTGGGCAACAATAGTGGGGAGTAAGAACTTACAAAAGCAAGGGAGTAAATCAAAGGAACATAAAAGACCACCTCTGCCGTCACCCTGTAAAGTAGATATTATCATTCTGTTTCCCAAAGGACGAAACTAAGTCCAAATAAAGTTCAGTTTTGCCCCCACAAATTGCTCAGGTAATGAGAGCTGAGTCATGATTTGAACCCATCAAAAAAGATCTGGAAAAAATAAATGTAAATGTTAAAAGGTGGTTGTCTGCGGGTGGTGAGATTATGGTGATTTTAATATTCTTTATATTTCTGTTTTCTTCCAAAACTTTTTCTGTTGGGCAGTTGTTACTTGTATAATGAGAGTTATTAAAAGTTAAAGTTATTGAATATATATCAGGGCCCGGACTAAGAACAGGGAGTAGAAATTAAAGCAGTAAGGAGAGTTATCTTTAGGACCCAGGGAATCAGCGTGAGACTGTTGTTTCTGAGACTGAGAAAATTAAGCACCTAAACTGGGGGTGCACTTCAGAGTGAGGTGGGGGAAGAAGGAAGGAACCAGGCCAGGCCAGAACTCTGGCTTCTTGATGTTCAGGGACACTCAACCGGAAGTGGGCCTGGAAAGAAAACATTGACATAATAGTTGGACACAAAGATAAAGACTTGATCTGGTAACAACCTAAACTGTGAGGCTCAACAGAATCCAAAATGGGAGGGCCCCAAAAGGGGACTCATACACCCTGGGCAAGACTCTAGACCTACAATTTGCACCTGTGTGTTTTTAACCTTTATAATAGAGCCTCATGCCCGTTGTAATTTGTGTTGCAAGAGTATGGGGTGAGAAAGAAAACAGAGGTATAGAGAGGTCAGTGCTCCAAGCCAATGAGGTGAAAGCAGAGACGGCTGAAGCCCCTCACTCTGTCACAGTCCTTTTGAGAGGAGGGCAGTCATGGGGTCAGAGCAGTGTGAATTAGGAGACAGAGTTGAGGATGAAATCTGCAGGACAGGGAAGGTTCCTACATCTTCTTCCTCAAAGGAGCAAGAGGACCTGGGGTGAAATGAGATTCAAACTTATCCTCAACATGGTCTCTGCTCTTGAAACATTTGCAAACTCCAAGCAGATGTTATGCAAAGAAAACTTTATTTGTAGAAATACATGCTGGCCATGCAGGATTCCTGGCTGGAAGATACACAATTATGGGACTGGGGAGTCTACTGAGGATGGTCAGTAATTGTAAGGTAGATGTGCAATTCCACATCAAAACTTATTCCACGACCCATCCTGAGAAGTCATTGGTTCAATTTCAAATATCTCACACAGCATTAGCAATAAGTAAATATGTCCTTAACTGAATACAAATGAATGACCCTCCTAGCCACTCTTCTAGAATTTACAAGGTTTTGTTTTACTGTACAAAAATACATCACCTGCTCTAGTCAGGTTATAAATATAATCTGTGAATTTTTTTAAAGTCTCATGTCCAAGTACAAAAATAAATACATTAAATAGCAAAAAATAAATAAATATATTAACTAATAAATATATCCAACAGTAGAAAGATATTACAAAAATCTTGTACAAGTATGATCTCAATTAAGATGGGGAATGCATAAAGATAATCACGAAAGGAAACAATACATAAATAAGATACACTGTGACCAGTACTAGACTAATACGGTAAAGAGCTGGTGGTTTGGGGTCATGCCTCTGCAGGAATTGAGGACTGGAGCTCTTGACCTCGAATACTCTTAGCAGCAGCATCACTTTCCTCCTATTCTGTCTCCTCCATCCATTGCAGAAGAATGTCTAGTTCCCCCAAAGCCTTCACAACTGCTGCCTGAGGCTCCAGCTGAAAGAGATACACACCCATGTTGTTAGCAATTCATGAGACAACATTTGCTCCACGGTTAATTCTCTCTTTTATGTATAGGTCTGCTGACAATTGTGAGCAGAGCATTCTTTTCAAGATGAAGCACTTGAAGAAGTTATAGAATCTCAAGATCTCACACAAGGAAGGGAAATCATTGAGTTCATCACCCTGGGCTTATGTACAGAAACTGAGGTGCAAGGGGGTAGCAGAAGCAAAACTGCTACCTAAGACTCTTGTATCACAGAGATCAAAGTAATCAAGCTATTTTCTTTAAGAAATGTGTGTGTGTGTGCCTGTGTGTTTGTGTGTGTGTGTGTAGGGGTTGCCTACTGTGCATACATCAATTGAACAGATATTGATTATGCCAGTCACCTGGCTGATGGCTAGGGATGAAAAGGTGAATGGCACAATCCCTATCCACAGTTGAGTGAGGAGATTGGCAAAAACAGGCAACTAAAATGTAGTGTGGTGAATAAAGGGATGAAATTCCCACAGAATGATGTGGGAGGCCTCTAACTCTGAGAGAAGGAGCCAGCACCTTCCTGAAAGTGATGCCCAGGCTGAGTCTTTAAGGATGAGTAGGATTTAGTCAGTGAGGAGTGAATTCCAGGCCTTCCTGGCAGACATGAGAAGGTGTGAAGGTGAGAAATTGAATGGCATGGGTGTGTGTGAAATTGTGAGGTTTCAAATGTACGTACAAGTGTGTGAACATCGAAAAACTATGGCCTCTGGTTTGTGCAGCTAAAAGATCCAAATGTCACTGTAGTGACTTCTGGAATCATGGCCATTCCCTTTCCATTTCCAGAGCATCACCCAGAGAGGGTACTCTTCTAGAGCCTGGATGGGTGTCCCCTGGGTTAAAGCAAGGGCTGGTCATCATGATTTCAGAGGGCTATGAACCTGAAGGCTACAGGATGTCTAAGAGATGTCTGCAATATCCATCCCACCCACCTATGATCTCAGTTCTTAAAACACACCCATCCCAATCAATGCCAAAATTGCATATACCTCTTCAAAGTGACTCAGAATCTGGCCGTATTTCTTCATTGCTTCCTCCCCACAATGGCATGTCATGTGGGCATGCTGGAAAGCACCCAAAGAATAATAGATTATATTACAGATTCTGATTTTTTACCCTTGCCATTGACATGAAGCAGGTAGAAATTATACTCTTTCACCCACAACCATGAGGATGCCTATTCCTATAGAAAAGCTCTTTCAGACCTCACATTTGGAATCATTAAGTTCATCATCAGCTAGGAGAGGAAGCTACCTTTTAGGCTCAAACATGGAACTCATTGCTTCTTTTTTAGAAACAGGCAGGCAGTGCTGAAGGCATTTGCCATTCCCGTACCCCATCTGGCCTCCCCACAACCCCCAGCTGTACTCTAGGAGCTCTATCCCAGAGCTCTTTGAGTCTCCATGAAGGAAAAAAAAAAAAGAATTGAATTCCTAGGTCCTATTCACACTATATTCTGAGGTCAAGTTCAATGGTCTATTAATTGACTGCCTAGACAGAGGATACACTAATATACTGTAGAATACCTCACCTACAGAAAAAGTATAATTTCAAAGATAATAGAGTTATAATTAATATCAAATAGTTAGCACCTTATAGTTCTTTAGACTTTGCAAAGTACTTTTTGCCCAGAGCATATACCCAAAAGTCAATAAAACTGAGTTCTTATTAGTTCTTATTACCTAGTCACATGTCTCAACACAGATTATTAGAACTTTTGGACTCAGTTTCTCCATCCATTAAATGGAGGCAGGAAAGAGAGTTTAGTTGCTAAGCCATTGAAGCTGTGTGCTGAGAGGCATCCTGTTACCCAAGATCCACACTCACACAGAGCCGGAGGTCCTTCTTGATGGTAAGAAAGGAATTGGCGAGGCTGCTGATCTTCCGGAGAGTATAATGGTCAGGGGTCTGGTAGTTTTTAAATACTCTGTCCAGGTAGAGTCTTAGCAAATGGCGTAGAAGGCAGCACCGATCCGTAGGCTGCAAAAAAAAAAAAACACAGGTGTGCTGGTGAGGGGAAAGGGGACAGCAGAGACAAGAGCAGGGTGATGGAGATGCTCCCACTCCACATCTCCTCCCAGAGTTGGTCTGGGCCAAGCGCATACCTTTGTGTCTTGCAAAGACTCAGTCCTCCTTAAGATTCTGATGTCAGTGTTTCCATCTTTGGCTTGCTAAACAGAAGAAGACAAAGTGAACAAGGATGAGTCAGTGACTGCTGCCAGGGTCTTCAATATCAAGACTTCTCATCCACTGCCTGCCAAGAACTAGTGGGAGTTCTGCCTACAAGAACTTTCCCAAAACATTTTACATATTTGAACTACAGTTATTTCTTGGGAATACACCCCACACCCCCACCACCGGGTAACGAGTCCCCAGCCTGCCTCTTTTCATGATTACACTGTCAGGACTGCCAGGAAAGAGAAACGGACAAGGAAGGAAGAGGCTTCCAGGAGAGGTAGATACCCGCTTACGTACCACACTGCCCCGTATCTCAGAAAATCCATTTCGTATTTCCCAAAGGTTTGTGGCGATCACACAGCTTCCCAAATTGAGTGTCTTCAGTCCAGTGGAAGGAGTCCATAGGAGGCAAAACGCAGCAGAGAGAAGGCTGAAGGCAAGACTAGAGGCTTTCATCTTATGCTTGAATTCTGGAGACCACAGGAGCTAGGAATTCAAAGAGAGCGTGACTTACTGATTTCCCCTCCTCCAAGTGTCCACGGGGTGGGGGGGGTGGGGGGACAGGGGAACAGAACAGCCTTATCTGGCCTCAGACAGTGTGGCCCATCCATGTAACTTACTAAGAAAAACTGCCAAGCCTCCCGTGAAGAGAAGCTTTCAGGTCTGAGTTCAGAGTCTGAGTGCGAGTTGGTGCCACAGGTCGTGGCTCCTTTATTCTGTCCCCATCCTGGCTCCGCCGTTAGTGCCCAGCAGGTAAGGCCTGGAACAGCAGGCACTTGCAGTGACTAGACAGAGGATGACATTTCAGGAGAAATGTCAAAACTTGTTTTAGGGAATTGACGCATATAGCCTCCCCTTCCAGAATGCCAACGTAGCTCACCCTTCTGGTCCCCTCAGACCCACAGGGGAACTGCGGAGAAACGGAGTTTCACTGAAGCTGCGGCTGCGCTATCGAAAACACCTGGGGGGAAATTGTCTGGATTTTATGGCCACGCACAGGGCAAATAAACTGAGCTCTGTTTGGCATTTGTCTGAGATCAGATAGGTTATTTGAGAATAACAGATTCCCTTAAGCCCCAGAGGCAAAAGAAAGTCAATGATTTCATAACAAGCCTACTGCCAGGGAAAGGCAAGACGTGGATGGGCAATCAGCCCGATTCCACCTAACCCTCAAGTGTCTGGGACTCCACAGCGCCCTCTGCAGCAGGACTGTAGTCAGGCACTCCTGGGTGGATTCGAGAGTACACCCTTTTCTGGCCCTGGAACTCAGGTCCTAGACCAAGCAAAGGGTCCCAAAAGTCAGAGAAGAAAGGCGATGACGGAATTCTTTATTCTTGGGTGAGGCTCCTCAGTAAGAGATCAGGTTAGGGTGTTTGCTGAATTTTAAGATAAAATGATAATGGGCTGGGGTTAGGGTAAAACAATTGCACTCATTTTGGGTGCAAAATTTAAGGGAGCACTAAAAAACTTCAGTAATCAAGATAAAAATATTTTAATGCAGTATCAAAATGAATTAAAAAGTTTATGAGGAACAAAATATCAAAATTTTAAATAAAGACAAAATATAGACTATGCCATGCTGAGCAATATTGAAGCAAAAGGAAAAATATGTACCGCTATTCACATGTTTTCATGTTTCATTCTTAATGGTTAACTTTGTTTCTCAAAAGCATATAATGAAAATATTATTGATGAGTTTCCTTCCCTTAAAACCAGGACAGTAAAATTATAATAAATTTTGTTTGGGGCATAAATCAAATATTTAAACTTAAAGTCATGAGTTGTAATAAACCTACTTTTTAATTTTTCAATTTTCTCAACTATTTTAATATTTTTGAAAGAAATAACATACATAAAATGTATAAAGACATATATACACACACACATTTTATATATATATGTATGTACACATCCATATATATATGACTGGCTCCATAGCTTGGCACAGCACTGATAATCATTATCACTTACTGAATTTTTCCTATGTGCCAGGCAATATGCTAGACATTTTTTACATTTATGACCACTCGAGATACTGTCAAATGTAGGAAAAGGAAAAAAGCAAACCAAACCCAAAAGAATCAGAGAGAACTCTGTGTTTGGAGACAAGAGAGCTGGGTCCAAATAAATCCTTGCTTTACTAGTTCCCATTGATGTGGGTCATTCCAGTTTACCCAGGACTGAGGTTGGGGGGTGGGGAGTGGTTCCTGAGATACAGAAATTTCAGTTTTAAAACTGGAAAAGCCACAGGTAAACTGGAATGAGTTGGCCACCCTACCTCTATGTGATCTTGGACAAGTCAGCTCACCTCTGAGTTTCATTTCCTTAACCCCAAAATGGTGATAATTAAACTTAACCCAGAAATTGTTTTGACATTTAAATAAAATAATCTATGATTTATACACTTAGTACAGAGTAAGTGATCAATTCATTTTAAGTAGAGATCGATGTTAGTTGTCTTGAACTAACAATTTGATGAGCATTTAATGAGCACCCACTGTCTTGAATGTTGTGCTAGGCACTGAAGTACAAAGATAAACATGATGATTATTTGTCCTCAAAGAGATTTTGTCCTCATGGAAAAAGGTCCTTTAGATGTAACCTTGAACATACCTGGGTAAATGATTGGGAGAAGTAGGTGATCCCCAGAACAATGTGAGCAGTGTCAGTAGAGGGTAAGGTCTCTTACCTGAGCTCAGGAAGGGCTGCTGCTTCTGGTCTCCTAGAAGCCTGTTTCAAGTTGAAAGGCTTCCAATTGTTTGTATCTATCTATATATATGTCACATGAAGGAAGTGAGCTCAGGCAGGTGAGGGCTGGAACTCCCTTGGAATTTCTCTGGTGGCATTGCTCTTCCTCAAGCGCTGCAGCAGCTTAATTGCAGGACAGATTACCCCAACACCTTCCTCCTGGAAGAAGCACTGCCTGAGGGGATTACTGGTTGTACTGTGGATAAAGGATGTGCCTCCTTCTGGCTCCACCTTCCTGCTTGGTAAAATGATAGGATAGAGAAGATCTGAGTTACTGAACCGGAAAAGAATTCGGGGGATTCTCTTGCCCTCTCCTCTAAACCCAGTTCCCATTAACCAAGTTTCTCCGCAACTCCAGACACTTTGGGCTCATTCCTGCTGTTTTTCCTCAGCCCTTGCTATCCCCACCATTGCTCTCCAACATGGCCACCCTTCCCTCTAGTCATCATTAAAGAGGAGACCCAAATCTTTTTTCCTGAACAACTCCGGGTTACACCAATCCCTCCCTTCTCTGACTTCCAATAGCAGATTTTTTATTTGGCAGTGAAAGCATCTAATGTTGTCCTCTGTTTCATGGAACTTGGTCTTTTCTCCCTAGCGACACTAGAAAATTTTTTTAGGTTGGGACTAGTCCATCATGTAGGACCATGCTCCTGGACAAAATTAAATTCAAAGAACCTGGGATGAATTACAGACAACACTTTGAAAATCATAAAAGTGGTAGAGACTATCATATGCTCTTTATCAACTTTTTAAAAATTAAATATCTAAAACTCTGAAGTCTTATATTTGAGTCCAAAGATTCCATAGTTTAAAGGATGACTTTGACAAATGATTGTGTCTTTCTGGATCTCAGTTTACAAATCTGTAAAATGAGAGAAACAGACTAAACAGTGTGTAATGTCTTTTCCTGTTCTGACATTCAATGACTCTTTGTGTTTCTACCTTTTGGATCAGAATGTTCTTTTCACCATCTTTTGATATCTTCTTAAAGTTTCCTGAAAATAAAGACCATGGCTTTTTATTGTAATGCTTGATAAATGTTGAAAATATGTACAAATAACTAATCTAAATATCTCTTAAGCTACTTAAGCTCATGCCTATTTTTTCCATCATTGGTGTCAAGTCAATCATTTCTCATGATCATCCTTAAGTGTGATTAAAGTAAAATTGGGAGATGTGGTCTGATGAGAATAGTTGAAATCAAGATTTTCAGTAAATCTAGGTTTGCATAAGCCAGTCATGTCAGTCAATTCCTTTTCATTACCTGAGAACAACCCAATTGCATTGTTTTAAATTACCTGTAATGATTAATTAAACTTAGTATTCACACAAAATCCCAATTCTATTTTTTTTTTTTTTTTTTTTGAGACAGAGTCTCACTCTGTCACCCAGGCCGGAGTGCAGTGGCGCGATCTCGGCTGACTGCAAGCTCCACCTCCCGGGTTCATGTCATTCTCCTGCCTTAGCCTCCAGAGTAGCTGGGACTACAGGCGCCCACCACCACGCCCAGCTAATTTTTTTTGTATTTTTAGTGGAGACGGGGTTTCACCATGTTAACCAGGATGGTCTCGATCTCCTGACCTTGTGATCTGCCCATCTTGGCTTCCCAATTCTATTTTAATCATCAAGTCTCCCCTTTTCCTATCTCAAAATACTTTTTTTTTTTTGAGGTTTTTTTTTTTTTTTTTGAGAAGGAGTCTCACTGTCGCCCAGGCTGGAGTGCAGTGGCCAGATCTCAGCTCACTGCAAGTTCCGCCTCCCGGGTTTACGCCATTCTCCTGCCTCAGCCTCCCGAGTAGCTGGGACTACAGGCGCCCGCCACCTTGCCCGGCTAGTTTTTTGTATTTTTTAGTAGAGATGGGGTTTCACGTGTTAGCCAGGATGGTCTCGATCTCCTGACCTCGTGATCCGCCCATCTTGGCCTCCCAAAGTGCTGGGATTACAGGCTTGAGCCACTGCACCCGGCCTTGAGTTGTTTTTAAGACAGGGTCCCTCTCTGTCTCCCAGGCTGGAGCGCAGTGGCACAATCACAGCTCACTGCAATTTCCTGGGCTCAAGTGGTCCCTGGTCTCAGCCTCCAGAGTAGTTGGGACTACTGTGTGTGCCACCATTCTTGGCTAAGTTTTTTTTATATTTTGTAGTGATGGGGGTTTCATCATGTTGCTCAGGCTGGTCTCAAACTCTTGGGCTCAAACAACCCACCCTCCTCAGCCTCTCAAATTGTTGGGATTACAGGTGTGATCCCACACCCAGTTCAAAATACTTCATTCTTTTAAAATTCACTGCCCACATTCCATATCACATTCTGTACAGACACCAACTTACCTCATCTCCTCTGCAAAACTTCCCCTGCCTCACCCTAATCTCTCTCTTCACCCCCGTTTCCCAAGGCGAAACTGATTCCTCCCACCGTTTCACCTTAACTTTACGTTGTATATTGCTTTTTATATTTATCACAGTCAATTATAATTTTTTAGTTGCATCTCTCACAAATAGAGAGCTCCTTGTTCATTTTCTTGGTCCCAGCACCCAAACGCTCCTGGTAGGTACTCAGTGAACACTTGATGACTATGGAATGAGTATATTGATTTCTCACTGTTCCTTCTTTCTGCTGTGTTCTAAAGCATGAGCTCTATGATTTAACTTATGAGGGGACCCTGGGGCTCCCCTGACACACATCTTCTCCAGTAGGTCCTGGAAGGTCCACAAATTTTTTCAATTAAGGAATTCTACCTCAATGGCTAGAATATCCTTATCTAATGATAGACTGTTCCTCCTGGACTGTTAGAGCAAGAAGTGAGTTTTAAGAACAACAAGTCTAATTCCTTCATTGTATAAATGGGGAAACCATAGTTCAAAGAGGTGAAGTAACTTGCCCAAGGTCATTCAGCTGGTAAAAGGCAGACCCCAAAGTTGTATTCAGCAAGTGTTCATTCTACTACATGACACTCTTAACGCATGAGAAACTCCTATAGTAAATAGCTTTTCTTAAAATGAGACTGAGAAGGAAGCTTTTCCCATCTCATAATTCTGGTAGAGAAATGAGGCTTCAGTGGAAACAGGGTAAAGGGTATTTGCACTGAAGATCACATGGGACTGAGAGCCAGAAGACCCAGTCCTAATACTCTTTCTCACCAATTTTCAGGGTGAACTTGGGTGACCCAAGTCTAGTTTTTACACCTTTCAGGAATTCAGAGTTTCATTAATAAAATGGAGATAACACCTACATCATCTGTCTGGCTCATCCAGTTGGCAGGAGTTTCATATATATATATATGCATATTTATATAAACCTATAAACACAAAAGATCATTTTTATCATCCTTGTGTCTGATAGATCTTAAAAGCCATCCTTTCAATAAATATTTATTAAATGCCTATTATGTGCAAGACACTGTGCTGAATGCTGTGAGGATTGCAGAGATGCCCCAGGCAGGTCTCTGGCCACTGCCTGCCTACAGCCTTGGAGGATATGTGGTATGCTTGCAGAACCAAGATCAATACTGCTGAGCGCACAGAAAGTTAAGTGCCAAGGGGCACAGAGGAGGGCACTATCACATAAGAGAGCCTGAGCTGAGCCTTGAGGGGTGGGCAGAATTTAAATGAGCAGAGATGCTGGGGAGGGGTAGAGAGGAGGGTGATGTTGAACAAAGGACATTCAGAATAGAAATGAGAGGACAGAAAGACCCACAAGGTACTTGAGGACTGGCAAATAGATTTGTTAGGCTGGAGCTCAGTTTCATGGGGAAAAGCCATGGAGAATCAAGTTGGAAATATGGCTGTAATATTAACGACCAAGAATACCATACCAAGGAATATAAATTTGATCTGGGAGTTTAGAAACTTAAGTTCTAGGCCGGGCGCGGTGGCTCAAGCCTGTAACCCCAGCACTTTGGGAGGCCGAGACGGGCGGATCACGAGGTCAGGAGATCGAGACCATCCTGGCGTACACGGTGAAACCCCGTCTCTACTAAAAAAAAAAATACAAAAAACTAGCCGGGCGAGGTGGCGGGCGCCTGTAGTCCCAGCTACTCCGGAGGCTGAGGCAGGAGAATGGCGTAAACCCGGAGGCGGAGCTTGCAGTGAGCTGAGATCCGGCCACTGCACTCCAGCCCGGGCTAGAGCGAGACTCCGTCTCAAAAAAAAAAAAAAAAAAAACTTAAGTTCTAGCTCTAGCTTTACCTTCACCTCATTGTGTGATCTTGGTAAAATCACTTCCCTTCCTTATCTGTAAATTATGGGAAAATAAATTAAATGATTTATTAAACCCCTTTCTACTTGGCTTTCTTAATTCTGTAATTCTTGACTTTTCCCCCTTAAGGCCATAGGGCCACTGAAGACTCTTACAGTGGGGGAGAGATGTGGGAATAGCTGTGCACGAACCATGGGGTCTTCAAGGGCAGCAAGTGCTTGGCACCTTGCTAGTGCTCAAATGGAACAGATTGGGGATGCAGCTGTGTTAGAGAATCCAGGGGTACATTTCATGGGCACTTCAAGCCAGCTTGAGAAAGTGAGGTTCCAAAGCCGGGAGTCAGGCTATAATCGGTGCCAGTGGCATTGCAAAGGTAAGCCGGGCAGAAGGAAGAGAAGGAGAATCCCTTCCTAGGAAACAAACTTAGCTTCCTAACCAGCCATTTTTGGGCAGGAAACAATTTTCTAGACAGCAAGGAGAAAATCCAGCCGCTCCTTTTTTTCCAAAGCAAGACCTGAGTTTGCAGTGCAGGGTTTTCCCTGTCTAGGACGTCACAGTTGCTGACATCTGAGCTTCCTGCCCAGTTGCATCACTTTGCAGGGAAGTACATGGGCCTTCAGTTCTGCTGGAGGAAAAAAAGCCTTAGTTCACAAGGTGGGCAGGTGAAGGCCCTTGCCACTCCCAGGCGGGTAGTGCTGGGAGCTTTGCCCCACCTGCAATTCCAGCTACCTTTGGGAGACAGCAAGGTGGGATGGGCAGAGTAGCTGACTATCAAAAGCGTACATTTTCAGTTCCTTGTCCTCAAAGCTGCCAGCATGAGTGACGTCATTTCCCTTTCCTGCGTTTTTTCATCATGCTCTGTTTAACCAGCTCAACTTGTTTCCAGGCTTTCTCCTGAGACTTCCTCTGGCGTAGCTGGATCCCCAAAGTTGGTTAATTCCTCCCGCCCCCTGCCTGCAGAGCAAGAGACACTGGGCATTTATTTCCTCCTCTGGAACTGGAGTTGGGAACAAAAATCCAGAGAAGGACTTGATTTAACAGTTTCTTCACCTGAGAGAGCAGGGATGTACCAGTTACTTTCCTTTTATTTTATTAATTTATTTTTTTGAGAACGAGTCTCACTCTGTCACCCAGGCTGGAGTACAGCGATGTGATCTCTGCTCACTGCAACCTCCGCCTCCTGGATTTAAGTAATTCTCATGCCTCAGCCTCCCAAGTAGCTGGGATTACAGGTGCATGCCACGATGCCTGGCTAATTTTTGTGTCTTTAGTAGAGACAAGGTTTGACCCTGTTGCCCAAGGTGGTCTCAAACTCCTAGGCTCAAGTGATCCACCTGCCTCAGTCTCCCAAAGTACTGGGATTACAGGCGTAAGCCACCACGCCAGGCCAGTTCTTTTCCTTTCAATTTCACAAACAAGCACAGAGAGTCTCCCATGTGTGAGCACTAAGCTGGATTGACCCAAGGGCTACCAAAGTGGAAAAGACATGGTCTCTTGGGATCCCCCTCCATGGGACCTCATAGTGTCATGAAGGCAACAGACCCTCTAAGGCAGGAGTTCTTAACTTGGGAGAAGGTAGATGGGAAGACACTACATCTTTTCTTTTAGCTAACCCCTAATTGAAATTCAGCATTTTCTTCAATTATAAGGATAGGGAACAAATACAAACCACAATAATATTAACAGTACCAATGACTTTGTCACTGATGGAAATCACAAATATTTTTGTATCACATTACAGTGGTTTCACGTATCTCAAAATATCACTTATAGTCATTACTACTTAGAAATGTCAGCAGTTTGTAGGCCTACTGCTAGATCATGCATTAATGCATTAGTAAAGAAGCACATATATATTACCTATTTGTCATTTCCATATTTTGATAGCTATATTTTACTACTGCTAGTTTCCTTTATAACCCGATTTCTTTTATTTTGTGCATTTAGAAATGTTATTCTGAGTTCATAAGCTTCACTGGCATACCAAAGGAATCCATGGCACACAAAAGGTTAAGAGGCCTTGCTGTAATACCTGTGGGCATGGTGACCACAACTCCCCAGTTGTGACACACAGTCTGAAAACAATGAGACGATATTAAGGGGATGATGGGAAGGAATTTGTTATCAGGACATTCCTAAAAAATTCAGAGTCTATGTTCATAATAGGCATTTGGGTGAGGAGAGGAGAAAGGCACTGAGATTCCTTCTGAGGGACAAGAAGGGTATCTGAGATTTCTTAGAGAAAGTTTGGTTTGAGCAAGGCCTTGACAGACTAATGGGTTTGTGAGCTTTGAGGATGGAGAATGTGGCAGGGTCAGAAGAACTCTTACTCCTTCCAGCAAGAAAAGATGGCACAAAATTCCTGAGGCCAGAGAGCACTCCTACCTCCCGTACCTGAGGGATGGCGACTTGTGGATGTTGGGTGGGGTTCAGGAGCAGGTATTGAAGAAAGTTTAAAAAAATCCTGGAATTGCAATGAACTGTGGGCATGAACTTGAGAAACTACACTCTGAGACGTTCTAAGAATCAGTAACTGTTTTCCTTTGGTAACCCACTCAGAATCTAGGCCAACATCATACATCACAATAGGTCAACTGACTTGCTTACTGATGTGTTTCCCTAATTTCAAATTCAAAGCACCTTTTTTTTTTTTTTTTAGAGAGAGAGACATATAGAGACAGGGTCTTGCTTTGTCATCCAGGCTGGAGTGCAGTGGTGTAGTCATAGCTCAATGTAACCTCAAACTCCTGGGTTTAAGCAACCCTCACATCTTAGCCTCCTTAGTAGCTAAGACTACAGGCATTCACCACCATGCCTGGCTAATTTTTTGTTTTTGTAGCTGTGGTGTCTCGCTATGTTGCCCAGGCTGGTCTCAAACTCTGGCCTTCAAAGTACTTTTTCGTTCACTGGTTTCCTGCAGAGACTGAGCTCTCTACTATCCAACAACTTTCACATTAGACACCATTTCTAGCCACCTAGTGGTACTGGAAGGACCCTGCCTGCACTCTGCCTAAGGGGTATCTCATCTAGACTTACACCTTGCTCTTCTTGAGCCAGGTGTGAGGGACATTTTGGAGCCATTGAGGAGGTGAGGAAGAAGAGGTGAAGTCTTGAGTTCTTTCTCCCCACTCATAGGGTGGCTGGTCTGAAAAAGCTGAGAACTTCTGGCCCAAGTGAGAAGGTGCTGCTTCTGCTGCTGCTGACCTTGTTGGAGCAGATGATGCCCTCTAGCCTGCAGACTTGGGACTGCACCACTCCTAGGTGAGAAGGGCCCCGGTTAGCAAGACACCCAGAGCCCTGGCCAGCCGAGGAGTTGAGTGGAGACATTAATCTTCAGGCTTCAGGATGTGAAGTTAAGGACCATAGGACAATAATCAGGGGTGAAAGAGAAATGAAAGGCAAGAAGGACAGACAGAAAATTGACTCCTTTGCCATGGAGCTAGAAACAAAGGACGTGGAACAGAGGTAGAGGATCCAAGTGGAGGATAAAAGGAAGGCTGAGAGGTTCCAAAACCAACGACAAAGTCACAGGCTTCCTTTAAGTGGGCTCTGCCTTTGCTTCATGCATGCATTCATTCATTCAATGAACATTTATATACTGAGTGCAGCCATTTACAAAGTGGCTGTGCCCTCAGAAGCTCAGAATTCTGGAGATAGGAAAAGGATACTGAGATATCTCTGACTTGTCAAGAACTGGAAAACCATTCCGGGTCCCAAGGAACACAACGAGGAGTGGAGGTAGAGAGGAAGGAGCAAGAGGAAGATTGCTTTCTGCCCTGGGGGAAGGGCTGCAGTTCTTGGGAAGTTAAGCCTGTGCTGGGGATAGAGTTAAGATGCACTAGAAGGTGACCACAGGCTCTTTTGTGGTTTGTTTGTAGCACTTACTGTGTGCCAGGCACTATGTACTTCATGAAATATTAGTTCCTTTAATTCTCATGCAACCCCATGAAGTATGTGTGCTTATTCTCTTCATTTTCCAAATAAGGATATTGAGGCACAGAGTGTTGTTAGAATGTCTAGGGAAGTGATCAGCAGAGGCGTCCAGACCAGAGTGTGCTGAGTCATACTTACCTCCTGATATGAAAGCTAGATTCTGAACCCACTCCCCATCCCTGGTGCTGGATCCAGCCTCATTTACAGCACTTGAATCTTCACTGAAGGTGGTTCTTTGGCAGAGCTCTGAAACTGAACTAATTGAATGTCTTTCAGTAACAGAATGCGAAGTATATAGACGTCTGTAGAATGCTCTAGAGCAGGGGTCCCCAACTCCCAGGCCATGGACCAGTACTGGTTGGTGTTCTGTTAGGAACGAGGCCATAGTAGGAGGTGAGCTGCAGGCCAGCGAGCATTACCACCTGAGATATGCCTTCTGTCAGACCAGTGATGGCATTAGATTCTGATTGGAATGTGAACCCCAGTGAACTGTGCATGTGAGGGATCTAGGTTGCACTCCTTATGAGAATCTAACTAATGCCTGATGATCTGAGGTGGAACAGTTTCATCCCAAAACCATCCGCCCTCCGCACCCTTGACCTGATGGAAAAATTATCTTCCACAAAACCAGTTGCTGGTGCCAAAAGGGTTGGAGACTGCTGCTCCAGAGAATGCTCTATCTCGGGCCAAGTGCTGTGGCTCACACCTGTAATCCCAGCACTCTGAGAGGCCAAGGCAGGGAGATCACCTGAGGTCAGGAGTTCAAGACCAGCCTGGCCAACATGGTGAAACCCCGTCTCTACTAACAAAAATACAAAAATTAGCCAGGTGTGGTGGCGCACACCTGTAATCCCAGCTACTCGGGAGGCTAAGGCAGGAGAATCACTTGAACCTGGGAGGTGGAGCTTGCAGTGAGCCAAGATCATACCACTGCACTCCAGGCTGCTAGAGAGAGTGAGACTCCATTTCAAAAAAAAAAAAAAAGAACACTCTATCTCTGGAATGCCTTGTCTCGCTACTTAAGAAACAAAAACAAACAAAAAAACTCATGCAACTTGAGCTCATAGCAACTTTTAAAGAATTTATCCTCTCCCAAAGGCCTTGGCCAAATGTGGTATGCTGACCCCTACTGTGGACCTACATCCAGGAATAATTGCTTTGCCCTGCTACCCACAGTCAGGCATTGCTCATGGCTGCATGGGAGGTACTGAGTGCATCTTATGTGCCAAGGGTTATTCTAGGCATGACAATTAGTGCTGAACAAAGCAGGGATCCGTATAGAGTCAGGGGAAGAGTCCTTCACTGATGAGTACTGTGACAGAGGAAGAACAGAGCACTGGGTCAGCCTGCAGGAGGGGTACCTGAGTAGCAGGGAGAACCAGGAAGGCTACCTGGAGCCTGACTGGCCATGCAGAAACTGCAAGAGCCATTGCTAGGATGCGGCAGAGAGCCATCTGGAGATGCAGACCTCGAGGAAAGTACAGCTGCCCTGGGCCAGAGTCTCTTGCCTTCATACTTGCTAGTTATAAATAAATAAATAAATAATAAATAAATAAATGTACAAGTAAAACTCTCCTAAAACAACACTGTTATATGGGAAATAAAATCGTAAAGTTGAGAATCATTAAATACTAAAATCATCTTTTATTCAAATGTTTATTTTTTGTGAGTACACAGCAGGTGTATATATTTATGGGGCACATGAGATGCCGTTATACAGGCATACAATGTGTGACAACCACATCATAAAAAATGGGGCATCCGTCCCCTCAAGCACTTATCTCCCATGTTATAAATAGTCCAGTTATATACTCTTCTAGTTATTCTAAAATGCACAAATTACTATTGACTATAGTCACCTTGTTGTGCCATCAAACACCAGGGCCCATTCATTCCATTTTTTTTGTTATTTTTACCAATTAACCATCCTCCCCTCCGCTCAAGCCCCCTACTACTCTTCTCAGCCTCCGGTAACCATGCTTCTACTCTCTATCTCCATGGGTTCAATTGTTTTGATATTTTAGTCACACAAATAAGTGAGAACATGTGATATTTGTCTTTCTTTGTCTGACTTATTTCACTTAACATCATAACCTCCAGTTGCATTCAGGTTGTTGTAAATGACTGAACCTCATTCTTCTTTATGGCTGAATAGTACTCCACTGTGTATATGGTACCACATTTTCTTTATCCATTCATCTGCTCACAGACACTTAGGTTATTTTCCAAATCTTGGCTGCTGTGAACAGAGCTACAGCAAACATGGGAGTGCAGATATCTCTTCAATATAATGTTTCCATTCTTTTGAGTATATACCCAGCAGTGGGATTGCTGAATTGTATGGTAGCTCTATTTTTAGTTTTGTAAGGAACCTCCAAACTGTTCTCCATAGTGGTTGTACTAATTTACATTCCCACCAACAGTGTATGAGGGTTCACTTTTCTCCACATCGTTGCCAGCATTTATTATTGCCTGTCTTTCGGATATAAGGCATTTTCACTGGGGTGACATGATATCTCATTGTAGTTTTGATTTGCATTTCTCTGATGATCAATGATGTTCAGCACCTTTTCATATGCTTGTTTGTCATTTGTATGCCTTCTTTAGAGAAATGTCTATTCAAATCTTTTGCCCATGTTTTGATTGGGTTATTAGATGTTTTCCTAGAGAGTTATTTGAGTTCCTTATATATTCTGGTTATTAATCCCTTGCCATATGGGTAGTTTTAAAATATTTTCTCTCATTCTGTGAATTGCCTTTTCATATTGTTGATTGTATTCTTTGCTGTGCACAAAAACTTGATGTGATCCCATTTGTCTATGTTTGCTTTGGTTACCTGGGCTTGTGAAATATTGCTCAAGAAATTTTTGCCCAGGCCAATGTCCTGGAGAGTTTCCCTAATGTTTCCTTGTAGTAGTTTCACGGTTTAGGGTCTTAGATTTAAGTCTTTAATCCATTTTTATTTGAACTTTGTATATAGTGAGAGATAGGGGTCTCATTTCATTCTTCTGCATATGGATATCCAGTTTTCCAAGCACCACTTATTGAAGAGACTGTCTTTTTCCCAGTGTATGTTCTTGGTACCTTTGGCAAAAATGGCAAAAAACTGTAAGTGTGTGGATTTGTTTTGGGGGTCTCTATTCTGTTCCATTGGTCTATATGTCTGTTTTTATGCCAGTATCATGCTTTCTTGGTTACTATAGCTCTGAAATATAATTTAAAATCAGATAATATGATTCCTCCAGTTTTGTTCTTTTTGCTTAGGATAGCTTTGACTATTCAGGGTCTTTTGTGGTTCCATATAAATTTTAGAATCGTTTTTCTATTTCTATGAAGAATGTCTGTATTTTGATAGGGATTCCATCAAATCTGTAGATTGCTTTGGGTAGTATGGACATTTTAACAATATTCGTTCTTCCAATCCATGAACATGGAACATTTTTCCATTTTTTGGTGTCCTCATCAATTTCTTTTAGCGGTGTTTTATCGTTGCCATTATAGAGACCTTTCACCTCTTTTGTTAATCCCTAGGTATTTAATTTTATTTGTGGCTAGTGTAAATGAGATTACTTTCTTGATGTCTTTTTCAGATTGCTCACTATTGGCATAGAGAAATGCTACTGATTTCTGTATGTTGATTTTGTATCCTGCCACTTTACTGAATGTGTTTATCAGTTCTAATAATTTTTGGTTGAGTCTTTAGGTTTTTACAAGTATAAGATTATGTCGGCCGGGCGCGGTGGCTCAAGCCTGTAATCCCAGCACTTTGGGAGGCTGAGACGGGCGGATCACGAGGTCAGGAGATCGAGACCATCCTGGCTAACACTGTGAAACCCCCGTCTCTACTAAAAAATACAAAAAACTATCCGGGCGAGGTGGCGGGCGCCTGTAGTCCCAGCTACTCAGGAGGCTGAGGCTGGAGAATGGCGTAAACCCGGGAGGCGGAGCTTGCAGTGAGCTGAGATCCGGCCACTGCACTCCAGCCCCGGCGACAGAGTGAGACTCCGTCTCAAAAAAAAAAAAAAGATTATGTCATCTGTAAACAAGAATAATTTGACTTTTTATTTTCCAATTTGGATACCCTTTATTTCTTTCTCTTGCCTGATTGCTCTAGCTAGGACTTCAAGTACTACATTTAATAACAGTGGTAAAAGTGGACATCCTCGTGGTGTTCCAGATCTTAGGGGAAAGGCTTTCAGTTTTTCCTCATTCAGTATGATACTCGCTGTGAGTATGTCCTATATGGCTTTTATTATGCTGAAGTGTTTTCTTTCTATACCCAGTTTTTTGGGGATTTTTATGAAGGGATGTTAAATTTTACCAAATGCTTTTTCAGCATCAATTGAAATAATCATACGGTTTTTATCCTTCATTCTGTTGATATGATGTATCACATGGATTCATTTGCGTATGTTGAAACATCCTTGCCTGCCAGGGATAAACCCCACTTGGTCATGATGAATGATCTTAATGTATTGTGAAATTCGGTTTGCCAGTATTTTGTTGAGGAGTTTTGCATCAATAGTTATCAGAGATATTGGCCTGTAATTTTCTTTTTTGAGGGGTCTTTGTCTGGTTTTGTCTTTAGTGGTCCATAGTAGCCACTAAATGATCCTTTGAATTTCTGTGGTTCAGGAGTGTATTGTTTAATTTCCATGTATCTGTATAATTTCCAAAATTCCTCTTGCTATTAGTTTCTAGTTTTATTCCGTTGTGGTCAGAGAAGATGCTTGATATTTTCTTTTATTTTTTTTTTTTTAATGTTTTAACTGGTTTTGTGACCTAACATGTGGTCTATCCTTGAGAATGAGCCAAGGATAATACTGGCCTCATAGAATGAGTTTGGAAATATTACCTCCTCCTCTATTTTTCAGAATAGTTTGAGTAAGGTTGGTACTAGTTCTTCTTTAAGTGCTTGTAGAATTCAGCAGTGAAGCCATTGGGTCCTGGGCTTTTTTTTTTTTTTCCACTGGAGACTTTTTATTACAACTTTAATCACGTTACTCATTATTGGTCTGTTCAGGTTTTGGATTTCTTCAAAAGCTTGATAGGTTCTATGTGTCTAGGAATCTTTTCATTTTTTCATTTCTTCTAGATTTTCCAATGTGTTGGCATATAGTTGCTCATAGTAACTCACTAATGATCCTTTGAATTTCTGTGGTATCAGTTGTAATGTCTCCTTTTTCATCTCCAATTTTATTTATTTGAATCTTTTTTCCTAGTTAGTCTGGCTAAAGGTTTGTCCATTTTGTTTAACTTTTCAAAAAACCGACTTTTTGTTTCATTGATCTTTTGTATTGTTTTCTTCATTTCAATTTCATTTATTTCTGCTCTGATTTTATTATTTCTTTTCTTCTACTAATTTTGGATTCGGTTTGCTCTTACTTCTCAAGTTCTTTAAAATGCATTGTTCAGTTATTTAGTTGACATCTGTCTTCTTTTTTCATGTAGGCATTTATAGCTATAAACTTACCTCTTAGTACTGTTTTTGCTGTATCCCATAGGTTTTGGCATCTTGTGTTTCTGTGATCATTTGCTTCAAGAAATTTTTCAATTTCCTTCTTCATTTACCCGCTGGTTATTAAGGAGCATATTGTTTAATTTCCATGTATTTGTATAATTTCCACAATTCCTCTTGCTATTAGTTTCTAGTTTTATTCCATTGTGGTCAGAGAAGATGCTTGGTATCTCAATTTTTTTAAATGTTTTGACTTGTTTTGTGACCTAACATATGGTCTATCCTTGAGAATGAGCCATGTGCTGGGAAAAGAATGTGTGTTCTGCAGCAGTTGGATGAAATATTCTGTAAATATCTATTAGATTCTTTTGGTCTATAGCGCAGATTAAGTTTTTTTGTGGATTTTCTGTCTGGAAGATCTTTTCAATGCTGAAAGTGGGATGTTGAAATCTCCAGCTTTTATTGTATCAGGGTCTATCTCTCTTTTGTTCTAATGTTTGCTTTGTATATCTGGGTGCTCCAGTATCAAGTGCATATGTATTTAAAATTGTTATATCCTGTTGCTGAATTGACCCATTTTCATTATGTAGTGACCTTCTTTGTCTCTTCTTATAGTTTTTGTCTTGAAATCTATTTTGTCTGATTTAAGTGTAGGCATTCCTGCTCTTTTTAGTTTCCATTTGTGTGGAATATGTTTTTCCATCCCTTTATTTTCACTCTGTGTGTCTTAACAAACGAAGTACATTTCTTGTAGGCAGTAGATCATTGGGTCTTTTTTAAAAAATCCATTCAGCCACTCTATGTATTTTGATGGGATCATTTAGTCCATTTACATTCAATGTTATTATTGAAAAGTAAGGACTTACTTCTGCCATTTTGTGATTTGTTTTCTGGCTGGTTTGTGATCTTCCCTTTCTTCTTTCTTTCCTTCCTGTCTTCCTTTTAGTGAAAGCGATTTTCTATGGTGATATAATTTAGTTTCTTGTTTTTTATTTTTGTGTATGTTTGTGTATCCATTGTATGTTTTTTGGTTTGAGGTTACCATGAGGATTGCAAATACTATTTATTAATCCATTGATTTAACTTGATAACAGCTTAACACTGCTTGCATAAACAAGGAAACAAAAATCAAGCAAAAAAAAAAAAAACTAATAAAGATTCTAAGCCTTAACTTTGTCCCCAAACTTTTTAACTTTTTGTTGTTACTCTTCATATCTTATTGTACTGTCTGTGTCTCTAAAACTTACTGTCTTGAAAACTTGTTCCACTCCTCAAGTGGAAGTTATTATTTTTCATAATTTTTCATCTTAAGATAAAAGTAGTTTATACACCACAGTTACAGTGTTGTAGTATTCTGTATTTTTCTATGCACTTACTGTTACCAGTGAGTTTTGTACTTTCAAATGATTCCTTACTGCTCATTAATATCCTTTTCTTTCTGATTAAAGCACTCCTTTGAACATTACTTACAGGATAGGTCTGGTGTTGATGAAGTCCCTCAGCTTTTGCTCATCTTGGAAAGTCTTTCTTTTTCATGTTTGAAGGCTATTTTCACTGGATATGATATTCTAGAGTAAAAGTTTTTTTCCTTCAGCACTTTAAATAGGTTGTGACGCCACTCTCTCTTGGCCTACAAGGTTTCCACTGAAATATCTGCTGCCAGATGTATTGAAGTTATGGTGTACATTATTTGCTTCTTTTTTCTTCCTGCTTTTAGGATCCTTTCTTTACCTTTGACCTTTGGGAGTTTGATTATTAAATGCTTTGAGGTAGTCTTCTTTGAGTTAAATTTGCTTGGTGTTCTATAAACTTCTTGTACTTCAATATTAATATCTTTCTCTGTACTTGAGAAGTTCTCTGTTATTATTCCTTTCAATAAACTTTCTACCCCTACCACTCTACTTCCTCTTTAAGGCCAATAACTCTTAGATTTGCCCTTTTGAAGCTATTTTCTAGATCCTGTAGACGTGCTTCATTGTTTTTTATTACTTTTTCTTTTGTCTCCTCTTACTGTATATTTTCAAATAGCCTGTCTTCTGCTTGATCAATTCTGCTATTAAAAAACTCTGATGTGGCTGGGCGCAATGGCTCACGCCTATAATACCAGCACTTTGGGAGAATGAGGCAGGCAGATCACGAGGTCAGGAGATCAAGACCATCCTGGCTAACATGGTGAAACCCCATCTCTACAAAAATTACAAAAACAAAATTAGCCAGGCAGGGTCGTGGGCACCTGTAGTCCCAGCTGCTCCAGAGGCTGAGGCAGGAGAATGGTGTGAACCCAGGAGGCAGAGCTTGCAGAGAGCTGAGATTGTGCCACTGCACTCCAGCCTGGGCGACAGAGCAAGACTCTGTCTCAAAACAAAAAAAAACTCTGATGTATTCTTCAGTATGCCAAGTGTATTTTTCAGCTTCAGAATTTCTGCTTTATTTTTCTCATTATTTCAATCTCTTTGTTAAATTTATCTGATAGAATTCTGAATTCCTTCTCTGTGTGATCTTGAATTTCTTCAGGTTTTCTCAACACAGCTATTTTGAATTCTCTTTCTGAAAGGTTACATATCTCTGTTTCTCCAGGATTGGTTTGTCCCTGGTGCCTTATTTAGTTCACTAGGTGAGGTAATATTTTCCTAGATTATCTTGATACTTGTAGATGTTTGTCTGTGTCTAGGCATTTAGCTATTAATTGTAAGAGTTAGGTATTGTAATCTTCACAGTCTGGGCTTGTTTGTACCTGTCCTTCTTAGGAGGGCTTTCTACATGTTCAAAAGGACTTGAGTGTTGTGATCTAAGCTCTATCTGCTTTAGGGGGCACCTCAAGCCCACTAACAGTGTGATTCTTGCAGACTTGTAGAGGTACCACCTTGACAGTCTTGGACAAGATCCAGAAGAATTCTCTGGATTACCAGGCAAAGATTCCTGTTTTCTTCCCTTACTTTCTCCCAGTCTCTCTCTCTGTTTTGAGACACCTGGAGTTCAGGGTGGAGTGACACAAGCACCCCTGTGGCCACCAAGGACTGTGCTGGGTCAGATCTGACGCCAGCACAGCACTGGGTCTCACCCCTTCTGTAACCATTCCCTAGCTACCGCCTATGTTTGCTCAAGGCCCTGGGGCTCTACAACCAGCAGGTAACAAAGCCAGCCAGGCCTCTGTCATTCTTATCAGTGTGACAAGTTCCCCCAGGCCCCCAGAGGTGCTATCTGGGAGTCAGAGACTAGAGTCAAAAACCTCAGGAGTCTACCCTGTGTTCTGTGTTCTACTGTACTGCACCTGAGCTGGCACTCAAATCACAAGATATAGCCTTTCCCACTCTTTCCTCCCTTTCCAAAGGCAGAAGAGCTTCATCGGATGGCTACCACCACCCCAGGCCCACAGAGAGTACTGACACACTACTGCCAGTGTTCCCAAGGGCTCTTCAGTCAACTTACAGTGAATGCTTCTAGGCCTGGGACTCACCCTTCAGGGCCATGGCCTCCAATGTGCCCCAGGACAGGTTTAGAAATGTCATCCAAGAGCCAAGTCCTAGAATCAGGGACCCCAGGACCCCAATTGATGCTGTATGCCATTGTGTCCAAGCCGGTACCTAAGGTGAAAAACAAAGTCCCCTTTACGTTTCCCTCCACTTTTCTCAAGAAGAAGTCTCACCCCATAGCTACCATAGTCGGGAATGTGAGTCTCATCTGAAGCCAGCAAGTCTCACAGTCTCACCCAAGGCCCTTGACATAGTACCTGGATATCATTGCTGGTTATTCAGGCCCAAGGGCTGTTCAGTTGGCCGGTGATGAATCCTGCCAAAACTGGGTTCTTCCCTTCAAGGCAACCGGTCCCCTTCTGGCCCACAGGGTGCCTAGAAATGTCAAGTGAGAGCTAGGACCTGGAAAGGGGGCCTCATGACTGACCATTGCCCTATCCTGATGTGGCTGAGCTGGTATCCAAGATATAAGACAAAGTCCTCCCTACTCTTTTGTCTCCACTCCTCAAGTGGAAGGAAGGAGTCTCATTATTTTGAACCATCAGTTGTGCAGCCTGGGGTTAGAGGAGGGGTAATGCTGGCACCACTTTAGCTGCCTTGGTTGGTGTCTCAGTATATTGTGTGCCCTCACACCCTAGTCTGCTGGCTCTGGGCCCAGTTCAACACTAGTACTTGCCTAGGAGTTGCAGTCCTTGTGGCCTAGACTGAATTTCAAGTTTATTTAGAACCCCAGAGCACTTCAGCCCACAGTGGTAAGTCTTGCAGAAACTCAAGTTCTGACTGTTGGGGTCAGTGACTCCCCTCTGGGTAGGGCTGGTTTAAATCTCCCTCCATGGGTGGGCATCAGGTGAATGTGTTCCAGTTTTGCTTCCTCCTATAACAAGGACAGTACTGATTTCAATGCCTCACAATTGCTGCGCTCTCCCTCTCCCTAGCACACAAAACTGCTCTCTGCACCACACTGCCACTGCTGGGGAATTGGGGACAGGGTGGCATCAGTGATTCAAGACTGTTTTTCCTACCTCTTCAGCACCTCTTTCAGCAGTATGAAGTTTCAGTAGTATGAACATGTGTGGCTGTTAACAATTTGTTCTGGAAGATGGAAGAAGGATAGAGCATCCCCAGGAGGAGCCCAGGCCTCAGCTGGGCCGGGAACATCGCGTGACACACTCAGAAGTTGGCCTCTGCTCCTTTGCTCTGTGTTGGTCCATAAATTCGTGGGTAACTTCAGAAGTTTGTGGCTAGTTAGTCCAAGCCCCTTTTGGTGCATCTGGGTTTAGTTATCTGCATTCCTGGCATTCAGCATAGTAACCTGGGTCCTAGGTTATACAGTCTTGTCCAGGATGAAATGAACTCTGCTAGCAGCAAGAGGAGAGGGCACCAAAGCCAGAAAGATGGGGCATGGATTCATTTTCTGGATGTGCCATCCCAAAGCTATGTGGACTTGGGCAAGCTCCCCCACCTCCCTGAGTCTAAGATGCCTTCACTGACCGTATGAGGATAAGAACTCCAACCCCCTTGGCTTCCTCTGAGGCTTGAATGAAGTCCTACGTGTAAAGTGCCTATCATGGCCCTGGTGCATGACACGGGTTCCCTTCCCATGCACCTTAGCAGTGGAAGTGAGCTCCAGATTTTTCAAGGGTACCTACTAGGGACTGACAGAGGACTCAGCATGGTTTGGGAGATAATGTTACTCTTGGTTTCCTAGCATGTATTTCTTAAGCACTAGCTCTGTGAAGAAACACACACACACCACGATGCCAGAACTACTGTGAACTCAAAAAGCATTGGGACATATTCTTCAAGTCTGAAAAACGAGAAAGGAAAGGTAGATGAGGAAAGGAAGCAAACAAGAGACGTAGGAGAGTTTCGAGCAAGATACCAGCCATTTCAGAGAGGATGAGTGAGCTCTTCTTCAATTATCTTCCTCCTGCTCCTCCTCCTCTTTTACTAGTACTTCTATCACCATTGATAATAACAATATTTCCTGCAGGTGCAGGTCATTATTGCCAGTAAATCACCTTCTCATGTGGGCTTCTTGCCACATGAGCAAGATGCACAAGCCACAACAAACCATCATGATGGAGGACTCAGGCTTTGGAGTAGGACACCCGGAGTTGGTATATTGTCAAACTCACTAATCTCCAGACTTTTTTGTTTTGTTTTGTTTTGTTTTGTTTTTGAGATGGAGTCTGGCTCTGTCGCCCAGGCTGGAGTGCAGTGGAACAATCTCAGCTCACTGCAACACCTGCCTCCTGGGTTCAAGTGATTCTCCTGCCTCAGCCTCCCTAGTAGCTGGGATTACAGGCACCTGCCACCACGCCCAGCTAGTTTTTCTATTTTCAGTAGAAACGGAGTTTCACTGTGTTGATCAGGCTGGTCTCGAACTCCTGACCTAGTGATCTGCTCACCTCGGCCTCCCAAAGTGCAGACTTCTTCACCTTATAGTTATAACCTTACCTTAGAGAACTATCATGAGGAGTAAAGGAGGAGCCATAAGTTAAGTTCTCACCTTGGTGCCTGGCACATGATGAACTCACCATATGGACATTATTGTGGACATTATAGTTCATTCTGGAATGTGGCTGCCTGGATTGGAAGCTCAGCTCTTCTAGTTATGCAATGTGTGGCCTAGGGTAAGTTATTTAACCTCTCTGTGCCTAGTTTCCTTCTGGGGGTTTAATTATCTGTAGTGCTAGCAATCAATGAGGTAGCCTTTTTCATTTTATTTCATTCTAAAAACCCTAAAATAGGATCGTTTTGAGAAATAAATGACATATATATATCATATACACTTATATTATATTACAAGAAGTATATTTCTTAGACTGTTGGCTTGCCTATAGGAAGCACTATGTATGTGTTGGTGGTTATTCACATTTCTTGAATAAATAATCTGGCTGAATTGTGAATTTAACACCTACGAAGTGCCAGGCAGTGAACAAACTAAACCAGCCCTACACTCATGAAGCTTACCTTCGTATGGAGAAAGAGCTAATAAACAAAATAGGATGCTAGATAAACAGAAAAGGGGTATGAGGTGTGCTGAAGGTGGAAATGGCGGGTTATCCTCCAACAGGAGACCTTTGGAGTGAAGGTCTGAAAGACGTGGAGGTGCAAGCCATGCAGGTGTCTGGGGAAGCACATCCCAGGGCAGTGATAAAAGATCAGAAATGCTATAACTGCCATCATCCTGCCATCACCCAGCCTGCTCAGGGTGGGTGCCCATCCAAGGTCACTTTGGAAAGCTTAGGTGCTCAGCAAACAACCCTGCTCCCTAATAGCCTATGAATTCCATTAACGCATAATGTGTGGAGGGTTTCTTTTATTTTTTAACCCTACCTCAATTTATGAGTGTGCATGTACACAAAGTGCAAAGGCTGTATGGTGAGAACATGCCTGGTGTGTTTGAGAAATACAGAGCCAAACACTATGGTTGGGTCAGAGTGAGCCCAGGGAAGCAGCAGGGGCACAGTCGGGGGAAATAGCCAGGAGGGGTGTGTGTGCACATATTAGGGTTGTCAAAGCCCTCATAATGACTCCATCTTTTAAATGATTATATAGAGGCAGGTGTGGTGGCTCATGTCTGTAATGCCAGCACTTTGGGAGGCCGAGGAGGGAGGATTGATTGAGCTAGGAGTTTGAGACTACAGTGAGCAATGATCATGCCACTGTGCTCCAGCCTGGGTGACAGAGTGAGACCCTGTCTCCATAAATAAATAATCATATGGAGCAGGTAGTACAGAAGGGTCAGTATCCACACTACCAAAAACTAAGGACCAAAGAAATGTACTGACCTGCCCTGGGAAATTCATGGCAGGAGACGCCTTAGAACCAGAAGGTGGCCCCTGAATCAGCAGTCTTTATACTGCACTGTGCTGTCTCCCACCCTGCTGAGGTCATGAGAGACCTTCTCCTCACTCAATGCTCACAGCAACACTACAGGACTGGTGTTAATATCTTCACTTTACAATAGAGGACACTGAGTCTTAGAAACGTTAAGTGCTTTTTTCGAAGTCACATAGGATTGGAACCAGATCTGTCGGACTTCAGAGGTCTTGTTCTTTCCATTAAAGCATGTGATATGAAATCTGAAAGATAGGCATTTGTGCTCTGAATCATCTATGCGGTGTCCATCTAGATGTTGGTGCCCTTTTTGGCCTCTCTACCCAGTGGCCCCTCTACTTACTTGTGGCTGTGCTTGTTCAGCTTTGTCACCATGACAACCATTCCTCTGTCAGAAACACCCTGTCCTCAGTCTTGACTGACTCTCCCTGAATGAAAAGATCCTTCCATTCATACGTAAAATACAGAATTTATTCAGAAAAACCAGTCAGTACAATGTGTACTACAGGATATCACACTCGGCTCACATCACAGACATGGACTATACGACTTCACAATAAATTAGAGGGTAGGCAGCCCTTTACTCCCTGCAGGCCCTTTCAGCAGATAGAGTTCAGTATCAATACCACAGTAGACTTTTTGACTATTTTCAAGTGGAATCAGACAGCCTGAGGCCAGCCAGTGGGACTGTCCGTTGCAAAGGGCCTTCCCCATCTCCTTCCCCTTCAAGGTGGGCCGTCTCCCACAGTAAACTGCACAGGGGATGTTCATCACTGGATCACCATACAGGTTCCTTGTCATCAGGCTGAGGACGTTACTTCATGATTCTTAGCAATCCAGGCTAGAAAGATGTCGAGCTCTCCCAGGGATTTGACGGCAGCAGAGCGGACCTCCAGCTGAAATCAGAGATCATTGTAAGAACCCATCTTTCTAGACTGTGTAATGGTTTTCAAGTCACTTTCTTCACATGCTGGTCCCCACAAGGTTTTGTTTTTTGTCGTGAAATATATTTGCATAACATACAGACTCAGTATTCTTTTCCTCGCAGGCAATCAATTTTTTTCCCCACAAACAAGCAATTAAATCATTTCAGCTCCTTATAAACAAAACTTTAAAATTCTTCATTCTTTTCCCTCAGGTTTTTTTTTCCTCTGTTTTTCACAGGAAAAAAATCTGCCTTACTGGCCAGTTCTGCTGATTTTCTTCTCCACATCAGCTTGCTTTAGTGCTTCTGTTATCCCAGAACATCTTCGTCCCTGTGGTGCTGGACAGCGGGTAGGGAGAGCATGTTGTCCCCATTTGACATATTAGAACACTAAAGTCCCTAAGAGCAAGTGTCCTACCCAGTGTCACACAGACAGTTAGTAACAGAGTTGGAACTGAAGCCCAAGTCTCCTGCCTTATTCCACCTCCTTCCCCAGCAGACTGAGTTCATGCTTTTAGCATGTCCTGCAGAGCCAGCCAGCGTGGGATTGAATCCTACCTCTGCCATGCAATTGCAGTGTGAACTTAGTTTAGTTACTGCACCTGCTCGAGCCTCAGTTTCTTAATGTATCCAATGCAAATAATGACTCATAGCATTGTTCCGAACGACAAATGTATAATACTTGTTGTGTGCCTAGAACAATACCCAGCTTATGGTAAGAACCATGTAATCCTTAGCTATTTCTATAACATTATCTTACAGAGCCTCTCCACAAAGAAGCAGAGCCCATAATAGGCTCCCTAACTCCTTGCTATTCAAAGCATTGGCATCATTTGTCAGTATGATCTAAATGCAGAAACTCAGGCTCACCCCAGCCCTGCTGAGCCAGAATCTGCATTTTAACAAGATCTGCTGATGCTCATGAAAAGCACTGCTTCTCCCTCTACATCCACGTGAGATGTGCATTTTACACCAACATTAACATGAGAAGTACCGTGTCTTCATCACTACACACAATATGGGCGGGGGGGCAGGTAGTGATCGCAGTGACAGCATGCAGGTAACACGTTTTACGCATAATAGCTCACATTTTATGGGGGATCTTTGCTCCCTCTGTGTCATCCCATCTTAAGCAGTGGGTGCTTTCCCCAAATCGTACAGGTCAGGCTTGATATACGAGGCTATGAGAAAATGGTGGAGGAATGATGGAGATGGGGAGCCCAGGAGGTTAGCAAATGAGGTAAGATCAAAACTCTCTTTACAGACACAGAGAATTGAGGCCTGCCCACAATGACTGCTTATAGAGTGAATGCACGAATTTAAGTGGAGAGGAGGCTGAAGGGCTGGCACCCTCCTGATCTCTCATCTTCCATCTTCCCCATCCTCTTCCCAGATCTTACCTGATCATAGTTGTCATGGATGACTCTGGTGACATTGGTAGCTTCCTGCCTGCAGTGACACTGCCTCTGTTCCTGCTGTGATAAAGTGGAGGAAGCTCCTATCAGAGGACATTTCCACTCGGGCCCTCTCTTATTCCTACCTGCCCGCATGAGAAGTGACATTTCTCCTCCCTCCCACAGTGAGAATCAGATGAGTAAACTCAGGTGGGAACAGCCATGGAAAAATAGAGCTTGTTTGTAGAATCACCTGCATCTGCCCACGCCTTTTGTTTTTTCTGCATTTAGAGCCCATCGGACTGTTAGCACTAAGAAAGCAGACACCATATCTGTCTTATCACCACTCTGAGTGCTGCCTCCCACAGGGTAGGCACTCAATGAACATTTGTTAAATATTAATTAGATAATAAATATTAATAGATTATTAATTAAATAACTGGTTAGGTGAATTTGTTTGAGTCCATTATCATATTAATGCAAGTAGGACAGGGACCGTCACCCCTTCTAACAATTTCAGAATCTGAGGCACAGAGAGGTGAAGTCACTTGACACAAAGTCTCACAGGAAATCATTAGCAGGAATGGGACTAGAGCCCAGATTCTCTACTGGTCTAAGTTTTTGTTGCTTTGTGTTGGTTTTGTTTCTGATGTTGGATTTGAATAGATTGCAATGAATTTCTAGGTGACCTTTAGGGATAGGCCATACCAAGGACCTACCCAGAAGTTTATTGATGTAAAGACACCAAAGGGCCAGAAATAAAGAAACCAGGGGTATGCTTATAGTAGAACTGGTGTCCCTGCCATGCCTCTTACTAAGGAATATGTTGACATAAGTCGGTCACCCCAGGAGGGTTATCTAGGAGGAGACCATCCGAGGAGTTGTCAGCAGGCAGGGAGCCCTGGGGAAGCAGTGGCCACTGGGAGAGGTTCTCAACAGTTCTCCACGTAGACGTGGGCAGAGAATTTCCTTTGACTCCAAGCACCATATCAGGAGACCGATGGGGGCCAGCACATCGTGGCCTCTCCTGGGGCAGAAGGGGAGCAGATGCTGGAATCCTGACCCAGTGACTCACACATTGCCGCAGAGTTTTCTGCATGTAGAGGAAAGAGTTGGCAATGCTGCTGATTTTTCTCAAGATTTGGGGGTTTGGCTCTTGATGATCCTTGAACACCCTGTCCACGTAGAATGCTAGGAGGTTCTTGGTCACGCAGCACACATCTAAGGGCTACAAACACAAATTAGAGAAACACTGGAGGCCTATTCTCTCATTATGTTAGAGACCAGGGCAGTCCATTTGAGTGGGGTCAGCAACACATGAGAGAACTAAAAGTCATTTTGGAAAAATTCGTAATGGTCTCAGAGTGTTCATCCTCTCTTATTCCCAGCAAAACTACTTATGACAAAAATGGTGAGAAGAGATTCCAGTTCTCCCCATTTTTTGTATGGCCAAGAAATACATTTACCAAGGATGGGGCCCAGAATCCATCATAGACTAATTCTCTCTACAGTATCCCTAGCGTGTCATCACTAACTTCCACTTAAATCTTTCCAGGAACCAGTTGCCTCCTTTTTAAAAGGACTGATGGCTGAGCAACTTTTTGGGAAAGGACTTCCTTACATTACAGGGGCTGAAGTCGGCCTCTCTGTTATGTCTCCTGTCTGGCAACACACAAGGACTGTTGCATGCCAGTCATCCTGCTAGGTGTGCATTCCTCCAACTGTAATCACAGTGCATTCATTCTAGCCACCTTACTCTGGGCCACACTGCTTAGCTCTCCTCTAGTCTGTCCTTTTACAACCAGAAGGAGCACTAGAATGAGGCTGAGATTTGCAAGAAGGGAGACCGACAGCTGCAGAAGTGGACATATTTGGGTAGGTCTGCAGCCTGCAGAGTGCAGATGTCCCAAAAAGATAGTCTCTAAATTCCCAGGCACAGCCCAGAGAAGTTGGCTAGACAGTTTCCTTCCAGAAGTTTGCCTGCCATCTGCCCTGAGAGTCAGTTACTCTGCAGAAGATAAACTGTTCAGTCTAAGCAGGGAGTGGTTAACGGTGGGACAGCACATCTATCTTCATTCAAGAAGCAAAGCCTCCTTGGCCCCAGTGGCAGCTTTTCCTAGATGGCAACACAAAAACCCTTCTCCTCCTTCACTTTTGCTGATTCCCTTAACCAGAAGGGCAAAGTGTTACACTCCTCTGCACTATCAAAGACTGTGGTACTAGAAAAAGGAACACTGCAGAAAAAAGGAAGGTGGGGCTGAGAAAGGAAGGGAAGGAGAGAGGAAGGGAGGGAGAGAGGAAGGGAGGGAGAGAGGAAGGGAAGGAAAGGGAAGGGAAGGGCAGGGAAGGGAAAGGCAGGGCAGGGCAGGGCAGGGAAGGGAAGGGAAGGGAAGGGAAGGGAAGGGAAGGGAAGGATAAAGACCTGAATCCTTATTGACTCCTTTTCTTATTCCACATGAGCTACTTCCCAACCTTGAAAGGAGAAAGAATCTGAAGATGGGGGCATACACCTGGGGGTCTATTCCTAGCTCTGCCACTAACTCATCATGCTCCCTCCCAAGGTCTCACTGTCCTCATTTGAAAATGATGGTTTTGGAATAGATGATCTTTTGGGTTCCTTCCAGCTGTCATATCTTATGCGTCTATAATACAGTTGGCTAGAATTTTATTTAGTAAGTGGCTACATCTCTTCACCATAAATAAATCACTGCTTAGAAGAATTATGAAGGGGTGTGTGTGTGTCTCTCTCACGTATGCAGAGAAACCTGAGAAAAAAGTAACTCAATACAAATATACCTCACACTCTGTCATATAAAATCCCCCCTTAAACTGGATCTGTCTAGAATACTTCCCAGGACTAGAGAAGCTCACTTTTAAAGGCATCTCTCATGGGCCTTTTTGTAAAATGAATGATCACCTGATAAACCAGCTATTTTGTAACATACTCTCGTCACCTCCTGTCTAGATGGTTGGACTGATCTTCTCACTGGCTTTCCTGCCTCACGTTGTCCATTGTAAGAACAGCACCAGATTGTCTTCCTAAAACAATTTATGATCATATAACTTTGGGCTCAAAAATTTCCATGACTCTCTATTGCTGCTATTATTTTCTTTTATTCTTTTATATCTCCATGGGGCCTTCCAAAATTACCCCTAAGCTACAGAAGTCCTAATCGCCTCTGAGCACTGGGCACCCCCAATCACTCTCTAGGAGATGGCACTTCTTTAGGTCCTCCCAGGGGTTCCAAGTCCTTGGGACACTAGTGTGCCCTAACACACATTCTTTTATTCTTTTTGGGCATCTCAATCTGGCGCCCAGGCTGGAGTGCAGTGACACAGTCATGGCTCACTGCAGCCTTCACCTCCCAGGCTCAAGCAATTCTCCCATCTCAGCCCCCCAAGTAGCTGGGACTACAGTTGCATGCCACTATAACCTGCTAATTGTTTTGTTTTGTTTTGTTTTGGAGACGAGGTCTTGCTATGTTGCCCAGGCTGGTCTCAAGCTCCTGACCTCAAGCAATCCTACCCGCCTCAGCCTCCCAAAATGGCATAAACCACTGCACCCAGCCTATTGCCTGTACTATAAGTCTGAGGCTCAGCCTGGCTCCAGGGACCTTTATAAAATGACTCCAAGGTATTTTTTTGCCTCATCTCCCACCACTCACTTACATGTCCTTCGGGTCACAAACCTGGTCACCTCTCTGTCCAACCTTCACTGATCTTACAGCCATTATCTTATCTTGCCCAAATACCTTCCTCCTTCTTATCCACTGATCTATGACCTCCTCAGGTTTTAAGTCACTGTTTTCTTAGCTACCTCCATGGGACCTTCCAAAATTAGCCCTAAGCCACAGAAATCCTGTCCCCTCTGAGCACCCCCAATCACTCTCTAGGAAGTGGCACTTCTTTCATTCCTCCCAGGGGTTGCATGTCCCTGGGACACCAGCATGCCCTAACACATCATCTGACAAAGAAGAAGCCTGGTGCATTTAGAGTGCATTGGAGATTAGGAAAGAGAAGATGATAATGTAGGGATTTCTTTCTCAACCCAGAGCCATTTAGACATGAAGATAAAAATATTAGAAAAAGCAGACATAGGCCAATACCTTAATGATCTGCAGAGTCTCCAATGTGGACAGGATAGTGACATTTGGGAAGGTGTCCTTAGCTTGCTGTGGAGGGAAACATAAGAACAGACATAAGCAATCAGTATCCTATGTTATTCTGAGATGCAAAAGGCAATGAGAAGGAACTCATTTTCAAGCTAAGATGTAAGGGGAGGTATACCCCATCACCCACACCTTTATACCAACCCATACTCACGATGGCTCTTTTGATTTCTTGGAAACTCTCTTCTATATGGTGCATGTCTGTGGAAATCAGACATCTCCTGAGACCATGGTTGTCTACTGAGCACAACATCAGTATTGTACCCAGGAGCCAAAGGGAAACACAATGTAACTTCATGCCTGCACAAAGGAGAGGAAGTCAGCTGTCCAGCCAAGAGTGGAGAGCAATGAAAGAGAAGAGCCCTGATTGACGTCCCCTTCCAGCCCCAAAAGCAGGCCAGGTGAAATACAAGAAAACAAGACTAAATACCTCAGCCTTGAGGAGTTTCAGGGGTATGTGTCTCCTCTGGTTTTCTTGAGTCAACTGGATATGAGTTCTTCCCCACCCTCACCCCATGCCCCCACCTCCACCCCAGAAAGCATGATACACCACTCTCTTAAGTCCCAGGAAGCATACTTGTGTGCATATCACTCTCCTATGACTCAACACAGCCTACTTTGTCAACAGGGGTGAAAAGCATTGTTTTTAATAAATTAAGTAGGAAAAGCAGGGTTGGTAAGATGCCCTAGGAATTGGGCAACAGATGTGAAAAACCATAAAAACACACTTGGTTTTTGATGTTTACCCCCAAAATAAGTAACACCCTTTTATTATAAACCTCAAGAGTGTATCTGCTTAAAATCATTTGTTTGAAGCCAGCTGTGGAGATTTCATCTTCTGGAGAGGATGGGAAAGGGAGACACAAGCCATCTTCAAGAACTAATTAGCCACAATGAGGAGCTAGGGGAAGATGCCAATGGTAGAGGGCAGCTTGGCAACTTCCCGTCTGTCACCCGCTGAGCCAAAGGGTATGAGCGGCATGTTTGCAGCTGGCTGCTTCATAGCCAGGGCCAGACCCTGAGAGGTTTGCCGCCTCTTCTCATTCTCTTACCCTTCTTGCGTCTGTCTTTCTTGCTGCCTCTTCATTTAACCACTTTATATTGTGCCATATAATGCACACAGAGAAAAGTGCATAAAATATAATGGTACAGCTTATGGGGTTATCTCTGCTTTCACCCACATTTCCCAAGCTTATAAACAGAGCTTAGCCTTAATGCACGTCTTATGACAACACATGTGACGAGAGCAGCCCTCTGCTATGCACTTTGCATGATGCCCACTGAGATCTCCCATTTACAGCTGTGTGTGCCAAGGTAAGTGTATCATGTGTGGCCGTGGAGGAGAGGAGGGCATCAGACACAGGGAGCCAGCTGCGGGGACTGCAGAGCTATAGTTAGAGCTGCTGTAACTCACACATGTGAGTGTGAACCCCAGCTGCCCCCACTCCCTATGCCTTCCTCAGGATTCCCAGCTCCTTCTCTGGAAAGTCAGGAAACAGGAAATCCTGTTTAGAAACCATTTTTGCCTTGTCTCTCCGTAACTGGGCCTCATTCCCAGGGAATAGACAGGTGTATGCTGAGACCTTACCACGTGGCAGGCATTAGGCCAAAGAGCACCCTTCCTCTTTTATCAACCTTTCTTTCTGGCTAAACAAAGATGGGCCCCATTGCCAGGGAAGTTTGTAGAGAGTCCCCCAGAGCTCTGTCCCCTCAGAAGGCTACTGGGGTGCTTCTAGAAAGCCAAGAAAGAGAGTGCGTTTTTTCTTCTGACAAGATAACTCTCAGAAGCAGTAGGATATTGCCTGCTCATCCCATGCCAGGAGACTTGCATATTTTGTGGAGGAGAAAGATGCCTCCCTTAGCTTGGTGAGTCAATGCCAGACATCTTGGCTATTTCAGATATTAGTAGTAGGTAACATTTATCCTACGTGCCATGTGCATTGGGCACTGTCCCAAGAATTTTACGTAATTTTCTCATTTAATGCTCACAACTACCGTGTGAGGTAGGCTCTGTTTTTGTTCCCATTTTACCAAGAAAATGAAGTAACTTGCCCAAGCCAGGGTTTGAGGGAAGGCGGGCCAGTCCCTGAGCTGGCTCTCTTTACTGCTACTCCACCCCACTAACAACACTGTTTCTCTCTGGCATCACAGCCTGGAATCCCAGTAGCTCCCCTGACACCAGACAGACAGGAACCCATTTATGAACCGGTGGTGCTCCTTACATTTAAAAAGACATTTAACATTGCAAAGGATTAAACAATGATAACACATTACAAAGTGCCCAACACAGTTCTTGGAACAAAAAAGCAATAGTAAAGACATTAGATTCCTTACCTTTCCTTCCTTCCCTCCTTCCTTCCCACCCTCTATCTCTTCTCATTGAAACTAAGGTACTAGAAAATTCACCCCTTCTATAGAGTATCTCTTCCCGTTCTATCAAATGCCCAGCATCTGGAACATCATAGCCACACACAATGGTAATAGGTCACCTCTCTGCGGCCATGAAGGAGGAGGTCTAGGATGGCGGTGCATATGAGCCCCTGACGATGGACAGTATGAGCCTCACCTCTCACTTGGTGCTTGCGGGCTGCTCCTTGTGTCTCCTCTCAGTGCTCTCTGCCATTTGGAAAGGGCTGGTCATTTTTATTCAGGTGGATAAGAGGAAATGCTGTCAAGGTTTGCTGGGTGGATCCACCTTGGGGAGATTGTTTTTTCCCTTGTTTTCTTAGTATCCTATTTCCTTAATTGTTTTCTTTCTTCTTTAAGATATAGCTGATTAATCATTACTATAAAATGCCTCTTTCTTCTGGGTCTTGACATGCAGCTTCTAGGAAAAATAAACTCCCCATTTCCATGCAAATGAGAATTTTTTGCAATTCTGTGTCCATGCAGAAAAATCCAAGTTAGGTCACTTTCCTGAGAGCTGTGGCACATTACCAACTGTACCCTGCAGGCCAGCTCATGAAAGCACTCTCAGTCAGCCACACCCTGCAGCAGCCAACCCGTGAGGCTCTGCAGGTGCCTCTGGCTCCAGCATGATCCAGCTCTCCAATGCCTCAGGCAGCTATGAGTGTCTGCCATGTGCCAGGTGCTAGCTAACTGCTTTACCTGCATTATTTTGTTGAACTTCATGAAGAACAGTTTTTCCCCTCATAAAGCAAGTATTTCTTTGCACATCATCTCTTTCACCTTCATCTTGTCCCCTGGAGAGTTCTCTCATTCTTGATTAATGCAGAGAGAGAGATAATGAGACTGGAAAGAAGAGAGGTTTAAGAGAAGCCAGTGGCAGAGCCAGGACCTGAAATCCTTATTCTTGGGCTAGAAGACTCTCTATCTAAACTACCTTTTTACATAAACTTTTTACCATGAAGTTCTCTAGGGATCAGGGTTTGGGGCAATGAAAAGATAGGGTGTAAACAGTTTCTTCCCAATAAATAAAATTTCCAGGAGGTGATTGGTTTGGACCGAGTTACTGCACTAGGCCAATAGGCCAAACCGAAATGGAATCACTCATGCTGAATGAAGTTCCACACCACCAAGCTGAAACTAAATTGTTTATCTAACCTTCTGAGAAATCAGGAGAGAGAAAGATAATAGCCAAATCCTCAAGTGAGCCAGTTTTAGCCAGCATATAAGGAAGTCTCCTCTGCTCTAACCTTTACAAGGAAAGTAGCTTGAAATGACCAATCTGCTTTTTGTTCTCTGTTTCTGCTTCCTCCAGCCCTTGTCTGCCTATAAAACCACTCTCCTCTGTCAGCTCATGGGGCCACTCATTCTATGTCTATAAAATGGGATGTTGCCTGATTCTAGGATTGCAAATAAAAGCCAATTAAGATCTTTTAACTAAATGTGTTGTAATTTTGTCTTTTGACATCCCCAAACACAGTCTCCCAGAATAAATGGAGCTTTATTCAAATGAAGTGAATAAGTCAAATGAAGTGACCTCGGGATGAGATGCAATTATGAGACCCCATTGGGCTGGTACAAACCCTGCCCCTGCAGCCAGATTCAGGAGACAGAGAGGGTGATAGGGCACCGGCAAAGAAGGAAAAGGGACGGGAAGGATTGGGGTCTTTTATGGGACAGGTGCAAGGGAAAGAAACCCCAGGGACTTGATGTCTTGTGGTCCAGCATCTTGGACATAATAAAATGATAAGTGTTGAGGGAAGTGGTAGACTGTAGCGGTTCACAATGTAGTTCTGGGTTTAAACCCTGGCTCTCTCTCTTCTCTTCTCCCTTGTCTCCCTTCTCTTCTTGGTAGCATGCCACAGCTCTCAAGAAAGTGACTTAACTTGGATTTTTCTGTATGAACAAAGAATTGCAAAAAACTCTCATTTGCATGGAGATGGGGAGTTTATCATTTTTCCTAGAAGCTACATGTCAAGACCCAGAAGAAAGAGGCATTTCATAATAACGATTAATCAGCTATATCTTAAAGAAGAAAGAAAATGATTAAGGAAATAAGATGAGGGTATGGCCAGGTAGGTACCCTCTCTGCCTGGCTCAGAGAGGGTACCATGCCTATTGCCTTCTGTGGGAATGAGGCTTCACGGAGTTGAGCAATATGTGGCCCTATTGCAGAGTCTGGATGAAATGCATTAGGTCTATAGACACTGGACAAGCTACTTAAAGCCTTTCTGAAGCTCCATAAAGTAAGCCTTTCTGAAGCTCCATAAAGTAGGTAAAATAAACTGTGAAGATTTCAATGAACTAATGGACCTGTATCATAGTAAGTACTCCTTAATAAATGTTATGTTTTTCTAAGCTGTGTGCCAGGCACCTGGAAAAGGAGAAGACATCTTTGTTAGGAGCTAATGGACATCTTTCTGCTCCTTTGGAGAGGGGGCAAAGAGCCACTCTTGACATCGGAAATCTCCCCTATCCCCCTATCCCCACCCTTGTTTCCCCCAGAGGGGTCGGATGGAGGGAGGTGGGTGCTGTTTTCCCAGCAGGGACTGAGCTGCCTGGCTCAGAGCCCCTCTGCACATGTGAAAAGAGCAGTTCAGAGCCCAGCCACACATATGAGAGGATTTGCAACACTGTCCTTGCTGAGTCTCACCCCACATTCACCCCTTGTGTTCAGACTATATGTTCTGACCCAGCTTTCATTTCAGGGCAAATATGTCATACCAGGAAGCTTGCAGGGGAAGGGAATAAGTGATGTGTTTATAACTCCGCTTCCAGCATGCAGTGTACCATAATTGCCGGTACTGGAAGCTGGGTTGACTGGCTCTACTTTCTATGGCTGTCAGACTGAAGGCAAGCCACTTAATCTCAGTGCCTGTTTACTCATCTGTCAAATGGTACACATCATGTCTACTGCACATTCACCATGTAGGCACGGCATGAAGATAAAGTGATTACACGTAAGTCCTCAGCACAGTGCCTGGCACATAATAAGCAACTTGAAAATGATGACATTTATTATCAATTTTACAATTCCCTTTAAAGCTCCTAAATCAGGAAGAAGGAACTATAAGAAATAAGTTCTCTTCATATTAAGCCTTGCTACCTGACCCCTAATATCAAAAATAAAATATAGATTGAGATAGAATGGCATCTTTCCCAGGATTGCAATTAAATTATGAATCTGGTCTCCAGACATATGGCTGCATCTCACCTTAGAATTGGGACTTCTGGGACCAATGGACCCACCATTGAGATATCAGAGCTCAATTTTCCACTTGTTAAGTAGGGAAGCAGAAAGAATATGAAGAAAGATTGGCGAGCCAGAATGGAGAATGCTCTGAGTTTGATATGTTCTGGACACAACTCTCTCATGTCTTCCAATTCCTTATCCCCACCTAACATGCACTCCAACCTCATGAATTTTTCATAGTGATGCCAAGGCAATTTCCTTCCCTTAAAAGAGTTGATTCTGGCCATTCCTAAGTACTTAGTGCTGGAGCACATACAAAAATTGCATAATTCCAGAGGGTACCATGCCTATTGCCTTCTATGGGAATGAGGCTCCATGGAGTTGAGCAATGTGTGGCCCTATTGCAGGATTTGGATGAAATGCATTAGATCTATATGAGTAATTTTGGTTAGATTTGAGAAAGAACCTGTCATTATGAGGACTATAAAACACTAAGAAGTATGACTGAGAACGAATTTGTAATAGAAAGAAATATAGGCTGGGCGCGGTGATTCACGCCTGTAATCCCAGCACTTTGGGAGGCCGAGGGGGGCAGATCACGAGATCAGGAGATCAAGACCATCCTAGCCAACATGGTAAAACCCTGTCTCTACTAAAAATACAAAAAATTAGCTGGGCGTGGTGGCAGGAGCCTGTAATCCCAGCAACTCGGGAGGCTGAGGTGAGAGAATGGTGTGAACCCAGGAAGCAGAGCTTGTAGTGAGCCAAGATCGCACCACTGCACTTCAGCCTGGGTGACAGAGCAAGACTCCGTCTCAAAAAATATATATATATACACACACTATATATGTATATATATAATGTATGTATACATAATATATATACATGTATAATCTGCGTATATATAACATATGTATATATTATATATATTACTGATAATGATGGATGGGTATTTTATTTGGGAAACTAATAGGAATTTTAAAACAATATATAAGTGTTTAGATGTCTTGGTAAATATATCTAGATCATAATGATATGTGTGAACTTGAGTAGAGCTTTGAAAATAAAACAAAAAAAAAAGATGAGAAAAAGAACTGGGAAATTTAAACCTAAAAAAGTTTCTCCTTTGTTTTGTTTTTGTTTTTTTATCTTTTGTCTCTCTTTTATTCTTCATTTTCAGTGGGGTTGGCTCTCCTTTGTTGTGATATTTGGAAATGAGAGTCAGAGAATATAACAAAGAACTCAGTTCAATGTTCGCATTACAGGGATGAAGAAATAGAGAAGTGAACCAGTCCTCCATGGCACAGCAAGGAAGTGGCTCTCAAACTTCTCTCTCCTCACCTCTGGCTCAGCGCGCTTTCTAACCCCACGCTGCCCTTTCACTCTGGGATTAGGTGGAGTGGAAAGGAACCTAGACTTGTGAGGGACCTCAAGCCCGTTCAGCAGGGGAGGTGACGTAACTCTCCCAAGCCATGCTGTTCTGACTTGTCATTACCCAGAAAGCTGATGACCTAAGGAAATCCAAACTGGCCACACCTGTGCTCCTGGGGAGGGAAGTACAAATCCACATTGGGCACCTATGCCGCTTCAGCCTGGACTTCCTCCTCCTCCTCCTTTTTTGCCCACAGGGCTCTCAGTCAAAGCCTGTTCAAAGCCTCAGGCCCCGGGTAACATATCTTATGTCAATGGGCTCTGTAGCTCAAATGTTGTGAAAGAGCCCCAGTGGAGATGGGATGGAGGGATAGGTCATGGAAAGAGCCCAACTGATGCCTCCCCATTCCTCTCCTGAACAATCCACTCTTCCCTAGGCAGGTGGACTTTCTAAAATGCAAACCCAGCCTTGGAACTCTCCAGTCTAAAACTCCCAGCGTAACGCCCTGGGGCCTCTCAGTAGCAGAAAATCTGCTCCCCACAACATCCAGACCCATCGCAGCCTGGACCTTGCCTACATTTTCCACCTCATCTCTCTTGCAGGTCTCCCACACCTTACGGGCTCATCTTACCTAGAAAGCCCTCCCTGGCTCTTCTACCTTGCAAACACCAACCCAACGTCAAGACCTAGCTCTGGTGTGACTTCGTTTGTGAAATTTCTCCCCTCTTCCTTTCCTCTCCCCACTCCCCTCCTCCTCCCCACTTCAACCCTGGTTGAGTTGACCACTACTTTCCTTTTTTATATTCCCACTGTATACAAGATGCACATTTAGCTTTGAATTTCAGACGAAAACATCTCAGTGTTTATCTATCTGAAATTCCAAGTTAACTGGGGGTCTTGTATTTGTATTTGCTAAATCTGGCAACTGCTACAGCTCATACAATTGAGTGGGGAGGGTCCTTTTAAGAAATTGAATTCAGGCTGGGCACAGTGGCTCACACCTGTAACCTCTGCACTTTGGGAAGCCGAGGTGGGAGGATCCCTTGAGACCAAGAGTTTGAGACCAGTATGGGCAACAAAGCGAGACCACATCTCTTGAAAAAAAAAAAAAAAAAAAAAAGCTGTGTGTGTTGGCACATGCCTGCCTGTAGTCCTCGTGCACACCTGTAGTCAGGAAGTTGAAGCAGGACAATTGCTTGAGGTCAGGAGTTGAAGACTGCAGTCTGCTATAATTGCACCATTGCACTCCAGCCTGGGCAACAGAGTGAGATCCCATCTGGGGAAAAAAATTGAACTCAAAAATAGAAGTACAAAATTAGAGACAAAAGTAAATGTTTATTTAGAAAGAGAAATTACAACAAATTACAAATTCATAAAAGTTAACAAATACCACAAACACCATAAAATCCAGAAAAAAACATTTTTATTCATTAACTCCTGATAACTTTTTGTTTCCTTCTTCTATGTGAATACTTTTTTTATTGTTATTTTCTGTAGAGAGAATAAAAAGATATTCAGTCTGTCCTTTGCTGTGGTTGTTTCCATCAGCTTACCCCAATGGAAGGTTAAGATTTAATTCTTTCATAACACTCCGTACAAACCTGTTATTTCTTTCCCCCATCCCACCAACATAAACGTATCACAACGGCACCTCTTTCTAGGCAACGTGTCACCCACATTGGCCCAGGGAGGTATCCGCTTTGGGAGAAGGCAGAGTCTTACTCTCCTGTAGCCTTGTGTCTCTGGGAGAACCAGAGAATGGTATTGGGTCCACATGTTTATGTACCTTTCACTCCAATTTCTAACATTTCTCATGGTCACATACTCAAGATGTTGCCAGAAAAGAGGATCCCAATCTAGACCCCAAGAGTCGGTTCTTAGATCTCATACAGGAAAGAATTGGAGCACAGAGAAAGAAGCAAATTTGTTGGAAACTACTCCATTAGAGAGTAGGGCATGCCCAGAAAGCAGGAGGAGGAACCCCTGTCCTTTAGGAACATCTCTGCTTATAAGAAACTATAAGGAGCTATGATTAAACTTGGAATGTGCAGATGTGCTCACTAAAGGTACAGGCTGTTGGTGCTCTTCAACCTAAGTCTGCTCGTTGATGTTATCTCTGAGTAAAGTGGACTGTACTTGGGACATCTGGACATTCTGCAGACTTGGTGGGAGATGTCCTGTATGGCCATCAGTCTTCTGTAATTATAAGTGGTGGTCAGCTTAGAATGTGGCTATTTTCAGACCATAAAGCATTAACCTTCTAGGTGCCTTGTGAGTGCCTAGCCTACTCACTTCAGGATGGAGTCGCTCCAGTCATGTTTTATTAAACCAGAGGCCTGGTAAGCAGGAGTTCCTCCAACAAAATTCATAGACTGAAAGAGTAGACTCACACTAATAGCTAACAAGTACTGAGCACTTTTGCTGCCCCAGGGTCTGTGTGAAGCATCTATATGCATGGTCTCCTTTCATATTCACACCTATTCCATGAGGTCAACACTATTTCTGTGTCCATCATTTTGGATGAGGAATATGAGACTTGGAGCTACTAAGTACCTCACCCAAAGATACCCAGGTGGGGTGTGGTAGAGCTGGGTGCAGTCATAGGCAGCCCACTCCAGCGCTTCATTGCACCAGACATGAAAGAGCATCTGGTCCAGCCTTCTCATTTACAGATGAGGAAACAGCTGAGGCCCAGAGAGAAGCATTTTGAAATTGAAAACTGACTTCAAAAATAGAAGGATAAAATTAGAGACAAAAGTAAATATTTATTTAGAAAGAGAAATTGCAACAAATTACAAATTTGTAAAAGCTAATAAATACCACAAACACCATAAAATCCAGAAAGAAAACAACATTTCTATTCATTAACTCCTGACAACTTTTTGTTTTCTTCTTCTATGTCAATACTTTTTTTACTGTTATTTTCTATAAAGAGAATAAAAAAAATTCAGTCTGTCCTTTGCTGTGGTTGTTTCCATCAGCTTACCCCAATGGAAGGTTAAGATTTAATTCTTTCTTAACACTCCGTACAAACCAGTTATTACTTTCCCCCATCCCACCAACATAAACGTATCACAACGGCACTTCTTTCTAGGCAACGTGCCACCCACATTGGCCCAGGGAGGTATCACAGATTTTTGTTTCTTTCTTCAGACAACTGAGTAGTGGTGGAGCTGGGACCGGAGGCCACATCCCTGAACTCTCAGTCCAGTGCTCTTTCCATTCACAGAATCTTTGTCCCCTCTTCTCACTTCAAACTTCCTCCCTATAGAAACAGGCGTCTCTTCCCTCCAAGCGAAGGAACAGCCGAATGGCAAATGGCATACAGGATGGCTTGACAGTGTCCTTCCCAGCTGGCAAGTCCCAGGCGTGTCAGGAGGAACTCTAATTCTGTGGAAATCGGTTGTGGTTCTTGTCCCTTATTGTTAAAATAAATCATGTCAGTTGAAAAGAGTTTCTCCCATCGGTACTGGGAGCCAGGGAGTTCCTGGGGAGGGCTTCACCCCAGAGCCCTGGGAGGAGGAGAGGGTGGACTGGAGGCTGCTGGCCTGCTGCAGAGTTACAGAAAGCAGGTGGCAGAGTGAGAGCTGACTCATCTGAAATACTAAAGCGATAAGGGCAGGCCAGGGACAAGGACTGCATCTTGCATCCACATTGTTTCCTGGAAGAAACCCCACCCAGCTGCCCTCTCCCCTACTACCTTCCCAGCTCCTCAGATCCTGTCCATTCAGAAAGCTAGTGGTGTAGTTCAGACTTCGTTTCCTAGAGGATTTTCTGCCCTAGGCTGTCTAAATCTCCACCATGTCCCGGGGCCAAAGTCATTCAATATGGCAGGTCAAATAGAAGCCAGCTATCAGCGTCTACTTAGAAGTTAGCTAAGATTTGCAGTTTAGGGCTAAAATTCAAAGCAAGGTGCAATTCCTCTAGGAATCCCTCTCTCACTGCCCTCACTGCGTTATCTTCTCCTTGGTCTCCCCTCAGCGCTTGAGGACTTATTTTGAGCTCTGTTCACTTCCACTTTAGATTGTTTGGGCCACTCTGAAATCTCTCACCTATCAGACTTGAAGGTGGAGGAAGGCTGAGACTGTGTCTCCCAAGCGGAGGGTGCATAACAGTTAGTGGCCAGATGAGAGGCCCCTTTGTTAAGTTGGTCTCTCAGTTTGAAGGTCAAGCTCTGGTTTGAATATAGACTCCACAAGGGCAGGGGTCTTGTCTGTGTTATTCATCACTTTATCCTCAAAATGTAGCACATACTGGGTGCTCCAAGTTTGTTGACTGAATGAAGGAATGACAGGGAATGAGACCTTCCAAAGGCAGGGACAGTCGTGCAGTTCCTTGGTGTTTCCCCACACCCACCTGCACAGGGTTTTGGTAAGTTCCATGTGAACAGCATGCCTGTTAAGCTGGGTTCCTGGTGGGAAGGAGCCCCTGAATCCATGCTGTAGAAACATTATTCTTCTGTGCCCCTTCGGTGAAGCTCTTCCAGAGAAAAATCAGAAAGGTCAGGCCCAAAGAGTCTACCTGCTTCTCTCCCAGTATCCAACATAACTAGATTCAGAAGGGGGTGGAGACAGGCAATCCTGGCTGTTAAAGAGTTGAATTATAGTCTTTTTTCTTCCAGGGTATGCACCTAGGTCGAAGATTAAACAAAATGTGGTATCAGAAGAAAAAGTGTTGATCTTGACATCTTACAGATACTGAAGAGTTATTAAGCCGGGAGAAAGAAAAATTCAAGTTGGCCAGCTGCGTCAAAGGCAAATCAATCATTTTGACTAACAACCTTGAAGCGCAGTAACAATTAAGTACATTTTAAGTGCCCAAGTAACTTGCCATCACTAAAGCTTTTCTTGTAGTATATCAATGTTTAAATACAGAAAGAGTTACTTAGGGACCAACTACAGGTCCAAGATTTTGGATTCATTTATTTGAGAAGTTGATTCAATATTTGGAATCCCTCTCCCCCCAAAAATGTACACATATGCAAACCTTCCTTCTGATGTCTTTCTGCGAACCCCTCCATGAATCCTAAATTAGTAACATTAAAAGACTTGGATTCAGGGGGCCTGGCACAGTGGCTCATGCCTATAATTCCAGCACTTTGGGAGGCCGAGGTGAACAGAACGCCTGAGGTCAGGAGTTTGAGAATGGCCTGGCCAACATGGTGAAACCTTGTCTCTACTAAAAATACAGAAAACTAGCGGGGTGTGGTGACAGGCACCTGTAATCCCAGGAAGCTGAGGCAGGATAATCACTTGAACCCAGGAGGCAGAGATTGCAGTGGGCTGAGATCGTGCCACTGCACTCCAGCCTGGGCAACAAGAACAAAACTCCATCTCAAAAAAAAAAAAAAAAGACTTGAGGACTCAGGTCTAACTTTGACACTTGCTGGCTCTATAACTTCAGACAAATCAATTAATCTCTCTGTGCCTCAGTTTCCTCATCCGGAGAAATGGGGGTGATAATTCCTCCCCTACTCTTACTAGCTCTGTGATCTTGGGAAAACCAGGTCAGTGTATCTTTCATTAGCCCCAGTTTTCTCATATATAACATGTGGCAAATGAGGACCAGACGGTATAACATACAGGAAGCTCCTAGAAGAAGGAGGAAATGCCATACATGTTTTTGACTCGGCAGATGCAAGAAACATAAACTTAACTCACTGAAAAGAGTCCATGTTTTCCTCTATTCCACCAAATACTTTTCTCATTCACAAATAGCACCTGTCCATCACTTTATGTTCTCCAGGGCATTTTCACATATAGTATTACTTCACACTCAGAATTCCATGTCAACAGGGAAGATGTTCCATATCTAGGGAAGATGTCCTCCTTTCTTCAGATGGGAAGGCTAAGGCTCAGTGATTGAAGGATCATGCAGCCAGCTAGAGCTAGAACTCAGCCTACCTGGGCACCTTAACTCGGTCCGGGCCTCCTCTCTGCCTTCCCCCTGGGACAGCAGCTAGGGTTGCCCTCCATCCGGGGGCCCCAGACCTCTAGAGAGAAATAATCCACTGATATCAAGTAACAGTGCTGGGGTGAGCAGCAGGAGCAGCAGTTTTGCCCCTCAAATGATACACTCAGTACCATTTCTTGGCAAAAGATTCATGGTTGAGAACATTCTTTCCCTCTGAAAACATGGTGATCCTGTTAAAACTGAAACTTGCCCCAGTCACATCCTTCTTAAGATGGAGGGAAACAGGGCTTCCACCCCCATGGCTTTGAGCATTGAGAATTCCCTCGGCAGGAACAGCTTGTGAAACCTCCAACAGGCCTTGGAAGGCTGAGAAGCCTTCCCACCACACACTATTTATTCCCTGCATTTCTTACCCATTCTTATCTTTCGGTGATGGCTCCTCCCCTCCTGACAATGGAGAGTGTTATGTTTGTTTAATAACATTTTTTTCTCAGCCATTAGAAAAGTAATCCTTGCTTTGGTATGGAAAAATTATAGAGAATACAAAAATAAAATAGATAATGGAATAAAAACTAGAAGGAAAGAAAAATGGTCATCCACACTTATTCTACCCAGGAATAATCTTGGTGTCTTTTTTTTTTCTTCTTGCTCTGTCATCCAGGCTGGAGCGCAGTGGCGCGATCTCAGCTGCAACCTCTGCCTCCCGGGTTCAAGCAATTCTCCTGCCTCAGTCTCCTGAGTAGCTGGGACTACAGGTGCATGCCACCATGCCCAGCTAAATTTTTTTTGTATTTTTAGTAGAGACGGGGTTTCACCATGTTGGCCAGGATGGTCTCAATCCGTGAGCCACCACACCCAACCACCTTGGTGTCTTTTCTAACTTGGATCACCTAGAAAAAGAAAATATTTAGGCCAGATGCGGTGGCACACGCCTCCCGGCACTTTGGGAGGCCAAGGCTAGTGGATTACTTGAGGTCAGGGGTTTGAGACCAGCCTGGCCAACATGGAGAAACCCTGTCTCTACTAAAAATACAAAAATTAGCCAGGTGTGGTGGCATGTGACTGTTGTGCCAGCTACTCAGGTAGCTGAGACAGGAAAATCACTGGAACCTGGGAGGCGGAGGTTGCAGTGAGCCAAGATTGCACCACCATACTCCAGCCCAGGTGACACAGTGAGACTTCATTTCAAAAAAAAAAAAAAAGAAAGAAAAAGAAAGGATCCATGCAGTGAAATATAACCCTAGAGCCTAACCCCCACAAGGACTGCAACCACCTGAGCCCACCCTGGTCACTTACACATTCATTCAACCGGACCCCTACAAGCCAGGCCCTGCACTAGGTTTGGGGGACACCAAAGTGGACAGCACAGTCCCGGCCCCACAGATCTCACAGTAGCAGGAGAGACTGGCCACTAAACAGTTGTCACGATCGCTCTCACCAGTCAAGACCTGGGCTCTAGGTCGGGCGCGGTGGCTCAAGCCTGTAATCCCAGCACTTTGGGAGGCCCAGACGGGCGGATCACGAGGTCAGGAGATCGAGACCATCCTGGCTAACACGGTGAAACCCCGTCTCTATTAAAAAAAAAAAATCTAGCCGGGCAAGGTGGCAGGCACCTGTAGTCCCAGCTACTCAGGAGGCTGAGGCAGGAGAATGGTGGGAACCCGGGAGGCCGAGCTTGCAGTGAGCTGAGATCCAGCCACTGCACTCCAGCCTGGGTGATAGAGCGAGACTCCGTCTCAAAAAAAAAAAAAAAAAAAAGACCTGGGCTCTGTGCTAAGTATTTTCAATATATTAATTTATTTATCCTTACAACCTTGTTGTGAGAAGGTACTATCTTTAGCCATGTCACACAGATTGATAAAACTGAAATTAAAAGAGTTTTAACACTTGGACAAGGTTGTCGAGCCTGTAAATGAGGAGCTGAGATCCGGACCCACGGAGACCAACTCCAAAATAGAATGAGGGTTATGAGGATCAGGAAAGGTCTCTCTAAGGGAGTGAGGTTTAACCTGAGACATGGCGGAGGAGCACAAGTAGAACATTTCAACCCCATTCTTTCCCCTATATCACCCACCAGCCTCCAACTCACCCATAGCTGTGGCTCTTCATGGGCCCTGCAGCTGCCATTCCCACTTGTCTTGCTTCTCAGCCCTTCTATGCAGGGGTGTTTCCCCCATCGTCCTTCTCCATTTCCCCCTTTATGGAAGCCTCTTACCCAGGACCCAGACCTGCTCATTCTCTCGAGGGCATCTTGGAAATTCCCCTTTCCCCCTTGCCCAGGATAATTTCAGGCTTAGCCCAGAACCCCCAGTTTTCCCAGCACCAAATATTAATCACAGTTCGGGCTAAAACTGCCGTGCTCAAGTTCTTCCAAATTCCAGGCAGGGTGGTGCACGGACATGATGAGAGAACTCTGGGACTTTTCAGCTTCCGGCCACCCTAGAAAGGCAGGGCAAGAACAAGGCCTGCGGGAACTTGAAGAACCTGAACACCTCCTCCAAATTAAGGTGCAGACCAAACCCTCTCCCAAAGTGTAAGGAGCTTTCATTTCAGTGGGCGGCTTTCCTTCCAGCCTTCCCACACAGGACATCCTGGGGAACAGTAACTGTTGATCCCAGGGTGGCGGCATACCAGAGCACTCTGTCCCTGAATTCACTTCTCCCTTTCCTTAACCCTGCTGTGCCTGGGGAAGCTTAGAACCACCTGGCAGGTGGTGATCCCTGCATCCACCTGTTGCAGTGGAAGCCAATAGGAGAAAAGCTGATGGCACTAGAGCAGGGACTGAGCCTTTGCCAAGAGAAAAACACATGCAGATTCTGTCAGTCTTGAACACACTTTCTCTTCCAGAGGATTCCTCCCAGGGAACTCCCAGAGGAGGAGGAAGTGCCAAGGTCGTCCAAGGTCCCTGTTAAAGAAAAACCCTGATGGGAGAGCAAAAAGAACCTTTGGCAAAGACAGTTCTATACCTGAAAGCCGCAGGCATCATAACAATGATAATAGCAACAACGAATTCGTATATGGTGCTTACTGTGTGTGAGACACTGCTCCAAATGCTTTATGGACTTGAACTCATTTAATCTTACATCCAGTAGAACCTGCTTCACTGCAGCTCTTTACAGGTGCCAGGTCTTGTTGCTAATCTGGTATTTCGATAGCATCATTTTAACTTCCAGAACCTGTCATCATCACATCACTCATTGATTCAACAGATTGAGCACCTACTATATCTTACACACTATGCTATGGTCTGGGAATGCAAAATGACAACAATTTCGTCCCCTGAAGAGCTGCTAATCTCGTGGGAAAGACAGGCAAACAAAGAGGATAATCCATTACAGCAGGATAAGTGCTTTGAAAAGGGGAAATAAAGTGTGCTATGGAACACAGTAGAGAGATAGTAATGCAAACCAAGTTGTGTGGGGGCAGGGGATATCAGGGAAGGCTTCTAGGTAGAGGTGACACCTTGGCTGAGTTTTTGAGGATACATGGAAAAGGACAAGCACACTGGATGGAGCCCTAGAGATGGTCAATGATGGCACATTGTGGGAAACACAGGTTGGTCAATACGGGCAGAGTTTGAAAGCAGGGTGGGGAGGGAGCGGCATGAAGCCATGAGAAAAGCTGACAAGACTCTCAGAGTTGTGCTAGAGGAGCCTCACTGTGCCAGTCCCCAGCTGTTCTTTAAGCCCAGCCGATGCCACAGTAAAGTAGACGCCCACTGTTCTCACCCAGCCATGCCCACATTTCAAATTCATCAGTGAATAAATGATTGCTATTGTTTGAAGCCACTGTTGTGGGATGGTTTGTTTTTCAGCAACAAATAATCAAACAACCACTTTAGAGATGAGGGCAGTAAGAAGGAGGGCTAAGTGGAAATGACAAGCATCAACACTGGTGCCAATATCTTGATCCTTCTGGCCCTTATGTTTGGTTAGAAGCAAACATTGTTTGTCTAACATCTGGAAGTCAGTTACAACCAGTATATGATTCTAGATGGTGCTAGTAGGTCTTTAGGCTCCAAATACAAAACATATCCCCTAGAATCTGGAGATAAGAACAGAAATGGGTTGGTATGCTGGTATCTTGAAGGTTACAGACTGGTAAACTGATATAAACCTCAAGTGGGAGGGTTTCTAATAGCTGACCACAGGCCTTCATCCTTTCCCTTGCCTTAGCAATGATTTTTATCGATCACTCAGATGAAGTTTAAAGGGGCCATATTTATCAAAGTCACTAAATACATGAATCTTGGAAGGCGAGAGAACATATGGAATGACAGGATGAGGATCCTAAAATATTTTGACAATCTGGAGCAATAAACTTAATCCAACAAGATAAAATTTAGGAGGGATAAATGTAAGACTCCGTGGTTGAATGTGAAAAGAATCCTCCACAAGTATAGAAGGAAAGGGGTGTGGCCTCGTCACAGGAGATATGACACGCACCTAAGAATTCAGGCTTTGGGGTTAGATAGACATACGTTTACATGTTAGGTACACCAGTTAGTAACTGTGACCCTTGGAAAATTATTCAAGCTTCTCATAGTCTTTCCTTGCAAGAATTAGAGATAATTCATATAAAGGACCTGGCAGTTTCTGGCAAAAGTAAGTGCTCAACAAGTGACCCGTGAAAGATCTAAGTTGCCTGTAATCAGTGCTGAGTCTCTACATAGCCCAGGAAAAAGCTGTCCAAAAGAACTTTCTCTAATGGCAGAAATGTTCTATAATCTGAACTCTCCAATATGGTGGCCACTAGCCACAAAAGGCTATTGAGTTCTTGGAATGTGCCTATTGCAACTAAGGACTGAGTTTTACTTTTTTTTTTTTTGAGATGGATTCTTGCTCTGTCACCCAGGGTAGAGTTAATGTCACATCTTGGCTCACTGCAATCTCCGCCTCCCAGGTTCAAGCGATTCTCATGCCTCAGCCTGCCGAGTAGCTGGGACTACAGGCACACACCACCATGACCAGCTAATTTCTGTACTTTTAGTAGAGATGGGATTTCACCATATTGGTCAGGCTGGTCTTGAACTCCTGACCTCACGATCTGCCCACCTCAGCCTCCCAAAGTGCTGGGATTACAGGTGTGAGCTACTGCACCCAGCCCAGTTTTACATTTTAATTGTAATTAATTTAAATTTGGATGGCCACTTGTGGCTAGTAGGTTATTATATTGAACAGTGTGGGTTAAGATGATGTTAAGAAATGCTAAACTCTGAGACAGGAGGATTGTTTGAGCCCAGGAGCTTGAGGCCAGCCCAAGCAACACAGCAAGACTCATCTCTTAAAAGAAAAAAAAGTCTGGGTGCGGTGGCTCACCCCTGTAATCCCAGAACTTTGGGAGGCCAAGGCAGGCCGATCACGAGGTCAGGAGTTTGAGACCAGCCTGGCCAACATAGTGAAACCCCATCTCTACTAAAAATACAAAAATTAACTGGACGCAGTGGCGGGTACCTGTAATCCCAGCTACCTGGGAGGCTGAGGCAGGAGAATCGCTTGAACCTGGGAGGTGGAGGTTGCAGTGAGCCAAGCTCATGCCACAGCATTCCAGCCTAGGCAACAGAAGTAGACTCCATCTCAAAAAAAAAGAAAAGAAAAGAAAGAAAAGAAAGAAAGAAAGAAAGAAAGAAAGAAGAAAGAAAGAAAGAAAGGCAGAGAGAGAAGGAGGGAAGGAGGCAGGGAGGGAGGGAGGGAGGGAAAGAAATACCAAACTCTAAACCTAAGTAAGATCTGGAGCAGAGGGACAATTTTCACTTTTCTTTATAAACTTCTAAATGGGCTCTTTATTGTAATGAAAGTGTACAATTTGATAAGCTTTGGCATATCCAGACACCCATAAAACCATCACCTCAATTAAACTGTGAACATACTCAGTAGCCCCAGCAGTTTCTCCTGCTCCATTTTAATCCTTCTCTCCTGCCCTCTCACCCACATCCCCACTCCAATCCTGCTCAGGCAAGCACTAATCTGCTTTCTGAAAGTATAGACTAATTTGGGTTTTCTAGTGTATTATGTGAATAGAATCATACAGTATGTAGTCTTTTTTGTCTGGTTTCAACTAAACATAATTATCTTGAGATTTGTCCATGATGTTGCATGTATGACCAGTTCATTTCTTTCTAATGCTTAGTAATAGCCATTATGTGGCTATGCCACAATTTGTTTGCCCATTCTCCTTCTGATGGACATTTGAGCTATTTCCAGTTTAGAGCTATTGCAAATAAAGCTGCTACGAACATTTCTGGAGAAGGTTTTTTTTAATAGACATATGCTTTCCTTTCTCTTGGGTAGATACCTTGGAGTGAAATTGCTGGATCATATAACAGATGTCTGTCTGACTTTTCTTTTCTTTTCTCTCTCTCTCTCTTTTTTTTTTTTTTTTTGAAATGAAGTTTTTCTCTTATTACCCAAGCTAGAATGCAATGGGACCATCTCGGCTCACTGCAACCTCTGCCTCCCAGGTTCAAGTGATTCTTTTGCCTCAGCCTCCCGAGTAGCTGGGATTACAGGTATATGCCATCATGTTCAGCTAATGTTTTTGTATTTTTAGTAGAGACGGGATTTCACCATGTTGGTCAGGCTGGTCTTGCACTCCTGATCTCAGGTGATCCACCCACCTCAGCCTTCCAAAGTGTTGGGATTACAGGCGTGAGTCACTGCACCCAGCCTGTCTGATTTATTGTTATTATTTTTTTAATTCTCAATTAGGATACGAAAGTATTCAGCAATGACCGGGTTCCTCACTATAGGGTGCTGGGCCAAGGAAGTCATGGTCAGGAGTGCAGAGTACCCCTCCACACTGACCCCTCCTTAGTGCTACTTGCATGGCCACTCATGTTTGAGTCCCTTGTAAGAAAGGCAGTCGCTAAAAGGCACTAAGCTGCTGGCACCATAGAAACTCTCCGGTGATGCTTGTCTCTTCACGGTGACATACTAACCTCTTTGAAACACTTCAACGATGCCTTTAGGGGTGAAATTTTGCATCAATATCTAGCTTGGTGGCTTCCCTAGTGAGATATCCATAAATTCTTTCTCCTTCATGGTATGACTGACACCATGTGGGAGTCCTGGTGTCTGCTGTCTGATTTTTTTAAGAAACTGCCAAACTCTTTTCCAACATGGTTGTAACATTTTGCTTTCCCATTGACAATGTTGTAAAAGCCCCTGTTCCTCTTATCCTCACCAACACTCAATGTGATCAATATTCTTAAATTTTAGACATTCTAATACATTTCAATGTCGGTATATCTTGTAGCTTTAATTTGCATTTTTCCCTAATGACTCAGATCATTGAATAACTTTTCATGTGTTTATTTGCCATCTGTATAATTTTTCTGATGAGGTGTCCAATCAAATGTCTTGCCCATTTTTAAGACTGAGTTGTTTATTTTCTTATTATGCAATTTAGAGAATATATTTTCTGGATACAAGTCTTTTATCAGATATACACTTTGCAAATATTTTCTCCCAATCTGTGGCTTGTATTTTGTTTTATTTTATTTTTTATTATACTTTATGTTCTAGGGTACGTGTGCACAACGTGCAGATTTGTTACATATGCATACATGTGCCATGTTGGTGTGCTGCACCCATTAACTCATCATTTACATTAGGTACATTTCCTAATGCTATCCCTCCCCCCACACCCCACAACAGGCCCCAATGTGTGATGTTCCCCTTCCTGTGTCCAAGTGATTTCATTGTTCATTCCCACCTGTGAGTGAGAACATGCGGTGTTTGGTTTTCTGTTCTTGCGATAGTTTGCTGAGAATGATGGTTTCCAGCTGCATCCATGTCCCTACTAAGGATATGAACTCATCCTTTTTTATGGCTGCATAGTAATCCATAGTGTATATGTGCCACATTTTCTTAATCCAGTCTATCATTGATGGACATTTGGGTTGGTTCCAAGTCTTTACTGTCGTGAATAGTGTGTGGCTTGTATTTTAATTCTCTTAACAGTGCCTTTTGAAAAGCAAAAGTTTTAAATTTTGGCCAAGTCTTATTTATCAATTGGTTCTTTTATGGATTTTGCTGTTGATGTTATATTTAAGGACTTTTTGCCTAAGCCAAAGTCGCAAAGATTTTCTTCCATATTTTCTTCCAAAAGCTTTATAATTTTAGATTGTACATTTAAGTCTATGATTCAATTTTAGCTAATTTTTGTATATGGTGCAAGGTAAAGATCCAAGTTTTCTTTTTAATATAATATCCAATTGTTATAGCCCCATTTGCAGAAAAAGCTGTCCTTTCTCCATTGATTGCCTTCACACCTTTGTTAAAAATCAGTTGTCCATATGTGTATGGGCCTATTTCTGGCCTCTATTCTGTTTCATTGATCCATTTATCTGTCTTTATTTGCCTTGATTACTGCACCTTTGTAGTACATCTTGAAATCAGGAAGTGTTAGGCTCCAACTTTGTTATTCTTTTTAAAAATGGTTTTTAACTATTCTTAGTCCTTTGAATTTCTACATATTTTAGAATGAGCTTGTCAAATTCTACCCACACACAGAAAACTTTGGGATTTGTTTTTTAATCTGTAGGTTCAACAAATAACAGTCAAAATATCAGCAGACTTTTTCTTTTCTTCTTTTTGAGGCAGGATCTCACTCTGTTGCCCAGACTGGGCACCATGGCTCATCCCTGTAATCCCAGCACTTTGGGAAGCTGAGATGGGAGGAACACTTGAACCCAGGAGTTTGAGACCAGCCTGGGCAACATGGTAAAACCCCATCTACAAAAAAAAAAAAAAAAAAAAAAAATTAGCCAGGCTTGGTAGGGTACTCCTGTAGTCCCAGCTACTCAGGAAACTAATTGGGAGGATCACTTGAGCCCAGGATGTCTAGGCTGTAGTCACCACTGTACTATGGACTGGGGAACAGAGTGAGACCCTGTCTCAAAGAAAAAAAATAAAATAAAAAGTCTACTGGGATTTTGACTCATATTTGTTGAATCTATAGATCAACAGAATTGCTATGTTAACTATTTGAGTCTTCTGACTCATGAACAAGCTGCACCTCCCTATTTATTTAGATCTTCCTTAATTTCTCTCAGCAATGTTTTATAGTTTTCACAATACAGGCCTTTTACAGTTTTTGTAAAACTTATTAGGTATTTCAAATTTTTATGCTATTGTAAATAGTGTTTTTAATTTCAGTTTCTGATTGTCCATTGCTAGTATACACGACTTGATTCTTTTTTTTTTTTCAGTTGCAGTCTTGCTCTGTTGCCCAGGCTGGAGTACAGTGGTGCAATCTTGGCTCACTGCAACCTCCACCTCCTGGGTTCAAGTGATCCTCTTGCCTTAGCCTCCCAAGTAGCTGGGACTAAAGGTGTCTGCCACCATGCCTGGCTAATTTTTGTATTTTTAGTAGACATGTTGTTTTACCATGTTGGCCAGGCTGGTCTTGAACTCCTGACCTCAAGTGATCCACTTGCCTCGGCCTGCCAAAGTGCTGGGATTATAGGCATGAGCCACTGTCCTCGGCCTCAAACTTGATTTTTGTATATTTTATTTTAAAACAATCATTTTTTATATATTAGTTTTGCATTCTGCAACCTCTCTTGACTCACTTAACAATTTCAGAATTTTTTTAAGATTCCATAGAATTTTCTGTATAGACTGAATAAAGATAGCTTTACTTCTTTCTTTCCAATCTGGATGCCTTTTTTGTTTCCTTGCCTTATTGCTGTGATTAAAATCTCAAGTACAATGTTAAATAGGAGTGGTGAGAGTGAACATCCTTGTATTGTTTGTGATATTAGGAAGAAAGAGAAAGTTTTCAGTCTTTCTCCATTAAGTATTATGCTAGTTATAGACTTTTCATAAATGCCCTTTATCAGATTGAGAAATTTTTTCTAATATAGGCATTTGGTGTTATAAATATTCTCCTAAGTATTGCTTTAGCAGCATTCCACAAATTCTACATATGATATTTTCATTATCATTTGGTTCAAATTACGTTGTTTTTTTGTTTGTTTGTTTGTTTTTTTGAGATGGAGTTTTGCTCTTGTTGACCAGGCTGGAGTGCAATGGCATGATCTTGGCTCACTGCAACCTCTGCCTCCTAGGTTCAAGCAATTCTCCTGCCTCAGCCTCCCAAGTAGCTGGGATTACAGGCATGTGCCACCACACCCAGCTAATTTTGTATTTTTAGTAGAGGTGGGGTTTCTCCATGTTGGTCAGACTTGTCTTGAACTCCCAACCTCAGGTGATCCACCCGCCTCAGCCTCCAAAAGTGCTGGGATTACAGGCTTGAGCCACCATGCCTGCTGTTTCAAAATACTTTCTAATTTATCTTTGATTTCTTCTTTGATCCAAGGGTTATTTAGAAGTATGTTATTTAGTTTCCAAATATTTTGGAATTTTCCAAATATCATTCTGCTATTGATTTCTAATTTAATTCCATTATATTCAGAGAGCCTACTTTGTATGACTTGAATCCTTTTAAATTTACTGAGATTTGTTTTATGGTCCAGAATATGGTCTATATTGGTAAAGATTCTGTTTGCACTCAAAAAAGATGAACATTCTAATATTGTTAGGTAGAGTGTTCTATATATGTTAATTAGGTCAACTTGGTTGACAGTGTTATTTAGGTCTACTACATCCTTGCTAATTCTGCCTACTTATTTTAAGGATTATTGAGAAAAGGGTATTGAAATCTTCTACCATAATTGGCCGAGTGTGGTGGCTCACGCCTGCAATCCCAGCACTTTTGGAGGCTGAGGCAGGCAGCAGATCACTTGAGGTCAGGAGTTTGAGACCAACCTGACCAACATGGTGAAACCCCATCTCTACTAAAAATACTAATATTAGTTGGTAGTGGTGGCACACACCTGTAATCCCAGCTACTCAGGAGGCTGAGGCAGAAGAATTGCTTGAACCCAGAAGGCAGAGGTTGCAGTGAGCCAAGATTGCACCACTGTACTCCAGCCTGGGCAACAGAGAAAGACTTTGTCTCGAATTAAAAAAAAAAAAAAAGAAATCTTCTACCATAATTGTAAAATTTTCTATATCTCCTTGTAGTTCTATGAAGTTTTATCTACTTTAAAGCTCTGTTATTAGGTGCATAAACACTTAAGACTGTTATGTCCTCTTGATAAATTTACCTGTTTATCATTATGAAATGACCTTCTCTATCCCTGGTAATATGCCTCTCTGAAATATGTGTGATATAGATATAGGTAAGATTTATACCTCTAGATAAATAGGTAGACATATATGATAGCCAGCTTTCTTTTGACCATTATTAGTGTTACTGCACAAAAGTGGCTTGCTGCTGGATGTGCTAGAAGCCAATATTACGACATTGAGTTTTTGAGAAAAGAAAAGCTTTATATTGTGAGTTGACTCACAAGAAAAGAGTGTCAAGCTCAAATCTGTCTCGTTGTGCTGGCTTCAAGGCAATATTTTGATAAGGAAAAGTTCAGGGGGTGGATTCTGAGATTAGTAGGTGATTGGTGGAAGAAAAGGGGAGGTCTGGAAAGTCCTTAGGCATGCGCAGTTATCTCTTCATGTTAACTCACAGGTCATATGTGCAAATTCAGAGGAGTTAGTATGAAACATAGGGTGGAAATTTAGGCTGTGATGTCAGCAAGCTCGTTCTGTGCAAACTCCAGTAGACCATCTCAGTTCCAACTGATTCAGTCAGTTTTTTCTTGATATCACAAGCCGAGGGAGTTTCAGCGTTTTAGCAAGTTGCTTCTTATCTGATATCCTGCCAACTCAAGAATTTCTGTTACTGGTTTCTTACTCTTTGGTGCACAGTTTCAGTTTCAACTTTTCAGCAAGTTGTTTCTTTTCTTACCTGCTATCCTATAAACCCAAGAATTTAGTCTTTGGTTTCTCTAACTCATTGAGGGACAGTTTCATTAGCATAGTATATCTTTCTCCATTTTCTGCATTCTTTTACTGTTAACCTATTTGTGTTTTTAAAGTATGTTTCTCATATAGTTTGTACCCATGTATTTTTTTTTTTAATTCAATCTGATTATGTCTGCTTTTTAATGGTCGTATTTAGGCCATTTGTATTTAATGTGATTATTGATATGGCGAGGTTTGGGGCTATCCTCTGGCTATTTGTTTTCTATTTGTACCATCTATTTTTTTAATACATTTGCCCCCTTTTTCTGCCTTCTTTTGATTTCATTAAGTATTTTCATTATTCCATTTTATCTCCTTTGTTGACTTATTATATACAACTTTGTTTTATTATGTTAGTGGCTGCTTTAGGGTTTCATATATACCTTATACTTTTAACTCATCTGCCTTCAAATCATACTATATATTTCATGTAAGGTATAAAAGCCTTATGATAGTGTACTTCCATTTCTTCACTCCCAGCTTTTATGCTATTATTTTCATAGATTTACCTATACCTATTTTATAAATTCCAAAATAATTATTTTTAAAAATAATTATATTTTAAAGATTTTTTAAAAATCTTATACACTTACCCATGTAGTACCATATCCAGTGCTCTTTATTTATTTGTGTATATTCAAAATTCCATCTGATATCATTTTCTTTCTGCCTAAAGGACATTAACATTTCTTGTAGCGCAGGTCTGCTTGCAATGCACTTTTTCAACTTTTATATGCCTGAAAAGTCTTTATTTCCTCTTTATTTTTCAGAGATAATTTCACTGGGTATAGAATTTTAGGCCGGCAGGTTTTTTTCTTTCAGTACAGTAATTCCTCACTTAACTTCATTGGTAGGTTCTTGGAAACTGCAACTTGAAACAAAACAACCTACAATAAAAGCACTTTTTTCTCATCAATGTTATAATGAAGCAATGTCAAAGGAAACAACATTATTCAAGGGCCTGCTGTACATCGTTTTGCTAAAAGTTGCCATTTTCAAGAACCTATCTACAATGTTAAGTGGGGACTTACTGTACTTTAAAGATATTGCTTCGCTGTCTTCTTATTTGCATTGCTTCCAATGAGAAATTTGCTATCATTTTCATCTTTCTTACTCTCCCCATAGATGTCTCTCTTATATAGCTGCTTTTAAGATATGTCTGGTTATAACTTGCTTGGTGTTATTTTCTTACCAAGACTATGTTTCATATAGGATTATGCTACTCCTTTTTTGCTGATGTTAATCTCCAAAACCAAGGTGGATAACCATGGTGGATAACTAAAGCCACCCAATCCAAAGAGAACTACATACACTTTAGTTAGCAGTTAACTTGGCCAGTTAGGAATTCTCAAGAGTAAAATTTTGGCTGCCTGTTCTAATATTTCCTCTGTGGCCATTTTAAAACATGGTCCCAAAATTCTTTGACATTCTTCCCACTAAGACATGACGTCTATATCTCCTGCCCTCGAATCTGAGTTCTGTGACCACTTAACTGATAGAATGCAGCAGAAACAAGTTTTTTTGGTCCAGACATTAAGACTCTGTCAGTTTCTCATTTTCTCTCTCAGGCTGTTTGTTCTTAGAACCCAGCCATAAATGATCCCAAACATCCTGGAGATAGACTCACAAGGGAAAGAGGTTCATAGCCCACTGCTCTGGCAGAGCTCCCAGAGAGCCAGCCTCAGTCACATGAATGAGATATCTTGAAAGTGGATCTGGCAGTCCTCGTTGAGCTGTTTCAGCTAACATTATGTGGAACAGAAATGATCTGTACTGAGCCCTGTCCAGATCGTATATTTGTGAGCAAAATAAATGATTATTGTTGTTTTAAGTCTCTAAGGTCTCAGATGATTAGTGACACACAACTGTCTCCAGTAAGTAACTTCTGCTGTGATCCAGGGTGGTTTCCTCTCTTCTAAATTCTAATCTTCTATTTGACCCAAGGTGTTCCATTCTGTTTTTCTTCTGCACTGACATAGTCCTGTCCTAGTAGTACTCATACTGCTATTCATAGAAAGTAGTTGTGCTTCCACTCTGCATATGTTCAAAGTGAATTGTGTGTGTGTGTGTGTGTGTGTGGTGTGTGTGTGTGACAGAGTCTCACTCTGTTGCCCAGGCTGGAGTGCAATGGCACAGTCTCAGCTCACTACAACCTCCGCCCCCCAGGTCCAAGTGATTCTCACGCCTCAGCCCCTCAAGTAGCTGGGATTACAGGTGCCTGTCACTACGCCTGGTTAATTTTTTGTGTGTTTTTAGTAGAGATGGAGTTTTGCCATATTGGCTAGGCTGATCTCGAATGCCTGGCCTCATGTGATCTGCCCACCTTAGCCTCCCAAAGTGCTGGGATTACAGGTGTGAACCACCGCACCAGGCCCAAAGTGTTCTGATTCCCTCCATTATCCTCTGCAGAATGCCGCTTACCTGTTCTATGTGTTAACCATTGTCTCTTGCTGCTCTTCTAACCTACATACTTGGGTTTGCCATATTCTCTGCCTAAGCAATGTTCTATTAATATTTACTGACTGCAATCTCTGCTCACAATTGCTGTTCAAACTTACACTTAGTATAGGAGTCTTTATTGAAAACTTCCAATTGTGCATTGCTTGACTCACTTAGAGTTCAGTCAGGAGATGGAAACCACAACAGTTATTTAAATACATGTAAATAGGTACAAATATTCTAACTAGATAACTATATCAGTCAGAGATCTCCAGGAAAACAGAACCAGCATTTCTTACTATATACAAACAGATTTATTTCAAGAAATTAACTGATACAACCATGGGAGCTAGCAAGCCTGAAATCTGCAGGGCAGGTTGGCAGGCTGGAAACTCCCAGGAAAGAGGGATTTTGCAGTCTTGAGAATTCCTTCTTCCTCCAAGAAACCTCAGTTTTTGCTCTTCAGGTCTTTCAACTGATTGAATGAGGTCCACCCACACTATTGAGGGCCATCTCCTTTACTTAAAGTCAATTTAGTGTAGCTCTGCAAGATACCTTCACAACAATACCTGATTAGTGCTTAATTGAATAACTAGGTACTACAGCCAAGCCAAACTGATATATAAAACTAACAACCACAGTAACTAAAAAAAGTTAAAAGAGAACTCTAAAATATCATAAAGGTTGCAACTGCTAAGAGCCAAGAGGCAAAGAGAAAAGGTTGAAATTACTAAAAATTAGAAACTTAGTAGAGAAGCCCCAAGGAACTGAAACTCAGATCTATAAGAGGCATTGCTTGGCCGGTGCTTGTTGTCTGAGTTCACAGGGAGGGATCCAGGGGATTAGGACCCAAATCTCTGCAGAAAGGACACTGACTGGCTATTGCTGGTGTCCCCAAGGGACACATGATGAAGCTGATTCTGCAACTTAGAAAAACTGAAAACTACATTTAGCTGCTGCTATAAGGAAAAAAAAAGTTATGATGAAAAAGCTTCTCTGGGGTAACACTCACAGGAACCACAAGCGACAGGAAACCCTCAGGAAGCATATAGAAAGGAGAAAACCCCTTGTTCTGCCTCCAGCTTTGAAGTCTCCATCTAGTGCCCCTATTGGCAGAGCCAACTGGCAATGCAGAAATGTGGTTTTTAGGGTCTGGGCTCTAGGATAACAAAGCAGACTATAGAAGGGTGGGTTTAGAACTGAGAGGCAATAACTGATACAGTTCACCCCTTTGGCTATTTAGCATCCATTACACTGCTCCACAAAAATTTGAACTTTGATACAACCACAAAACAATTCATTTCCTCCCAACAAAATGCAACTATTCAGCATATAAAACAGGCGAGCATCACCTTCTCCCCAAATTCAGAATTATAAAGTATCAAGTCATTGTATCCATCTCTGAGAAATGTTAATTCTCAAATTCAGTCACGGTCCCATCTGAATATGTTTTCTAAAAACCAAATTGCAAAGTTAACTTCCAACAAGACCTGTATGAAATGATATGAATTAGATGAAAAAATAAAACAATTAATATATACAAATACACACACAGTAAACAAGTAACTAGTCATGAGGCCATAATTGATATTTATAACTTCCTTCTTCCACTGCCTATTTTATGTTTCCTTTGCCTTCATCCAGCACCTCACATGGTTGGGGTTTTTTATGTGGTGGGGTAATCCATCTGGCCTGAAGGGTCTGAATCATCAGTGGTTATGCCTTTAGCCAGGGGCTGAGGAAGTTGTCATCTTCCGTTAACTTTTACTATTGGACATGAAAATCCTAAAAGACACCCCAGAAAACCCCCCTGGGTTCCAGATATAGTCCTCTCTGGGCCCATGGAGTGGCAGCAATCCAATTTCACTTTGGTAATCAATCGCCGTAGTCATAGAGTAACCTTCTTCTTAGCCTGTTGATTTGGCATCATGAGGAGCCCCAAATGGCCAAATGGTAGTCTCATCTTCCAAACCAATGGGACATTGATGTATTTCCTGGTAGAGACATTTGTTCCTTAGGAATCAAGACTCCAAACCAACAGAGTTCAAAGGCACAGGGATGAAAAGCAAAAATTCCATGAGTAGGCTATGAGATGCGAAAGTGTGAAGAGCTAGTCCCCCTTCCACCCCTGATTCCCAGACCTGTGTAGTCTGGCTGTGGGAAATATGGAACCATATAGTTGTCTATGATTCCAAGTATAATCTACATCCTTTGATGTAGAACCCCATCTTTTCAGACTGTAATCTCCCAACTGGTACCATAACTGAATCTTCAGTAGACCGTCAAATCTTTCTATTATGCCATCTGCTTCTGGGGATTAGGATATGTGGTTGTACCAGTTAATTCCATGAGCATAAATCCATTGCTGCAGTTCTTTTGAAATTACTTTCTTGATCAGAAGAAATGTTGTATGCAGTACACCATATTTTGTAGTCACAACTACCAGAAGATTTTTGGACAGGATAACAAATCTGTACTGAGAATTCATATGTCCTACAGTAAAGAAACATTTTTGCTTCCCTCCATGATGGAAGGGTTGCACTGTAATCAACCTGCCCCTGGGGGCTGGCTGGGCCTTTTAGGGAGTTGTACCATAACAGAGGCTTAGTTTAGTTGGCAAGCTAGGCATTCAGCAGTGTTGGTATTCAGAAAAACCTTGACTAGGGTAAATTCATGTTGTTGAATCCATGCATAGTCCCCATCCCTGACATTATGGTCACCTGATGCTCAGGGCCATTGAACAAGCACGAGAATAGCTGGAGAAAGATACTAACTGAAATCCACAGGATGCATCATTTGTCCACCTTCAGTCAAGAGATTCTAAGTCTGGAACCGGCCTAGGTCTGGAAATAGAATGAAAGGCAGCTCGAGTTTTTGGTTACCAAACTTTTTTTTTTTGAAATGGAGCCTTGCTCTGTCACCCAGGCTGGAGTGCAGTGGCGTGATCTCCTCTCACTGCAAGCTCTGCCTCCCAGGTTCTCGCCATTCTCCTGCCTCAGCCTCCTGAGTAGCTGGGGCTACAAGTGTCCGCCACCATGCCCAGGTAATGTTTTTTTGTATTTTTAGTAGAGGTGGGGTCACCAAACTTTTTATATAGCTCAGATGACATTTTAGTAAACTGGCCATCTTTTTCATTCCTAGATGCACCATGATCAATTCGCCTCACTAAAAATCTCCGGGTTTCAAAACAGTTTGATTATCATTATGCCCTTCCTGTTTTTTATGGTATTTGTCTTAGTCTATTTTGCATTGCTATACAGGAACACTTGAGGCTGGATACTTTATAAAGAAAAGAGGTTTATTTTGGCTTGCAGTTCTGCACACTGTGCAAGAAGCATTGCACTGGCATCTGCTTCTGCTGAGGGCTCCAGGAAGCATCCAATCTGGTGGAAAGCAAAGGGGGCATGTTACATGGTGAGATAGGAAACAAGAGAGATGCCATGCTGTTATAGACAACTAGCTTTTGTGTGAACAAATAGAGTGAGAACTCACTCATTACTCTGAGGAGAACACCAAGCCATTCATGAAGGATCTGTCCCCATGAGTCAAACACTTCCCAGTAGGCCCCACCTCCATCTCCAGCATTGGGGATCACATTTCAGCATGAGATTTGGAGGGGACAGACATCCAAACTATGTCAGTATTTGCAGTCCCCTTGTCTCTAATGGTTAAATTATAGCATTTGGCCTCTGCTGTATGGGAATCTCATCATTTCTATTAAAATCAGATCCAACTCAATGGAGGTGTCTCACCATCATTCCTGGCTTATAGAAGACAGCCACCACAGAGTTTTTCAGAGATGCAAGTGCTACCTTTGTCAATATGTTTCTCAATGTCTTTATGAAGGGATTGTCCTCTAGGCATTCTGGGGGATGGATTTGAGTGCGGTAAATGTAGAGATTTCACGTGATAAAGTCACTCCATCATTCCTTCCTCCTTGAATCTTGGATGCCTTCCTCTACATTGTGTCAGGGAAGTTCTGGCATTCCAGGCTTATTGAACATATGCCACCATTGGGTCCGAGGTTTAGTCAGCCAACCAAGAAATTTTAGAGCCACTTTCAGTTACAAGAGCTAGCACACTAAACCCAGAATGTCTCATAAATATACCCAATAAATTCAATCCAATCCAGTGCTATATTCTATCTTTCTTGGTCTAACACCCTTAGAATCTATTCTCACACATATTTCCCAAGATTCTGCCAGTATTTATTAGTAAAATCTTGCACTTCTTTTAGTGTATAAACTATTCTGAGTCAGACTTTGTCCATGCCCTCCAACCCCCAAAGAAAGGTGAGATCCGACCCTAATGGTGAGACTAGTGGCAATAAAGAGAGGTTGGGATGGGTCTTGAGAGGAAGGAGAATTTATTCCCTTAAAGGAAATTGCCCCAAGTGAAGTTGTCATAAGGTTTTTCGCAAACATGGATGAGATGGTTGATTCTACACCTGGTGGTGATTGCTCAGCTGCAACATGCAATCCACTGATGAATCTGGGGAAGTTCCTGTCAAACTCATTATAAATGAAGGACAGTATCTTGCAAGTCATCTAATGGAAATTTGTCCTTATCATTATCCTGGGCCCAACTCCACCTCCCAGCTATTATATTTCTTGTTTGAAGCAGGTCTCATCTAATGCACCGAGGCTGCTATGGTGCCATCTAGTGCCAATTGAACAACCCGCCTTATAGTTTACATGCTACTTACAGTCGATCAAGAGGACAAATTCACCTTTTCTGGTGATTTTCCTAAAACTAGGTAGATGCCCAGAGATTGGTATGGTACTTTTACAGTCTACAGTGGTGCAGTATAAAATCATCTTTTAAAGTCCCTACCAGAGCTGTGGGCTGGGCAGAGAAATATTCTACCCAGTTGGCCAACAGAGTCTTCCTTTGAGGCTGAGCTAAAGTGAAGACCTGCAGGAAAAGCCAGTGTAGGTCAGGCCCACAGACAGCATCTTCTGAAGCTCATGCCCACCCACCTCACACCAAGTACAACTAACAGTACAGACTACAAAGCCTATCACATATGGAGATCTCACATAGGGATGTGGAAATCATGCATTATTATCCCTTCCTTTCAGATGAGAGCAGTCTTAAGATAATGAACCAGCTTGGATTTACACAGATAGTAAATAGCAGAGACAAGTATTCCAGCCCAGGTCTGCTGCCTAGGAATGCTTTATCTACCACTCTTCACTGCTCCTAGGTGCTCCTGTCTGCAGGTAGCAATGCCCATAGGGGCTGCTTTGAGGGACATCATGATCAACATAGACAAAGACTGTTTGCCAAGAATAGAGAGCAGCTTTGTTCTCTCCCCCTAAACAAGACCTGTTTCTGAGTTCATGGGGAGTAGTATAAGTTTGTTTCCAGAACCTTCTGCCTTCCTTCTCTGTCATACAGAATCCTCAGGCACCCTCTTCACTCATGATGCCCCACCCAGGCCGTCCTTTCCTGGCCAGCATCTCTAGCTCCTGCAGCCTCTTCACTACATCTGTCTCTTACCTTCTTTGTTGCACCACAAGGGGTCCTTATTGTCCACAGACCAAATGGGCTGGGAGCCTTTTCTCAGGACTCCTGCTAAGACTTGTGTCAACTGTAGGCACACATACATAGCAACAAGCCCCTCTAAAGTGGATGCTTTGTCCTCATGGCAACACTTTCTACATTACTCTCTGTGAATTTAACCTACCGCGAGTTCTCTTGTACCTGGAAGTCTTAGGTGCTCCTCACCCTCCCACCTCACTCCATTTACTCTGTCTCAGTGCCAGATCTCTGCTTACCTAGTCTTTTCCTACCTCACCCCACCACATGTGCACATGTACGTGTGTGCACACACACACACACAAAATTCCCTTCATACCTCTCCCTAATTTTCTGAATTATATCCTTCCTTCAAGGCCACAATCACTCTACATGCACAGTTAATTTTACTCTCAGAGCTTCACATCACGTCAGTCGTATCTTTGTTTGGTATAGTTTGTTTTTGTTTTTGTTTTTGTTTTTTTTGCTGTTGTTTGTTTGTTTTTGTTTAGATGGAGTTTCGCTCTGTTTCTCAGGCTGGAATGCAATAGTGCAATCTTGGCTTACCACAACCTCTGCCTTCAGGGTTCAAGTGATTTTCGTGCCTCAGCCACCAGAGTAGCTGGGATTACAGGCATGTGTCACCACACCCGGCTAATTTTTGTATTTTTAGTAGAGACAGGGTTTCGCCATGTTGGCCAGGCTGGTCTCGAACTCCTGGCCTCAAGTGATCTGCTTGCCTCAGCCACCCAAAGTGCTGGGATTACAGGCATGAGCCACCACACCTGGCCTATATCAATTTTTAAGGCACCAAATTAGGAACCAAAAGCACTATATACTTAATGTGTTTATGTACTCTTTTAAATATGTTTTCTGCTCCATTTTTTAACACCATAGTTCATCTCTTTAATAGAAAAAAATGTTTACCATCACCTTAGAAATTATAGTTAAATCAATTCCCATAACGTATTTCTATATATTTGTTTCTATATATAGTTACCCCCTTTCAATGTTTCTTCTTGCCTTATTCCTACAAATATAAATTGCACACCATTTCTGTGTCATGCACTGTGCTAAGACCTGGGAATTCAGTGGCAAATAGATTAAACATGGCCCCTGCTTTTGTGGGGTTCATACTCTAAGAGAAGACAAATGTAACACAAGTAAACACATAAATATATAGCTACATTTTGTGATTAGTGGTCTGAGATAAAGATGCCAAAAAAAAAAAATTAAAGGAAGCTTATTTGCAGATTGTGAGACCAGAAAACTTCTGAAGAGGTGATATAAGTAAGCTGAGATGTAATGAGAAAGAAGGAGCCAGGAAAAGAAAGGGTTGGGGGAAGAGAGTTCCAGGTCTAGGGAACAGCATGAGTGAAGGCCCTGAGAGAAGAAGGAGCTTAGCATGTGCACAGCAAGAACTGATCAGTGGCTATGTGACTATAGCATGGTGAGTGGAGGATAGTGTGGCTGGGCTGGGAATAACTGCAGAGGTAGAATCAGGCAAAGTCTTGAAGGTCATAGCAAGGAGCTTGAATTGACTCTACATGCCGTAGGATATGGTTTGGCTGTATCTCCACCCAAACTTCATCTTGAATTGTAGTTCCCATAATCCCCATATGTCATGGGAAGTACCTGGTGGGAGGTAATTGAATCATGGGAGCCGTTACCCCCATGCTGCTGTTCTAGTAATAGTGGGTGAATTCTCATGAGATCTGCTGGTTTTATAAAGGGCTTTTCCCTCTTTGCTCAGCACTTCTTCCTGCTGCCATATGAAGAAGGACGTGTTTGCTTCCACTTCTGCCATGATTGTAAGTTTCCTGAGGCCTCCCCAGCCCTGCAGGACAGTGAGTCAATTAAACCTCTTTCCTTTATAAATTACCCAGTCTTGGGTATGTTTTTATAACAGTAGGAGAACAAACTAATACCCATAAGAAACTGTAAATTTATTTTAAGCAAGAAAGTGACACGATCTGGTTTATTAGACCATTGGTGACATGTAGAGAATGACTTAGAAGGGCTAAGAGTGGAAGAGACAGGCAAGTTAATAGGCTGTGGCAATAGTCCAGGTAAAATATGATATTGACTTGGACTAACAGCATACCAGGTTGATAATGGAAAGGGGACCAATTTGTAGTGTATTTCAGAGGTAGAATGATAGGACTGGGTGATAATTTGTACCAACTCTAATTTATCCTTATTGTGATACATTTTTTACTAGTTTGCTCAGGGAGAGTCCTGGGAATTGTATTTTTCGAGTGCATATGTTATGCATATGTTATGAGTGACAATTTACGTAGGCACACCCCATTTTCCTCTGGCGATCTCTCCCTTATTTGCAGTCCATATGACAAAGCTGACCCATCCTCTCATCCCAGGAGTGGGTATGTGCTGCCGGTGAGATTAAGGCAACAACCCTTCTCAATTGCATAGATTGGTTCAAGGGTGAGTACATGACCCAAGCCAAGCCAATCAAAATCAATAAGGATCAACCCAAGGTTAATGGCACATGTATTAGGACTCTCTTTTCCACTGGGATTGGCAAACTGGGAGAATGTAAGTCTGGAGATACCGAATGTCACCCTACAGGAGCAACCCTCCCAAGAATGACGGCAATCCAGAGAAAAGCAACAGCAGCAGGGATGGATTCCTAGTGAACCCTTGGACTTCGTTAAGTGAACCAGCAAAATTCCTTTTTAGTTTAAGCCAGTTTGAACTGACCCTGACACAACCCAGACTACTGATGAATACAGTAAGCACATTCAGTTTTTAAAATAAGATTTTACTTAAAGCCATTATATTTTCTACGTATGGCTTCTGCTCCAAAAGAGTCTGTTCATTATTTTTATGAACTCCTGTTATGTGTAGGTTAGCTCTTTGATATCTGTATTTCATGTTTACTCTATTCTTTCATTTTCATTTCTTTATCTTTTACTTTTGTGTTCTAGGAAATTTATCTTCAGTTTGCCTTTTACTCATTATTTCAGTTTTCTGCAGTGTCCATTTGTAAGCTATGGCTTGCATTTTGGAGTTTAATTCAATAACTGTATTTTCCAGCCTGATAAAATATTTCTTCCATTTGGATTGTTTCCTTTTTATAATGGCTTGCTCTAGTCACACACATGTAAATTGTTTTAGCATCTAGCACATGGCATTCTTTGATAAACAGAAAAAAGTGAATGAGGTGATTATTCATTTTTCAGGCCAATGATTTTCCTGATTCTATCACTTAACTCCCCTTAGCCTGCTTTGTCTTTATAGCCTCTACCACCTGGTATATATTTGTATCAAGACCTAGAGCAGTGGCTGCACAAGTTGTCACTAAAATCTATTTATTGGACGTGTAAATGGGTCGGTACAGATGTGTTTTCACTCTTAATTTGCTCAAAGTCCCATTGAGAAGGTAAAACTAGCACAAAAAAGTAAATAACCATCCCAGGCAGCTGAGAGCTATCAGAAATACATACATGATTAATAGCCAAATAAATTGTGCCAATACAGGTGTGTACTCTAGAATCAGAGCCAGGGATGCAGACAGCAGGAGATCATTTCATGCCTGAATGATCAGAACAGTGTCCACAGAGGATCCAAGGACTGACGGGAACTTCGAAGAAGGGTATGATTTAGAAAGGAAGGAGTCTGGTGGATTCTTCTAAAGAGCATTTCTGTGGGATTCAGATAATTTCACCCATGCAGTTAGCACTCATTCTATCCCTGAAAGATACAGCTACTCTTCCTATAAGGTAAGAGAATTTCAGGCTCGAACAGAGAATTTTAGATTGAAAAATCCAAGCCCATTTTCTGTTCCTCCAACCGCAAATAAAGGTGTGGAAAGCAGTTGAGGAAACAGATTGAAATGAGTTTCATTGAAGCCTTGCTCTCTTACATCTCTGTTTGATCCCTGGGTCATTCTCTCAGGCATCTCTGGTTGGAAACACTTTCAAACCCCAAATCTCATCCTTATTGGGTTTGCATTGTGCTTAGAAAGATGTTGACACCAATAAAAGCTTGTTGCTTAAAGACACAGCCTATGACTCACACAATGCACACTTTATACACCCTAATTGCTTCCGTCTATAGTAACTTTCAGCTTCTCATTACCTAAATTATTTCATTGCACTCAACCTGGGGGTTATCATCATATAGGGAATCAAAGGAGGTGCCAGAAACAGATAAAAATCAAGAAAACAACCATTTGAAAAGGTTATCATCGGCATCAGGGAATGTCTGTGTTGGAAAGGATCTCCAGGTTCATTAGCCCCCGCTCCCAGCACAGGAACCCTCTTTGTTATGACTCGGACAGATGTTATCCAATTTTGCTTCACAACTTTCAAGGCCTGGGTGCCACATTCTGCAGCTGTCATATGCAGACTTGACAGGCAGGTGAATGTGGCAAGCAACCCATATTTAAATATAGTTGAAGCCCTCCTGGAATTTACACAGCTACATCTTTCCCTGTACTGCCCTGCAAGAAACATGAGAGAGGAAGCTCTTCTGAGCCTCATGCCATGTTATACAGAGCAAGAAAGAGAAGGGAAGAGACAGGGCGAAGAAAGAAAGGATGACTTAATATTGTAGTGTTCAAGCTGGAATAATTTTCCCTCCCACCTTACTGGAGTGCTTTCCAAGTGCTATTTCCTGGAGCAATGCCAGATTAGTTATTCCAGAATTCCCGGGGACTTTGCACAGAGTCCCAGACCCCATCCCTGAGAGATGAATTTGGTACATCTGGGATGAGGCCTGGGCATCTCTATTTGTTAAAGCTTCTGATTATTTTGAAGCGCAGTCAGGTTGAAAGTCACTTTATTAGAGGGCTCTGGACTAGGTCACCCCATTCCTGGTGGTTGAAAAACCTCATGCAAGCAGATCACTCCTATGTCCTGTGGCAGTTTTCTGTAAGCATGTTTTTGTGTTGCTGAAGGCAGCCCCATCAGCCCCTGGGGGAATAATCCTTTCCTGTTCTCTCCAGCCATGCCCTACAGGATCACCTGAGGCCTGTGTCTGGGCCTCTTTACTGCAGCACAGCATCCAGCTTGTACTCTTTGTTGTGGGCTGGCCAAGATGCTGACAGGAACAAAAATGACTTGTTTTTGAGAGTAAAGATACAAGCTTTGACTGAGATGACGCACACATGTTCATGGAGGGAGACTCTCACATCCGACCTACCTTCTTCCGTCCACAGAGAGTCACGTTGCTACTCTAACCACATCACTAATTCCGAAAGATGGGGACTCCTACACAGGGCCTGAGGTCAATGCCTCTGATTAGGGCAAGGAACTGGAAGGCATCCAACCCCAACTTCCTGGCACTCCAAGTTCTCTCAGCAGCAATAGAGAAAGCCCATGGATGTAATTGCATTACCGAAGGCAAGGCCCTCAATGTGTAGACTCTCTGGGGTGCTGGTTTTAAAAAGGCAAACTCTCAAGCCCTACAAAAAGATGTTTTGAAGATCAGAGTGAGGACAGGAAATCCACCTTTTGAGCAAGCAGGACTAGGGAATTCTGAGGAAGGCTAGTATTTGAACTTTACCCATTTGGGACTGAACCTCAAAGGAAAAAAGGGATCTGGAAAAGGAAATGACGTCCCCTCTGCCCTTCCAGAGCCACTGGTGCATCTGCTCTTGAGATATTGGCCAGGCCCCTTATTTTTCTGACATTCCCCTTGCTTTCCTGTCGCCTCATCTTCCTTAACAGGCCTTCTTATCTGCCAGAAGATTGGTCTTTCTTTAAGGCTAGCAGTTAGCCTTGCTTGGGGATCCAATTCTATACATGTGGGCATAGAGGACAGAGCAAGAAGACAGGGCAAGTGGGCAGAACTGTACAGGGAAGGGAAGGACAGTGTTGGAAGTGAAGCCCAGGCTTGGAACTTGCCTATGGCAAAAAAAAAAAAAAAAAAAAAAAGGAAAATTATACCTCCAATATGTCACCAGGGATTGAAATTAAGTTATGACTCACGACTTACCCATGAAGCTCTTTCCCAATTAGTCTGGGTTGTGTCATCAAACGACCTGAATTTAAGTCATGGCTCCATCGCTTATTGGCTGTGTGATCTTGGGAAAATTATTGAACTCTCTGACATTTAGTTTCCTTATCTATAAAATAAGGGTAATCGCTTGATAAAGGTGCTGTTCGTTTTGATGAGGTGATACATAAAAATGCTTAGTCCAGGTTTTGGCACATGGAAGGCAGAAAAAAAAAAACCACCCTAGATATTATGAATAACATAATTCTGTCATGTACACCTTTCCACACTTAACCTCCTCTCACAACCTACTCCTTACTCTAGGCACCAGGCAACCTGAATTACTAAATGTTCTCTAGGGCCCCAATAAGCCATGGGTTTTAGAGTCTAATGGAATGGCCTAATCCCATCTCCATCACCAACTCATGAGCTGTGTGACCTTCCTGGGCCTCTGTTCCCTTCTCTATGGATCAATGCCAATACATCAGGTTTCTGCAAAGGCCTGGTACATTCACTGATGCGCACAAGGAGCCCAGGACAGTGCTCAGAGCACCCTGTGCTGCAGCCTCCCTTTCCCCTCCTTCCTTGCAGGCTCCCATGTTTGTCCATGCCTTTCCACGGCAGTGCCTTTGTTCAAACTGTTTCTTCCACCAGGAATGTCCCCTCCCTTTTTCTGCTCATTGGAGTTCTTCCCAAAGCTGCCTTCATCCTACCTCAACCCCAACAGTCAAGATACCCAGATAATCACCCTTCATTGACAAATAGAGTATGTACTGAGAGTCTGTGATGTGTCAGGCACTGTTGCTCATGACCAGGGATACAGAGATGATTAAGATCTAGTCCCCAAGAAATTCAGTCTACTTAACATAAGAACATAAGAAGAATATGAACATAAGAACAAATAACTGCCCTCCAAGGAAGCGGGGGTAATAATAGAAGTGAATCAAAAGTTCAGGGACAGCACAGAAGAGGGAGCTCTTGGGTCTGACTCAGGTGGGATGGAGAAGCCTTTATAGAGACACAGACTTTTGACTGGAAGGGTGAGTGATGTTGGACAGGCAGAGAAGGGGGAGTAGTAGTTTGTCTAAGACTGACCCAGAGCAATAGAGATCTGAGATAGACAGGTGGGCCAACAGTGCTGGAGGCTGACCAGGAATTGGGAGGGCACAGAGACAGAGCTGTAAAGAGAAGAGGACCAGGTGCCAATGGCCTTGAGCCTGGCCAGGGAAAGGTCCCGGAAGTTGCCTCCATTCCACCCCTGCCTAGGCACATGGGGACAGTGGAGAGCAGATCTGTCATCTGTGAGGAACATTCCAGAGCAGGAGCAGTCCATGGAAATCCTTCATCTCTAGTCCCCCTCATATCATTGGCTAGAAGGCCATGGGCTACAGGCTTGTAATTCAAAAGACACAGGGGTGTGGAGGCAGACTTCTGTTGCTTTTTTTTTTTTTTCTACAAATGGACAACTTTCTTTGATTTCTTAAATTCAATTGCAAAATTTAGAAAAGCCCACTCCACTAAGGAGAGAGTGAAAGTTAGAATATCCAGTGCTTTCTGAGGAAGGTTGCAATATAAGAGTGACAAATTTCACCAGAATCTCACCATCCAGCCATCTCCCTCCATGAGCCAGAGGTCAATGACCTCAGGCAGGAGTAATGTCTCATCCTAAGGCCTTCTGGAATATGTTTCTGGCCAGAGGTAGCTGGTCTCCAGGGTCCTCATGCCCAGCCAACGTCATTGCCTTCAGACCCCAGGGCAACTGGCAGTATCTACTTACCCACTGCCTCCCGGACTTAGCACACAAGGCCAGGAAGGGCCGGGGCCAATTTCCCCATTTTTTTCCCCATATTTTTTGTGTGCCAGATATACTAAATGTCTCACCTTCCTCCAGACACAGCAGCTCTTTCACAATGCCTAAAATCTTTTTCCAGATAAATGACTTGATCTGGAAGGGCTTGATCACCATCATTCCTATCTCCTTTCCCCATCCTGGTTCCCTAAACACATGCACACTCACATACTCAACTCCCACTCTCCCTGGCAAACTCTTATTCACCCTTCAAGTTCAGTCACGTGTCACTGTTCTCAGCAAAATCTCCCTTGACCACACCCTCCTCCTCTAGGTCGTAAATCACTCTCTCTTTGGGGTCTTACAGCACTTCTTCCCCAACCCTTAACTAATAATACTGTCATGTTCTTCACCAATACACTGGAAGCTCAATGGGGTATGGACTTTGTCTTGTTCAGCGTTGTGTCCTCGGCAGTCTGGTATGTAGAAAGCACTCAATAAAAATTGGTTGAATTAATTGCATTTAATTAAGCCAGGACAATTTTCAGTGAAATGAAACACTTGCCCAAGTTGCTTAAGTTCCTGAAAATTTATTTATCTGAAGAGTATCAATGACTTTGGATAATTATTGAATATATCCTTTTTGTACAAGCTGCGAAATATATGAAGATAAACAAACTTGCTTATAGATAGGTGGGAGAGGGGATGAGATGTTTATAAAAATAATAGTAACACAAAATAGAAAGCAATACATGCCAAGAAGAGAAAGTGCTGTGGGGATTCAGGAGAGAGGGCACTTCTTCCATAGGATTGATCAGGAGTCTTCACAGAGGACAAGCCATTTAACTTGGGACACCATTGATGATGTTTTCCACCCTGAACTTGGTCCACTGGCAGCCATGTGACCCTGGTCTCCTGGCTATAGCTGATTAGAAAGTGAATAACTGACCTAAGCTGAGCTGTTCGTCTCTGTCTCCCAGTGATTTGGTCTTGGGACTTTAGAGCACCAGTCAGTCTTGGCTGGTCCCTTGAATTACAGACTGGTAGCCTCTAGAGCTGTGTAGTTGCAATCCTCTGCAAACTGCTAAGAGATGCAGAGAAAGCTTCCAAGGAAAGCAGAAAGGTGTGACCATGTGGACTCAGAGAGCAAGAAGCTGAGTCCTGGCTTTCTGATGACTTCTACTCCTGGTTCCAATCCCTCAGTGTCCTGCAGCAGCTTCCATCCCACAGATATTCCAAGACACCCCAGGCTCTTTACAGTAAATTCCCCCTTTTTACTATAGCTAGCTGGACTGTACCATTGCAGTTAGCAATCTTGGTGAAGACTTGTTTGTGTGAAGAAATGGGCCATGACCAGTATGGGAGCTGATAGGGAAGGGGTATGCAGATATGTTTTATTTGTCTTCCTTTCCACCCTACACTCCCTCACTCACCCTCAGCATCTCCAGTCTGGTGACCCCTCTATCTCCCCTAAACCTAGCCAGCAGTCTGTCAAAAAGGAACCTTATGACAGACAAAGGTGTCATAGGTGTCTGGAAGTCCAGTCTTTCAGACTCTTAAAATAAATTGGATATCTCTAGTCCCAGAGAATGGCTCCACATCCACGGTCCCTATAGCAGAAGTTACTCACTCCATGGAACAGAGCCCCAAAGCACTGGCACACACACGGATATATGTGTACACACATGTGAGAGGTAAGGAACATGCAGATCTGTGTGGAAACGCTCCCTTAGTGCACATTTTTGGACTCCTGTCAGTGTGTACAAGCACTGCTCGATGGAGAAAATCATAGAGAGTCATCATTACAAAAAGGTGCACTCAGCTCCCTCCTTCTGGTGGCTTTGAGGTCGGCAAAAGTGCACACACGGCAACCTCTTTACAAAAATTCAACCCAGCTACTCTGAACCGAATCACACCCTCAATCAAGGCTTGTACTGTGTGGGAGAGCTCCAGGAGGACAGTGGTGTTTCTCAGGGCGTTGTGGGACTCTGACATTTGGTAAATCGGGTCGGGGAAGAGGGTGGCCAGATTTTATGAGGCCCAGAGGCATACATAATGGGAGGGAGAACTGTCTTTTAAGAAAAAAAAATGTATATATAATTACTTTGGCTGTGGAAAGGACCAATGCAAGTAAGAGACCCTGAAGCTTTTATTAGTGTCACAGGATATTGACTTGGGGGTGGGAAGGTGGGAGCTTAAAATTAAACCCCGATTTCCTTTGCTCTGTGCTTGTCATTTCTATACAAATTGAAGCCCGCAAGGACTGCAGTTCCACAACAGCACCACTTCCCTTGCAGAGGGGATGCCTAGGCTGGAGTGTGGGCTTGCACACCCCCCCGCAGGCTAGCAAGGTCAAGCTCGGATGGAACAGTGAGCCAGGTGAAGAATGTGAACTAGGCAGCTTGGAGAGAGAGAAATGAACCACTCCTCTGACACAGCAATTCCCAAACTTGATCTTGATCCTTTTATTTCTACATCTCACAGATCATCCCCGCTCTCTGGATCCCCAAGTCACAAAATCCCTTCCTTTGGTGGGGGTCGGGAGGTGGGGCAGGTGGAGGCAGGAGGAAGATGTACCATTATTCTGTAGTACCGCCTCTAGGTCTGGGAGGCAATGAAGCCAAGAATGGGAGCTTGGAACCAGGCTTCCTGGGTGTGGAGCCCAGCTCTGCCACTTAGCTGGATGACCTTGGGCAAGTTATTTCAGCGTTCTCTCTGACTTTCAGTTTCCCCCCTGTAAAACTAAAATAAGGTTAGCCCCTATCTCATAGGGTTATCTGAAAATAATTCGGGGAAAATGTCTAACACAGTAGGGCTCACGAGGTTAACTCTTATGGGTCATAACTCACCAGCCAGCAGCTGTTGGATTTTAATGCTCTGGCCTCCCAACCTCGTGAGGATCGTGCCCTCTTGTTGGACAAGTCTCTTTCCTCAACCCTCTCTCTGAGGAACTCAAACAATTTCTAAGATATACTGCCTTGGAGCACAAGACAAGGAACTTGGGGCAATTCTCCCCATTTTACAGCCAGGCAAAATAAGGCCGAGAGCTGTTAGGGGCAGGGCCAGAGGCTCAGAGAAAAGTAAAGGCATGTCTACAAGTGAAGCTGAGGGCTCATGGCTCCTCGGTAGTATTCTCTGGACAGGGAAGGTGGTGGAGTTGTCCCGTGGAACACCACCACTCTGCCTGGTACTCTGCTAATGAGGAGGGGTCGTTGGCAACAGTGGCTCGCCCTGTAGTCCCAGTGACTCAGGAGGCTGAGTGGGGAGGATTGCTTGAGCCCAGGAGTTCGAGGCTGCAGTGCACTATCATTGCACCTATGAATGAAGAGCCATTGCACTCCATCCCAGGCAATATAGTGAGACCCCATCTCAAAGATAATTCAAAGGGGAAGTAGACAGCAAGAGGTCTGGGGAAAGTCATCTGACCCCATGACCTACAGCAGGTGTGCCCTGCTTCCTCCTTCAACTCCACCTCAGCACAACCAAACACCGAAGGTGCTGAGCTCTCTGGGAAAGGACTGCCTGTCAGGAGGTTTGTGGCCTGTGAGTCACAGCTCTGCCACTAGCTAGCTCTGAAATCCACTTCTTCTGCCTGTAAAATCAGGGATTAGGCTGGATGACATCTAAGGTTTTTATCTTAAACCTCTTCAGAAATTGCTTCATCTCATAGCCACATGAAGAAAGAGCCAGAAGTCAATATCCCTGAATGTGGCACTTCCTGACAACCACGACACCTTCTCCGGACTCCTATCATGTCCCAGGGAGTCCTGATCCATGTGGGGACATAGCCTGAAACGGTCAACTGCTGTCCTCCTTGGGCCATGGAACCTCTAGGGTTTGTGAGTGGTAAGAGTAGGTCTGAAGGAGGCAGCAGGAAACGTCCTTGAGAAAAAAAAATCAGGAAAATGATTTTTCCATTTAAAGGGCAATGCTTCAAATAATTTTTTAAGACAGATGAACACAGACAACTGCCCATTCCCAATATACAAATTCCCAAACATTTTTCTTGTTTTCCAGGAAAAACAGGAAAGGGCTCTGGATAAGCTACAGTAGCAAAAATGGAGACATTTGCAAGAATACCTGAACTCTCGGAGGTGAGGAATGTGTAAATGGGTGACTGCAGGTCAATGTGGAAACCCTCTGGTGCCTCTGACGTCCATGTGCCTGCTTAGGAAGATGTATGACATGACCTCCACCTCACCCCACCCTCCGCCATGAATTCCCTTCCTGCCTGAGAATTCTAGAATTCTACACCAGTTGAGCAAGAAAGTACAAAGGAGGACTGACTTGGCAAAATCCCATGGGGCCCTGGTGAAACCAACAGGTTTGGCAATGATTGTGTCACTGTGACCCCAGACAAGTGACTTAACTTGACCATGCAAAAGTCAAGGATGTTCACATCCTGTCCCGCAGCAAAGTCTCTACACTGCAGGGAGTGAGCCCTGACCCTTAGAGACTGACCCCAGCGAAGGAGTCAGGGAAGGTTCTTCTTCCTCCAAGTCTTACCCCAGCCTCAGCATGAGGAGGCTTTGTGATCTGGTTATCGGGCAATACTTCCCATTTACTGGGCTACGAACATCCCTGAGTCTGTAGCCCTGGGCTGGACAAAGGGTGAAAATCCAGATAAAGATTGCAAGACAGTCATTACTGTTGGGGCCTCCTAGAATGATGGAGGAAGCTGCCAGACTAATGAAGGTGATATAGAACACACTAAAATTCAGTCATGTGTCACTCAACAGTGGGGATATGTTCTGAGAGATGCCTTATTAGGTGATTTTGTCATTGTGCAAACATCATAGAGTGTATTTACACAAAACCAAGATAGGCCATATAGTATAGCCTATTGCTCCTAGGCTTCAAACCTGTACAGCATGATGCTGTACTGAATACTGCAGGCAACTGTAACATGATGGTAGGTTATTTGTGTATCTAAACATATCTAAACATAGAAAAGGTATAGTAAAATACAGCATCATAATCTTATGGGACCATCATGATATATGTGGTCCATTATTGACTGAAACACCATTACATGGTGTATGCCTGTAATCCTACAGGAGCTCATGGGGGAAAAACAATGGCAAGTGAAAATTAACACAGCACAAGCCACCGGCCTAGAAAAGAATGGAGGATTGTGATGGCTAATTTATGGTCAACTTGACTGAATCACAGGATGTCCAGATGTCTGGTTAAGCATGATTTCTGGGTGTGCGTGTGAGAATGTTTCTGGAAGAGATTAGCATTTGAAGTTGTGGACCGAGTGAAACAGATTGCCCTTCTCAGTGTGAGTGGGCATGGTCTGATCTATGAAGGGTTCCAGTAGAACAAAAAAAAGTGGGGGAAAGGAGAATCCCCCTCTCTGTCTGACTGCTTGGACTTGCACTGAAGCATCCATCTTCTCCTGCCTGGGAACTTCTTCTAGTTCTTAGGCCTTCAGAACTGAACTAGAATCTAGCCCATGGGACTCTCCAACTGGCCTTTGAACTATACCATCAGCTTTTCTGGGTCTCCAACTGCAGATAGGTGATCATGGGGCTTCTCAGCCTTCATAATCACATGATCCATACCTTATACCTTATAATAAATCACACACACACACACACCACACACACACACACACACATTTCTATTGATTCTGTTTCTCTGGAAAATCCTCACACAAAAATGAACTGAATTAATCAAAGAAGGCTTTTTCTTGGAGAAGGTGAGTTTCAAGACTGCTAATAGAAGGAATAAAGAGAAGGGAGCCTTTGATTCAGACACAACTGATGGAACAACAGTGGGCTATGGGGGATACCTTGAGGGCAGGCCCTGATCCAGGAGCAGGAATGTACACAGCTATCCATGTGTAGAATGTAGAGGTTGTAAGAAGCTCATAGCAAATCACCCCCAAGGCTTGGGTCTGTCTGCCCATCCATAGAATGAGGAAGAAGGTAGACTAGCTAGTCTCTACAGCTCCTTCCAACTCCAGCATTCTACAGTTCACAATCCTAAAAGCGTGGGAAGGAGTCAAACGGTGAGTTGGCTTGGGTTCAGTAGAAAACAGGTGGTTAGTAGAAGGGGAGTAAGCCAGGCTCTTGAAGCATCCAGTCTGAGAGTAATTTAAACATATCTGCCTGGGCTGAGCAAACTCAAACCTCATTCCTGACCAAACATCATCCAGGACTAGTTCTTATAAAGCAGCCTCAAAGCCGAAGGCAACTTGTGTATATGACAGAATATACCCAGCTGGATGCAAAAAGACTAAAATGTTCAAGAAGGTGGGCTAGGTCTAGAAAAGTGCTGCAGCTTCAAGGTGACATGTCCGTCCCCTTTCACAACAGACCACTGTCTGAAGACTGTTGTCAGGCTGAACTGTACCAGCCTTGATGGTCAGGCATTACTCTACTTCCCAATTCTCCAGCTGGCCCTTCTGTCTGGATCTAGACTGGCCTCTACGCCTAAGCTTTTTGTGGAGAATGAAAGGCCCTGAGAGACACCTGGGCCAGAGCATAACAGCCAAGGTTGCTTTAGCTGGCATGGAGAGATGGAGGAAGGGTTTTGGTGATCTGCCGGGCATGAAGCAGTTTTGGTACTCCACATCCTGCCCTGAAGGATGTACTCACTGACCCTTTTCCCTGAGATTCCAATATTTTCCATCCCACAGCACTTTTGCCAATTCATATGAGTGCCATGGGCAGAAATAGGTATGGAAAGTGGGGAGCATAGGAGGATTCCAGCTTAACAAAGCACCAGGCTTGGTACAGGTCATGAAACGTGGTACAGGGAAATCCCCAAACAGAAGTGCCCCAGATGGTTTCCCCATTACTTTGGGTAACTTTCCATTGCCACACACCCACCCCTACCCACCTCCCAGGTCTCTTCTAAAGAACCTATTGCTCACCTTGTGACTTGGCAGACATGAGAATCAAAAGAAGCAATGAGCCCAGTTCCTGAACTTGAGAAGCTAAAATCTATGTGAGAACATGAAACTTATACCCATTCTACAAGTAGGGAGGACCCAACAGGAGGAGCCGGGGCCACCCGTAGTATAAGAGCTCAGAGAGGGGGTGTCGACGTGAGCTGGAACAGTGGGAAGAGGCTTCACAAAGGAGGGACACGGGGTCATGGGAATCAGTGAATGTGTGGGAGGCAGGGCAGGAGTCATGGAACAGGTGACAGACATTGGAGTACAAGATGTGATGGACCATACACAGAAATAGAGTGAAATAAACCATCACCTACTGAGTGCCTACTGTGTGCCAGGCACTTTCCATCGTTATTTCATTTTATCCTCCCAATAACAGCAGCAGTATCTTTATTTCCAAGTTACAGGTGGGGAAACTGAAAAGTTCATATGAATTTAGAGTTGTTCTGGTGGCCTATGAGAAGTCTCTCCCAGTGGCCAAACTGGGGAATAACTTGATGGTGATGGTGATGGAATGAGATTGGCCTGGCCATGATGTCCAAAGTACTGGAGAACATTGCCCATCCACCACCTGAAGAGCCATGAACCAGGAGCCCCTAGATGTCCTTGGAACATTAAGTGGTGGTCTCTGACTTAGGGATCTGTCCTCTTGACTCAGGTGCACTAGCGCTAGCCTTAGCCCAGGCTTCCACCCACAGTTCCCTGTCCCACTCTCCTTCCCCTTCTTCTCAGCCCCTGTTTCTTGTCAACAGGCACACTCCTCCCTAGCCCTTTGACCAGATGATGTCATTAATCACTACCAACTGCTGAGGAAGCCACTGAGGTGCTATCATAACAAGCACCCGAACTATGACTATGACTAATCGAGTGGTGTTAGAGATGCAGAAAACATTAATAATTATTATAATTATTTTTTTCTGCGTTGTGTTTTTTCTGCTGTTTGAGGTTCCAGGCATGAGATGGAGGGTGAAAGGAAGTCCCAACCTTTCCGGAGTTGAGAGGATGTGCCATTTTGTTCAGCCTCCCAACCAGCCTTGCAGTGGGCAAGGGGATTGCCTGCTGCAGCCTCTTTGACTCTCCAAGCAGCACCTTGACAGAGGTCTGAGCGATGCAGGGTGAGTCAGGCCAGCTGGGGGAATCGGAGGCATTCGACCAGAGTGCGACTGCCAGGCCACACAGTCGGGGAATCCCTCAAGGGAACCAGGGACCCATGCTGACCAAATCCAGCCTGTAGGAAAGCCCTGTCTTGCTACATGATGCCTGATTCATGGCTTTCCCCTCCTGGGGCCCAGCTCACATGCTGCCCCTAAAGCAGCCATCACCAGCTGCCTTACGTTATTTTTAAAACTGTTACCCCCAAAATCCTCAGAGAACCACCTCCCTGAGATGAAGAGACTGAAATGTCAGAAGCTATAAAAGTCATTGGCAGAAGGCCCCATTGGGATTTAGCTCCAGGTATAAACCTCTGAGGACGGTGCTGACCAACCCAGATGATTGTCAGCGGCTTGTGTGGGTGTCCCACAAGCGCATTCATGCACTCAGATGCAAATCCTTTTAACTCTAATGGATTCTGAAAGCCCTTCATTCCACTGTCATTAAAATGCAAACCATTCCTGGGGCAAGGGAACTAACATTTATTGTGGTACCTTTGTGCCAGGTACCACGAAGTACTTCATTTCAGCTAATAATATGCCAATTAGTTCCCCATAGCTTTGTTAAGGGACAACAGAGTGTGGCCTCTGCAGCCACACTGCCCAGGGTTCAAATCCTGGTTTTGACACTTACTAGCTGTGTGGGCTTGGATTGGTCACATCACCTCTCTGAACTCAGTTTCCTCACCTGTAAGATGGGCTTAAGAGAGATACATACATCTAGCCAGGCATGCTGGCTCACACCTGTAATCCCAGCACTTTAGGAGGCCAAGGTGGGCAGATCACGAGGTCAGGAAATCCAGACCATCCTGGCCAGCATGATGAAACCCGTCTCTACTAAAAATACAAAAATTAGCTGGGCGTGGTGGCATGCACCTCTAATCCCAGCTACTCTGGAGGCTAAGGCATGAGAATCACTTGAACCCAGGAAGCAGAGTTTGCAGTGAGCCGAGATCACCCCATTCCACTCCAGCATGCGCAACAGAGCAACACTCCATCTCAAACAAAAAAAAAAGGGGGGGCTGGGGGGAATTGTGAAATTGTGAATGTGCTAAACCACAAAGGGTCAATCAGAGCATCATGTTTTTGTCATTACCCAATTTTTTCTAGGGTGGCCCTGTGAGGGAGCATCCATCACTGCTCATAAATATAGCCTTTAATGGAGGGGTGGAGGGGTGGAGGGGTCGAGGCCATGCCAGGTTGGGAAAGGGAAGAAAAAGATGGTTAAGGAATTTAGGTCTGCCCCTGACTCAGGAACACTCAGCAATGTTCACTCAGGAAGTGGGTAGGCAGTTGGTTTGCTTGTATACTATTTCCAGGGTAGACTTTTATGCTGTTCCCCAGGCTTTCTCAGAATCTTGGAACCAAGAGAAGGCATCTCAGACTCAGCCCTCAGAAGCCACAAATATTACCAGGTTGGGGCAATTCCAGAGAAGTGGGCATCTGCCCGTGAGTGGCACTGCTCATCTTAAATGTTGGGAAGGGCAGATGAGCTGATAAATCCAACCAGCCTGGGAAGACCCAGGGCCTCCGCACCCCCACTCAAATGCACATACACGCACACACGCACAGGGCCAAGGATGTGCCAATTTAGATACCCTGTCTGGGATATTACCAGTGAAAACTACAAATCTTTTTCTGGGAGGGTGAAAGGTGCAGTTACAACCTATTTTTAAAAATGTTCAGTTGGCCAGTTACCTTTAAGAAAATGGGGTTTTTACAGGGGGAGGAGAAAGGAGCCTCTGGTGAGGGTGAAGTTCTTGGTGAAGGAAACCACACTGAGGCTTTGAAAGCCAAAGCACCAGTGAGAGGGCACTGGGGCTGGGCATGGGGCACAGGAAGCTTTGGGACTGAGCACAGTGTGCAGAGAGCCAAAGCCAAAACCTAGGGACCAGTCACGGTGGTTCACGCCTGTAATCCCAGCACTTTGGGAGGCCAAGGTGGGCAGATCACTTGAGGTCAGGAGTTCGAGACCAGCCAACATGGTGAAACCCTGTCTCTACTCAAAATACAGAAATTAGCCGGGCATGGTGGTGGGCGCCTGTGATCCTAGCTGCTCGGGAGGCTGAGGCAGAAGAATCGCTTGAACCCAGGAGGTGGAGGTTGCAGTGAGCTGAGATCATGCCATTGTACTTGAGCCTGGGCAACAAGACTGAAATTCCATCTAAAAAAAAAAAAAACCTAAGGACCTCCCGGTCACACCCAGCAGCAGAGCTGCAGGGAATTTGACCAGCTCCATCCTGATAATGAACCAATCACTTTCCAATTAGTCCTCTCTGTCTAACTCTACAGTTGTCCCTTGAAACAATCTCTTTCTTACCAAAAGGAAAAGGATGCCGGGCGCGGTGGCTCAAGCCTGTAATCCCAGCACTTTGGGAGGCCGAGACGGGCGGATCACGAGGTCAGGAGATCGAGACCATCCTGACTAACACGGTGAAACCCTGTCTCTACTAAAAAATACAAAAAAAAAAAAAAAAAAACTAGCCGGGCAAGGTGGCGGGCGCCTGTAGTCCCAGCTACTCCGGAGGCTGAGGCAGGAGAATGGCGGGAACCCAGGAAGCGGAGCTTGCAGTGAGCTGAGATCCGGCCACTGCACTCCAGCCTGGGCGACAGAGCCAGACTCCGTCTCAAAAAAAAAAAAAAAAAAAAAAAAAAAGGAAAAGGAAAAGGTCACTCTGGCATTCTGATTGGTATCTGTTTATTGGTGGATACGACATACACGGTCCATCTTCGTATCTTGATCAGCAAATGAGGTGGTAAAACTGACCAGACCCGGAAAGCCCCTCTACCTAGAAATGCCTTACACACACAGGCACTGCACAACAGAAAATAACTTAGCAAAAAGAAATGAGGAAAGATATCAAAGGTCACCTACCATGTCATCCTCAACTTTCTGGAATCTGGGCTAAGAGAAACCCCTATGGAATCAAGGCTCTTGCCTCCATCCTGCCTGCACTGCCTTAGGTTGAGGCATGTGCTAAGCAGATTCTGGAGATGGTGAAAACCCTAACAACTTTCCAGCACCTCTAACTGCTTCTGCCTCAGCTAGTCTGGTCCTGGGGCAGTTGGGGGCAATGGGGGAAGGGGATGAGGTGTCAGAGGCCTGGACAAGTTCGTAAACCCCCAGACACCTGTCAGAGCCTTAAACTTGCGTCAGAGTCTGTCTCCACCAAAAGGAAAGAAACCAAGAGTGCCACAACCAAATCACAGTAGCCGGAGTGGAAAATGTAGCTCTGACACAGGCCGTTGGCTCTGGGGAAAATTCTGCCGATGAACCATATTGAGACTCAATGTTGTTTATCTTCTATAGTTGCCGAGCTTGGGTTTTTACATTTTACATTTTTTCCCTCTTTTTCTACCTGGGAGGTGCTGGGTATTTTCCTTCCCCTGCAGTAGAGGGGGAAGCAGGCCACAATCAGAGACAGAAACAGAACATGCCATGGGGCTCAGTTTTTTTTTCTGGGATAGTGAAAGGATGGCACAATGAGAGGACCACGCCCTGATGGCATTTTTTAGCCTTTTAAAAACTACTGGAAGAACCACAATGAGATACCACCTTACCCCAGCCAGAACGGCCATTATTAAAAAGTCAAGAAACAATAGATGCCGGTGTGGATGTGGTGAAAAGGGAATGCTTATATGCTACTGGTGAAATGTATATTAGTACAACCTTTATGGAAAACAGTATGGAGATTTCTCAAAAAACTTAAAGTGCATTTACCACTCAATCCTGCAATCCCACTACTGGGTATCTATTTAAAGGAAAAGAAGTCACTATATATATATATCAAAAAGACAACTAACTGCAAATATATGTTTACTGCAGCACAATTCACAATTGCAAAGATATGGAACTAACCTAAGTGCCCACCAACCAATTAGTGAAAAAAAAAATGAGATCATATCCTTTGCAGGGACATGGAAGGAGCTGGAGGCCATTATCCTTAGCAAACTGACACAGGAACAGAAAACCAAATACCACAGGTTCTCACTTGTAAGTCAGAGCTAAATGATGAGAACACATGGACACATAGAGGAGAACAACACACACCGGGCCTGTCAGAGGGTGGGAGGAGGGAAAGGATCAGGAAAAATAACCAATGGGTACTAGGCTTAATACCCATATTAGTAAGACAGCAAACTCCCATGACACAAGGTTGCCTATGTAACAAATCTGCGCATGTACCCTGAGCTTAAAAGTCGAAAAAAACTACTGAAACATAAAAAAAGAAAGTATGGTATATATACACCATGGAATACCACTCAACCATAAAAAAGTATAAAATAATGTCTTTTGCAGCAACTTGGATGGAACTGGAGGCCATTATTCTAGGTGATATAACTCAGGAATCAAAAACCAAATATCCATGTTCTCACTTACAAGTGGGAGCTAAGCTATGGGTTCGCAAAGGCATACAGGGTGGTATAATGGTCATCGGATCCTCAGAAGGGCAGGGGATAAGGGTTTTAAAATTACCTGTTGGATACAATGTTTAGTAATTTCCAAAAAGGGAACTTCAATGAGAAGGTTTCATAGTGTCTAATGACCCTAATGGTCAGAGCATCTTCTTCAGTTCGACAAAGATCTCTCGTACTGCACTATAAGCCCAGAGCAACCTTCTTGGAACGCCAGGACTTCAGATCATCAAATCACTTTCCAGTCAGTCCTCTCTATCTAACCCTACAGCTATCCCTTGAAACAATCTCTTTCTTTCCAAGGAGGAAAAAGAAAAGGTCACTCTGGCATTCTGATTGGTATCTGATTATTCGTGGATACGACGTACACGGTCCATCTTTTACATCTTGATCAGCAGATGAGATGGTAAAACTGACCAGACCCAGGAAAGCTCCTCTGCCTGGAAATGCCTTACACACACAGGCACCGCACAACAGAGAATAACTTAGCAAAATGGAATGAAGAAAGATATCAAAGGTCATCTATCGTGTCATCCTCAACTTTCTGGAATCTGGGCTAAGAGAAACCCCTATGGAATCAAGGCTCTTGCCTCCGTCCTGCCTGCACTGCCTTAGGTTGAGGCATGTGCTAAGCAGATTCTGGAGATGGTGAAAACCCTAACAACTTTCCAGCACCTCTAACTGCTTCTGCCTCAGCTAATCTGGTCCTGGGGCAGTCGGGGGCAATGGGGGAAAGGGAAGAGGTGTCAGAGGCCTGGACAAGGTGCACTAAAATCCTAGACTTCACCACTGTACAGTTCATCCATGTAACCAAAAATCACTTGTACCTCTAAAGTTGTTGAGACCAAAAAAAAAAAAAAAAAACAAAATTTAATTATTGGAGTCACATTATTTGTCTCTGCATGGAGATATGGGTAAAAGAACGAACTGATTATCAGGAGACTTGAGCCTTATTTTATGCTACTGTAAAATAGAATTAATGATTGGATCAAATCTTTAGATTGTTGTAAAACTTAAAATGAAACAATATGAAGTGTCTTATACATAGTAAGACATCAAAGAGCGATAGGGGAGACCAACTAAGACAGGTAGTAGTTTGCCATTGGCCTCGCCTGGGGTCTAGGGCTTGGGTCAGCACATGTCTCAGTCTATAGCATATGGTGGGCACACAGTATACAGTATCAGATAACTGGCATCAGTTAGTCATAGGACAGCTGCAAAGAGTCACACACGCACACACACATGTGAGCACACTCACATAACAGATAAGATTGCTCAAGCCACCTCCGGGATCGTGAAGATGAATAAGAGGTCTGCAGACCAGTGTGTTTCCCCAACCATGTCACAAGGAAGGAAGGTCCACAGGGTCCCCAGGAACCCTGGGCAGAGGGGGATTTTAGAAGGAAGCTTGCTGAAAAACACGGATTCCCATGGCTATGAATGTGGCTGGTGGAAAGGAAAGCGAGACCTGACGGGCTGCACCACATAGTGCAGTGGAAAGGATAACACAGCCCAGGAAAAGATTGTGTGGCTTGGTGGTTTGTGGCATGGCTGGGGAGGAGAAACTCCTGGATCCTAGTCCTACCGCTGGTTCTGAGAAAAGCCACCAGAGCCTCCCTTCTTGAGTCAAGGACAAGACCACAGAGGGGCTCTTTCATGCATTTAGCTATTTTGTGGCTTTTAAGTATTTCAACCTATTGACACATCTCTTTGATCCTCTGTAAAGCAGGAGAAAGAACTGAGGAGTCTCTCCATTTCACAGAGACAGAAATCGAGACTCATTGAAGGTGGAAGACAGCTCACAGTCACATAGAAGAAAGACAAAAACCCGGGCCTCCTTTTCCCAGACCTAGGTCTTTACCATTTGCGAATAGTAAACCTGTGCCTTAGCCAAAATGAGAAAAATATACACACCAAGCTAGACTGTGTCTCCTCTCTATCTCTGGCATATATAAAACATGGGTCCAGGCCACAGGGATGAAATACACACATATGCATATGTGCACACATGCATCCACGCAGGCAAAGACATTTCACAACTCTAAGGCAGGGTACACAAAATACTGCCAAGGATGGTCATAAGCACTGGAGGATTTTTTTTTTTAATGAAATCTCAGTGGAGTCAGGTTGTTAAAGGAAGGCTCATGGAAGAGGTAGTGCTGAATTGAAAGAATTCTGTTGGAAAAAGGGAGGGTGGTTATTGCAGGCCAGTGAAGCCATGCGTGGAAGTAAGGAGGCGGGAGAGTACAGGGTATATGCTGACAATAGTGAGAGCCCCCTTGTTTTGGTTAGAGATCTTGTGCAGAGAACCTGTGGGAAGGAAAGTTGTGAAGGCATTTGGGAGTGCAAATGTCAAGCTAGGTTGGGCTGTGTTCTGAAAGCCCTGGGCTGCCACTGATGGTTTGTGAGAGTGGAGTTTTGCTGATACAATGAGTGCTTTGAAAAGTGAACCTGTCTTGGTGGTTTGAAAAAACTAAGACTTTAAGAATGCTTTCTGTTCTCCTGTGGCTTGGGGGCTGGAGAACAGAATTTAACATGTTAACTTGGTTGTTCTCAGAAGGTTGATGGCAGTAACTACAGCTGAATGAACCTCCATGTGGCCTTTAGCTTAGCTAGGGTGGGAAGTACTGGGGAGAAGGGTGGGGTCAATGTGAAGAGCTCAGAATCCCTCGCACCATTTCCACAGGACCACACCCTGGTTACCGTGGCCCTAGCAGCTTCAACCCCAATTTTCCTACCACTGCAGCCTATAGAGAAGCAAGTTCTGGTTCAATGTGGCCTGGTTCAATGTGGCCTGGTTCAATGTGGCCTGGTTCAATGTGGCCTGGTTCAATGTGGCCTGGTTCAATGTGGCCTGGTTCAATGTGGCCTGGTTCAATGTGGCCTGGTTCAATGTGGCCTGCTGCAACTCAGTCTCTCCTCCTCCCCTCCCATTTACTCTAAAGCCCTCTGATTTTACCTGAAATGAAACAGAAGCCCCAGCTACGGTCACAGTGACCAGAAGCTCCTGTGTCCCACTCCACCAAGGACCTTGCCTTTTAGTCCCCAGCCAACCTTCACTCACACAGAAAGCACTGTGGGGACATTAACTCTCCCTCCACTTGCACCAGTCTTTGGATGTTCAAAGTCATTACAGGAAGCCCAGAAGAGAAAGAGAAATTGTGGTGGTATCAACAGTCATAGCTGTCCTGATAGTACTGGCCATAGTAGCTGTAGTAGTCTCAGTATAGTTATAGTCATTGTAGAGCAAGCAATGGTTTGTCAGGTTAAAGTCACTGAGTGCTTGCTATGTGCTGTGCACTATGACAAGCATTTATCCCATTTTTTTCTCATAGCCAGGAGGTAAGTATCATTATGTTTTCCATCTTACAGATATGATAGGGTATCCTTGGTGAAGACGTATATGGGATTCTGGATTCCAATGGCAGAGCTTTGGTGAGGCCAGCTTGCTCATGACACCCTCTAAGGATGTCCTATATCCCTCCCCTTTCCCTTCCCCACCCCAAGTCCCCGTCACCACCTCTCCCAAACACACAGTTTACATCGTGCAACCCCTTTGACCAGATATATGTTTATACACTTTGGTGCAGGTAGCTTTCCAATTTTGCACAGATGTCTGTAAGTCACTTTTTTGGAACTTGGAGCAACATATTTGTAGAAACTCTACTTATAAATGTTGATTCATTCCCAGTCTACAAAGCAATTGGGTTACACTATAAATAGCATCAAACTTAGTTCAGGTTCTTGGGAGCTAGGGGTCTATGAGATTTACAAAGGACAGCTTCTTTCTCCTACTGGACATATGAACAGCCTCAGGCAACATCTGAAATAGTCAAGGTCATCTTGGGTCAACTTCTGTCACACTCTACTCCCTCTCCCTAGCTGCCCTCTCTGGAGGTCCCTCTGAACTTTCCCCTCTGAGGGGCTGTAGGCCCTCCATTGAAATGCTAACCTTCTGCCCTGCTTAACTACCTGCTCCCAGATGACCTACTCTCCTCCCGACCTGCCCCCGCTCACCAAATCAGCCCCACAGGATCTCCACCTCCGGGATTAGAACCACCCAGGGATTTCAGCATCATTTTCATGGCTTCTTTCCCACCACTGTATTTGACCTCCTGGCTCTCTAGCAGTTGCTGGTGATTTCATAAAGGATTTCTCACAAGCAGGGTTAAGGAAGAGCCAATGGTTGCCACTCAAGTCCATAGAAAACAGGCACTTCTAAATTGGGGGTGGTGTATGTATTCTTTTGCATTATCCGTATGTTTGTGTTTCATGGGTCTTCAGTCTACCTGAAGTCCATCTGCATGGACACTCCTTCAAGGATCCAAGAATCTGCTGATCCAGAGCCTGCATGGCCTGAGTGTTCATACACAGTGGTTTTCACAGGGGTCAGATATCCTGTTTCCAGCACTGGCCATTCCTCCCTACCTGCTTGGCTTTTCCCATGGGATGCAATGGAGGCATTGGGGGACTTTAAGACTTCAAAGCCCAGAGCAGCTGGCAACTCCTGGGACTGAACCAGCACCCAGACTGGCCTCACTGTGCTCTGCCATGGGAATTCAGCATCCCATGGTCACCTCTCTCAAGGGAATGTATTATCTGAATCCCATGTCGGGAGTCAACTACGCCATGAACACTTCCCCCTCGGCATAGGCCTGCGTCGCGCAGGCATCAAAGCAACACAGACATTTTACTGCGTGGTGCAGATAATTGCTTAAGAATGCAAAGTTCTTTCTGAAAGAGATGTGAAGCGCTTTCTAGGGCTTTCCAGTAATCTTCTTTTCTCCCTGAAACAGTCAATGTGAGAAATCCACTTCCGGAAGGTGACCACCTCCCTTCCACACCCCCGCCGCCCCCAGGGCCATGCTCTTGAGGAAAAGGCAGCATCACGTCCTCCCCTACCAAGTGGAGGCTCTTCTGATTTCCACTGCTCTCAGCAGGCCTGACTCACAACGAAACTGCAAGCTCAAAGTGCTGGGGGCCAGGATTGCGAGAAGGAAATACAGGTGAACACACGCAAAAGCTGCCGGAGGAAAAGGTTTTGTTTCTCTTACAGAATGGCACTTCCAGAGCTAGGCAGAAGCTATGAGCTAGAAGAGGCTGACAGGGCCTGGTCTTGTGCTGACCTGGTGGGTTTGGAAAGGAAGGAAAATGTGTATCAGAACCACTCACGTTCGCTCACTCCGGCCAAGGGGAACAGAAGGGGCAGGCTGGGAGGAGAGATAGGGGAATCACAAAATTCAAGGGCCGTAGCTTTGGAAATCTTCTTAGAAAAACAACTTTGGCAAGCCCTTGGCTTACTGATGCAGAAAGCAAGGCCAAGGGATGAAAAGGAACTTGTTTGGGATCTCACAGTAGAAGGTCCGGGGCTGGAAACTGGATCTCGTAAATGCCTGAGCCAGACAGTCTTTCTACTATGAGACTGACTTCTCTGTCTCCCTGTAACATCCTCAGAATATTGGAGTTGAAACCTGCTCTGTTCCAAGTCTTCAGATACATGAAGAGACATACTTAGCTTTTAGCAGCTGAGTATTCCCAAGGAAAATCATCAGCCACTACACCTCGGATGGACTGACTACTTGCCGTATGTCAAGTATTCATCCAAGCATTGTGTACAGTCACTCATTCCGCCCTTGCAACACTATGACACTGCCAATTATCATCTCCAATTGTATATAGATAGTGTCCCACAGGGAAGCTCAGAAACTTGTCCAAGGTCACACAGATGGGAAAGGGCAGAGCTGGGTTGCAAATCCAGTCTGACTCCAGGGCCCACACACTTAACCACCATGCTCTGCTGCAAAGACAAGCCCAAAGACAGAGCACATCTTGGGGTTTCCAGTAACAGAACACTTGGACCCAGGGTAGGGCTGGGGATTGGGCAAAGTGGGGAAGGCATTTCCAGCCTTTGCTGTCAGAGGTATATAAGGTCTGCCACATAAGAGAGGCTCAAGTGCACAACCCTTAGCCACTTTCATGAAACCAACTGACTACCTGATACCAATTTATATCCAACCCACTGCTTGAGGCACCTGAATTCAAGGTTCTTGCTGGGAACAGTCTCAGATCACCCAAAAGCCAAACAGTACAAAAGGTACAAACAGATTATCCTTAATTACTTGAAAGAATAATACTGTTTAGAAAGTATTCCTTGTATTTTAAGTAAGTATTTCAAGTATTTTAATCTTAAAAGGAATACTTTTTAAAATCATCAAAAGAGTATCAGAACCTTGTTGGGTCTCCTTAAACTATTTTGAACTGTATCTGAAGGTTGAAACAACTTAGGGCCTCTGGAGTTCTTAGTCCAGCACCAGGGGAAAAAGAGTTTTTTTCCCCTCCTTCTATAGATGGTCTCCCACAGTCAGGTGGGCAACCAGGGATTGAGCTTTAATCTGACCACACAATGTCTGACCCAGTTCCTAAAAGGGCGCCCTCCTTATGAAATGATTTCTAAATTCGCCAGAGCACTTAGAGTCCACCTACTGTGTGTGCCAGGCAAATCTGCATGGGATGAGAAGAGAATGGCAAGCCAATGATATTGATTTAATTGGATAAATTCTGGCCAGTGGGGCTAGGAAATGTCTGTTTTTATTTTTAATGTTGTTCTAAAAACTGAGAAAGCACAAGGGTTACCAAAGACTCAGCAGGGTTTTTAATACCCCTTGGAATTAAAGAGGAGGGAGAGAGGAGAAAGAAAGGCAGAAGAAAAAAGCAGAGCCCAAAATAAGCCTGCAGCAGAGTCTGTCCAACAGCTCTGTGCCCCTTGACCACGCCCAGCCCCTAGAACCTAGTCCTAGGCCTGGGGCCCCTTGGAGAAGGGGTTTACAGTAATGCTAGGTCACTGCTAAATCAACCCCAGAACTCCCATGGGTTTTGACTTGAAACCACAAACACTGCTTGTGAGGCACTGTAGCTTCCGTGACATGTGAGAGGCTCACAGGAGCTGATAAACTGAAAGACCACCCTGGTTATTTGGAAACTCTGAATAAAGAACACAGCAGTGGGCTTCTCCCTTATCTACCCAGGCCAGGTGCCCTGTTGGTACATCCTCTGCACCTGCCTCTGAGGCCACATTTTGATCATTCTCCTCCCGCTCGTCCTCACCCAGAGACTTCTGTGAAACACTTACAGCATTCATTCTCTAAGGGTGGTCTGAGAAACCTTGAGAGGTCTTCCCTTTTCCACGGGAAAATTTTTATGCTCTGACTAAAACGGCGTTATTACAACAGACCGGATGTAGGAGCAGTTGTGAGGATCCTGCTTCTATCAAGCCAGAGAATTAAAGAGGCTTGGGAAAAAATGCAAAACAATGCCACTCTTCTCACTAAATGTGTTTTGGTTTGGAAAATAGTTACATCTCATTTAAAAATGTCATGCTGTTTTCTCCTCCCGCCGCCCAAGATGCCGAAAGGAAAGAAGGCCAAGGGAAAGAAAGTGGCTCCGGCCCCTGCTGTCGTGAAAAAGCAGGAGGCCAAGAAAGTGGTGAATCCCCTGTTTGAGAAAAGACCTAAGAATTTTGGCATTGGACAGGACATCCAGCCCAAAAGAGACCTCACCCGCTTTGTGAAATGGCCTCGCTATATCAGGTTGCAGCGTCAGAGAGCCATCCTCTATAAGCGGCTGAAAGTGCCTCCTGCTATTAACCAGTTCACCCAGGCCCTGGACCGCCAAACAGCTACTCAGCTGCTTAAGCTGGCCCACAAGTACAGACTAGAGACAAAGCAAGAGAAGAAGCAGAGGCTGTTGGCCCAGGCCGAGAAGAAAGCTGCTGGCAAAGGGGATGTTCCCACTAAGAGACCACCTGTCCTTCGAGCAGGAGTTAACACCGTCACCACCTTGGTGGAGAACAAGAAAGCTCAGCTGGTGGTGATTGCACACGACGTGGATCCCATCGAGCTGGTTGTCTTCTTGCCTGCCCTGTGTCGTAAAATGGGGGTCCCTTACTGCATTATCAAGGGGAAGGCCAGACTGGGTCGTCTAGTCCACAGGAAGACCTGCACCACTGTCGCCTTCACACAGGTGAACTCGGAAGACAAAGGCGCTTTGGCTAAGCTGGTGGAAGCTATCAGGACCAATTACAACGACAGATACGATGAGATCCGCCGTCACTGGGGCGGCAATGTCCTGGGTCCCAAGTCCGTGGCTCGTATCGCCAAGCTCGAAAAGGCAAAGGCTAAAGAACTTGCCACTAAGCTGGGTTAAATGTACACTGTTGAGTTTTCTGTACATAAAAATAATTAAAATACAAATTTTCCGTCAAAAAAAAAAAAAAAGTCATGCTAACATGTAAGGGTTTATTATTGTTTATGACTTTAAAATGATGTCATAGGAAGTATTTTTAAAATTTCTCAGTTTTACTTTCTAATATGATAAATGTTTATATATGTGTGTGTGTGTGTATATATATGTGTGTGTGTGTATATATACATGTATGTATATATAACCCACATAAGTGAAAGTTCTTTGGGGGTCCTCAATAACTTTGAAGACTGTAAAGGGATCCACATAGTTCGCCAACAGCTGACTTAGGGAACCGAGGGCAAGGCTGGACGCAGTTACTCGCACCCACTCCCTTTCCCTTCTTCCTTAGTCTATGAGCTAACCAGTAAATGACAGTCATAGTGGAAGTAGCATGAATCCAAGGTTGGAGGAAGCACCTGCATCTTCACGTGCAATGCAGCTGTGCCTCCAAAATGCACAAAACAAACAGAGTACAGGGAAGATTGAGAGTCAGTGGCACATTTTAGAGGTAAGGACCAGAATGGCCAAGATGATGGGAAGTGCTCAACTTTCTCCTTTTTTTTTTTTTTTTTTTAATGAGACAGAGTCTCACTCTGTCACCCAAGCTGGAGCACAGTGGTGTGATCTCTGCTTACTGCAGCCTCAGCCTCCCGGGTTCAAGTGATTCTCTTGCCTCAGCCTCCGCAGTAGCTGGGATTACAGGCACCCACCACCATGCCCAGCTAATTTTTGTATTTTTAGTAGAGACAGGGTTTCACCATGTTGGCCAAACTAGTCTTAAACTCCTGACCTAGTGATCAACCCACCTCAGCCTCCCAAAATGCTGGGATTACAGGCGTGAGCCACTGCGCCCAGCCCCTCTCCTCTCTTTCATAAGGTTTCTGGAAGGTGTTGCTCCTGTAGGGGTACTGCAGTGGGAAGGCAGGCCAAACTACGCTTTTTAATACTGTGACACTCATGGATCAGAGACAAAATAGAAATGCTGTTCTGTCTGAAAATATTCCAAGGCTCAAAATCTTCCCCTAAGACAAAAATATCTAAGCCAACCTCACTATCATCCCCAATTCCTAAACCTAAGGTACCCAAGGAGTATAAAATAGATTCATAACTGTTTAATAGATGGAAACTTATTGTCACAGACTTCCAACTTCTTACCACCACAACCTCACACACTGTATACATTTTAGACAACTGCCCCTAATTGTTGCTGCAGGCCCAGAGAACTCAGAGTTATTTGATACTTATGTGAGTAAAGGAATTAGGTACTGATTTGAAAAAGAATTGCATTCAAATTCTACCTTTGCCATTAACTACCTCTAGGACCTGGGAAAGTCTTCTCCAGGCCTCTGTTTGCCCATTTGTAAAATAAGACACGTGAATTTGATAATGTGTAAGACTCCCTCCTCTTCTGACATCCTATAGAATTTTTACATTCCAGCAGCCATGGGAGAGTTAACATATGCCTGGAAGAGCACTAATTAGTAATCAGATCAATTCTTTTAAAAACTGGAAAAGCTATAATGGGTATACGCATATAGTTTGTAAGGATAGTGGTTTCTTCAGATGAGTCCATTCTCTACTTATACTTTATAAGAGATGGAAGAACAATAGACATACAGCCATGTAGCACTACAAAAAGTTTAGGAAGCACATGCTCAGCCACTCAGTCAGCCAACAAATATTTAGTGAGAACCTTGGATGTGCCCAGAACCATGCTGAGTACTGAGCAAACAATACTCATCAAAAATAGATACAGGCCCTGCCCTCAAGGTGGCCACAGTCTAACAGGAGAGACAGAGGTCAATCAAATGATCACACAGCCACATGTCTAATTCAAACCAACATAAATACTATGGAGGGGCAGGAGCAAGGTGTTCCGAGAAGATACACCCAGGGGGCCTGACCTAGACTGGGGAATGATGAACTCATTTGAGGAAGGAACATCTGAGCTGAGAGCTGAAGGATGAAGACAGGAGGAGAATAGGAAAGGAGAACTAAATGTGCAAAGGCCCTGTGATAGGAGAAAGAGGGGATAAATCACTGGGCATAGTGGCTGATGTATGTAAGCCCAGCCACTTGGAGGCTGAGGCAAGAGGATCACTTGAACCTAGGAGTTCAAAAACAGCCTGGGCAACATAGCAAGACCCTGTCTCTTTAAAAAAAAAAAAAAGAGAGAGAGAGATCATGTGGATCATTTGAAAAAAAAGAAGAAGAAAGTCAATGAGGCTGGAGTGCAGAGGGAAGTAGAAAGTGGAGAGTGCCGCAAGTTGAAGCAGAAGAGATAGGCAGGGTCAGATGATAAAGGAAGTTATAGAAAACATTAAGAATATGAGTCCTTATTTGACCAAGAGAGGGAAAGTGGGAAGCCAAGGAAGGGTTCAAGTAGCAACAGAGTCATGATCAGATTGGTGCTTGGAAATAATGACTTGCTACAACATGGAGAACGTCTAGAGAATGGATATTAGAACACCAACTTGGCATTTATTTTGGAGTCCAGGAGAGATAAGATAATGTTGGGGTGATGAGACCCAGCACCAGGCCATGGGGGCTACAAAGTCTGGCGGAGTCAAAGGAATGAGCAAAGACAAGTTAAGCGTGCATAAAGTGGGTCCAGGGGGCCAACGCTGGTACGGAGGCTGTGAAGGCCCCAAGTTTTGGGAGCCCACATTATTTATTGGTGATCGAACAAAGAAGCAGGTGGTGAGGACTTGGGGGTAAACAGTTGAGGGCAAGAGGATGTGGGGGTAGAAAGGTAGTGGTGCATCAAGCATAGATGTGACAGTTTAGCATTTTCTTTGACACATATAGAATATGCTGTGCTGCTCAAGATAATGGAGAGCATGTTTACGAGCCTGGGAGAGCAACCAAGTCTGTGCACATTCCAGAGGCTACGATGGATTTTATGCCCTAAGCCCTAGCCACGAGGGGTTTTATGTCCTGGGCTTAGATTTGTGGTGCAGCAGGGCAGCCTTCCACAATTTGGCACAGAGCTTGGTGTTCCAAAGGCCATGAGCAGTTTGAGACCCTGGACCCCGGACATCTTCCAAGACTCTTTTATATTATGACAGACAAGCCAGTCCTGCCTCAACTCTTCTACCAACAGATAGTAGCTTGAACTAGACAGTCATTGTTGGTGATGATGGAAATGGAGACAAAGCAGTAGATTAGAGAAATGTTTATGAAGAAAAATCTGGAGGTTCTGGTGACAGATTGAACATAGATGGGCAAGGAAAAGGGAGGGACCAACAAATCATTTCTAGAGTTAATTGATAGTTCCATTTACTGAGCTAGGGTGCACTGGAGGAAGGTGAAAGCAGAGAGAGATGATTTTACTCTCAGATCCAGAATCAACTACATAAATTGGCAGGGGAGGGCAGTACAAAATAAAAATGTGGAACCTCCTGCTCAACAGTTATTGAGAATTTCAAGATGGTGATAGCAGAGCAAGGGGAAGACTCTTTTAGTCATGGGACCTTGTATGACTGCAGAAGTCACTTACCTACAGACCCAGCCCTGCTTGGGTATGTTGGGTTGGAGGTGCCAGTCATCCAGTGGAGACTGGAGCAAACTAAAGCCCACCAGAGGGACTGTCCTGGAGCTAAAAGAATCCATTTTTGCCCACACTTAGGAGCCCACTGGTTATCCTAGGTAGTCATAAAGATAGAGCAGAAATGGCTATGGTCCTCTGGGTGGCCAAGGTTCCAACACCTGGTGTCCTGGTCCCTGATAAGCCAAATTTCTCATATGAGAAGTTACAGAGCACAGTGTCCATCCCCTAAGGAAAATCCAAATTGCCTGATGTGGTGCCACAGTTGCACAAAGGGGAATTCCACATTGGCTGCCCAAAGATCAGCCCTCCCGCTCATCTGTGGTTTGCAGTGTCTGCCAGCCATGATCCTCGGAAGGGCACTTAATCTGGTTTGCGTAACCCTTGTTCCATTCCACCTAAGGGCCATCCCCAGCCCAGGGTCCTCCTAAACTTCTGGCCCACCAGGCCTTTATTCTGAAGTACCCCAGACACTATCAAAGCCAATGTCAAGACAGCCCAGAGGAATATGGTGCTCACAGACCCCTGACCCCTTGCACCCCAAGCTGGCCACACTTTGGGTGTGTGATGGATATGGGGTCTGTTGCAGCACAGCTTCCGAGGAAGCCTCTGTCCAAGGAGCTGAGGAAGGTTATTCAAGGGAATACTAGAAATTTCAAGCTGGCGAAGCTATTTTACACACTAAATGTCCTGGATAAGAAGAAATGAAACTTCCTTTATCAGCCTTAAAAAATAACTACTAATGGCAAGTAGGAGTCAAGCCCCGAGGGGCTTCTTCATCAGGACAGTTGTATCCCCTCCCCAAGATGGCCACAATCTCACCTTCTCTGCCTGCATCATCAACCTGCCTGCTCTCTGCTGGCTGACCCTGTTGCCCAACAAGCTGTCTAAACTCAGAGTTCAGCAAGCCCAGATCCCTGAACCTTCCCTCTGCAGTTCCAGAGCCACCCTCACAGGGCTCCTAGCCCACTCCCAACTCTTGGGTTTGAGCTGTGGAATTGCAGTAAGGCATGGGGTAACTACACCAAGAAGGTTGCCATTTTGCTTAGCATGAGAGTAGCTGGGAGGCAGATTCCTTTTTTTTTTTTTTTTTTTGAGATGGAGTCTCACTCTATCACACAGGCTAGAGTGCAGTGGCGCGATCTCGGCTCACTGCAACCTCCACCTCCTGGGTTCATGCCATTCTCCTGCCTCATCCTTCTGAGTAGCTGGGACTACAAGTGCCTGCCACCACACCTGGCTAATTTTTTTTTTTTTTTTTTTTAGTAGAGACGAGGTTTCATCATGTTAGCCAGGATGGTCTTGATCTCCTGACCTCGTGATCCACCCACCTCGGCCTCCCAAAGTGCTGGGATTACAGGTGTGAGCCACCACGCCCAGCAAGGGAGGCAGATTCCTTTTTTTTTTTTTTTTCAGTTGCAAGATTTAATAGAGTGAAAACAGAGCTCCCGTACAAAGGGAGAGGACCCAAAGAGGGTAGCCATTGTCCCTCCTGCTGTGCTCTCAGGCGATATATGATTGGCTATTTCTTTACCTCCTGTTTTTGCCTAATTAGCATTTTAGTGAGCTCTCTTTACTACCTGATTGGTTGGGTGTGAGCTAAGTTGCAAGCCCCGTGTTTAATGGTGGATGCGGTCACCTTCCCAGCTAGGCTTAGGGATTCTCAGTTGGTCTAGGAAATCCAGCTAGTCCTGTCTCTCAGTCCCGCCTCTCAACAGGAAAACCCAAGTGCTATTGGGGAGGTTGGGCAATGACCGCTCTAATAGGAGGCAGATTCTTTATAAGATCTTGTGAACTGTAGAAAGCACCCTTCAAAATCTATTTGCGTAAGCACACACACACATACACATACACACACACACACACACACACACCCCAGCAGTTCTTGTCTGTCCAGATTCCTCTGCAGCTAAAGTGGTGAAACTTATGGGGTGGAGCTTCCTAAAAAGATTATCAAGGTCTCCTGGGTTGGTGTGCCTTTAAACCTTTGGACTTTACCACCTCCTATCTCTCCTATCTCCTCTCCAACAAAGGTTAGGAGAACAAGAATACAGAAAAAACGGGCCCAGGATGACATCTGAGTGCTTGCTTTGGGCTTCTTGATGAGTGAGACAGAAAATAAAATAAAATCCCCCTTTTTTAAAGCCATGCTTACTCAGGTTTTCCTTCATTTGCAGCTAAATACAAAAATGAGAGAATATTTTGGAGTAGGGATGGAAGAAGAGAAGTATTCGCCTTCCCACAACCTTCTGATTTCCCAGTGTGTCCCCAACTGGAAAAATTCATTTAAAATCAGTGTAATAAGTTTGATTAGATGCCTGCTATGCATCTAGGCTTGAGGGCAAACCGGACTCGGCCTTTTGGCCTCAAGAAGCTCACAGTATGAGAGTGGCATTTGTGACCTCTTGAAATTCACAGAACTGAATTGTGCCCAGGTTGACACTCTGTCCATCCATAGGTGCCTGCCTTCTCACTTCCCTCTTTGCATGAGCGCCTTGTACCAAAATCCAAACCCAAATCTCCTCACATGTGAGTGTTGGCATTTATGTCTCAAACACGACCTATGGGTTTGGGACTTTTCCCCGTGGACCCCAGTGACTTTTCAGATGAACAGATATCTTCAAAAACTTGAGAAATAGAAGTCCTGTTTGTTGTTCTTGTTGCCTTGTCAATATGAGGGCATAGGGTCTTTACTCAAATGTTCATATCTATCTCTTGACAGCAATACTATGAGACATATTGATGGAGAAGCTGTTGTCTCCATATGTTAAATGAGGACGTGCATCAGGGAACTTGCCTATGGTTCTCTCCAACCACTTAAATTCTGAAACTTTGAAATGAGAGTGGACAGTAATTTCAAATCAATGGGTAAAGAATCAACTCTTCAGCAAATGGCTTGAGATAATTAGCTATACATTTCAGAACAAATAAAGAAGTCAGTTCCCGGCCGGGCGCGGTGGCTCACGTCTGTATTCCCAGCACTTTGGGAGGCCGAGGTGGGTGGATCACGAGGTCAGGAGATCAAGACCATCCTGGTTAAAACGGTGAAACCCTGTCTCTACTATAATATATATATATATATATATATATATGTATATTAGCTGGGTGTGGTGGCGGGCGCCTGTAGTCCCAATACTCGGGAGACTGAGGCAGGAGAATGACTTGAACCCAGGAGGCGGAGCTTGCAGTGAGCCGAGAATGTGCCACTGCACTCCAGCCTGGGTGACACAGCAAGATTCCGTCTCAAAAAAAAAAAAAAAAAAAGAAGTCAGATCCTAACCTCAACCCTATTTAATAGATTATAGATGAAAGAAAGGTACAAATGGCTTTTACACTCCCTTCTCCCTGACATTGTGTGTGTGTGTGTGTATTTGCACACACATCTCAAATAATAAGAAAATTGAAGGGAGGCTGCCTGCCTCCCTGAGTCACTCTCCTTCTCCTTCTGAGTGCTTACCTGTGTCCAGACCGCCTCCTTAGCCTCACACCCTCCAGGCTCACAGGGCACTCTTCTCTGCCCATCCCAAGTATAGCTGATCCTTCCACGGGCCAGACTCGGTGCTAGGTAGCAAGTATGCAAAGATTAATAAAACAATGCCCTGTTTCAGGGAGCTCAAAGCTGATTGGGCAAGGCATGATGTGTACACGAATGACAGCCAAGGTAGGGTTGTAGGTTTCCTAGTAAGGTAAGCACAGTGCATGATGGGAAACAAAGGAAGGAGGGGTTCGCAGCCTCACCCAGAGTTCAGAACCCCTGGCCTGCCTGATGTCTATGCTGAGTCCACAACACCCAGCTCAGAGAGGGGGCTAGCCCTGCAGGCTAACGCAGACACAGCCCAGAAAACCCAGGAGCTGAGGGGGAAGGAGAAAGGTGCAAGCAGGGGAAACCCAGGTCCTGGTCCCCTTCTCTCTGCTTCCTGGCAGCAGAACTCAGACAGAACTCTTGAGCCAGTGTAAGGCTGGCAGGACCAGTAAGTTCTGAGTTAGCTCCATACTAGTTTCTAGAAGGCTCTTTCTCACTTCCTGATTCTTAGGTTTCTACATTGACACTCCCTGAAGAGTTGGGAAGAGACACCACAGTCCCCTGACCCTGATCCATAGGTCACCACAGCAGGGACATCCATAGGCTGGGCCTGGGCCCTCTCATCCCTCCCTCCCACTCACTCTATGCTGGCTGGGCCCCAAGGTGTTTGCACCCATTGTGGTGAGTGACCTTCTCCAGTGGAGCAGATTCAGAACCTTCTGCCATTGGAGATGTCCCATTGCTGATGCAGGAAGGTGAAGAGCCAGCAGAACACTGGGAAGGCCCTCCATCTGGGTCCATGGCTACCTAAGCTCAGTGCTGCCTGGCAGGCAGAGGGACAAGTGCTGTTGCCCTGTTGGGACAGACAAAAAACAGACACAGGGAGGATGAGTGACTTGCCCTGAGTATAGAGTGACAGGGCCAAGGCAGAGCCCAGGCTTCCTGCAGCTAGGCCAGTGTTCCTCCCAGTTACAGTCTAAACTGGAACGGCAGGCGAAGTCCCTGTGGAAGGGGAAGGTGAAGTCTCAAAGGATCCCCAGAGACTTTGCAGGTATCTGAAGAAGTCCTGATGTCACTGCTCTGGTCCTTCCCCAAGTAGAGCAATGCTCCACGCCACAACCCAACTGGCTCCCTTACCTTGTACACACACACACACACACACACACACACACACACACACACACACAAATCCAAGACAACACTGTTAAGGCTTCTTTGGGAAGGGGAAGTAGGGATAGGTAAGAGGAAAGTAAGGGACCTCCTATCCAGCCTCCATGGAATCCTGACTTCTTTTCCCCGTTATTTCAACTTCTTCCTCCCCATCTTTTAAACTTTAGACTCCAGCCACAGAAGCTTACAACTAAAAGAAACTCTAAGGCCAATTTAACCCAAGGTTTCACTCTATGTGCTGGAGATGGCATAGAGTAGGGTGAGGGAACCAAATTCTCAGTTGGCACTGGTGTACCCTTGTACAGGTGATGTAACCTCTCTGTGCCTCAGTTTGCTTACTATAAAATAGAGATGGTAGGGGTCATGGTGAGCACTACCTGACTAGCATATAACAAGCTTTCGGCCAGTGCAGACTACTCTTACCCACTTCCCCCAAGTACAGTTGGGGTGGGGGACACCTGGGACAGCTGAAGGGAGGAAACATGCGCCTGAGAATCCAAATGAAATCAGGGTAAAGGAGCCTGGAGCACATCCTGTGACCCTGCCTGTCCTGTAGGAAGCCAGTCTCTGGAAGGTAAAATGGAAGAGCTGCTTGGGAGCTTTGAGGATATTTAGCCCACCCCCTCATTTTTACTTGGGGAAACCTAAGGTGACTGTCTAAGTTAGCAAGGAGACGTCTTGGGTATTCACCCCGGGTTGGGGGGACCCAATTATTTCTCAATCCCATTGTATTCTGGAATGGGCAATTTGTCCACGTCACTGTGACCTAGGAACACGCGAATGGGAACCCACAGGGCCTCTGCGCACAAAACAGCTGTTCTCCCCAGGAAATCAACTTTTTTTAATTGAGAAGCTAAAAAATTATTCTAAGAGAGGTAGCCCATCCTAAAAATAGCTGTGCAGAAGTTATTGTTCAACCAATCGTTTTTGCTTACGATGCTAAATTTGAAAACTAAGTTTATTAGAGAGGTTAGAGAAGGAGGAGCTCTAAGCAGAAAAAATCCTGTGCCGGGAAACCTGTGATTGTGGCTTTTTATGAATGAAGAGGCCTCCCTGAGCTTACAATATAAAAGGGGGACAGAGAGGTGAAGGTCTACACATCAGGGGCTTGCTCTTGCAAAACCAAACCACAAGACAGACTTGCAAAAGAAGGCATGCACAGCTCAGCACTGCTCTGTTGCCTGGTCCTCCTGACTGGGGTGAGGGCCAGCCCAGGCCAGGGCACCCATTCTGAGAACAGCTGCACCCGCTTCCCAGGCAACGTGCCTCACATGCTTCGAGACCTCCGAGATGCCTTCAGGAGAGTGAAGACTTTCTTTGTGAGTATGATTCCCTCCTGTGCTTTCTCTCTTCCTGGGACTGCCTGAACTAGGCATTCTCCTGGAGCTATAAGAAGAACCCTCCTCCTGTGCCTCCACTTCCATCCCCAACACCTATTTCCCCAAACTTAAATTCTTAAGAGAATCCTAGATCAAGCCATAGGTTTAGTGAGTTAAGCTAAGCCAGATGATATAGTAAATGTGCAGGAAAAGCTGCCTTAAAAAGTAAATGCATTCTTTCTCATGCTGAGAAACTTCTTATAAGATCCTGCTAGAGCTCTATACTTTATTGGCTAGGAGAAGTAAAGAAAGGTCTGATTTGAGGTGAAAATGCTCCCTATGCCCTGTAACAGGGAAGCTTAAATTGCCTCTGCTTAGAGCCTTTCCAGACCTGAAAGACCAGTGGTTTGGGGAAGCACTCTACATGAGGGAAACCTGCATTAGAAGGAGCTTCTTATTCCCTGGGATCTTTCCAAGTTGAACTGGATGTCTACAGTGGGGAGAAAGAAAAGCAGAGAACAGGACATGAGAGGGGGCTCAAGGCACCAAAGCGTTGACATAGGTGTTCCTTAAAGCCGAACGTAGCTCTGCAGAAAGAAGACCAGGACTGAGTCAAGTTTCTGCTTTCGCTTCAAAATCGGCCAGATTTTTTAAATAACTTGACTCTGAGGAGGAGGACCAGATTTAAGTGATGGTCCCATCACTGTTGAATCCTCTGTTTTTAAAACTCCCCTTTTGATATTTTGGGCCAGAGCCAATTTGATTTAAAAAAACAGAAACAAACAAACAAAAAAAAACTCGAAACGCAAGGGCATCAAAAAGACCGCATTTCAGTTATTTCCCCAAACCTCAAGTTCATTCTCCTTTTGTTCTTCATGCAGCAAATGAAGGATCAGCTGGACAACATATTATTAAAGGAGTCCTTGCTGGAAGACTTTAAGGTGAGAGCAGGGGCGGGGTGCTGGGGGAGCGTGCAGCCTGATTAAGGGAAGGGAGGCTCTGCTTCCTGATTGCAGGAAATTGGGTCTGTTTCCTTCTCTTTGAAAAGGAGAAGTGGGAAGATCTTAACTCAGCACATCCAGCAGCCAGAGGGTTTACAAAAGGCTCAGTCCTTGGGGGGAGGTTTCTGGTGAAGGAGGATCGCTGGAACCAAGCTGTCCTCTCAAGCTATTTGCAGCAGCCCCTCCTCCCAGTCACCTCCACCAATCTCTCACTCACCTTTGGCTCCTGCCCTTAGGGTTACCTGGGTTGCCAAGCCTTGTCTGAGATGATCCAGTTTTACCTGGAGGAGGTGATGCCCCAAGCTGAGAACCAAGACCCAGACATCAAGGAGCATGTGAACTCCCTGGGGGAGAATCTGAAGACCCTCAGGCTGAGGCTGCGGCGCTGTGTAAGTAGCAGAACAGTTCTTTCCCTTGCAGCTGCCCCCAAAATACCATCTCCTACAGACCAGCATCCAGAGACACTCACATCTAGAGACACAGTAAAGACACAGACTGGCAGAGCTAGCTGTAAATGTGGAAAGACTCCTGGAGTCAGATCTCTTGCTCATTTCTCTGAGCAGGCGTGGGGGGTGGCTGCTAGGCATTTACATGTGAAATTTGCAAGCAGCTTTCCTGTTATTTGTGAGTCATTTGTGGGTTATTAACTACTCCCCTCTCTCTCTTCATGAAAGGAGCCCAGAGCTTCAGTCAGGCCTCCACTGCCTCTTTGTAACTAGATGCTGGGCTGGGAGCTAAGGTTTCCAAGCAGAGGAAACATCACTCACCTCTTTTAATCTCAACATTTGGAAAGCAAAGCTCTAAGAAGGGCCCAATTGACTGACAGGACTTCCCCTGGCATTTTAGAAAGGACAAGGGGACTATTCATCCCCGGGCTAGTGTCTATGAGTAATTCCTCTAAGTAATTTATTTCTCCAACTGACATGATGCCCTCACTACTAATGGTTTCTCTTGTTCTCTCACCAATATTGGAAAAACAGTTGGTGTCTATTTGTAGGACAGGGCTATGTGAAGGGTTTGGTGCCAGTAGTTTCCCTCCTCAGATGCTTAGAAATGGTCCTCGGTAGCTGTGACTGATGGGGAGGGACAGGATAGAGAGGCAAAAAAGGACAGGCTGAAGAATGCCTCACTCAGCACTGCAGGAGATACTGTAGAGTTCCGGGGGAGGAAGGAATCCCAAGACCTGGGTTGTCATTCAAGCCTTGCGAACATCTCGGGGTGGGTCCTGGAGAAATACATTTTATCTCCCAGGGCCATGGTTCTTCTCTGACCCTTGGATAGTTAGTAAGGGTGAAGCAGGGCTCAGTTCTCTCTGGGAGCTGTGAGGCAAGGCATTTGGATAAATCTAGAACCCTCATGATGCCACCAGCTTGTCCCCCAAGTGCGATGGACATGGAGCTGGGAGCTGGGATCACCAACACTTTCTCTTTTCTTCCACAGCATCGATTTCTTCCCTGTGAAAACAAGAGCAAAGCCGTGGAGCAGGTGAAGAATGCCTTTAGTAAGGTGAGCTTGGATGGTGGCAGAGAGGGTCTGCAGAGCACAGCCCATGCCGACTCCCCAACCCCAAAGCGTGGAAGGTGGTGGGGACTCTTAGGCCCCATCCTTCATTGGAAGGAGTGTGGGAACCTGACAGATGGTATGACCTGCTCAGCCAGTGAGGAGCTGCCGCCTTGTTGTATTTGTTTTCTGTTAAGTGTCTTTGGGGGTTTCTAAATGACTGCTCGCTGCCTTTGCAGGCTTGCGGGTTAGGCTGGCCGGCCAGCCTGTGAACACAGTGAGCTGTGTGCTGGGGAGAGTGACAAAGGAAACAGAAAGTACAGAAAGTAGCTTGTTGGGAATCTAGGCCGAACCCACACGTGCAGGAAGCTGGCACACAAATGTGCACATACAAATACACCTGGGGGTTCAGCCCAGACTCCCCAGAACTCAGAATGAGCAGGAAGCTGGATTCTCACTTAGCTGGAGTTGGTTCAAGGCCACTTTCCATTTGCCCCTTGCACCTGCCAAGGTGCCTGAGAATGTCAGCTCCCAAACCAAACAGGGTTTCACACTTCCAACTGTGCGTGAACTTTTTCAACCTGATTTCCCAGAAACCATGTGGCCTGTGTCCTCCTCGTGGGCTGGGGACAGACACTGCACAGAGTGCCAACATTAGGGGGTGTGAATTTCTCATAGTAGATCAGGGCGGCAGGGCAGGGCCTGCTCAATGTGTTGGTGGGAGAACACAGACATTTAAAAGGCTCCCTCCTCTCCTTCTCTCACCATCTTGGTTTCAAAGTGCTTCCTCTAATGTCTTTTCATCGCATTCTGCATAATCATCATGTGAATATGTGACCTTTAAAATTGTTGAAAAGGCATCATTTTGAAGACAGCGCTTTGCAAAATAAATGCTCCCCTTGCTAGGCAGTAGCCATACTTCAGGCCTGGAGGAGAAGGTCAATGCACTGCCTTTCCCAAGGCAGCTGGGCCTATCCTCTGGTTTACTTCCCAGCGTAAGGGAGAACAAGCAGCCTCTGCACTCAAGGTCATGCCCATCCATGAGCATGGGAAAGGGGAGCCTATTTAGTCCCCAGAAGGGATTTAACTGAATGTTTCTTATCTCTCTGCACAGCTCCAAGAGAAAGGCGTCTACAAAGCCATGAGTGAGTTTGACATCTTCATCAACTACATAGAAGCCTACATGACAATGAAGATGCAAAACTGAGACATCAGGGTGGCGACTCTATAGACTCTAGGACATAAATTAGAGGTCTCCAAAATCAGATCCGGGGTTCTGGAATACCTGACCCAGCCCCTTGGGAAACCTTATTGTACCTCTTTCACAGAATATTTATTACCTCTGATACCTCAACCCCCATTTCTATTTATTTACTGAGCTTCTCTGTGAATGACTTAGAAAGAAGCCCAATATTATAATTTTTTTTCAATATTTATTATTTTCACCTGTTTTTAAGCTGTTTCCATAGGGTGACACACTATGGTATTTGAGTGTTTTAAGATAAATTATAAGTTATATAAGGGAGAAAAAAAAAAACCTTCCTTGGGAAGCCAACAGAAGCTTCCATTCCAAGCCTGACCACGCTTTGTAGCTGTTGAGCTGTTTTCCCTGACCTCCCTCTAATTTCTCTTGTCTGTGGGCTTGGGGCTTCCTAACTGCTGCACATACTCTTAGGAAGAGAAACCAGGGAGCCCCTTTGATGATTAATTCACCTTCCAGTGGCTCAGAGGGATTCCCCTAACCTCATTCGCCAACCACTTCATTCTTGAAAGCTGTGGCCAGCTTGTTATTTATAACAACCTAAATTTGGTTCTAGGCCGGGCACGGTGGCGTACGCCTGTAATCCCAGCACTTTGGGAGGCCAAGGCGGGTGGATCACTTAAGGTCAGGAGTTCCTAACCAGCCTGGCCAACATGGTAAAACCCCATCTCTACTAAAAATACAAAAATTAGCCAGGCATGGTGGCGCACACCTGTAATCCCAGCTACTCGGGAGGCTGAGGCAGGAGAATTGCTTGAACCCAGGAGGCGGAGGTTGCAGTGAGCTGATACCATGCCACTGTACTTCAGCCTGGGTGACAGAGCAAGACTCTGCCTCAAAAAAATAAAAATAAAAATAAATTTGGTTCTAATAGAACTCAGTTTTAACTAGAATTGATTCAATTCCTCTGGGAATGTTACATTGTTTGTCTGTCTTCTTGGCAGATTTTAATTTTGAATAAATAAATGTATCTTGTTCACATTGTGTGCTGGTGTCCGTTGACTCTTGTCTGACTAAAATTGTTCTCTCGAAGCTCCCAAGACAAAAGAGAATGGGTGAATGAATTCTACATTTCAGAGAAAGGAAGCCAGCTACCCCCTCCCAGGAGAGAGGGAAGGCTCCAAACCCGATCAGAGAAAAAGCTATTCTCACTGCAAAAGCCAACAGCAAAGACACCATGGTCTTCCCACAACTCAATCCTTCAAAGATTTGCTCCTAAATCCTTAAAGATCATGCTGATTTTCAAGGCTAAGGAGTAGATTCTATAGGTACCAAAATTAGAAAGGAAAACAGGGGAAGTTTTTTGGGGTTTGTTTTTGTTTTTGTTTTTGTTTTTGCCTTTTGAGATGGAGTCTCTCCCTGTCTCCCAGGCTGGAATGCAATGGCATGATCTCGGCTCACTGCAACCTCTGCCTCCCAGGTTCAAGCGATTCTCCTACCTCAGCTTCCCAAGTAGCTGGATCTACAGGCTCATGCCACCATGCCTGGCTAATTTTTTGTATTTTTAGTAAAAATGGGGTTTCACCATGTTGGCCAGGCTAGTTATGAACTCCTGACCTCAAGTGATCCACCCGCCTCAGCCTCCCAAAGTGTCGGGATTACAGGTGTGAGCCACCACCCCCAGCCAGGGGAAGTTTTTAGGGTGAATACGAATTGCCTGGGTTATCCTGAGGATTAAGATAATGAGCTCACAGAGCTTCTGTCACTAGCAGATGGTCGCAGTGCATACAGTTGGTTGTTATTGGTCATCACAACCAAAAACTCCCGCCAAATCCTCTTTGAGCTGAGATCAGAGGCAACAGGGCTGGACCCAACAGAGTCGAAAATAAGCAAATTAGCCCACTTGAGAGGATAGCCAAGGACATCAGCTGCTGCTCTTTCTGTCCCTTCTCTGAGCCACCAGACAAATGTGAGACTGGCTTCTGACTGCGGTCTGCTGGGAGGGGCACGGCGGCTGGGGAAGCCCTACTCAAAGCCCCGTGACTTAGAGGAGAGAGGAGGAAAAAAACGGGCTGAGTAAACACTAGTCCACCTCACGCTCTGCCTGGGCAGCCCTGGTCTGGGGAAGGCTGGGAGCGGAGAGGCTGTGGTCAGTTTTTCAGTAAGACCTGACTCACTTTGGTTAAAGTAACCATAGGAAGGAAGTGGGAAACATCAAAGTGAAAATTCTGAGATGAAAGGGTAGGAGTAAGAATGGAGGTTAGCAGAAGATAAGGAGTGGGGCCAGAAGCTATCTACTCTGAGGCTGTCCATACTGAACTGAAGAAGACATCCTGAGTCTGTGAAAGGAAAATCTTGGGTCCTCAAAATCACTAGGCTAAAGGGAAAAGTCAAGCTGGGAACTACTGAGGGCAAACCTGCCTTCCATTCTATTCAAAGCCATCCCTCTGTTCACTGAGATAGATGCATATCTGATAGCCTCCTTTGGAAAAGAATGCAACCATTTGTCTCTCACCTACCTGTGACCTGGAAGCCCCTTCCCTGTTTTGAGTTGTCCCCATCTTTCTGGATGGAACCAATGCACTTCTTACATATATTGATTGATGTCTCCTGTCTCCCTAAAATGTATAAAACCAAACTGTGCCCCAACCACCTTGGGCACATGTCATCAGAACTTCCTGAGGCTGTGTCACGGGCACGTGTCCTCAACCTTGGCAAAATAAACTTTCTAAATTAACTGAGACCTGTCTCAAATTTTCAGGATTCACAAGTCCCCTGGTCTGGAAAGCTTAGGCAGTTAGCCTTCCAGGCAATGCATACTGACTTTAGTTTGAGGCTGGCATTTCATTTGAGGGAAGTGGGCATCTGAAACAAAAAGAAACTCACCTGAAAAAAAGCTGTACAGCTGATAAGATGTTAATGATAGCTACAATTTATTAGGCAACTACAGTTTATTAAGCTAGTCACTTATTTTAAGCCATCTGGTAGTATTATGTAGCAATTACATGGCATTATTGCTGTTTTCTCTAAGAGGAAGCTGATACTAAGTCATTTTTTTCTGTTACATTTGCTCTATTGGGATTTAATAATCTAACATTCTGTAGATCATATTTGTCAAGGCTTCTGAACAACCATATTAACTCAGCTCTTTAAATCATGAGTTGACCACAGGTTAACCTGGGAGAAAACAGGCTCTGCACTTCCAATTTATCATCTGTTTGTGTGTATAATTGTTCCTGTATACCTGATATTTATGTTAATGGCAATATGAACATTTACTAAAGTCATTTGCTGGCTACTTTGCTAAGTATTTGATATATATTAGCTCATTAATTATCATGTAAGACTATGAGGCACTCTTAATATCTCCATATTTTCATGTAGTGAAAATGAGACCCACTTTGGTCATCCAGCTGTTAAATGACAGTCCATGGTCTTAATGATTATCCTACACTCCTAAAGTCATTTTCACAGGTAAATTACTGCATTATTCTTCTTTTCTAATATAATTCTGTTTGTATCATGAAACACTGAGATGCAGGTTTTATAGTATGTTGTGTATCCCCTTTTGTTTGTCTCAAGATGTTTTTAAATTTCTTTTTAAATTTCTTCTTTGACTCACTAGCTGTTTGGGAGCATGAGAAATGTCAATCTGGCTTAGACACATGGGAAACATGGAGAATGGAGAACTATGTGTAGAATAAAATACTTTTCTCTTTGTATTAATTATCTATTGCTGTCTTCAAAATTTAGCAGCTTAAAACAACACTCATTTGTTATCTCAGCTTCTGTAGGTCAGGAGTCTGGGAGTGACAACTAGGAATTCTATCTCAGGATTCCAATGAGGCTTTGTCAGAAGGACAGCCAGGGCTGCAGTCACCTGGTGGCCTGACTGGGCTAGCGGATTCGTGAGTAACATGGCACACTCATAGGGCTGTTGGCAGGTGGCCTTTGTTCCTCTTCATAGGGCTTCTTGAGTGTCCTCACAACATGGCAGCTGTCCTACCCAGAGCCAATGATGAAAGAGAGAATAAGGAGAAAGTCGCAATATATTTTATGACCTAATTCCAGAAATCTCACACCATCACTTCTGCTATATTCTATTTGTTAGAAGTGCACCGGTAAGTCTAGTCCACATTCAAGGGAAAAGGAATTAGATTCTGCCTTTTGAAGGGAGGAGTGTCCAAGAATTTGTGCACCTATTTTAAAACAATCACACCCTTCTAAGAATCTAGAAGAAATAGTTTTGTGCTCTTGAGCTGGTAGGGAAAAGGGGAGGAATTGGGTGGGCCTCAGTGTGCCTGGATAGGCCATCATCATGCACACTCCCACCCTCAGTCCTCTCTCATAGGCTCACTCTGATAGATTTATTTCTCTAAGGTTTAGTTTCTCATCTGGAAAACTAGCAAAATGTCTTCCCAGGTGCTATGGCCTGAATGTTTGTGTCTCACCAAAATTCATATTTTAAAGCCCTTTCTCCCAGTGTGATGATGGTACTTGAAGGGGGGAACTTTTGGAGGTGAGTAGGATTAGATGGGGTCATAAGGGTGGGACCCTCAGGATAAGATTAGTGCCCTAGAGAGCTTGCTGTCTTCCCCCCACTACCCCCAAGTGCACTCAAAGAAGAGGTCATGTGAGCACACAGTGAGATGACGGCCACCTCCAAGCCAAGAGAAGAGGACTCAGAATGAAACTTGCCTTGCCAGCACCTTGATTTTGGACTCCCTAGCCTCCAGAACAGTGAGAAAACAAGCTTCTGTTGTTTAAGCCACCCAGTCTGTGGTATTTTGCTGTGGCAACCTGAGCTGACTAATATACCAGGTTTGCTATAACTGCCAAATGAAATCTCAGGTATGAAGGTACGTATGTGTTTTGAACAGGGAGCACAGAGATGAGGTTTTGATGGGATTTGTTTTTCAACAAGCCTTTATTCTCTAAGAAAAGCAACAGTCTCCTCTCTTCCATGTCTACTCCGTGCCCTTACACCTGAGTCTGAAAAATAGTGGAGAATGAGAATCTCTGTTTGTGATCCTGGCTTTGGAGGTAAGGAAGGCGGAAGCAGTGAGAAGTTCCTGCAATCTGTGATGACAATGTGGTTACCTATGGAGCCACTGACAGAAATTAGAGAAGAAGCAAATAGGTCCTTCCACCCTGGGAGTGAAGCACAAGGCAGAAGGAAGGGGAAGAGATCAGAGATGAAAAGAAAGAAGAGGCCAGGTGCCATGGCTCACACCTGTAATCCCAGCACTTTGGGAGGCCGAGGCAGGTGGATCACCTGAGTTCAGGAGTTCAAGACCAGTCTGGCCAACATGGTGAAACCCCATCTCTACTAAAAATACAGAAAAAAAAAAAAAAAAAGTCAGGTGCAAGCCTGTAGTCCCAGCTACTTAGGAGGCTGAGACAGGAGAATCACTAGAACCTGGGAGGTGGAGATTGCAGTGAGGCAAGATTGTGCCATTGCACTCCAGCCTGGGCAACAAGAGTGAAACTTTTAAAAAAGTCAAGAAAAGAAAAGATAAAAGAAAGAAAAGAAAAGAAAAGGAAAGAAAGAAAGAAGAAAAGAAAAGGAAGGAAGGAAGGAAGAAAGGAAAGAAGGGAAGGAAAGGAAAGAAAAGAAAGAAAAGAAAAGAAAAGAAAAAGGCAAGTTAGTACAGTGGCAAATATTGCCCATTCTGTGACATGTGTCCCTCTCAAAACACTTATATGAGTAGTTTTAACTGTGGAATGCGGGAACCAGCTTTAGTCCTGGGGCGATTTAGGGAAAACCAGACATAACACTCCAAGGAAATGGGAACTGAATTGTAAGAACATAAACCTAGAATTTTAAATGATGGGAAAATCTTTCAACTTTCATATGTGACGGAACTAGCTACAGAATGAACCAGTCAATTGCATATCTCTGAGGGACTAGTGGGTCCCAGGTGACACATGGGTTCCATTATTCAATTCCCCTTCTAGGCACTAACTCACTTGGTGACTTCAAAGATTTTATTTAACTTGCCTGGGACTCAGTTTCCTCAATCATAAATAAGAAAATAAGTCTGAATCAATGGTTTACCTTGGGGAAAACCATTCACCCTTGTGGCCACTACAGTGGAGCCAATTGCCCCTGAGCCAATCGCCCCTGGGGCCACAAGAGTGACAGCACTCAGAGCAGGGGATGAGTAGTCTGAGCAATTTCCAAAATTTGAAAAAGCCTCATGGAAATTGTGCATTCAGCAATACCTCCTCTCATAAGTCTGCACAAGCTCATTAAAAAGCACTTCTCCCTGTCTGGATGGAGTTATCCACTTTGTGTGGAAAGACAGGTTGCCCCATGCCAATCGGAGTTCTATTTGGCAGTCATCTATTACATCTTTTTTTTTTTTTTCAAAGGATTCTCGCTCTGTCGCTCAGGCTGGAATGTGCAGTGGCACGATCTCGGCTCACTGCAACCTCTGCCTCCCAGGTTCAAGTAATTCTCATGCCTCAGCCTCCCAAGTAGCTGAGATTACAGGTGCACACCACTATGCTTGGCTAATTTTTGTATTTTTAGTAGAGATGGGGTTTCACTATGTTGGCGAGGCTGGTCTTGAACTCCTGACCTCAAGAGATCCACCTGCCTCAGCCTACCAAAGTGCTAGGATTACAGGTATGAGCACCATGCTCAGCCCATCTTATTATATCTTCGATTAAGGCAATCAAAGATATAATTCCAAAGAAAATGGAATTATTTCTTTAAAAGTTTTTAAGCAGTCAAAACATTTTAAAATAGAGAGTCTCTGGAGAAATTTAATAGCAGCAGTCCTTAAATTAAAAGCTTCAAAACCACTAAAGTAGATGACCTCTTAATTCTGTTCAAGCCTATAGTTCCTCATTCCAGCCACCGACTCCTCCAGTCCACCAGGCCTATTCCCACTGGACCCTCCTCCAGGACTCATTCCTATGTCTACAGCATCTGCACTCCTAATTTTCCAGGCAGTTCTCACTTGTGTGTGTATCATCAACAGCTCCCTCCCCCAGCAGAATTGAGCTGCCATTGAGCTTTTAGCTTCCAGAGGCCTCCTTGGCATCCTGACTGGAGAAGACAAGGGGGACATAAAAGACCTAAGGAAAGTGACATAGCATACCTCTGACTCTACAGCACAGGGTGCTATGCACAGCCTCTGGAGTCTAAGCCTAGGCTGCCACTTACTTCTCAGCTACATGACCTTGAGACATTCCATAGCTTGGTATTCTCCTCTGTAACATGGAGAGAATAATTACTCTTTCAAGGTGTCATTGTTAGAAAAAATAAGGGCGTGAATACATAAAAATCTCCTGGCACAGAGTAAATACTTAATAACAGCAGCTCTATCGTAGACATTTGGGAAAATGCTTCCATCCAACCAGATGGAACAATAGGTACCAACACTATAGAAGATAGCCGGACATGCCTTGCACTTGTACGAATCATAGACCTGGGCTTTTCCTTACAATGCCTTCTGCCTCCCTACCCACTATTTCTGGGCAGAAAGAGTAAAAGGTTCGTCCCTGCACTTGGAAGGGAAAGAAAGGAAGCAACAGTTTTTGAGTGCCTACTTTCAATTTCTTGAAGGTGACCTCAGAAATTTTTGGCTTGGTGAAGTAAAAAAATACATGTTATGAATTATAGCCCCTAGAGTTCTATAAATCCAGTGAACAGCTTAACATACATGCCTAACTGCCATTTAGAACAATAATAGCTACACATATTATTAAGTATGGATTAGAGTAAACATGTAGAAAGCGTATTTGATTACAGCACTGGACTTTGCTCAAATATGCTCATTCTCCATCATTGCTGCTGATCTGCTAGTAATGTGAAATATGATAATTCAGGCAACTATTCTGCTTCTCCCTTACTATTATTCAAGAAAAAAGTATTTTCCAAGATCATGAAGCCATTACATAACAGAGCTCATTGTGTGTCCAGTACACAACCTGGAATCTTATGCCTTTTTAAAGAAGTCTTCCTGCATTACTTAGGGAAGTGGGGTGTTATTTCCGCAAACCGACCCCATTATACACTCTTCACCAAGGCTGAATTAGTAACGTTGGTCAGTATGTGGCATTAAGTAACTAATTGAATCTCCCTACATAATAATCTCCACATTCATGTCTGATGATCGTGACACCCCAATCAAAGCAGAAGTAGACTGCTTCTCCATAATCTGCAAAGATGGAGTCATCCACTTTGTGTGGAAAGACAGGTTGCCTCATGCCAATCAGAGTTCTATTTGGCAGTCATCTATTACATCTTTTTCTTTTTTTCTTTTCTTTTTTTTTTTTGGAAAGGAGTCTCCAAACCTCTGGCTTGGAGGCAAGCCAAGCCAGAGGTTTTACAAGATACACCCTTATTCCCTCGAACCTATTATGCTCTAGGTACTATGCTGGGTGTCGAAGAAAAAGCAGTGAATAAGACAGACATAATCCTTGCCCTCATGGATTTCTTTTAATCTTTAAAATAGAGATGGGGATCTTACTATGTTGCCCAGGCTGGATTCGAACTCCTGGGTGCAAGTGATCCTCCTGCCTCAACCTCCCACCAATCCTGGCTCCAGCTATATGAATTTAATAGCTAGATGAGGAAACAGATATTATAAAGTTAACGATACAATTTTATTATAATCGTGATTATTTCTATTAATTAGAAGTGTGAGATTTAAGAAAGCAACTAACCTAGACTCAGGGCTATGGGATGCTTTCATGAGATGGTACATTCAACCAGACATGAAGGAAGAGCAGGAGATGGCCCAGTAAAGAGAGAGGTGGTAAGAAGCAGAGCATTTTGCAGATTTAAAGACCACTTGAAACAGCAAAGAATGGGGGAAAAGGGGTTTACCTCTGGAGCAAAGGTAGATTTGTACCAATTCACGACCCAGCTGGACCCTGGGCTCTCTTCACAGCCCTCTGACTTTTCCATCCCATCTCATGTTCTGAGGCCCTGAGGCAAGAAGAAACTTAAACTGTTTGAGAAACTAAAAGATGAATCACAGAAAGTAAGTTACGTTATACGTGACAGGGAGAGATTTAAGATGAGCTTGAAGAAGCAGGCATGGGTCTGATCATTCAGGGATGGTAGACTATGGTCAAAAATTTAGACTCTAAGAGCAAAGGGAAGCCATTGAAGGCTACTAACCAGAGAGGATAATATATACCTTCTGTATGAGGCCATTTAGGAGCCATCTGCTTCCAGTCCAGACAGGAAGAAATTGTGGTCTGGACTAAGGTGGTAATAAACAGGAATTGAGAAGAGTGCAAGGTTTCAAATAGTCTGCAATTATTTAGGTCAGAATGGTGAGAGTGAGTGACGGCCAAGATGAACCCTCATCTCTGGTCTGAGCAGTTGGGCGGAGAAGCAGCAGGTTTGAAGGGGAAGATGATCTGGTCTACACTGGCCCTGCTGAGTTGGAGGTGCCTCTGAGACTTTAAGTGAAAATATACACTTGGTCAGATGGACATCAATATCGAGTCTGGAGATCATTATGTGGGGGTCATTGATACAAAGATGATGAGTAAAATCTTGGGAGTGGATAAGATCACCAAGGGAAAAGAGTGCAGAATGGAAGAGAAGAGAGCCCAGAACCAAGCTCTGAAGAACTCAGATATTCATAAGCCAGAGCAGGAGAAACTGTCAAGGAACTCATTAAAGAGTGACCTGAGCAGTAAAAAGAAAGACCAGAAGACAGTGGCATCCCTGAGGACAAGGAAAGAAACCATTTCAAGAAAGAGAATGGTCAGCTGGATCAAATGCTATCAAAAGGTCAAGTAAAATCAAGACAAAAGAGCCCCTACTGCATGGAGCATATGAAGGTGCTGTTGACTTTATCAAAAGAGCTGTAGGGATGTACAGCTGTAGGGATGTAGAGTGGTGGGGATGGAAGATGGATAGTTGCACATGAAATAGGAGGTGAAAAAATTGCTGATGCCTGCAACACCAGCACAGTGGCTCATGCCTACAATCCCAGCATTTTGGGAGGCCAAGGCAGGCAGATCATCTGAGGTCAGGAGTTCAAGACCAGCCTGGTCAACATGGTGAAACCCCATCTCTACTAAAAATACAAAATTCAGTCAGGCATGGTAATGCACGCCTGTAATCCCAGCTACTCGGGAGGCTGAGGTGGGAGAATTGCTTGAAACAGGGAGGCAGAGGTTGCAGTGAGCCAAGATCTTGCCTTTGTGCTTCAGCCTGGGTGAGAGAGCAATAATTATCAAATAATAATAATAGGATGACAAGCGTTGACAACTATTTCAAGACATTGGGCCAGGAGAGGAGAAGAAGAAGTTGAAGACAGAAGAGTGAGATGGGAGAACTGATGAAGTCAGGTTACTCAGAAAGCAGGACGGGGTGGGATGCAGGCAGAGGAAAGAACTATCTTGAAATGAAGAGGGCACCTCCTCTGAATAATACAGGAAGAAGTAGAGACGGTGGGTACAGAAGTAGGTTGGTTTGAAGAATCGTTGGCAGGAAGTTGAGGTTAATTTCATCAGATGACTTATATTTACTCTTAAGAGAATGAATAAGGAGGAGAGACGCGGGGGCGGTTTGAGAAGAGAAACGAAGGTTTGAAATGATGTTTGCAGAGATACGGAAGACAAACGACTCTAGAGAAATGTAGTAGATTCCCAGGCAATGTTGAGCCCAGTTGAGGTAGGTGACTCTTGAATTAAAGTGGTCTGCCAGACTGTATCATTTTTCTCAGGATTCTTTTGGCAGCCTGGAGAGCAACACATAGAAGGCAGAATTGCTTTGCCCTGTGAGTATAACAAAAAGACAAGGAGGAGGAGTTGAGAGTACAAGCATACCTCATTTTATTGCACTTCACTTTATTATGCTTTGTAGATAATGCAGGGTTTTTTCATAAATTGAAGGTTTGTGGCAACCCATGACAAGCAAGTCTATCGACACTATTTTTCCAACAGCACGTGCTCAGTTTGTGTCTCTGCGTCACATTTGGGTAATTCTCAGAATATTCCAAAGTTTTCATGATTATTCAGTCTGTTGTGGTGTCCTGTGATCAGTGATCTTTGATGCTAATATTGTAGTTGTTTGGGGACACCACAAACTGTGTCCATATAAGACCAAGAACTTAACTGATCAATGTTGTGTGTATTCTTTTTTCTTGTACAAAATATAAAATGCTTTAATTTCATCCTATAAATTGCTATCACTTATATTGTAATTTTTATCTCTTAAAGCAATATCTAGAACCATACGCTACATCTTAAATTATTTCAAAGTTACCAGTTTGCTCAAATCTCTCTACAGTTAAGATTATGGCTTGTTCTATAATGAGCAGAAAATAGGTTCCATTGAAATTAGTTTGAGAATTATTTGTGCATGAATTTTTGCCTTCAAAGTCAGGCAAATATTTTCCTTGCTCTGATTTTCTTATGTTGTATTGAACTGTCACTTTTGTTCATATGTCACATGCAGTTTCACTCAATTTAAATAGTCAATTTTGTCTAAAATTAAAACAAAATTTTAAAAAGTGAATCTATTTTTGGCTTTGTAACCTTTTAATAACATTATTGATATAAGTGATACACAAAAGCTTTAGGGTAGCAAATATAAAATTAATCTTATTTTTCACCAACAACTACAATTCACTCTTCATTTAAGGATCTTCTAATGTTTCACTTATATATCTTCTGTCTTGTCTAGACTAAGGCTAATTGCTTTAGTAGCATTATTTTAGGGGAAAAGAGAATTGTTCATTTCCCTCCATGGGGTTTAGACAAGTAATTTCACATTTCATTTATGTTGTGTGTGCTCTGACTGCTCCACCAACTGCCTGCTCCTCCATCACTCTCCTTCTCCTAGGACTTCTCTATTACTTGAGATATAACAACACTGAAATTAGGCCAATTAATAACCCTACAATGGTCCCTAAGTGTTCAAGGAGAAAGAAGACTCACACATCTCTCACTTTAAATTAAAAGCTAGAAATGGTTAAGCTTAGTGAGGAAGGCATGTTGAAAGCTGAGACAGGCCAAAAGCTAGGGCTTTCATACCAAACAGCCAAGCTGTAAATGTGAAGGAAAAGTTTCTGAAGGAAATTAAAAAGTGCTATTCTACTGAATACACAGATGATAAGTCAGTGAAACAGCCTTATTGCTGATACGGAGAAAGTTTGAGGGGTCTGGATAGATCAAATCCACCACAATACTCCCTTAAGTCAAAGCATAATCCAGAGTAAGGCCCTCACTCTCTTCAATTCAAGGTCCTTGCTCTGGATTAGAAGAAACTGCAGAAGAAAAGTTGGAAGCTATGTGTAGTTAGTTCACGAGGTTTAAGGAAAAAGAGCCATCTTCTTAACGTAAAAGTACAAAGTGAAACAGCAAGTGCTAACATAGAAGCTGCAGCAGGTTAACCAGAAGATCTAGCTAAGATCATGGATAAAAGTGGCTACATTACAGAATAGATTTTCAATGTAGATAAAACATTCTTATATTGGAAGAAAATGTCATCTAGGGCTTTCATAGCTAGAAAGAAGTCAATGCCTAACTTCAAAGTTTCTAAGGACAGGCTTACTATCTTGTTAGGGCTAATGCAGCTGGTGACTTTAAGTTGAAACCAGGTCCTTTTTTTTTTTTTGAGACGGAGTCTCCTCTGTCACCAAACTGGAGTGCAGTGGCATGAACTTGGCTCACTACAACCTCCGCCTCCCAGGTTCAAGTGATTCTCTTGCCTCAGCCTCTCGAGTAGCTGAGACTACAGGCATGCACGACCATGCCCAGCTAATTTTTGTATTTTTAGTAGAGATGGGGTTTCATCATGTTGGCCAGGATGGTCTTGAGCTCTTGACCTCGTGATCTGCCCACCTCGAGGGCATTTACCATTCTAAAAATCCTAGGACCCTCAATAATTATACGAATTCGACTCTGCCTGTGCTCTATCCATGGAACAATAAAGCCAGGATGACAACACATATCTTTACGGCATGGTTTACTTAATATTTTAAGCCCACTGTTGAGATCTACTGCTCAGAAAAAAGATGTTTTTCAAAAATATTACTCATAATTGACAATGCTCCTGGTCACCCAAGAGCTCTGATGCAGATTTACAAAAAGGTGAATCTCGTTTTCCTGCCTGCTAACACAACATCCACTCTGCAGCCCCTGGATCAGGTAGTAATTTTGGCTTTCAAGTCTTATTATTTAAGAAATGCATTGTGTAAAGCTATAGCTGCCATAATGATTCCTTTGATGGGTTTGGGAAAGGTAAACTGAAACCGTTCTGGAAAAAAACTCACCATTCTAGATGCCATTAAGAACACTGGTGATTCATGGGAGAAGGTCAAAATATCAACTTTAGCAGAAGTTTGGAAGAAGTTAATTTCAACCCTCAAGAATGACTTTAAGGAGTTCAAGACTTTAGTGGAGGAAATCACTGCAGATGTGGTGGAAATAGCAAGAGAACTAGAAATGGAGGCTGAAAACGTGATTGAGTTGCTGCAATCTCATGATCAAACTTGAACAGGTGAAGAGTTACTTCTTATGAATGAGCAAGGAAAGTGGTTTCTAAGAGAGAATCTACTCCTGGGGAAGGTGCTGTGAATATTGTTGAAATGACAACAAAACATTTTGAATACTCCATAAACATAACTGGTAAAGCAGCAGACAGGCCTGAGAGAACTGACTCCACTTTTGAAAGATGTTCCTCTGTAGGTAAAATGCTATCAAACAGCATCGCATGCTACAGAGAAATCTGTTGTGAAAGAGTCAATCAATGCAGCAAACTTCACTGCTGTCTTATTTTAAGAAATTGCTACAACCACCTCAGCCTTCAGCAACCACCACCTTAATCAGCAGCCATCAACATCAAGGTGAGACCCTTGACCAGCACAAAGATTACAACTCACTGAAGGTTCACATGTTATTATTACCACGTTTGTTATTGAGGAATAACAAAATCCAGTCTGTAAACATTAGAGCAAATTGCTGCATAGAGGCAAAGAAAAGATCACTGGAAATATAAAAGTCACAGAATTGAAAAGTCACATTTGGTCAGCCATAATGGTACTGAAGCCCATCAGACTAATGGCAGCAGAAGGAGATCAGCAGAAAGCAGTAGAAGGAAAAATATAAGTGTTCAAATCATTTGTGAATGAAGAAGAGAGGGAGAACATATTTGAGCATCCTGGAGTTTCTGATAGATTCTAGTTTCCACAGGTGTAGTATTCTCAAAGTTTCATCTACTGGACAAATGATCATTCCAGATTTCTTAAAACTTTTTTTTTTGACAGTCTCACTCTGTCACCCAGGCTGGAGTGTAGTGGTTCATTCCAACCTCTTCCTCCCAGGTTCAAGCAATCCCATGCCTCAGCCTCCTGAGTAGCTGGGATTACAGGTGCATGCCACCACACCTGGGTAATTTTTCTATTTTTAGTAGAGACAGCGTTTCGCCATGTTGGCCAGGCTGGCCTCAAACTCCTGGCCTTGAGTGATCCACCTGTCTCGGTCTCCCAAGGTGTTTGAACTACAGGAACAACACCATGCCCAGCTTAGATTTCCTAAAACGTAAAGGAGAATAGATCTAGGTTTCTTGGAAAGACTCCCTAGCACAATTGGAATTTCCTAATAAATGAAAGGACCTCTATGTTTATAAATATATCTTACCAGATTGAAGTCACTTTTATGTCATAAAAGTAATGCATGCCTAAGTATAAACCACACACAACCTTAGAGTCACTCAGCTCAAGAAGCTTTTATTTTTGGCCAGGATGAATCATCATTCAATGACATCCAATGGGGAACCTCCAGCAAATGTCCAAAACAGACTTTCCTTTTAAGGCACAGGTTCTTAGTCCCTTGAGTCTCCTCTGTCTCACATATTACCGTGGAGCTCAGTCTCTTTCCTACACAGCAGAAAGATGGGAAATCATCATCAAGAAATTGTTTCCTAAGGGGGCCAGGTACAGTGGCTCATGCCTGTACTCCCAGCACTTTGGGAGGCCAAGGCAGGTGGATCGCTTGAGTTCAGGAGTTCAAGACCAGCCTGAGCAATGTGGCAAAACCCCATCTCTACAAAAAAAATACAAAAAATTAGCTAGGGTTGGTGGTATACGCTAGGTTTGGTGGTACACGCTAGGTTTGGTGGTACACGCCTGTAATCCCAGCTACTTGAGCAGCTGAGGTGGGAGGATCACTTGAACCTGGGAGTTTGAAGTTGCAGTGAGTCATGATCATGCTACTGCACTCCAACCTGGATGACAGCGCCAAGACCCTGAAAAAAAAAAAAAGAAAGAGGAAAGAAAAGAAAAAAAGAAGGAGGGAGGGAAGGAAGGAGAGAGCGAGAGAGAGAGAGAGAAAGAAAGAAAGAAAGGAAGGAAGGAAGGAAGGAAGGAAGGAAGGAAGGAAGGAAGGAAGAAGGAAGAAAGAAGGAAGAAAGAAAAGAAAAAAAGAAGGAGGGAGGGAAGGAAGGAGAGAGCGAGAGAGAGAGAAAGAAAGAAGAAAGAAAGAAAGAAAGAAAGAAAGAAGAAAGAAAGAAAGAAGAAGAAGAAGGAAGGAAGGAAGGAAGGAAGGAAGGAAGAGGAAGAAGGAAGGAAGGAAGGAAGGAAAGAAGAAGAAGAAAGAAAAGAAAAAAGAAGGAGGAGGGAAGGAAGGAAGAGCGAGAGAGAGAGAAAGAAGAAAGAAAGAAAGAAAGAAAGAGAGAGAAAGGAAGAAAGAAAGAAGAAAGAAAGAAGGAAGAAGGAAGGAAGGAAGGAAGGAAGGAGAAGGAAGGAAGGAAGAAGGAAGAAAAGAAAAGAAAGAAAGAAAGAAGGAAGAAAGAAAAGAAAAAAAGAAGGAGGGAGGGAAGGAAGGAGAGAGCGAGAGAGAGAGAAAGAAAGAAGAAAGAAAGAAAGAACGAAAGAAAGAAAGAGAGAGAAAGGAAGAAAGAAAAAGAAAGAAAGAAAGAAAGAAAGAAAGAAAAAGAGGAAATTGTTTTCTCAAGTCTAATATAAATCTCTTGATGAAAATAGATGTCCTGGAGGGTGGGAGGTGGGAGGAAGGAGATGATCAGGAAAAATAACTAATGGGCACTAGGCTTAATACCTGGGTGATGAAGTAATCTGTGCAGCAGAACCCCGTGACACAGGTTTACCTATGTAACAGACCTGCACTTGTACCTCTGAACTTAAAATTTCAAAAAAGAGGTTTAATTTTCCCTGTGAGCATTTACTTTAAAAAACTTATAAGTTCTTTCTCTACCTGTTTGAAATTATGTAAATCTTTTTAAAAGGTAAATAGCCTCTTGCCAGCTTTCTTCCCTTCAGCAATGTCTTTCTCAAGTACCTGGGAGCCATCTCTTTGAAATGCAATCATTAAGGAAGATAGTGCCCCTACTTCCGTCTCTTCTAGAGAGTAGGAGCCTAACGTGGGCAGGCACCTCTCTCCAAAACTACCTCTTGTCACAAAGATATGACAAATTTATTTTTCCTTTGGATAAATCCAATTAGCAAACACAGATGGTCACCCCAGCTACCAGGCAAATCTAGGATGTGTAACAAATAGTGCAGTCAAGTCCTCTCCCTTGAGGACTAGTCAAGTTGAGGACTAGTCGTGTTTATCTTGAGAACGTGTATGGAAAAAGGATTGTATGGGCTTGTCTATATAGAAGGGTGAATTTTGTTTTCTGACTTTGCAATCTGTTTGCAAATTGCCTATGACGAACATCCCATTCTAGTTAATGCTTACTGAATAATAAAATTTTCTTCTTCTTCTTAAAAAAGAAAAAAAGAAAGGAAGGAAGAAAGAAAACAGAAGTCCCTATGAAAACAACAGACAAAATCTAATCTCTTCCTCTGATGTTTGCCTTAACATTACAACCAGTAATTTTCCCACCATCACCTCAACAAAGGCATCCAATCGTTGAATATCTTTAGTTGCAGTCCAGGGAAGAGGACGGAGGCAGAAAGCTGTCTGAATCCATACTACTCAGTGTGGGCTGAAGACCAGGGCTGGTCCATGATCTGTTTGTTGCCAGCTTGTGGCAAGGTAAGTACAGAAATTAAGAGTTTGGAAAATCTTATAGCAATTTGATGGATTATTTGTGTGTGTGTGTGTGTGTGCGCGCGCGCGTGTGTGTGTGTGCATGTTATACTGAATAATTAAAACAGAGCTGTGTTTTGTATTATTATATTTTCATTTCATTTTCCTGGTATTTCTTTTTTTATATTTTACAAAAAATGTTGATCCGTAATGGATTAAAATTTTTTAACAATCTGACTCTTAGCCAAAGGGAGTTTGATAAGTACAGGTCTAAGCCACACTCCCAGGCTTGTTCCAGACTCATGGAAGATTTTAAGTTGGAAGAAAGACATAGTGAGACATACACTGAACAAACACTGATGTTATACGTGGACTAACCGGATTTCATATTCCCACTCTCACTTACTATTGACCTTGGGTAAGTTACATAATTTTAATCCTTTACCTGAAGATAGGAAGAATAATTCTTCACTTGCAGATTTGAGATGAAGATTGTAATAGACACTGTGCTGTGGGCCTAGCACAATACCAGGCTCATGGTAAGTGTTGTAAGTTGCCTTAAAGGTCATCTGGTTGAACGCACAACCTACTGCTCCAGTGAGAATCTCAGTCCCCACCAAGGAACCAACCACAGCTACCCCAGCACAGCCAGCATATCCCGACTGGGGCCCCCAGCTCAGGTAATGCAAATAGTACTGGCCAGTTCATCTCTACCCTGGTCTCCATTATCCCTGAAGAACTTAGCATCCTAACTCAGGAGAAAACATGACATCCTTCTCTCTCATGATAACAAACCCTGATTTTGTTCAGGTATCAGGCATCCATGTGCTTCAGGGGAAGTGGGCCCCTTCCATGGTAATTCACCTGTCCGGTGACTGATTTAGGAATGGGTTTGTGATATAACTTGGACAATAAAACATGGAGAGAAGTCTGAGTCTCTCCAGGACCGAAGGAGTATCGGGAAATATTTTCTTACTCTTATAAGCAAGGAAACTACGCTTTTTTTTCTGCCTCTAAATGTCCACATTTGAAGCCTGGAATTGCCAAAATCTTCTGGGAACCATGAAGGGACTCAGTCAAAGAGGATAAATCAACATGTGGAAAGCAACAAACAAAATAATAGAAAGAAGTAGGACAGCGATGTTTGTGTTAAACCCATGAATTAACCAATCCAAGATCAGAACTACCTCAGCATTTTCAATATGTAAGATAATAATTTTTCCTTTAAGTCATGGTAATTGGGTTTTCAGTTACTTGCAGCCAAAAGATGTACAAAATAGACACATGAGCTCTGAGGCTATAAACAGTTGGGCACCTTTGATCCGGGGCTTCCCCTACTCCCTTCCTCCTTCTGAACAGCTAAGTCATCTCCGACACACCCAGTGAACCCCGAATATTTAAAGGAGTTCAAGATAGACAAGTTCATTCCCTTTCACCACAGGACATGACTCCTGCATTTTAGCAAATTCTCAGGCCAGCCCCATCCCATCTTCCTCATTGGTTTCACCTAAGGAAATCAGAGCAATGCAAAGCCCACTGCAGACTCCAAAGCTGTAAATGAAAGATGTGAGGCACGCCGGCCATGTGCTGGCCACGTCTGCTTCTCTCTCAGGTTCCACCATCAGCCCCTTCCTCCTAAAGTGGACCCTCCTCTCCAGCTCTTCCCCATCCACTGTGACCGTTTTCAAGCCCCTCCTCTTCTGTGATGCCTTCCAGCATAACGTCAGACCACACTCTGTACTGAACAGTTAGACACTCGGTGATATTCTGCAAGGTTCTGCCTTCAGAGTGTGAACTTGACACTGTCCCTCCAACCTGGCTGTGCATCTTTGAGCGCAGGGATGAGTGCAGATCTCTGCATGTTTCCAGTGGTGCCCAGCACACATAAATGCTTGAGTTCAAGTAAAAACTAAACTTTCCCCACAGACATACAATCACAGATAAAATTTTGAGTTAGGGCCCCAAAAGCTCTCTTGTCCAGCTGCTGCCTTCAATGATCCTACAGATGGAGTTCGATCCTACAGACTTCAGTCTTTGCAGTGGAGCAGAACTCATTACTTTGGGTGCCATCTGTTCCATTTCTGGACAACTCTCAGGATTGGAAGTTTATTTCAATTTTATTATCAGGCCTCAATTTGCTTCCCTATAACCTGTCTTCAGCTCTTTTATTTATGTTTCTGGGATAAAAAAAAAATGTATTCTATTTTCACATACTAGCCCTACAAATATTGAAAGCATCTATTATATCTGTTCTAAATCTTCATTTGTCCAAAATAAATATCTTCAATTACTTAAATTATTCTGTAAGAGGGGAGGGTTCCAGAAATGTGTTTCATATTTCTTGTACACATTCCAATTAGCCATTTCTCTGTTAAGATCTCATTTATTGATTCAACAAATATTGATTGAGTTCCTACTTTATACAAAACTTACATCAGAGAATCTGACTTGGAGCTTGCAGTCCAGGAGGGAAGACAATTAAACAGTGACAGTGAGGAACAAAGTGTGCTGGCTCATGCATTGCCCCATTTCAGGGGCACCATTCACACATAATACAATGCAAATTTCACCCTTGGAGTTGTGCAACTTGGTGACAGGCACTGATGGGAGCAAGCAAATTGTGGGTCAGGAAAGGCCTCCCCAGAAGAAAGGACATTTAAGCTGAGACCTGAACTATGAGTGTCAGTTAATTATGTAAAGCAAGGGAGGAACAGTATGCTGGGCTAAAAGAACAGCATGTGAAAAATGTGGGGGAGAAAGCAGGAGGCAGAGGAAGTGACAGAAAGAAGAGGGAATAAAGAGAAATGAGGCTCAAGAAGTAGGGGTCAGAGCTTGCAGTGTCTAGCAGGCCATGTTAGGGAGGTTGACTCATATCCTAAAGAGGGTGGGATTCCACTGGAGAGATTTAAGCAGGAAAATAATATGATCATATTTGCATTCAGCTTGCTGTATGGAAAGTGGATTTGAAGAGAATAAAACCAGAAGCTGGGAGACCGTTTCAAAACCTGTTACAGTAATCCAAGCCAAAAAAAAAAAAAAATCAGAAACCAAGGTAGTGGTAGTCAAAATAACTAGGACATTATGTAGACACATTTGTGAGCTAGTTCAAATGTAAAGTCAATTAGACTTGGTGACTGACTGGATGTGAGGAGTGAAGGAAAGGAAGAAATCAAGGATTTCACAGGCAAATGGACAGATGGTGGTGCCACCTACTGAGGCTGGAAATCTTGAAGGAAGCCTAGGTTTAAAACAATTAAAAAGTGCCGGGGCAGAGGGGGTGGGAATTGGCTGTCCCAAAGGTAGCGCCTTATCTCGATTGATTGTTCACAGTCAGGTACAGATCAAACTCCTTGTTATCCTCTCTCCCTGCTTCCCAGTACTGCATTTCACTAGTCTTTTAAAAACAAAACTTAAATTAAATTAAATTAAATTAAATTAAAAAGGACTACAATAAAGAGCCCAATTTAGGCCAGGCACAGTAGCTCACACCTATAATCCCAGCACTTTGGGGGGCCGAGACAGGTGAATCGCTTAAGGTCAGGAATTTGAGACCAGCCTGGCCAACATGATGAAACCCTGTCTCTACTAAAAATTCAAAAATTAGCCAGGCATGATAGTGCACGCCTGCAATCCCAGCTACTGAGAAGAGAAAGTTTAAGCCCCTGAGGAACACGGCCATTTAATGGTTGAGTTGAGGCAGAGGTCTCAGCAATGGAGACCAAGGGGGAACAGCCAGAAAGATGAAAGGGAAGATGGGAGTGTGAGGCCACGGAGCCAAGGGAAGCCAGAAGAGCCAAGTCCTGCTGACAGCCCTGGAGCTGGCCTGGTCCAGGCAGCTTAGGAGGATCCTTCTCCTTCTCCAGGATCGTCTGTTGTGATGCAGCCTCACCACTATTGCTGATCCTTCAGTGGCAGCTGCACCATGCTGTTGACCATACTGGGTGTTGTGGGTCGAACTGTGTCTCCCAAAATTATGTTCAAGTCCTAACCCCCGAGTACCTGTGAATGTGACCCTGTGAATGTGACTGTGTTTGTAAATAGGGTCTTTGCAGTTATGATCAAGTTAAAATGAGGTCACACTACATTAGAGTGAGCCCTAATCTGATGACCAGGCCTGATAAGACTAAATTTGGACACAGAGACATACACACACAGAAAGACAACCACATGAAGACAGAGACAGAGATTGGAATTAAACTGCCATGAACAAAGGATTGCGAGTAACCACCAAAAACTAAAAGAGGTAAGGAGGATTCTTCTCCAGAGCCTTCAGAAGAAACGTGCCTGCAGGTACCTTGATGTTGGACCACTAGCATCCAGAATTATGACAGAGCACATTTCTTTTTGTTTTTTTTTTTTGTTGTTGTTGTTGTTGTTTTGAGATGGAGTCTGACTCTGTTGCCCAGGCTGGAGTGCAGTGGCACAATCTCGGCTCACTGCAACCTCTGTCTCCCAGGTTCAAGCAATTCTCCTGCCTCAGCCTCCCAAGTAGCTGCGATTACAGGCATACGCCACCACACCTGGCTAATTTTGGTATTTTTAGTAGTGACGGGTTTCACCATGTTGGCCAGGCTGGTCTCGAACTCCTGATCTCGGGTGATCAGCCCACCTCGGCCTCCCAAAGTATAGGGATTACAGGCATGAGTTACTGTGCCCGGTCATTTCTATTGTTTTAAACCACCCAATTTGTGGTAGTTTATTACAGAAGCTCTAGGAAACTAATACCCTGGGGTCAGCTAAAATCTCAAGCCTTTTTTATCTGAACTATTTATTTGCCTCATTTTCATTCTGTGTTGCACACTGAAGCTTTTTAACTTAATGACACGCACATCCATGTTTGCTTTGCTCTTAGGTATTTTGGGCAATTGATCTACCTTTTAAACTTGTTTTCTACACCTTTGCCCAAGTTGACAAAACGTTAAACATGGTAGGTCAAGGCCATAGTACATCAGATATCAAGGTCCTTCTCCTAGTTAGATGGCCAGGCGCGGTGGCTCACACCTGTAAGCCTAGCACTTCGGGAGGATGAGGTGGGTGGATAACTTGAGCTCAGGAGTTTGAGACCAGCCTAGCCAACATAGCGAAACCTGGTCTCTACTAAAAATACAAAAATTAGCTGGGTGTGGTGGCAGGCACCTGTAATCCCAGCTACTCAGGAGGCTGAGGCAGGAGAATCACTTGAACCAGAGAGGCAGAGGTTGCAGTGAGCCAAGATCATGCCACTGCACACCAGCCTGGGCAACAGAGTGAAATTCCATCTCAAAAAAAAAGTCCTTCTCCCAACTAGAAGTAATAGAAGACAGCTATATCTTGAGACCTCTTATGTGATCAAAAGTCTGCTGGAAATCCATATCTACCCATCCAGTGACCATATGAAATGAGCCACTTGTCTGGACCAGAATGACCTCAAGTCTGCTGTCTCCACACAAGTCAGGTATCAGGCAAAAGTATCTGTTTATTTGGAGTGAACCTCAATTTCTCTACCCTCCATAATCTGACCCCCAACTATGCCACTTGTTCTGGTCTTGCCTCAGCCTTTACATTTGAGGTGCTTTGTCTCACCAGGCATGACTTTGCAGCTCCTCTGAAATCTGACTCTGTCCACATCTACAGGCTCCTCCTGACACAGTATCTCCTAAGCACAGTCCCAACAGGTACCATTCACAGCCTTAAGGTGGGACCCGAACAGTGAATGCTTACTGGATACTAACAACTGTTGCCTTCTCTTCTGCTTGCTCACACGCCATTGTTTTAACAGTCAGCCAATCCATTCTACTCCATTCCTATGACAGAAGCAAGAGGGAGCCTTCCACAAAGAAAGTGGGAGTGAGTGGGAGACTGAGAAAGGAGAGGAGCACGCACATTGGAACTACTCTATTGATGTGAGAAACATGTCACAGAAGCTGAGGCTTGTTAAGCCAAAGATGATACAAATGTATCTCCATGTGTATTGCCAGGAACCAAAGCTTTGTGTAAATGTTGCGTATAGAAGGAAGGAGGGTGGGAAAGTGTGCACCTGTCTGGATTCATCCCTTCCCTTCATCCCTGACTTGCAGCTCCCTTGGGCCTGGGTGACTCCCTCACTGGGGTACATTTATCTGATGGTTGATTCTGCTGTAATGGGTTCTTCCTTTCCTTCCCCTATTGTTTCATGACATATGCTAACCCTCTTTTCCATCCCCTCTTTTTTCCATGGGAAAATACTATAAATGAATAAAGACACATTACTACTGTAAACCAAAGAAACGATCCATCATTCCAGAACTGTGGCACCTTTCTTCCTGTATCCTGAATCACAAGTCTTCACTATCCACAATCGCTTGGCAAGACAGAGTCAGCACCTTCTCTGTAGCCAGAAAGAAAAGTACCCAGTGATTTTTTTGTTCTGATTTCCCAAAAGCTACTGGGGATATTGGCATTAATTAGACAGAAAATGATTAGAACTAGAGACAGCTTTGTCATCAGGTATGCTAGTTAAGGTAACACTACACGCTATAACAGAAAAGCCCTGAAATCTCAGCAGTGTAAACACACAGGAGTTTATTTCTCATTCCCAGAAAGAATACATGTGGAGGGGGCAGCAGTGAGGGGAGGTGGGGAGAGGTACAAGCAAGAGCTCTGCTCCACACAGTCAATCATGCTGATGGAGGCTCTGGGTTAGTCACTCTTCAGAAACAGGATGGACCCCACACCCCAAATGTGTTTCAAACGTCAAGACAGATGATGCCATGCATGCACCAAGAAGTTATAAAAGGGTTTTTTGCTCACATAATAGGGCTTTCTAGGGAGTGCCGGGCAGGTTCCCAGGTAGGTCCAAAAATGCCTTGAGAGAGAGACAAGACGGGCAACTGGCTTGGGTTTTACGATGGTTAGGGGAAGGGATAGGGTTAAGGACCCCGGGTTCAGGCTTGGATTTGCACGGTTTGAACATCCTGCCAGTGCCAAAGAAGGAAGTGCTCAGGCTTCTTTTCAGCTTATGGGGCAGATGGGGTTAGAGGAGTGGTGGGCTTGAAAGCTGTCAACAAATACCAAAAACAGAGTCAGACTCCACTACACTTTGCTGCTGTCAATGCATGGCTTCCAAGGTTGCCCTAGATGTCAGCATGCATCCAGACAATAAGAAAAGCGGGATAATGGAGGATTGCACAGAAGGTCTCCCTAAGTCAGGCCTGGGGATGGTGGTCATGTTCCTTCTGCCCACATTCCACTGGCTAGAACCAAGTCCCCTAGATGCAAGAGGGGCTGGGAAATGTAACTGGCTGGGCAGTCACTTCCCAGCAACAACTACCAAAGGGGGAAGGAATCTTGAGTGTATAGTCAGCCTCTTATTCCACAACGGAATACAAGCAGCAGTTCATCCGGGTTTCGTGGGACCCAAAGCTTGAATAATTTGGAAGCTGTCTTCAAGAAAAAAATAAAAATTACAGATACCAAATAAGCAAAGGGTCCTTGCAAGTCAAGGCTCTGTTTCATTGTTGTTGTTGTTGTTTTGGTTTGGTTTTTGTTTTTTGTTTGTTTTTTGACAGCATCTCACTCCATTGTCCAGGCTGGAATGCAGCAGCACGAGCTCAGCTCACTGTAAGCTGCACTTCCCAGGTTCAAGCAATTCTCCTGCCTCAGCTGCCCGAGTAGCTGGGATTACAGGCACATGCCAGTATGCTCAGCTACTTTTTGTATTTTTAGTAGAGACAGTGTTTCATCGTGTGAGCCAGGCTGGTCTCAAACTCCTGACTTCAAGTGATCTACCCGCCTTGTCCTCCCAAAGTGCTGGGATTACAGGTGTGAGCCACTGCATCCGGCCACAAGTCAAGGCTCTGAAGTTCAGCATTCACTGGCTTCCCCATGAAAGCCTCGGGTTGTAAGTTATCACAGAATGAATCTAAAGAGGCATCACCAACCACTCTTCGTGTCCTATGAGGACAAATCAAGAAGAAAGGGGTGTGATTTCCAACGTGGCTACAGAACTCCTTCTTGGGAGTAAGTACATTCTGGGATTGGTGACTTCAGTTATAGAGTTCATGGAACTCTAGTCTAGATCCTATGAAAACAATTGCAGGTGTGCTATGAGAATTGGGAAAAATAATAGAGTTCTCTGTGCTCTGTTAGTGAAGACTGATGAAATGTTCTCTCTTTGCAATCACAATACCTAAAACAATTCCATCCCCTCAGTTTGTGCTCTATATGTGGCTATTCAGAGGTTTGGAGTCAGTACATCTTTTAAGTAAAAAGTTTGCAGGGGTGGAGCATGGCAAATATTATGATTTGGTGATCTATGATTTCAGAATGTTTGAGAAATAAACAAAAGTATCTTTTCGTGGGCCTCCAGCCCTGAGATTCTATGACTCAGAAATACCCTAGAATGCCCATGTCTCAACCTACTCTTCCATATGCCTGTTTAGGGACATGTGATATTAATATAAACACAGAGAGCAATTGGGACCCCATAAGAATTGTGACACTCCACTTCTCCTATAAGCATGAGGACCAAGTGACATACTCCTACACCCACAATAGGGTTGTGGCCCAGGGTTGTCCTCAGAATGGCTCATTGGAGGAGCAGGGGGTCTAAATATCTAGACAACAGCAGGCTTTACTATCCGGGTTTCAGCTCCACTCGGCTCCACTGAGTGAGAGCTTTTGGTATGTATCCTCATCTCCCTACATTCTCGTTATTATTTTCCTATTTCCTTGATCTTGTGCCACACAGAATACAATCATGCAAGCTTCCATTTGGGAAAAGTGGCATAAAATAAAATGCTAAATACAAACACATAGTAAAGTAAAAAAAAAAAAAACAAAAAACACAGAAATGTGTTTAAATGATGCCACTGTTGTGCCTAGACAGAGGCTGACTCATTTAAATGCCTTCTCAGAGCATCTTTTTTTTCTTTTCTTCTTTTTTTTTAGGGCACTGCCACCCTGGCTGGAGTGCAGTGGTGCTATCATAGCTTACTTCAGCCTTGAACTCCTGGTCTCAAGCAATCCTCCTGCCTCAGCTTCCTAAAGCACTGGGATTACAGAAATGAGCCATTGCACCTGGCCTCCAGGCATCTTTTAACTCTCAGTTTTGTCCATCCACTCATCCTATATTTACTGAGCATCATCTATGTGTTGGGCTTCATGACAAATGCCAGGATGTGCATCCATGGGTTCAACCCTACTCCGAGAGCAAGCTGTCTGCTGCTTGCCCCTTCCAGGCTGTACAAGCCTGTGGGCAATTTGTCTGCAGCAGCCCATACTTAGCCTGCTGGGACGGTGGGGTGAGGAATGAGATGGGCTGGAATGGTTAGTGTGGTTACCACCACAGGACCCACTGAGGGTAGAACAAGAGGAAATGGGCAGAAAGAGCAGGAGGGATCTGGGTTTGAAAGAGCGAAGCCTTCCCTCTATCAGGGCAAGGGGAGCTGTCTCAGCTGCTGGGGGGAGCTAAAGAAATGAGAGTGCCAACTAACCTCCACCAGGAGGGCTTCCCTGGATCTCACAGACTTCTGGGACCTGCTCCTGGCCCCAGCACGTGCTGCTGTCTCTACCACAGCCCTTGGCACTGACTCATACAGCGCCTTGTGTTTTTCTCCACGAAACTGTCAAGTCAGGGAGGTTCATCTTCTTTCTCTGCAAAGAGTACTGGATGCCAGCAGGTTCCCACCAACCTTCAACAAGTAGCTGAAAGCTGCTATGTGCCAGGCACTGGGATGTGTCCATGGATAAAAGAGACACAAATCCCTGCCCTTGTAGAGGTTACATGCCCGCCATTATAAACAAGTTATACAGATTTTTAGAAGGTGACCAAATCTATGGGAGAAAATTAAGTAGGATAACTATGTGTATGTACAGAGTAATTCAATAAAAACGATTTTTAAAAATAGAGCCATGAAGGGTTATAGAGAGTGCCCAGAGTGAGGAGTCAAAGGTGGGAGGGAAAATTGCAGTTCTAAATCAGACAATAAGGGTAGATGTCATTGAAAAAGTGACATGTGGCCGGGGGGCAGTGGCTCACGTCTGTAATTCCAGCACTTTGGGAGGCTGAGGCAGGTGGGTAACTTGAGGTCAGGAGTTCAAGACCAGCCTGGCCAACATGGTGAAACTCCGTCTCAACTAAAAAATACAAAAAAGTAGCCGGGCGTGGTGGCAGGTGCCTGTAATCCCAGCTACATGGGAGGCTGAGGGACAAGTCACTTGAACCCAGGAGGCGGAGGCTGTAGTGAGCCAAGGCTGTAGTGAGCCAAGGTCGTGCCACTACACTCCAGCCTGGGAGACGCAGCGAGACTCCCTCGAAAGAAAGAGAGAAAGAGAGAGAGAGAGAGAAAGGAAGGAGGGAGAGAGGGAGGGAGGGAGGGAGGGAGGGAAAGAAGGAAGGAAGGAAGGAAGGAAGGAAGGAAGGGAGAAAGAAAGAAAGAAGGAAGGGAGAGAAAGAAAAAAGAAGGAAGGAAAGAAAGGAAGAAAGAAAGAAAAAAAGGAGAAAGAAAGGAAGAAAGAAAGAAAAAGAAAGAAAAAGAAAGAAAAAAGAAAGAGAGAGAGAAAGAGAGAGAGAAAAGAAAAAGTCACATGTGAACAACACTCAAAATGAGTTTTGCTGATAACTGAGAAATGTTCCACTGCGAGGACCTGGAGGATGGAAAGTGGCTTCTACCGCACCCATCCAGCTCTGCAACTCCGTGAATTTTGCAGGTCCCTAAGTTGTGGCTTGGCCTTGAGCCTCTCTGAGCTTCAAATGCCTTCACTGCCTCCCGTTTGCCTTTGGGAGGTGTCCCAAGGAGGCGATAAACCTCCATTGAACCCCAGGGTCCTGTACTACAAAGGATTGTTTCCTAGGTACTTAATCAAGCTGAGCCTCAGTTTACAAATCTATAAAATGGGGATAATTATTTCACTTCTTATGGAGTCACTGGAGATCAAAAATCCGAAAGAAAAGAAAGAGTCACAAGGCGGAACTGGCAGTCTCTGAACTGAAGCTGAGAGGCTCTTCCTAGGGCTTTAATTTAGGAACTGGGCTAAAGGTTAACACTGATCCGCTATCTCATTCTCACAACAGCACTATGACAAAGATGCTCTTAAATCACTGTTTTTACTAATGGGGGAATTGAGGCATACAAACACTGAGGGCTCTGAGCTGCCTAGTGCTAGAGCAAGACCATGAATCCAGAACTGTAGGAGTCCGGGGTTCCAGCCTACACACCACACAACCTCTCTTGATTCTCTCAAGCCGAATTTTCTTTGGTGGTGTGAGCAGGAAGAGCCAGGTTCTAAAACCTAAACTAGACACCGCTGTTCTCACATTTCCTCCCAATCAGCCCTAATCTCTGTGGCCTCCTTTGCTGGGATACAACCCAGCGGTTTTCTCGGCCGGATTCTTATAAGAGAACGATTCCCCCCAAAGCTGAGGGCCTGATTAATCTGGGCGACTGTGGGAGGGAGAGAAGGGGAGGCATTCTCAGAACTGGGGCCTAGCCTGGGGCTGGCGGGCTCCACTTTCAGCACATTCTAGAGACCATGGGTATGGGGGTTTTGAGAGAAACCTGTGACTCACCGTGCCTCTCATGGTCTGTTTCACTCGGAGGCTCACTGTCTTCCCATCATCCTCCCTCAGCCCCCACCGCCAACTCTGCGCGGCTGCCAGCACCCCTCAGTGACCCACCCACCTACTTCTGCTACCTCCCAGCAAGCCTACAGCTCAGCAGGGCAGGGGTTCCTCTCTGCGGGGCTAGAGAGCCACAAATCCACTGGGTCTGAACGTCCCTGCAGCAGACCCTTGTAGCAGCCTCCCTTCTCAACGAAAGCCACACAGCGTTAATCACCTTTAACCCAAAAAAAGGAGTCCAGGGCCAGACTAGGGAATTAACAGTAACAACTGCCACTCTTATAAAAAGGGCACGTGTGAGGGGATAGAGAACTCAGGAGATGATGGAGCAGGGAAGGGGCAGGAAAACAGGCTTCTTGACTCCTAAATGCAGTTTCCTAAGTTAAATCAACCTGCTCACACCAGTACGATGGTGGCTACAGTACGCACTACATAATACATGATAATAATGAGTGCTAACTATGTGCCACGCTAAGGCTTTTCCATAATTGTTTAAATGATTTAACTATGCTAAGTCTTTCATATGACTTTTTTTACCTGATTTGTCATTTGGTCTTCACCACCTTCTAAGGTTGATGATAATACCATAGTCTAGATTTTCCAAGCAGATGCCAAAACAGGGTTACACATACAAGGGTTCAGTTAGGGGAAATTTCTTTATGAGAGAAAATACGGAGTGTGAAGCGAGGCTGGGGAACCACCAGACAGTGTGTGACCCCACTAAGGAAAGAGAGAAAGGAGGATGCGCACAAGGGCCCCAGGCACAAGTGTCTATGCAGTTGCCAGGGGCGAAGCTGGCCATCCTTTGAGTCCTGGTTCTCCCAGGAATGGTTGTGCCTTTGCATCCCTGTTGTGCTGTCACTGGGAGCAGGAGGAAGGAAGTGTGGCCTCCACACAAATGAGACAATGAATTTCAGAGCGTAGTAGCTGGGGTCCTTGGACAATTAAGCTCCCCATAATAGGAGGCCTGTGGGGCACATGTCCATGGGTGCCTCAATAATAATTCTCATTTTACTGGGTTGACAAGCTGAGGCTCAGGGAGGACAAGTCATCTGCTCATAGTTGGGACCCAGCTTAGAGTAACACCAAAGATTTATCTTGTGCCATATGCAACTGAGCTACTGACCACCATATCCCAAGCCATCCCCAAGACTGATGCCTCAGATTCGGTACCCAGCAGAGGGCTGGGCACACAATCAGTGTCACATTGGGAGGGAATGTGGCTGAGCTCCTGTCTAGTGAGCTCCTATATAGTGGGACCTGCATGTGTCCTGTGTGCTCCACAACACCTACGTCCCTGAGTCAAAGCCGTCTCCTCCTCCCTGCTATTCCTAACCAGAGGGGTGCCTCCTTCGTAACTTCCCACAGCACTCTGGGCCTCTCTTACAGCACCCACTAGAGTCGGCCTTATGTCACTTATGTTATGTGCACACCTGTCATCCCCCACAGGCATTTGCATGCCAGTCAGAGAAGTAGGTAGCCCGGTCAAGATCAAACACCAGGAGGCCGAACAAGGCTGAACCTCAGATTTTTGTCTTTGAGCCATTCTGCCTACACGCCCAAAATGTATGCAAATAACCATAATTGAGTGAGCAGGGCCACTGATGTGGGGAGATGTTGAAGGAATCCCCTAAACCCCTCTATATCTGACTTTTCCACTCACCCACAATGTGACCGAAGGTCTACATCTCTCAGTTTTGGGAAGTGCTACAAATGCCCTTTTACTCTCGGCTGACTGACTCTATCCCCAGATTTGCTGCTGACAGCAAACCCTTTCATAAAGCTCTCACTTGGAAAGCAATATGCAAAGTGCATTCATTCATAAATCAATACCGTCTTTTTGACGGTCCCTATCAAAAACTAAAATGTGTATACCCTTAAATCTTGCCATTCCACTACTAGGGATCTCTACTACAGAAATCCTTACACATGTGCTCAAATATACTGTACAAGATATTTGTGAGATCTATATAAACAGTAGAAAAAGGGGGGCAGGTAGTCAGTCCTTCAGTGCAAATGAGGTTAAAAGACAAATAAAGAAAAGAGGCGGGGAAATATCCATCCATAGCAGATAAATTGTGGCACATCATATTATAAAATTCTCTGCAACCATTTAAAAAAAGAATGATAGTTCTATGAGTTTGGTCATGGAAATTCATAAGATATGCTAAATGAAGAAAGCAAGTTCCATGTTGTTTAATGGGTATGAAAAAGTTCTGTCAGTTGCACAACAATGTGAACATACTGGTGAAGTGTACAGTTAAAATGTTTAAGATGGTAAATTTTCAGTTAAGTGTATTTTATCACAATTTTTTAAAAGCAGCTTGCAGAACAATATGTCTAATGATTCCATTTATACTTGTTATAACTGTCAAAGAAATTTCTCAGTTGTGCTTATAAGTATATTTGTATCTAGATAAATTAACAGAAACTTTTTGGATAAAAATTTCAAAAAAAAATAAAGCCATTCAATGAAGTTATTTCTGGAGAGGGAATTGGCATCACAGAGGTGGAGAGATTATAAAGAGAAAGGTTCACACCTCACTCTGTATGTCTGTATATGTATATATAATGTCTTGTTTGAGTTACTAAAATTACTTGTGTTAATTTTCCTTTAGATGCATTCATCCACCCAACAGATACTAAGCATCTACCCTGAGTAAGCTGTCATTTTCAGAGCCTGAAATAAGCCAATCAGACTGAATTTCTCCTCTACCCTTTCTCTTCCTTGCACATGGCTCAAAGAACGCCTGGCTGTCATCCTTCCCCTCCTGCCCTCAACCCTCCTGTGGGTGGGTAGGGCTAGAGTCTCACTATGAGGACCATTTCCTTAGAATAGGTTTGTGACCAGAAAAGGAGACAGCTGAGTGCCAGAAAACCAAAGGCCCCTCTAGGTCTTACTACAAATGCCAGGTCTCTCTGCACCACAGACTCCATCTAACCAAGGTCTTGGTCTTAAGACTTAGATGAGATCGTGGTTTCTTTAAAAAGTAAATCTTTGACTGGTGAATTCAGAACCACATGTCTCCAAATCAGAGGGTAAGGGCTGAGAGAACTCAGCTCATTCTGAAACTTGAGGCCTTATTACCCCAAGAGGTAGTAGCTGTTTGAGGAACAAGAGACCCACAGCTGCCTGGACAGAGGAAGGAGCAAGATCACGTTTCACACACTCAGACAGCAGTAGTCAGAGCTAGTAACTGCCCTGGGCTAGGACCACAGCCACCCAGACAGGATGCTCATTTGCATAAACTTGTACAGATACTGTACATATCAGCTTCCTGGGAACACTACTATTCTAGGATCAGAGAGGTTGAGACTAGTATTTGGTCACACAGGACCTCAGAGACACCACCAAAACCAAGGGGTGGGGGAGGACTTAGGAAGGGAGGAGGACTCGTGAGCAGGGAAAGGGGAAAATCAATCCTGGTATTTCACTTGCAAATCCTGGCAGGGGTGTGGGATGGTGGTAGGAAACTTTACTGTCCCTGAGAGCAAGAAAGTTATGCAAACAAATGCATTTGCATGGCAGCCCTGGTCCCTAAAAATGACTTATCATACACAGGTTCCACCACCTCGGCAGCCCCACCTGAAATCCTGCAGGCTTGACAGCCAAAAGACTTCCTGGCCAGAGGCTCTGGGCAGTAACTTACCTTCCAGGCAACTATGACTCCCTCTAGAGGAGACAAGTAAATTCCTAGGTAATCCTGGGTTCCAGATGGCGGTGTGTTAAAAATGGAAAGGGTGGATGCCAAGTATATTGACATTTTTGTGTGTGAGTGCCAAGGAGGCTCCCAAGGGCTCCACTTTCAAACTGAGTGGAGTAAGAACCATGAAGACAAAGAGATGAGAAAGGCTTTTTGGTGGCAGAGGAAAGAGGGACAAGGAAGCCCCCAACAATCCTACTCTTCCAGGAGGGCTCCCAATTTCATGTAATGTCAATGATTCATAAAGTGCCTGACTACAAAAGATCTAAGTTTAAGGGGTACCACTGTAACACTTTTTAAAAAATTAATGAATTGGGTGAAATGTGGCAAAATCCCCATCAGACCACATCCCCAAATTTTGGTTTTTGGGGAGCAAACATCATTTATGAAGGGAATCCAAGTTGGAGGGGCTGGAAAGGGAAAATGGACAGAAAATACCAAGGGCACCCCACAGAGGGGCATAAATCAGATTTCTGTGAGCAGAAGCCATGAGGGGTCAAAGGTCAAGCTAACGAGACGAGCAGACAGCAGTTCAGACCAAAAGACAGGAGGGGTGAACCTGTTGGAGAAGAAAGGATCTAGCTATTGCAGAGAGAAGTAAGAGTAGAAATGCAATGGGGAAATCTCCATCATGCCGTTCCATTTTCTACCATCAAAACTGTCAGTCAGGTTCCAGCTCCAAGGGCTGCTAGGAAGCTCTCCTGGGTCTCTAACAGAACAGCTCCATCTTATGCACCCCAATCACCTCTGCTCTCGTTTTGGAGAGCATCAGCTCTCCTTCTGTTACAACAACACCCGCCACTCCTCTACACTGAGCTCCACAAAGGCTAGACCCACTTCTGGAGTCATCTGTGTGTCTACAAAGTCCTGAGCACTGGGCGTGACACAGAGGAGGTGCTCAACATGAGGTGAATGTTGAAAATGGCATTTTTACTCTTGGATAGTGGCTGAAGGTCTTCTTTTTAAAGAGCAGCCTAGGCTGAAAAGGCCAAGGCACTGACCTGTCTGAATGGTGGCCCAGAGCCCGTGGGCAGTCCTATCTTTCCACATATGAGTTGCGCTTTCCCCACCTTTCAAAGTCTTGGCACAGCCTCATTTAATCCTCACATGCCTGGGTGAGGGAGGACTGAAATCCTCCCCAACAAGGCATGGATGTGAGGTCTTCGTCCAGAGGACGAGGATCCAGGGTGTGGTTTGCTTTTTTGTTTTGGTTTTTTCACCTCACTCATGGTCATCTCAAAACCTGTGGGCAGCTGCCCTATGCCACCGGGGCTTGGATGACACATTGTTCACAGTCTGGAACAGCCCCTAATGTGTCCAGGCCTGTGGGTACAGGGAAAGGAAAGACAAAGTCACTTGCTTCTGCACACAGGCATTTTGTATCTCCCCAACTAGGTTCTCAAGGGCAGGAACTGGGCCCTACACTTCATTTGTTTCTCCCAAAGCACAGCATACACCAAGTGCCTGGATTATCTAGTGGTCGAGTATGCTGGGGAACCACACTGTTCTGACTGCGTGGAGGGAGGCGACAGGGAGATGAAGTCAGCAAAAGGACCCAGGGGTGGCTGGAGCCCCTAAATGTAGGCGTCCAGAGACAGAGGCCGAAAGGAGTTGCATTCTCAGGGCTGAGGATGCAGTGGCTGCCCCTCAAAGCCTCCCCTGTCCCCACTCTGCCCCACCTGGGGATCGCCCAGAGGGTTTGTTTATATTCACCAGTAAGTGGGCCAGCCACTTTCCCCAGCCTCACCACCCTCACCCTCCTCCCTTGAATAACTGAATTTCCTTCACACCCTGAGCAGGCCCGACCTACCCGACCTACCTGCTACCCACTGTACCCACTCGTCACTCACAGCCTCCTGCATTTCCTGTCTCCAACCCAGTCAAAGGAAAACCCCAAATTTACTGTTATTGTTTACCAACCCAACTACCTGCTCACCCCAAGGCACAGAGACCCTCCCTGAAGCTCAGGGCAGGAACATGGACCAGGCCTAGGCCACTGACTCAACTCCAAGCCTGGGGCTCCCTGTACCCCTACTGCTGAGCAGCTCACTGAGGGGTGGGACCCTCCTGGTGATAAAGGCCACCTGGCAGCTGGCATTTTAGGAGGCATTTAAATCCACCATCTAGGCTGGGCACAGTGGCTCATGCCTGTAAGCCCAGCACTTTGGGAGGCCGAGGCAGGTAGATCACCTGAGGTCAGGAGTTCGAGACCAGCCTGGCCAACATGGTGAAACCCCATCTCTACTAAAAATACAAAAATTAGCTGGGCATGGTGGTACGCACCTGTAATCCCAGCTACTCAGGAGGCTGAGGCAAGGGAATTGCTTGAACCTGGGAGGCGGAGGTTGCAGTGAGCCAAGATCACACAATGCACTCCAGCATGGGTGATAGAGTAAGACTCTGTCTCAAATAAATCAATCAGTCCACCATCCCACTGAATTCCTTAAAACAGCCACGGGCCTAGGACTATCACCCTCCTTCCATAGCAAAGAAAACTAGACCTTCCTCAGTGGAGCGGAATCCAGCCTCATATCTCCTCTCCTCCCCACCCCCTCTGCACTCCCTTACCAAGAAGACATCCACGTGCTTTGTTAAAAGAAGCTCTAAACTTGGAAACAGGAGATCCAGGTCAGAATCCCTGACTAGCTGTGTGACGCTGAGCGAATCCCTTTACTCCTCTGAGCTGGAGTTTCTTATAAGTAAGCTGGAGACGAGACTGACTACCTCAGAGGGTTCTGATGATGAAGAGATGGAGGGGAAGAGCCCAGCATCGGTGCCTGAGGGGCCCAGGAGTGTCTGTAGGTCTTTACATCTCACACCACTTAAGGGTGTTCAAGAAGCACACCTGCTCCTGAACTCATGCAAGTCAGCATCTGCCCTTAGGGACAAAAGTTTCCATTGCCATCCCACCCAGGCATTTAGCAGAGGTGTTAAGTTCTCCCTAGAAACAGGGACTCGCAGGGCCATGCCAGCATGGAAGGTCAAGGGCATGGGCATGGGGGGTGGAAAGGTGTGGTGAGACCCCACTAACCACGCCAGACCCCTCCTGGCCCTTTGCCCCAGCCATTTTCCCTGAAAGCCAACCCCAGGCTGAATCCTTGCTGACCACAGAAGCATCCTCCTGAACTGGGCTGAGTCAGGGAAGGAAGCAAAACACAAGGGCCAACATTGGGCACAAGCACAAGAAGGCTGTGAGATGGGCTTCTGTGGCAGAATCTTGGCCCCTAGTGATACCCACGTCTTGGTCCCAGACTGTGGCTATGTTCCCTTACATGGCAAAGGGGACTCTGCAGATGGGATTACAGTTAAGAGCCCTGCAATGGGGCGATCATCCTAGATTATCTGGGTGGGCTCAATCTTATCACACCAGCTGGGTCAGAGATGTGACCACAGAAGGATCAGAAAAATGCACGGTTGCAGTTGAAGATTGAGAAAGGGGTCCATGACCCAAGGAATGCAGGAAGCCTCCAGAACTGGAAAAGGCAAGGAAACAGCCTCCAAAGAGGAATGCAGCCCTGCTGAGACCTGGACTCCAGCCAGCCTAGCAAGACCCTATCACGTTCCTGACCTACAGAACAGGAACATCATAAATCTGTGTTGTTTTAAGCCATAAAATTAATATGGCAGAAGTTTTGTTAACAGGAAACTAATGCAGCTTCTAAAGATAGCAGAACTCTGACAACTTCCTCTCCTTCTCTCCCTCACTCCCTCCTACCACCTCTCATTCCTCCTTCTCGGGTTATTGCTTCTAACACCTTCATAAGTGCAGACAAAATAAATGGATTTCTCTGAAAGGAAACCCCCATGCTGCTTTGTTTTGAGCTGTGATTTTAGAGTGATGAGTAGTGTCTCAAGGCAAGAATCAACTTCAGCAACCATTGTCATGAAGGGGAGGTCCAGGGCCTGATGTACCCGTGAGCTGACAGTGGAGACACGGTCCCTCTGGCAGCAGAGGGGACAAGCAGGTCTCTCCTCCAGCGGGAAGGGGGATCTGATTGCCAATCCCACCACGCAGTTGCAGCACATTATCCCGCCTTCTCAGTCACTTTCCTCACACATAAAACAGCAATCAGCAGCCACCCTATACTGTCTCTCGCTGGCAGCTCTGAGGGTCACGTAAGAAAATGCGGGTGACACAGTGAAGGATATGCTGTTTTCCCATCTGACCCGGAGGGAGTGCAATGGGGCAGGTAGCCCAGTTTCCACTTTAGGCTCTGCTGTAGGTCAAGTTATCACGTGGCCCCAGCTCTGGGCTTCAGTCTTCTCATCTGTGCACTGAGAATGGGCCACAGGAATCCGGAGCTCTCTTCTAGCTCCGAGGTAGAGCATTTGGTTTCTACCTGACCCCTATCACCGCCTCCTGGAGAGTGCCGGTATTACACTAACCTGCTCCCCTGGTATCTTTTCCAGGATTTCAACAAAATTCACCAGCACCCCGTCTTCCCTGGACCCTATACCAGTCGGCTTTCACAAGCTAAAGGTGCCAGCACCTGGTGGTGGCTATATAGGTCAATGAATCATATGCCAAAAAGAGCCTGGCTCCTGACGCTGCATTTGGCAAAAGATGATGGGCTTGTACCCTCCCTGTCCTGCTTTGAGGAGCCCTACACACATCCTGCCCAGGTCCTCACCAACGAGGTGCTGGCTCCTGCTCGCCCAGGGGGCCCTCTGCTCCTCTCCCAGGACCCCCAACCCACACCCCCACCACCCAACAAAACCCCTCTGCACACAGAGGCATTGGGGGCTAGCGCCTGAGCCCCAGGAAGAAAGAGAAAGAAAAACTCTCAACTATTAAATCTGTTTAGTAAAGACAATTTCGCTCATACAAAACAACAGTTTACAACAATCGAGTGCTGGACACACCATCTGAGACAAGGGAGGCGCTGCAGGCACCCAGCACCTTCCCCGGTGCACAAAGACGACCCTGGGTGCCCCTCCACCACCTGCCCCTGAGGGAGAGGAAAGGTGAAGTATTCCTGCCACCTCTCCCTCCAAGGGAAGGGGGAGTGGGGGGCCATGGCACAGAGAGCCTACCCCAGCTGCTCCTCATCTGTGCTGGGGGAGGCCCCTCCCTTCACCGGCCCTGAAGCTGAGTTGTTTGGGGTGATAGCAAATGGCTGATGGGCAAGGGGGCAAAGTCGGGACATCTTTGGTGCAAAGACTCCCCCTGACCCACCAGGCCACACAATGGAAATCTGAGGGAAGACCTCAAAAATGGCCCTGTCTTTGCCCACAAGGGGTAGCTGGCTGACGCCCCAGAACCCAGGAGAAACACAGGAAATGCAAAAGCTTTGTCAACAGAAGCTGCCCAGGCTCACCCACATGAGCTGGGCGGCGGCCCATGGAGAAATGGCTAAAAATTTAAGGAAAATAAACAAAAATGGGTTAATAATGGCAAGAAGGGGAAGTAGAGAGGTCATTCAGTAGATAAGTGCCTCAGAGGACCTAGGACCAGCACTAAGTAGGGGGAAGGGGGCCCTGGGGCTGGGGGTCCAGTCTTCCTGATCGCTGTGCCAGTGCCTGGTCACTCCTCTCTGCCTCCCGGAACCCAGCGAACAGAGACAGGCCACAGAGGGCCTGGTTCAGAATCTGGATGGGCTTCCCAGGCACTTTGGCAGGCTCAGTATGGGCAGGACAGACCCCAAGAAGGGAGAAGGTTCCTAAGCCCCAGCAGGGCCGTCTCCCTCTGCAGCCCTGCCTGCCCCTGGCCCCTCAAATGCACGATCCCAGGCACAGATCTGCGCACTTATACACACATGTGCACACACACACACACACACTCACTCCTTTTTGTCTGGCACACTGGAGATGTCTGAGGGCTCCGAGAGAGGAGGTGCATGGCATCCTCCTCCAAGGTGGCCTTGAGCTCCCAGAATGCCTGAGCCAGCGGGGACGACCCCAGGCTGTTGTGGAGAAACAGGGAGGGCAGATGGGACAACACAGGGACAATCCCTATGACAGTTTCCACAAATACCCTCTAACAAACCACAAGCCTTTGCAGTATCCAGAGAGGAAGGCGTCTGGTGGAGAGGAGGAGTGGGGCAAGGACAACAAAAGAGGTTTCATAAAAACTCTAAGTCAAATTACTGATAAAATTGCAAAATGAGCACAGGTTCAAGAGCACCTTGCTCACTTCTCTCCATAGCCTCCCAACCTCCCAACCTCTCCCACTCTGGGGTGGCCAGAACCAAGGCAGAATTCAGCCACTGACGCAGTTCCAGGCTCCATGCAGCTGAGAAGGAGAGGAGGCGGATGTGGACAGTTCTGTGTCTCTTCGTTTAAAAAATATATTCCTGTAGAGAGTTATTGCTTGTCCTCCCGCGGGCAGGAGGGCGTGGTGGCTCAGTGGGCCAAGGCCGCAGCCTCCAGGGCCCGAGCTTTCTTCCGCCTCTTCAGCAGCAGAGGGTTGGATGCATCTTCAATCTTTTTTATCTTGATCTGCTCGTAGTCAACGCGCATTGTGGCCAAAGCACTGGTCATCTCCTCCTGGGGGCACAGCAGCACCAGGAAGGGTACAGAGAGAGCCAGAAGACAGGAAGGAGAGACAGCAGAAGAGAGATGTAAGAGCAGAAGAGAGACGTGAGAGACAGAGACAACAAGAGCAGGGTGAGGGCGGCGGGGGTGGGAGCAGAGAGAGAAGACGGGCTGCTTAGCGGTCCACGCTAACAACGGCAGCCTCATCCCAGCGCTGAGCAGCAGAGAGCTTGGCTACAGCACTGCTGCTGTTCCTTGAGAGCCCCCACTGACCCCGCAGGAAAGGAGGAAGAGCCCTGGGCCAGGAGTCAGGAAACCTGGGTCCGGTCTGCCCCAACCAGTCACCAGCTGCGTGACCTTGAGCAGACTGTCCATCCCCCCGCCCCGGGGCCTCAGTTTCTCTTCTGCAAAATGAGAACATTATACCAGATGGTCTTTAAGGTCCCGTTAGAGACCCAGGGAGTAAAGGGATTCTAAGAAACAGTCCTGAGTTTGGACAGGAACACAGAATTCTCTGCTCACAACCTAGTCAGCCAAGTGGCCTGGCTGCTGTTCTTGTAATGAAGACACCCCTGGGATGAAAGAGGCAGAATCAAGCTCTCCCCTACCAGCACCATGCCTCACACCTGGGCAATCCCCGCAAGCCGCCCACCCCACCCGGAGCCCCTCTCGGCCAGTGGTGCCCCTCACCTTGACATCCTCCCACCGCTCCTTGTCCTCCTTCAGGACCCGGCTGGTGTGCAGTGGGGTTTGAGGGACCTTCGTCGATTGCTGAGAAGACAGAAAAGGGGTCCGAGTGAAAGCCTGAGGTGGGCAGGGTCCTAAGACTCTGTCCTGTGGAATAGTCCCATGGGACCCAAGGTTCCCCAGCCTGCCGAGCTTACCATGATCCAGGGGTGGTTCATAAACTCGGTGATGGTCATTCTCTGGGTGGGCTCTGTTTTCAGCAGGTTCCGAATGAGCATCTTCACTGTGGGACGGGGCAGGGGGCAGTGACAGCTCAGGGGCCACTCTCGCTGGCCTGCTCCTTTCCCCAGTTTTTATGGGGAAACCAGATTCAAAGAGGGGTTGCATGGAGGCAGGCTGCCTGAACAACTAGCCCCAAGGACCATGACGGCTCTACCACTTGATAGGCCCTGCACAGCCCCACAGCCTTGGCCCTGCCACCGGCCCTCCACACAGGCAAAATGAGGCAGGACGCACCCCGCAGGCGTGGGCACAGGTGTTAACCCACAGTTACACCAGGTACATGAGATGGAGGCCCATACACACACACACATACACACACACAGAGGCTCTTCCCCTTGTCCTGAAAGCCTGGGTTCTTACCTTCCTCTGATACTTCTGACCATTCTGGGTTGGGAAATTCATACTGGCCCATTCGGATGCGAGTCTTCATGCCCGGAGAGATGGCAAGGCCGTGGTTGGAGTAGAAGGGGGGATACCCACACAGCCTGCATCAACAGGAGGAAGGAAGTGGGAGACACAACAGCTGTCACTTAGGGGCTCTGCACCAGGAACAGGATGAGAAACAGGCTCTTCTCCTTGTAAAGGTCACAGAGAAATCAGGGCTCATTGACATAGGCACAACATACGAAGCCAAGGACGGGGCCCAGGAATCCAGCATAGCAAGTATCTAAGGCGCACATTTTCCAGTCCATGAGCTGGTTTACACCCGCCACTTAGCTATAGGAACTGAGAGAAGGGGCACGCAGGGGACCTCCCCTGTAGAAAGAGGAATGCTAACGTCTGCCTCTTCCTCTTGTCCTGGAGAAGTACTGGCTGCCCTGACTCCCTGCCCCACCCAGCCCCCTCCCCAGCACACTCACAGGATGTACATGATGACACCCAGGGACCACATGTCACAGGACTTGTCATACTTCTCTGGACCCAGCACTTCTGGAGCTGCAAACCAAAGGTCAACATGGGTGGGCCAGCCCTCAGAATCCTGTGATCCACTCAGTTTCTCTGCGAAAGATGCTCCCCATCCCAACCTTTCAGCCTATCATGAGGTGGCAGCAGCTGGGGTGCAGAAGGAAGAGCCGAAGCCCAGCCCAGGGACTGGAACAGAACACCCTCCTCCACAAGAAACCCTGGAACTGGGATCTTAAGATTTTAAAGATCCTGAACTGCACGAGACTTTCAGACCTATGCCGTCCATTTAATTTCACAGATGCTCTGAACACGCTTTGAAAGCTTTTTCCATGCCAATCAGCTGAGGCTCCAGAACAAGACCTGGGTCCAGATTCCAATGAGAATCTGATGGAAACCATGGCTCTTCTCAGAAAGATCCTGGCAGATCCTTTCCTACAATTCCTCCACTGTAGCTTCGCTCTGACAAGCCCTACTTCTCAGCAGGTCCCAGCAGAACCCGCACCAGAAGGGGCCACACAGACACAACTCTCCTAGGATTTGCGGCGCCCCCCGACAGTCAAGAGGAGGGGCTGAGAAAAGTTCTGAGAAAAGACTAGGTCCCTGGGCCCCTTGGGGACTTACCCACATAGTATGGCGTATAACAAGGAGTGGTCAAAGAGTTGTGGCTGGTGGTTTCCTTGGCAAAGCCAAAGTCAGTGAGTTTCAGGATGGCGTTGGGCCTTTTGGAGGTGTATAAGAGATTCTCAGGCTACAGAAAGAGAGACAGAAAAATAGCAACCCTGCTGGACCTGGGAGGGGCTATCAGAAACAAAAGCGTGCTGGTTCCTTCCTTCCTCTGCTCATCCAGCAACCATTTGCCTATCCCGGGCACTGCCCACCACAAGGAGTGGCAGCTCTCTATGGGTGTCTGCCCAGCCCACGCACTGCCCATCACAAGGAGTGGCAGCTCTCTATGGGCAAGTGCCTGCCTCTGCAGGGTTTCCAGAGTGCCTGGAGATAAGAGAGTGACACACAGAACCCACAGTAAACACCACAGGGACAGAGAAACCAACAGTGTGACTGGGGGGTTCTGCCTGAGGAGAACCACAGGGCTGAGTGGGGTCAGAGAATGCTTCACTACTGGGTTTATGAGTTTGCCCACGGGCAGAGAGGGCAAGGCCCTACAGGGCAGAGAATGGCATGCTCAGGAACCAGGCAGCAAGGACGCCGGGTGGCCTGGCAACCATCCCTGGAGTGGCCATGGCCACCCTGTTGCCCCCACAGCACTCGGGCTCAGGGCTGTGAACAGTTGGCACCTTGACATCCCGATGGGCAATGTTGATTGAGTGCAGATACTGGATGGCCTCACCGATGCTCTTCATGATTTCGGATGCCTCTGTAGAAGGGAGGGAAGAGAGAGTGGGAAAGAAAGTCACAAGGACATGTCATTAGGCTTGAAAATCCAGTGCACCAGTCCCACCTCTGTGTAGCCTGAGGCTCCCCAAGCCACCACCCACCCCAGAAACAAAGCCACCAGGAGCTGCCCTGGTCAGCTGAGGCAGCCCTTGCAGTGTGCTGGAGGGGACAGCAGCCTCAACACCCTTCCCCTAGAGCAGGCACTGCAGAGGCCTCCTTCACACCCCCACTGCCCTGCCTGCCTGCACCTGTTCCCACAACAGACCCTTTCTACCTCTTTCTGTGAACGCCTGGTCTCCTCGGTCCTGGATTCGGCTAAAGAGTTCTCCACCGTCCAAACTGAAATGAAGCCACAGTGAGATCCGGAGAACACAATAGCCCGCCGCCACTCTCTACTGACCCCCGAAAAATCAAGGGTTTACATTCCAGGCTTCAGGCCCATCCCTGGGCTGTCCTCAGAGGGCAAGGTGCCTGAGTGAGGAGAGGGGACAGGCTGGGCCGGACCCGAACAGTGGCTGCTTACCATTCCATGACAATCAGCAGGCACTTCCTCCCTGCGTACAGATTCTCGTACACATCCACGATCCGTACAATGTGCGGGCACTGGGAGGCCCGCCAGTGCAGCTCCACCTCCCTGCGGGCCTTGGGGCAGTCCTGAAGCATCTGCAGGCCAAACAGCTTCCTGAGTGCGCTGTCACATGGCCCTGCTCTAAGCCCCCGGCCCACATGCCCTGACGTTGCCACCGACACACCACAAACCCCCTACTCCTGCTGGCCTTCCCTACCAGCCCCCCTGGCACATTTCCTGAGGCCTCTGCATTTCCTTATCTGCTCTATACGAAATCTCACGATGACTCTTTTGGGGCCTTGACAGCTACACTGAGATCAGCCCTCGGGCCATTCAGTCCAGCTTAGGCCTGTCTCCAGCTTAGGCCATGAAGTCTACTCTAGAAGGCAAGCAGCACTCAGGTACTGGGAAGCAGGGGGTGAAGGGGCTTCAGGAAGAAAGGCCGACTAAGAAAAACCAATACAGTATGGGAAAGGCGGCTAGAGAGAAGAGACATAGGAAAAGGCACCTCCTCAATTACTCAGACCCAGCACAACAAATCCAGAGTAATGTTCTCTCTACCTCTGTGGCTGACTTCAACCAGGCAACAGATGGCCTTCGAAGTCAGCTAGATGCCGATTTGAATCCAGTTATTACTAGATTTCCAAGCTTGAGCAAGTTACTTAACTCACTGAACCTCGTTGATACCCCTTCTCCCTGGACCAGTTGGCTGGGGGTATTAAAGAAGGCTGGCTTCTCACCAGCCTCAGGGGTTCAATCTTGACTTGTCTAAGCCAGTCTCATTAATTCCAGTCCCTTTGCTAGTGACTGGCTTGGGAACGAGCCTACAACCCAACTGGCCAAGAATCTAGTAAGAAATCTGCTAAGAGGCTTCTTAAAGGGAGCACAAGAAACCTACATCTCTCTCCTGTATATGGTACCTGGGACCATGACAATCACATCATTACCAGTAAGGGGGGCCTAAGAGGATAAACCAATGCACCAAGGAAAGCAACCAGGAGAGATGGCAACTACCTGGATCCTTGCTGACATCACCAGGGGTCCCTCAGGACTTATTTTTGACAAGATAATAAACTCTTCTTACTGTTTAAGCTGCTTTTCGTGAAATTTTTTATTGCCTGGAGCCAAAATCATCCTGATCTACCATTCCTTTGTAAAGTGGGGATGGATAATGGCTTCTGTTTCACATATTTGTTGTGAGGATTAAGTGAAATATTTCCACAAAGCACCTCACAGAGTGTCTGACATATATGCTCACTAATAGCTGTCATTTTTATCACCAACTGTCTGCTAAGTGCAAGCACAGGTGCCAAAATAATTAAGACAACGACACTCACAGACTTAGCATCTTCATGGGAAGTCAAGATGAGCCCTATATAGTCTACACTCCAACTGCTTTGGACATTCAGAGGACTGGGGTGTCCAAGAGACAGGCTAGGAAGGAAATGGACAGGCAGAGGGAAGGCATGCAGGCAGAGGGGAACGTGGCCAGCAGGTGCTGACTGACTGAGATGGAGTGGAGCTGGGGTGATACAGCAGGGAGGCCTAAGAACCTGCTAGAAAGTATCTGAAGCTTGCAAATAAGATCAGATGGCCACGATGGAGCCAGCTTGCAGGGGGCAGGGAAGGGCAAATGAGCATTTCCAACAAGAAAGCTGGCATACATTCATGCTATGGCCCATGGTATGTTGGGTTTTTCCTAACTGTACATTTGCCATTTTACAGGATGAGGAAGCTGAGGCTCAGGAAAGTAGCATGCCCAAGGCTAAGTTTCTGAGAAAAGGCAGAGCCAAGGTTGGAATCCAGGCCTGGTAGATTCCAAAGACCAAGGCTTTCCACCACACCACCCAGTTTTTAGAGGAGGCTGGAAGCCAAGATTTCTCTGACTGACTTTGCAGAGGCAATTCCCCAAACAGGTGTCTAGAAGGAATCAATGACTAGATACCATGGAGTAACAGGTGGCTGGAGCCAATCGTTGCAGGAGGCAAGGTTCCCATGAGGTCACACTGCCACCTTGTGGCCATATGAGGACACGGCATGGGTCTTGAGTTCTGCCACCTTCGGGTTTTTTTGTTGTTTGTTTTTGGGACCAGGTCTTGCTCTGTTGCCCAGGCTGGAGTCCAATGACACAATCTTGGCCCACTGCAACCTCCACTTCCCAGGTTCAAATGATACTCCCACCTCAGCCTCCTGAGTAGCTGGGATTACAGGTGTGAGCCACCAGGTCTGGCTAATTTTTTGGTGTTTTTAGTAGAGACGGGGTTTCGCCATGTTGGCCAGGCTGGTCTCGAACTCCTGGTCTCAAGTGATAACCTACCTTGGCCTCCCAAAATGCTGGGATTACAGGTGTGAGCCACCACGCCCAGCCTTCGACTTCATTCATTTGGATGTACCAGGAAAAAAGTTTACTTTCCCATGCTCTAAGGGGAGCAAGAGAAGGCAATGGCCAGTTTCCTCTGTATAAAATTCAATCCAACAAGCATTTACTGAGCTCCTACTATGGGCCATGCATTGCACTGAATGTCAAAACCAAATAGAGCAGTCCTGATCTGGAAAAGCCTAGGCTAGTGGGGGCAGAAGAAGATATGAGGGGAGACACAGAAAATCCTTAAAATCCAGTGAGATTATATGCTGTAAGAGTGCTAAACTCAAAGGGCTCAGGAGGAACAAGGTTTCCAGAGCAGCCACGCAGAAAGAACCTCGATCGCCCCCTACAGGCACACAAGAACTGGAGCCCAGAGGAGAATTCAAGTTGTCAGATTTACTCAGAAGCAATGCATGGTTGTAGAGCTACAATCAGGGAAGACTTGGCCCAGTCTGAAATTTGTCAGTTTCTTCTTGCACAGCCTCACAGAGAGGTCTGCCTTTCAGAGCCTGTGCCACATGCATTTAGGAGCGACGACACCTGCCTAGCCTCCCCTTCATAGAAACATTATGAGCATATAATGAAATAATACCTCTAAAAGTGCTTTATTGTCAGAAAGGCATTCATCACTGTTAACCAGTACCATTAATGCCACAGAACAGGGGGGTCCCTCCGTCACCAGTGAGTAGAGCCTGGAGCATGTAGATGTAACCAATACAAGTTACCAGCAAGACTGTAGGCTGAGTTTCTGTCTTCAGTGCAGTGACCACCACCAGGACGTCCGCCAACCAGAGCTGTGCTAAGTGAGGATGCACCAAGGTCCAAATCCAAATGCATGCTCCTTGGCACCCCCTGAATTCCAAGCACCCACTGCAACCTCCACACTTTCTGCCCTAGACATGTTAAGAGTGCATGGTACAAGGCAAAGGAGAGTTTGCGCAAGAAGGGCTGGGTTCACATCGCACTTCCAGACTTGCACAAACTCTCCACCCATTAGAGGAGGTGGGTGTAGCACAGTGAACCTGGGTTTTGCAATTACAGGCATTTTGAATCCCAGTTCTGCACTTCCTAGCTTGTGTCAGGCAAGCCCACCTATCTTTCTGAAAAGGGTTTCCTCATCGATAAAATTAGATTCAACTTCGTGAAATAATATCCTTGAAGGTGCTTCAGAAACTCTATATAGGGTAGTTTTCACTTTTAAAAAATTTACCCTTTTGCATATTTATGCCTTATCTGCCCAACCTAACTGAGTTTCTAATGGGCAAGATCTAATCTGATTTCTGTTTACTCCCTCCCCTCTTCCTTCCCTCACCTAGTGGTTAGGAATTTCTGAGCCAATACTGCCTCATTCTGTTGCTTCTTCTCCCTACTAAACTCTCTCCCCCAGTGACTGAGTGAGGGTGAGCTGTCCTTTCCGTCCTGAATTGGAAAAGGTAGTATTTTTAATTTCTTAGAAAAACATAGCAAGAATTTCCCATGAAGACTGGTCATTGCACATCCTGCATTTGTATTCCAGAACTTAAATTAAATTAAAAAAAAAAAAAAAAGGACTGGTCATTGACATTCATCCAGGCACATGTTTATCAGAAACCCCTGATTGGATAGGAAAATCAGCCCAAGCAATGAAAGACCTTCAAATGGGTGAGGCAGGCTGGCTGACGTCATGGGCGCACAGCCCTGAAGTGCCAAAGTGGCTTTGTGGACAAGCGTGGAGCGCAGAAAGCCTGGAGAGAGGAAACCAAGAATGTGCTAATCTGGAGTACAGGGTTAAGTAAAGAACAGCACGGGAGGTGGCCTGCGCTCCAAGCCAGAGAAGAGACAGGGAAGGAAAGCAGGACTCCTAGGGCACTGCCAGAGGCCACCAGCAGAGTGAGGCGGTGGGCCCACCCAGAAGCCAAGGCCCCCGCTCCTTGGGCATGGCCATGGCCATTGGCAGTGGAGGCCAACAGGCCCTGGACCACAGCTCTGAAGACTGGAGACTAGAAAAAGGAAGGGTCTTCCCACTAAAAGACCACAGATCGTTAGTCAAGGAATGCCTGGAGGAATGGTGAAATATTTTAAGCCCGAACTAAGTCCCAGTCCAACATTGTGACTCACCTCAGCCCCACACAGTTTGTGCCTGAAATGCTCTTACACGTAGAAAAGGTTAATGATTGCATGTGCTCAGCTGCAACGCAACAGGCAAGGCCCCCTGCCAACTGTGGCAGGGGCAGGGGGTCAAGCCACAGAGCCCATTGCCTGGGGAGGAAGCTCTAGGACAGTGGCAGTGAGGGAGCTGTGGGAGCTGCCTAAATACAGTCCTATGCCTCTCTGTCTCTGCCAGAACCTGAGGGGAAGAAGGACAGGACCCCTCCCCCTATTCAGGGTGTGCATGTTTCCCCTCATCTCCTCCTGCGAGTCTGCCATTGTGGAGCCACGTGGAAAGACTCAGGAGTGGTCGGCATTAGAAGCCTAGCTGAGCCAGAGGACAGGAAAGCAGCCGGCACCCAGGGCCTGACATGCCACTTGCCAGCAAGGTGGATATGAGGACAAGACTGGGAAGGAGGAGGCCCCAGGCCCTCAGGAGGACCCCCTTCACAAGCGCCACTGCTCACTAGCTATGTGAACTTGGGAAAGTTTCCAACCCCTTTGTGCCTTGGTTCCCTTATCCATTAATAGGATAGTAACAGCCCCTACTTCATGGGGTTGCTATATGAGATGAGTTAATAGATGTGCATGATGTAAATAACTAAGAATAATGATTGGCATAATAAGTACTGCATCCGTGCTTGCTATTATTATTCTGCTCCCCACTCCCCATGTGTTGGAGTTCCACTGGGGTGGGCAACTCGGATTCCATTACACCCACTTCAATGAAAGTGTTATTAATAGCTCTGGGCACTGGACAGAGGGGGGGACCCCAGGATACGGGGAGGAAAGCAGGCTGTGGCATCCCAGCCCTATGCGCTCCCTCACTACACCACCAAAGCTGGGCAGCTGGGGGCGGGGATGCACATGTAATGAGAGAAGGAAGACATCCCTCCCCAAGACAGACTCTGATTCAGCACCAAGAGCGATGCTCATTCTGGCACCAAGTGTGTTGTGGGTGTGTGGTGCGGTATGTGGTGCATGTTGTCAAACAAGACCTCCTCTTCACTCCCAGGAGGCAGCTGGGGGTCAGGGGGAAAGCCACGTGTGTCACACACTAACCCACCGTGCCTTCAGGCCAGGGCCACCCTCTCTGCCTCCTGGACCACCGGTGCCTCTGCTGCACCACATGGAGGATGGCTGGCCCAGGTGCTCTGCGGGATATAAAGGAAAGAGGACTCGGGAGGGCAGCTACTGCAGGTGAGCCTCGGCAACCTCTTAGCAAGGTGCTGGAGAAGGCTGCAGGCCGAGGGGCGCTGGCAGTGCTCTGTGCTAAGTGGCTACTAAGTTCTGTTAGCCCTTGAACAACCTGGGTTTGAACTGTGTGGATCCACTTACACAGGGATTTTCTTCTGCCAGCCCTGCAACAGCAAGACCAACCCTTCCGCTTCCTCCTCCTCTTCCTCAGCCTACTCAATGTGATTTTCTTAATGATGTGTATTTTCTTTAGCTTATTTTATTCTAAGAATAAAGAGAAAATACCCATAACAGACAAAATATGTGTTAATCAACTATGTAATCAGTAAGGCTTCGTGTCAACAGTAGGCTACTTTTTAATAGTAGTTCTGGGGGAATCAAGTTTTCTTTTGTTTGTTTGTTTGTTTTGTTTTGTTTTTTTGAGACGGAGTCTTGCTCTGTCACCCAGGCTGGAGGGCAGTGGTGCAATCTCAGCTCACTGCAAGCTCCACCTCCTGGGTTGGCGCCATTCTCCTGCCTCAGCCTCCCAAGTAGCTGAGACCACAGGTGCCTGCCACCAAGCCCAGTTAATTTTTTGTATTTTTAGTAGAGACGGGGTTTCACCGTGTTAGCCAGGATGGTCTCAATCTCCTGACCTCATGATCCACCCGCCTCGGCCTCCCAAAGTGCTGGGATTACAGGCATGAGCCACTGCGCCCAGCCTTTTATGTTTTTCTTTCTTTTTTTTTTTTTTTTTGAGACGGAGTTTCACTCTCGTTACCTAGGCAAGAGTGCAATGGTGCGATCTCAGCTCACCGCAACTTCCGCCTCCCGGGTTCAAGTGATTCTCCTGCCTCAGCCTCCCGAGTAGCTGGGATTACAGGCATGTGCCACCATGCTCGGCTAATTTTGTATTTTTAGTAGAGATGGGGTTTCTCCATGTTGGTCAGGCTGGTCTCAAACTTCAGTCTCAGGTGATCCACCCACCTCGGCCTCCCAAAGTAGGAATCAAAAGTTTTCTGTGAATTGTTGACTGCTGAGGGGTCAGTGGCCCTAACCCTTGCATTGCTCACGGGTCAAGTATCCTTCTGACACACGTGGTGCCAGAACCAGCCTTTTGTACACTGAAGTACATTGAACTGCACTTCGAATGGGCATCTCTCCCACTTCACCCCTCCCTGGGAGGAAACATCCTATTTTATAAATGAGAAAACTCACTGAGTCATTAATTCATGACCTTTTGGACAGTTGTCCCTGGCAGGGTTGGAATTTTAATCGTGCTCTGGCTGCTCCTACAGCCTCCTTTCCACCACCCCACAGTAAGGCAAAGAGTTCAAAATCTGCCCAAGACTGCCCGCAACAGCAACAGCCAGAAATGGTGGTTGAAAATGCCTTAAAGTGCAAACCCTTTGATGTTAAAATTCTACCTTTAGAATTTCATCCTCAGGTATTAATCATAGATGTATCTTTAAGAAAATATACATTTCAAGAGTTATTTACCTTTACTAGAAATAGCTAACAAACGTATTAGTCTACTTTGTGTTGCTATTAAGAAATACCTGAGACTGGGTAATTTATAAAGAAAAGATGTAACTGGCTTACAGTTCTGCAGCTGGTACAAGCATGGCACTAGCATCTGCTTTTGGTGAGGCCTCAGGAAGCTTACAATCATGGTGGAAGATGAAGGGGGAGCAGGGGTGTCACATGGCAAGAGCACGAGCAACAGGGGTGGGGTGCCACATACTTTTAAACAACCAGATCTCCTAAGAACTCACTATCTTGAGAATAGCACCAAGCCATTCATGCGGGATCTACCCGCTGGGCCCAAACACCTCCTACCAGGCCCCACCTCCCACACTGGGGATTACACTTCAACATGAGATTTGGAAGAAACAAACAGCCAAACTACATCACAAACTTAAGGCCCAGAGATAAGTAATAGAGGTTGTTTTATTTAAAAGTGAGTTTAGCTACACAATCTACAGTCACTAAAATGGTGTTTCAGATGAATATTAAATGGGGAAATGTGGATTCCTGAGTGTCTACTAGATTCTAAGGTATCATCACTGTCATTGTCTAGAATACTATCCTATTTTTTCTTTTGCAACCCAAATCCCAATGTGTACTTTCTTTAAATTTCATTATCAGAATGTGTCTGATGGTAAGTGAAAATTACGAACCCTTATGCACAGCATAAACTCGGTGCTGTATGGATATTTATTTGGATCTGTATATAAAAACAATACAAGCATAGGTGCTGGGCACGGTGGCTCACGTCTATAATCCCAGCACTTTGGAAGGCCAAGGCAGGCAGATTACTTGAAGTCAGAAGTTCATGTCCAGCCTGGCCAACACGCTGAAACCCTATCTCTATCAAAAAATACAAAAAAATTACCCAGGCATGGTGGCACGCACCTGTATGTAATCCCAGCTACTTGGGAGGCTGAGGTGGGAAAATCACTTGAACCCAGGAAGCGGAGGTTGTAGTGAGCCTGCACTCCATCCTAGGCAACAGAGAGAGACTCTGTCTCAAAAAAAAACAACAATAACAACAAAAAACAGTAAAGGCATTAAGACTCAATGACTTGTTAAAAGTAATGATCTCTGAAAGACAGAATCACAGATTTAATTTCCTTTATTATGTCTTTATTTTCTAGGTTATTTACAATTAGTATATGTTACTTTTTAAAGAGACGAAGCTTAGCTCTCCGAATTTTAGTCAGAGGGCAGCCATCCACGCCTCAGGCCCTATGGCCATGGAGCATATCTCTGGGGCTTCTGGAAACCCTGCCAGGTAGAAGATCTGGAGTCAGAGAGGGACACAGGAGGAGATACATGAGCACTTGATCCCATCCTCACAGAATGGATCACTCAGTGAAATCCCAGAGTGCCCAGCATGCACCACACATTGGTTTAGAGGATGCCAAGGATATAATAGAGAATATGACAAATAAGGCCTGTGACCACCATGGAACTCAACATTTTAGTGCAGGAGGTATACAAAAAACAAGCTCAAAGAAAATAGTTTTAATTATACACTGTGATTTGTGCTGCAAAGGAAAGAAATGAGATGCAGCCACAAAAGTGGCAATGGTTTTAAGGGAGAATCCCTCTCATCTCTCAGAATTACAGACAGTTGCTTATAGGCTGGAGTGAGATGTCACACTTCTCAATTAGCCCAGCTTGGAAGCATAAGAGGTGGCAGACAGAGCAATCTTGGCTGAACTACTGACTTTACCCTACATTGATGGGGGAAGAGACTATGTCCTCCTTTCAGAGCCTCTGCAAAACTCAATGAGGAGTGACAATGGTTCTCCCCTAGAACCATGGTCTAAACATAAATCTAACAACAGATTTTAAAAGGCTTAGAAGGTTGATGAGATAAAGATACCACACAGACCCTTCACATGGGTGTACATTCCCAAACATTTGGTTGGGAGGCAAAAGCAAGTCTCTATTTGTTATTAATGTTCATTAATATGATGCGGAAAAGTCTCTAACCAAAACAAAGCTAAAACTTACAACGGGGAATCCCAGTACCAAAAGCCTTAAAACAACAACGCGGCAGTGCCCAGAAGATGGGGCCTGGCTCGACTGCGGGCCACCGTCCCTGTCGGCCCCCTCTCCAGAGCTGTCACAGGCAGTCACAAAAGCCTAGGGCTCAACAAAAAGTCAAGAGGCCTAAAAATCGCACTGTAGATGACAAATCTTTAAAATATTTACAACACAGGATGGATAAAAGGCTAACTTAACTCAGACAAATCAATTGTTGAAGATCGCCAACCCAGTATAAAAATGGACAAAGGATAAGAACAGGCAGTTCAAAGCAAAAGAAACACAGATGGGTGAACGGAAGATGCTCAGTGTAGCTCAAAGAGAAATGTTTATAAAAACGATGATAATCTCACCAGACTGGCAAAAAAAAAAAAATTTAACGTTTGACCAAAACAAAACTCCCGGGTTGATGCAAAGATCTGGGGAGAAAAGGCACTCTCTTACACACTCAGTTGGTAGAGAAATAAACTAGTATTTTGGGGGAGGTATTTGGCTATGTCTATCAAAATTGTAAATATTCAAACCTTGGACCCAGTAATTACCCAGCAAGAAACCATCCTACAAATTATATTCATAAAGCATTTTAATGGCAAAAAAACTGGTAACAACCTAAATGCCTACCAATAAGAGGCTGGTCAGATAAACGACAGCAAATCCATACAACGGAATACCGTGCAGCGTCATAGAAGAAACAGGCAGCTCCCCATCCACAACGACGGGGACAGCAGGATGACATTAAGTGAGAAAGCAGATAAGGACCAAGATGATACAATACTTTGGCTTTATCTTTAACATCCTAATTTTTTAAATGGAACTGCTTCCACCTTACTTAAGTAGCTTTTAAAGTATATTCAGAAAGATAAGAAGCAAACACACCAAAAAGTTAATTAGTGGTTAATTTAAGTGGTAGTAATAGGGATGACATTTTCTTCTTTTGCATATTTTTAAAATTTTCAGAAACAAGTAAAGTACTGAACAGAATATATAGCATAATCCCATTTGTGTAGTTTTGTTGTTATTGTTTTGTTTTTTATGGAAGAGGGGAAAGGATATATGAAATTGTAGATGTTTAAATTTTTTTCTGGAGGAATTTACCTCCCCTGCAAAAAAAAAAAAAGGTAGCAGTGTTGACTACTGGGGAATAGGTACTAGAGAAAGGTGTGTATTTTTTTTCCTGTTTTATATCTCTCTGTATTGTTTGAACCTTTACCATCTGAATGAAATTCTTTTTAAAAAATTAAGTGAAAGGGTTTGGATTCTGAGGTGCAGTATGATTCAGGTCTTATATTTGAACCCCTGGTCTGAGACAGTGACATGAATGTGCCCCAAATGTAGGCCAACCTTCCTGCTAGAGGCAGGAAAGCAGAGATGAGAAATTTCTGCACTAGCCACAGGAGGAAGAGAGGCCTTGCATAACTCTAGGTCAGAGGCCACACTTGACCAGACCTGGCATCTTCCCAGAGGATGTAACCCTAAGAATTGATAAGGAGCGAGCAGAGGCCCCAAAGCCCCAAACCACTGTTGCAAACCACTTCTGACTTATATGGACATGAACACTGCACACAGCAGTGATGTCAACCACACAGGAGTCTTGGGTAGGAAACTGAAAGATGGGGACAGAGTTTTTCTGTTTCTTCCAGCAAATGACTTTGAAAGAGAAAGAGGAATTTTCATATAAACCGCATCAATCATGTACCAGGTGCACTTATATACAGAAAATATTGCTATATTTAAGCTTCCTAGCAGCCCTGCAAAACAGGATCCATCGCTGACTCCATTGTACAGGTGTGGCAACCAAGGCCCAAGGAAGTATTAATAATTTGCTCAAGGCCAGATGGCTAGTAGGTGATAAAGCCAGGACTCAGACCCAATTCAGATCTAACCTTTTATTCACAACGAAGGAGGCTTTGATAAATAAACCCTGAGTTGGTAATATTAGTTTACCGTTGGCCTCTCTCGTCCCCTCCTAAGTGACTCGTCTTTGCTCTGTTCACAGGCCTGCCCTATTCGCATCAGGCCTGGGGCCAGAGCCCAGTAGAGAAGAGCCACAATAAACACTTACTGATTAAATGGGCAGACTGTACACCAGAACAAGATACAAGGCATCTTTCCCTAGGAGACCAGGCAGACAGTGGCAGGAAGGAAACACCCTAAATGCTCCAAGTTGGCTTTAAGCTAAAATCCAAGTGGCAAGAAGAAAACGATCATGATCTTAGTAGTATCTAGGTATCTAGTATCTACTTTTAAAAAATCCACAGAGATGGGCAAACTAGCAAGAGAAAGTAAGATGGAAGGAGGTCAGGAACACGGTGCCTCTGGCCTAAGCAGCCCCCACACATATGACCCTGCGTGGCTGCCAAAGCAAATCTAAAATTTCACTTTGAAGTGACAAAAGCAATCTCACCTTCATCACCCCAGCTGAGCAGAATGAGACTCACGGCAACATATACCTGAGTCAACAGATCTAGATCTCATAGCGGGCAGAGGGGAGTTGAGAGAGAATGTGGAGGAAGAGAAGGATCCTACAAATCAAGAGGACAGCTCACACACACATCCTCCACCCGGTACACAATTCCACACGCCTAAGACTGGAGACTACTGGGTGAGGAGAGAAGGAAAAAGAACCAGAAGATAGATCATTGTTGTGGTGACACACAGCAGACTACACGGCCAGGGAGAAGACAGGAACCATTCTTTCCTACATAGTGAGAGAAATGGCCCAGACACAAGCGTGAGTTCAAGCCACCAACACAAACACAAGGTCACCTGTGAGAGAGAAGTCGCGTCTTCTGCTACGAGCAGGGCACCTGATAAATTCTCACTCTACATCACCTTTCACACAGCTGAAGACACAAGGAAGGGAACTATTACCCTGAACTTACTTCTGACCAGGAAGAAAAATCTAGTAAATTATGTTAAAAGAAAAAAAAAAACAAAAAAACTTCAGCTAGCAAAAACAATAATAAGAACGCCACATTGGGAGGAAGTAACCTTATCAATTCCAAGTTCAAAGGAGGGAAATTAAAAAAAAAAAAAAAAAAAACTGAGACAAAAACAGTTGTTTTGCATCAAAAAAACCAATATTTAGGTCACGTGCAGTGGATCACACTGAAATCCCAGCACTTTGGGAGGCTGAGGCAGGAGGATGGCTTGATGACTAAGAGGATATAAAAAGGAGAAGGAGGAATTCAAGACCAGCCTGAGCAACACAGGGAGATCCTGTCTCTACGAATAATTTAAAAAGTTAGCGGGGCATGGTGGCCCTAGACTGTGGCCCCATCTACTCAGGAGGCTGAGGCAGGAGTATCACTGAGCCCAGGAGGTCAAGGCTGCAGTGAGCCAATGATTGTACCACTGCATTTCAGCCTGGACAACAGAGTGAGACCCTGTCTCAAGAAAAAAAAAAAAAAGAAGAAGAAGAAAGAAAAAGAAAAAAAACAATATTTAGATATTGAGACCAAGGAGTATGATGGGCAGAGATCCCAAAAGGGAATGCATTTTGAAAGACATGGTCTAAGTCTCTAAAATGTGAATTCTGATCATCTAAAATACAATAATCCCCTAAAGAAGAAACCAGGGGAAGGCAGCCACAAATGTCAGGGAGGAGTGATGAGCTGAGATAGTAAAGGATGTGTGCAAAGACACGAGCAACTGCCCCTGAGACAGGACAGGTCCAAAGGGAGCAGTCTGGGCTCACTAAACAGAACAAGCAGAGCTTGTGAAAATGCAAGAGCTGCTAGGAACACGTCTTCAAGTTACATTCAAAGCCACAAAAAGAACCAGGGAGGAAGTGGCCCCGGGATGGGGACAGAGACTCTAATACACAAAATGACACAGAATGGGGGAACATTTATCTCCAGCATTTCCCATCTTTTCTATGAAGGAGAATGCTCCAGACTAGAACAAGTTAAACAGTTACACACATTCTCTCTCTCTCAAGAGAGGCCTCAAATCTAAGCTAGACCATAAACCAACTTACAATCACCCAGAATTACACCCCAGGATGCAGAAGGAAAGTGCAGGTTGATTCCAGAATCACTGCTGGCAGTGGTTCAGGAGATGAGGGGAGAGGACGTGGCGATGTTCTGCTTTCTGGCAGCACACATTCTCTCGGTACCCGGTACCCACAATGCTCCAGGCACTAGACCAAGCTCACAGGGCTTCAAGGTTCACAGTCTAGCCAAGAGGAAAAAGAAGCAATATGTAAACAAAACTGTTAATAAACTATGATGACTAAGAGGATATAAAAAATTGGGGTGTTGGCACTTCTTTTTTTTTTTTTTTTTTTTTTTGAGACAGAGTTTTCACTCTGTCACCCAGGCTGGAGTGCAACGGTGCGATCTCGGCTCACTGTAACCTCCACCTCCCAGATTCAAGCGATTCTCCCACCTCAGCCTCCTGAGTGGCTGGGATTACAGGCGCCTACCATCACGCCTAATTTTTGTTTTGTTTTGTTTTGTTTTGTTTTGAAGTAGAGATGGGGTTTTACCATGTTGGCCAGGCTAGTTTCAAACTCCTGATCTCAGGTGATCTGCCTGCCTCAGCCTCTCAAAGTGCTGGGATTACTGGCGTAAGCCACTGCACCCAGCCAGCACTTTTGTTTGTTTAAAGGGAAGGGGATAAATAGGATAAACTCCTTAACATCTGTCTCTGGAAAAGCTCTAGAACAAAACATAATCTGAACCATCACAAGCTAGCCTGGGTTGCTTAAGAGGCCACAGCAAGCTAGTCTCGTTTCCTTTTTAGCAGAGTTTACTGAATTACAGACCAAAGGAATGCCAGACGCAAGAGGTCTGGACCTCTATAATGTATATGAGCACAGTCTCCCGCCAGACCTTAGGGATGACAAAGGAGGAGGCAGTGAGATGACAAAGCATTTAGATAAGATCTGCAGTTGTTACAGATGACCAGTAATAAAGTGCTGTTTGGTGGATCTAGGACAGGCTGCTGAACACGCACCCAACTCAACTCACTGCCTCCTTGAATTCGCTCCAGGATCTCAGTAAATGGCAACATCACCACCTCGCCAGGCTCCCAGATAATAAATCTTGAATACTCATCCTCAGCCTCTCTCCCTCCCTCACCCACAGAACCAATCCAATTTTGTCTCTGGGAAGATCTCCCAAATCCATCTTTCCTTTTCCAGTCCTGCTGTTGCTTACTGGGTTGCAGCCCCCTTTTCTCTTGTGTACTTTCTCTTTTTGAGACAGGGTCTCATTCTGTCCCCCAGGTTGGAGTGCAGTGGCATGACTTCAGCTCACTGCAAACTCCGCCTCCTGGGTTGAAGCAATTCTCCCACCTCAAGCTCCTGAGTAGCTGGGACTACAGACATGCAACCACCACGCCTGGCTAACTTTTTATTTTTTGGTAGACACAGGGTTTCATCATGTTGGCCAGGCTGGTCTCAGTCTCCTGACGTCAAGTGATCCCTCCACCTCGGCCTCCCAAAGTACAAGGATTACAGGCGTGAGCCACCATGCATGGCCTACTCTTGTGTGTTTTCTAACTGGTTTCTAGAAGGGAGACTTACTCCATCCTAGTACATCCTGGGTCACATGCTGAAAAGCAAAGCTGAGCAGGACATTTTCTTCCTTAAACATCTCCACTGGCTGACATGATAAAATCCAAATTCCCTAACTTACTCTTCCGTAGCTCCTACCCACAGCGTTGCTACCCTCACCTCCCAATACATCCCCTATATTGAAGCTACAATGTACTTCCTGACCTCAAGCATGCCAGGCCTTGTCATGACTTCACGTCTGTAAGAACCATGGCAATGTCACCTCCTCTGTGAAGCCTCTCTGACCACTTCCAGGCAGAGTCAGCCCCTCTGCCTCTCTGTGCCCACAGACTCTTGCTAAACTCCTACTTCAGCACTCACCAGTGGGATTTATAAAACGGTTTCTCTTCTCACTGTAGACCATGTACCTCTTGGAGGCTGGGACAATGTCTTGTTCATCTTTTTATTGTAAATCCTAGACCCAGTATATGGCATTTAGGAGGTGTTCAATGAGTATTTGTTGACTAAACCCAAAGAACAACCTCAGTGGCAAACCTATTTGTGTGTGTGTGTGTGTGTGTGTGTGTGTGTGTGTGTGTGTTTGCGTGACGGAGTCTCACTCTGTCGCCCAGGCTAGAGTGCAGTGGCGCAATCTTGGCTCACTGTAACCTCCACCTCCCGGGTCCAAAAGATTCTTGTGCCTCAGCCTCCTGAGTAGCTGGGACTACAGGTGCTCACCACCACAGTCAGCTAATTTTTATATTTTAAGTACAGATGGGGTTTTGCCATGTTGGCCAGGCTGGTCTCAAACTCCTGATCCCAAGTCATTCACCTACCTCGGCCTCCCAAAGTGTTGGGATTACAGCAGGCATAAGCCACCACGCCAGGCTGGCTTTGCCTAGTATTCATATTTTACCAACAAGCTGACTAAAGACATCGTAGGCAGTAAGCTTATCACACTTCCAAGTGACACCCCCTAAGAAAACAACGGGAGAGGCAGGCTGTGCTAGGTAGTAGATTTTTTTTTTTTTTTTTTTGAGACGGAAGTCTTGCTCTATCACCCAGGCTGGAGTGCAGTGGCACGATCTCAGCCCACTGCAAGCTGCACCTCCCGGGTTCACGCCATTCTCCTGCCTCAGCCTCCCGAGTAGCTGGGACTACAGGCGCCCGCCACCAGGCCTGGCTGATTTTTTTCTATTTTTAGTAGAGATGGGGTTTCACCGTGTTAGCCAGGATGGTCTCGATCTCCTAACTTCGTGATCCGCCCACCTCAGCCTCCCAAAGTGCTGGGATTACAGGCGTGAGCCACCACGCCTGGCCGCTGGGTAGTAGATTTTTAAAAGATTACAGTAGGAGAAAATATATGCCAAAACTAACCCAAAAAATAATAATAATAATAATCTGGCCGGGCGCAGTAGCTCAAGCCTGTAATCCCAGCACTTTGGGAGGCCAAGACAGGCAGATCATGAGGTCAGGAGATCGAGACCATCCTGGCTAACACGGTGAAACCCCGTCTCTACTAAAAAAAAAACAAAAAATTAGCCAGGCATGGTGGCGGGCGCCTGTAGTCCCAGCTACTCCGGAGGCTGAGCCAGGAGAATGGCGTGAACCTGGGAGGCGGAGCTTGCAGTGAGCTGAGATGGTGCCACTGCACTCCAGCCGGGGAGACAGAGCAATACTCCTTCTCAAAAAAAAAAAAAAAAATCTATAACAGCACAGGATGAAAGAGACTTTTCTCAAGTCATATCTTTATAACATGAATGAGAGCCAAGGTTCTAAGCCAGGCTGCATGGGGGCAGTCCCAGCTCCTCCATTAAACAGCTGTGGACCCTGAGCACCTTTCCTAACCTTCTTATACCTCAGTTTTCCTTCACTGCAATTCAGGGATAACAACAGTATCTAACTCGCAGGTTGTTATTTAGTGAATAATAACAATGTAATTGCACTTAGAATTGTGCCTGACTCAGTAAGATCTTTTGTTATTATTTGTTGTCATTGTTAAAAGCTGCTTCTAAGAACAGGGAAGAGAAGGTGTAAAGCATTGTGATTAAAAGCAAGGGCTCTGAAATTACACTGCCCCAAGTTCAAACACCAGCACTAAAGCTTAGTAGCTGCCTGACCTTAGCCAGTTACTTCACATTCTAAATCTCCACTGAACTCATCGATTAAATGGAGTTTATGATAGTATCAGTCAAAAATATTCACTTTAGCATTATTTCAAATTGGGGGACAGAAGGAAATAAACTAAACACCTGTTAATAGAAAATTGGGCCAGGCACAGTGACTCACACCTGTAATCCCAGCACTTTGAGAGGCCGAGGTAGGTGGATCACTTGAGCCCAGGAGTTTGCGACCAACCTGGGCAACATGGCAAAACCCTGTCTCTACAAATAAAATACAGAAAAAACTAGCTGGGGGTGGTGACAGAGGCCAGTAGTCCAAGCTACTTGGGACGCTGAGACATGAGGATCACTTGAGCCTAGGAGGCAGGGGTTGCAGTGAGCAAAGATGACACCACTGCACTCCAGCATGGGAGACAGAGTGAGACCTGTCTCAAAAAAAAAAAAAAAAAGAATGAGGTAGATTAAGACATACTGAAATCAAAAGTTCTTCAAAAATACATTCTTCTGGCTGGGCGCAGTGGCTCTCACCTGTAATCCCAGCACTCTGGGAGGCCGAGGTGGGTGGGTCACTTGAGGTCAGGAGTTCGAGACCAGCCTGGCCAACATGATGAAACCCCATCTCTATTAAAAACACAAAAATTAGCTGGGTGTGGTGGTACGCACCTGTGGTACCAGCAGCTACTTGGGAGGCTGAGGCATGAGAATCACTTGAACTCCAAGAGATAGAGGTTGCAGTGGACTGAGATAGCGCCATTGCACTCTAGTCTGAGCAACAAGAGAGAGATGGTGTCTCAAAAAACAACAAACAAAAAAACTTCCATGAAAAAGCAAGTTGTAATTTGATACATATAGGCTGATCCCATTTTGTAAAATGTTTTAAAGAGAAAAAGCACGTGTATGTGCATGCGTGCATGTGTATTCACCCACACTTTTTGTAAATATAGGCAGCTCTTGCTTTGCGCAGTGATGTGGAACCATAAAAATGACCATGCAAAGCAACCTTAATCATCAATGAGGAAAATTTACTATTTTTCCATGACATTTAAAAATTTCTGTCAAAACATTAAAAATTCTCTTGCTGTCAAATTATAAATAAGGAAATGAGAAAACAGTAAAAACTATTTATTTTGTATACTCTAATTTAAAACATTAGATTCACTGAGAATGAGTGTTTTATTGCTTTGTAAAAACCTTATCCAGAGTAATTTGAACAGCACTTGCCTTCTTGTTGTTTAACATCCAATATGGAATGAGTATCTTACGTATGCCTTTGCAAACTGTCATACTCCTTTCTAAGTTTGGATCTGTTTCTAACATTTTATCCTTTGCACTTTCAATGTTGTGAAATATGTTCAAGGATGCCTTTAATGTGAAGTTTCCTTCTGCAGTGTCACCTCCTCTGGGACCTCTTCATCCTTTTCATCAAACCACTTTCCCCATTTATGCTGACATGCCACCTTTACTGAGTTTCCCAGGCTGTACATGTAGTCTTGAACAGTGGCAGTGTTGACATTCCCACAGTCAGTTATGTAGTCTATAATTCCATTACGTTTTGCTTGAATTTCACTACCAGCATTACCACATTTCATTTGAAATTTCATCTTTCTTGGCCAATTCCCTCATCAATTGTCCATTTTTGTAAAATGCCACATGAGTTTCTCACTAGGAGACAGGGAGGCAACACAACTACACACTTTCCTGTCTGCGTGTGAAGTGAACAGACAGGCAGAGACCAATCACCAAAAGACTCTTCAAGAAAAAATATGATTGGTCAGTGACTATGAAGAGCATCTGTTATGCACATAGTGATCTGTGGACTACAGAGCTAACAGCAAAGTTTGTACTCCATGCACCTACTTATAATACAGATATCTTGGCAACTAAAATTTGAGTCAAATTCTTGGAGGACTGATGTTATTTAACCAAACCATAGTAACTGCAATTCATGCAGATCAGAACCATGGAAACTGAGGACTGTCTGTAGAAAGAGCATAATCTGTAGGTATATATGCTAAAGAGCTGACAGGGATTACCTTTCAGGAACAGCTATATTGTTTAAATTTTTTATTAGTGACTAAGCTCTATACCTTGGGAACAGTTCTCAACCTGGTGTTAATTTGCCCCCCAGGGGACATTTGGCAATGTCTGAAGGCATTTTCTATTGTCATAACTTGGGGGGATGGGTAGATAGTTGCAACTGGCATCGAGTGGGTCGAGGCCAGGGTTGCTGCTAACTCCTACAAAGCATAGGACAATCCCCCACAATAAAGGCTTATCTGGTCCAAAAGGTCAACAGTGCCAAAGCTAAGTACCCTTGTTTTAAATCATAGAGTTTTTATTAAGCTAATTTGAATAGTACCTTTCCCACCAAGTGGTAGGCAAAAACTAAATGACACAATGGCAAGTAGAACGTTTACAATAAATGCCATTAGTATCAGAGGTTCGGACTGACTTCAAGCTGAATGGATACCTTAATATGAGATTTGTGGTATTTTTACAAACATTAACTCATCTGATCTGATGCCATGACGTAGCTGCCAAAAAGTTAATCTTTCCTTCAGCTCATAGACAGATCAAGTACCTAGCTCAAGACAGGGATCCAAATGCACCCACACTCTGTATTTCTCCCATACCTAGAATCCACATGTTCACATCGAGCAGCGAGCACTCAGTTCTGGGCAACACATCTGTAAAACAGTATTATATTTCCAGAGGAGGACAACCAGGATATAGAAGATCTAAGGAGCATAATATACGAGCAACAGCTCAATAAACTGGGGTGATATGCCGGAAGAAGAGAAACCCTAAAGGAGCAACTGAGGGACTGGATGTGATAACAGTCGTAAAACACTTGGGTGCACAGTACAATGAGAGGGCAGGGCAGAGAGTCAGATAGGAACAATAAGTAACAGCCTCCTGTAACCCGGCAATCACACTCCTCGTTGTTTACCCAGGAGAAATGAAAACATTACGTCCACAACAAGACTTGTGCAAGAATGCTAACAGGAGCTTTATTCATCAGAGCCCAAAACTGGACACAGCCCAAATGTCCATCAACAGGGGAATAAAGAAGCAAATTTTATATCTATACAATGGAATACTACTCAGCATAACAAACTACTGATACATGTCACCATGCAGATGAAATTCACACAAAAGGGAGAGTTCACACTGATTATCCCATTTATATGAGGTTCCAGAACAGGCAAAACTAATCTACAGTGAGAAAACATCAGAACTGTGATTACCTGCGAAGGGGTATGTGTTGGGATGATTGGGAAACAACACGAGAGAACTAACTAGGTAGTAAAACTTTTTGTTCTGTAGTTGACAGAGGTTTGGGTTGCACAGATAGAGGGATTTATCAAAGCTTATCAGGTGACACCTTAAAAGTTGTGCATTTTTCACTGTTATATAAATATTATCATCAAAAAAATGCATGAACAAATATTGAACTCAAATTAATGCCTATGTATGCTGAGATATTTAGGGGTAAAGTACATTGATGTCTGCAATTTACTACGAAATGCATCCCCCAAAATAAGATGGACTGGTCAATGGATAGAGAGATTCAAACACGTAGAGACGTGATAAAGTAAACATAGTAAGAGGCTAATGGTAGAATCTAGGTGGTTTGGTATAACGTGTTCACTGTACAATTCTTTCGAGTTTGCTGCACATCTGAAATGTTTCATAATAGAAAGTTGTGAGGAGGAGTAGGAAGTAACAACAGGTGGGGAGCACCACAAGGGAAACAAGAGGTGGCTGGGAGGTCACAGGAGGAAAGCGCAAGGGGAAGAAGAGGGCTAGTTTCAGCCAACACAGGGGCCTGCAAAGGGCAGAATTGCAAAAGGCCAGGGTGACCTGGGCACAGATAATCTTAGCCAACGGGGAATCTTAGCACATGTGAGGCTGCTACCCAGAGCTTTACTGTTGTAGGTTCTTGTTCTGACTGTGTGGTCAGAGCAAGTAAGTCCCTGCCCCTCTCTGGCTTTGGCTGAAGGGATCAATGTACAATGTAGAGATAGGTTTAAAGGATCCCTACTAAACGCTTTCCAGCTCTGACAGTCTATTCTTCACAACATTTGTGGAAACCATTTTTCTTACACAGGAATAAAAGAATGCAGAGACACAATTACAGCTTTAGCAAAATCCAGGTGGTTTCACACAAGCAAAATGCAAGGAGCCTCCTGCTACCTCACTGTATTCTCAAAGACAGGACCTGGGTGCAAGTAGCTCTTAAGTGTCTGCATGTGGACTGTCCACTTTGTAGTTTAGCCACAGCAAACACTAAATCAGTGAGCAGGAGTCCCCTGCCCTACCCCCAAACCCCCACACACACAACCCAGCAGGTCTCTGGGGCACAGAGTCTGAGTGAAGCCAACATGTTCCCCACCTTAGGCATCTTGGTGGAAACTAAGGTGCAGAGAGTTGCAGGTGTTTATCAAGGTTACACAGCCCGTTAACACAGTGAGGGCTACAACCCGGGGCCCTGGGAAGACCATGTGGATTCCCCAGAAAAGCGCTGGGACCCAGAGAACTCTCCTCAATTTCAGTGCCTACAACCAGCCCCTTTTTTCTCTGCCTTTGCTGCTCTGGTTTCCAAGGAAACTAGAGTCTAGTGCTTCTGGCTTCACATCTTAAAGAAGAGGGAGAGTGTATGTTTCTCAAAGCAAAGTCTATTGCCTCACAAACCAAAAACAACTTCTGGCAGAACTTCCTTCCCACCATTCTCCATGGGGGGAGGTGGAGTTGGGGACAGACTACTTAGAGGTCACCACTGGAAAGTGGGGGTCTGGAGGAAGTCTCTGGAGTGCCTGGGGGTGGGAGAAGTCCTGCTCCCACCCTGCAATGACTATGGTCATCACCTAGGGGAAATCTGGGATCCTCATCATGCAGGATAACAGGACACTCCGTCTAGGTCCAGATGTGCCACAGCTGCAAGCAGGGCCCTGACAGGAAGTGGAGGCCCAACAAAAATAAGACCTGTGGGAGAGAGAAGAGTGCGGCTGCAGTGCCATCCCCTCCTCCAACTTCATGCCTACTAAGCTCCAGCTGGAGCCACAAGGCTGCCAAGCTGATCGGGGCTGATGGGTGGAAAGACAGGTGAGGGGAGAGAATGAATGAGGGGTAGGGAAGGGGCTCAGACACTGCCCTGCCTTCCAGCCCCGAGGGGCAGCAGGTAAATGCTCAGCACTCAAGCCAGGACCTAGAAAGAGCACATCTGAAGCCTCTTCTGAACAAGTAAAGCCCCACCCAGGGCCAAGAAAAAATTTCCATCATGACCGATTTGTCTAGAAGTGGCCTGAACGTCTTCCCAGCAGCAGTGATGCATGCCCAGCTGAGAGGAAGGAGGGAGTCATCTGCACACTTCTGCTCCCAAGGCCTTCTCCATCCTTACCCCACACCCGCCTCCGTGAGCTCAGAGGTTCTTGGCAAGGGCTTGCTCCCTGGGGACCACAGCAAGCCCACGGGGGTCAGAGCTGCTGGTCCCTTCAGAGAGCCTGGAGCCTGCGAGTCTGCAAGTACAAGCCCAGTTGGCAGCTGCAGCTAATACTCCCAATTCCCAAACCAAAGCCCGGCCCACCCAGACGTCCTGCAGGGTGGTAGGGGTAACTGCGGAGCAGCATCTGCCCTTTCTCCACTAACAAAGGGGCAATGATGAGAGGGACTGGCTTTGCTCTGAGTGACTCTGGGTCTCCGTGGCTGTGGCCAGGGAAAGGCAGGGAGAGGGCCAGAAGGACTGGGAGACAAAGGACACCTCCCCTAGCTCCTTCTGGGAACAGACTAACTCCCATCCCTGTGGAAAGACCGGGAGGGGAAAAGCAGCCTTTTAAGATTAAGCAAATAAATAAATAAATAAATAAATCAGAGATAGGAAATCCTGACCCCGCCTTAATTACACTGGAAGTATATAATCTTCAGGAAGAGTAGCTGATTCCCACTCCACACTCCCATTTACTCCCAGTTGCCAATTTCCTGAGAAATAACCACTGCCTCACAGCGAAGCTGCGCCAGAATGGTGCTGAGGCCTGCAAAAGGCTCCGGGAATTCCCTAGGCCTGGGTTTGTTCCAAGCGAAAAATCCAGTAAGGCCCCAGGCATTTCTCGGGGAGCCGGTCATCTGCAGGACCCATCATTCATATCCACCTCCGACCAACGTTCCAAGCACAAGGCCAGCCAGGGCTCTCGAATTTTCAAACTCCACAAACCTCCATAAATCCAGTTCACAATTCTGAATTCCTCCTTGAATTTAACCCAAAATGCCTTCGTCTCAGCTCCCCTGGGTAACAGAGAGCTAATCGCCTTTCCACCCTGGTCCACCCTCCAGATGAGGAGAAAGCATCCAGCCCACCTGCTTCTTCCTGGCTGTCCCTCAAGGGTCAACACAACTGCCCCCATTGGAAAGGAGAAGGCAGAGAGATAAGGGAGCTAAATCTTGTTCCCCTCCGCTTCCAGGATTAGCAAGCAGCTGCCTCAGAATCACCAGCCTCTCCCTTGTCCAATACCCAGGCACTCTCGGCAGCCTGGCCCTCCAGCAGGAGTGTCTGCTCAGGCACCCCCATGCTGCACACTGCTGCTTCCCAGGCATGACAGATGCAGCTGCTATTCAGTATTTTCATGCCAGGACAAAAGCTTCTCCAGAAGCACAAAGCCAACAGGGAGGCAGACAGGGCTGACTTCAATAGAAGCCACCTGCTGGGGCCCCTCCTCTGCCACACCCCTCCCCCCAACCCACCGCACATACACATGCAAACATACATACACCTTTTTCAAACCTCTCCAACTTGTGCTGACCCAGAGTCAGGTGACTTTTGCTCTGAATCACTGAACAGTTCTCCCAGAGGACGGGGGGCTATTGCCATTTCTCAAATAGTATTCCGTAGGATGTTAATAAGTGCTAAGTAAAAAGGGGTGGTATAGATGGCAGAAGCACTAGGTTAAACAAAGTTAAACAGATTCTTTCACTGTAGAACTTCTCAGAGCCTTTAATTCAGTAATGTGCATTGCAGACTGTTCCCCAATTTAGGAGATCACAGAGTGTCTCAGGACTGTCGCGGCACTTGGAGAAATGGGCAGCTCCTTCTTCCAAGTTCACCCAGTTCCCTGAACATAGCCCTTCTACCACTTGGAGTACATAAGAAATACCTTGCTTACATGTTTCTCCCTCAGTAAGCCTGCAGTGAACAGATGAATGGACAGATTACTACGTGCACACACACACTTGTGCTGCACTCATCTTCAGTTACTCAGCTCAAATGATGATGAAGCTTCCGGAAGGACCATTAGACTTCATAAATGGGACTGAACCCATGCACACCCTCAAGTCAACCTTGACTGCAGATCATCTGTGCCTATGTCACCACAGACAGATATCAGCCCCCAGATGAGCCGGCTGGTTTTATTCCCTTATCAAATCCTCCCCCACCCTGGACCTCAGGCACTGTTTTGCATCTGGCTATAAAGGAAGTTGGGTGACTACTTTCAACGTACTGTACACATCAGCAGTCAGTGAGAAGTCACCACCTTAACCATCACACACAGTCTGGGTGAGCTGAGCTACCACCACCACTAATTCCACAACCTGAAAGGAAAAGCAGGAAGGCCCACCAAGCTTGCCCAGGAAGGGGACCCTGGGAGACTCCATCCAACCTCCTCCATCCGTGGGCCAGGTAACAAATGGACAGGTAACAATGAGTGAGAGACACTCAGACAGGAGTAAATCTTCAACATTTCCCAGAAAGTCGAGTGCGTTCACATTCAAATGACATATCTCAGATTTTCTTTTGGATCTGAAAGTAGGACCCCTCCCCAACCCCAGGAAAAACTATCAGACAGACTCTAACTTTGGGTTGAAAAAATACAGCCTGTGTACCCTGGGGTATACCCAGCAGCCTCTGTGATTTCCTGGGATAGGTTTTTTGCTTCATTCATAATGAAGTAGACCCTGAAAGGGTGTCTCCCACTGACTTCCGCAGGCAGCTGAACCCCGAAGCAGATGCTCACCTCCCCCAGGATGGGGTGCAGAGCACTCTCAAGCTCCCCGCCCTCACAAGAAGCCTCTGCCTCTTTAGCAGGCTGTCCCTGCTCTGAAGCCACTGACTGTTCCTGGCCTGCATGTTTCTTACAACGCCTTCAGCAGAGATGCAGACTGTGGTTAGTGTCTGGGTACCTCAAGGGGCTGGGGAATTCCTCATGCTCTGGTTGTAATCTAGAAGGGAGGAGGCTCTGATGTCAGCTCTCCCCTCCTGCCCCCAGGAGCATCAAAAGAAAATACAACGAGATATTACCAGGCATTACGGAAAAGTCTCTATCGCTGAATACAAGTGTGTGCTGCATCACCTTAGGATAAATGTCAGGGTTGATGCCTACCCTCTGTTTCCCAATTTTTCTTCTTGGTCACTTGGAAAAATTAGTCCAATCTATAGAAACTGGGAATGGAAGAGAACACAGACAGCCCTTTCTAGGGAAGCACCTCCCACCTGCTCTCCAAGCAGCCCCAGCCCCACCCCAGAGAACAGAAACATGAAGGCCCCTTTTCCAAGCTCCTGCCAATATGCACCCAGGCTTCTTTACCCTGGACTCTTCTCAAGGCTAGAGAGAAATCTTTGGTTCCACTCATTATTCCATTTATCTTCTCTAACTGGGCAGGATTATGTTTGGAAGTAGCTGCTTCTGAAGCTGACACTTTAATCCTTGATTTTTAAAAACCTTACTGTTTAAATACCAGTTTTGCCTCTGAGGCAGCCAAACCTCACATCCTGTCTGTTAATTATCAGCTGCTAAATAGCACTTTTCTCATTGGAGCTGATGAGCTCTGGGCCACTGAGGGTAAGAATGCCAGTGCTGGAAAGGGGGACTCCAACACCGGTGCTTGCTTGCACTTGGGGATATCAAGCAAGACATAGGTCTTATCCTCAAGGAGCTCAGTCTAGCAGAGAGGGCCTGGCAGGGGGCTGTAATTCGAGTGCATAGCAGTCATGCAGGTAGAATGAACCATCACTAGGGCAGAGGAGGGAGGCAGTTCTGCCTAGAGTTGGGCAGGGGAGTAAGGGGGTAAAATCTATTATGAGCCTTGAAAGATAAATACAGTTCACAGAAAAAAATTAAGAGGAGCAAATGTAAGATCCAAGAGAAGATGCAAATGTAAGATCCAAGCAAACGAATGCATGCATGGCAGAGCAGGAAGGAGTGCTCTCCTGGAAGGGAGAGGGTGGAAGGCAGGACAAACCAGCTTGCTTGAATGCCATGTTTAGAAGTTTGAATTTTACAATGGAGGTGAAGGGAGGCTACTGAAGATCTCTAAACAGAAATGACATTTGTCATCACCGGGAATGGATGGCTGAATCTCTTGATGCCGCTGAAGAAAACCAGGTCGGTGTTAACAAGTGCTAACGTGCAAAGAAACAGGGACTCTTCCCTACAGAGCAGGATGCAGAGAGGCAGAGGCACACATGGCTCTCACCAGCTGGATGGCCCTTGGGCTGTCCCTGTAGGGCTCCACTGAGATTCAGACCTTTCCTCTGGCTCTCAGCAAGGCCTGACAATTGGAAGGATCCTGGAATGATGTTGCATCTCTGCATCTCCCTAGAGCCCTTGGCAGATCAGGCATTCTGACGCGTGCCATGACTTGGAGTGGCAGGGACCACACCACAGCTGCCCTCAAATACCTGCGAAGACTGAGTGCGGAGATGAAGATGATGCGTTCTGCAAGGCTCTGAAGATGCAAAGAGTACCAAAGGATTTCACGAACTCAAAGAACCAAATCTCAAGATTTGAAAAACATAGAATTTTAACAATAGCAAATTTTTCTTTAATGGTAAGGTTTTCTTGAAAAGGGATAAGCTCCTCACCATTGGAAGAATTTAAGCATAGGTATGATAGGTTGGTGGTTGCCAAACCCAGATAATTATCACTTGGGGAGCACATTAAAAATGCACATTCCAGGTTACCTTGTCTGAAGAGTCTTGGACTCAATTAGACACAAAGAGTGGTGCCCAGGAATCTGAATCTTGAAATGCTACCCACAAGTGAGTCTAACAATCACCCTGGTTTGGAAGCCACTGGGCCAGGTGACCATCTGTTAGGATGTAGTCCTCAACAAGGTGAACTCCTTTTTTTTTTTTTTTTTTTTTGAGACAGGGTCTCATTCTGTCACCCAGGCTGGAGTACAGTGGTGCAATAATGGCTCTCTGTAGACTTGACCTCCCAGGCTCAAGTGATCCTCCCACCTCAGCCTCCTGAGTAGATCGAACCATGTGTTCATGCCACTACGCCTGGCTAATTTTTGTATTTTTTGTAGAGACAGAGTTTCACCATGTTACCTAGGCCGGTCTCGAACTCCTGGGCTCAAGCAATTTGCCCGCCTCAGCCTCACAAAGTGCTGGGATTATTGGCATGAGCCACTGCACCTGGCCCTACAAACGAAATACTTTTTAAGATCCTTTTCTAAATGAATACCTTCTACTTGCCCTCTCACCTGGGCTTCAAAAACCTCTCCCAGTACCCTTCCTCAAATACCCTTCCAGCTCAGATAAGTGTTTACCAGGATTAGAAAAATTATCTCAGAATCTTGCATTGTCTGAGAGAATATTCTGTGATGATAAAATGTTCTCTATCTGTGCTGCATAAAACCATGGCCACCAGCTAACTACTGAGCACTTGAAATGTGGCTGACACTACTGAGGAACTGAATTTTAAATTTTATTAATACTTAATTTTAATAGCCACATATGGCCAGTGGCTACCACAGAGGCCAGCATAGCTTCTCGTGAAAGAGAGCTTCTGTATTCTCAGTGGGATCCAGTAAACAAGTAAATTCTGGCCCCACTTCCTCCACCACTCCTCTAAGCTTGTCTCCAGTCTGAAGAGATGCACCTGATCACAGGGAGATTAAATTCAAAGAAGACAGCAGGAAAGGAGGGGCTCTGCAGCAGCTGTACCAGAGGCAACAGGTACAGGGAACACAGTGCCTGAACAAAAACTCTCGCCTCCAAGGACTTTACCCTGTTCTGCCCAGAAACGTAATTAACACCAGCAGCTGTCACCCCATCCTGGGCAGCAGGGCCTGACACCTGGTGCCATTTTCCAGCTTCCCCGGAGCAAGCAGACCTCATTCTCAGGGATGACCTAGAACATCCCTTAGTTGACTAATGCTGGAGTCTCAAAATTGGTTTGTACTGGAACTTTTGGCTCTACTGGGGTATAGAAGTCCAAGGGAGAGAAACTGAATCTCAAAAGAGGGAAAGAGAGAAAGCAAGCTAAGTGTATTCCAGACATCAAAAGGTTTCATCAGGAAAAGAGATCATCTGTACATTTCCAAACACAACTGGCTTCTTGCCCAGCTATAGCACACAGGCCAAAATCAAACCTTACCAAGTATTCCAGATTAACATGTGTGGTCTTCTAGCCTTGATTTCTACCTCCCACACACATTCTGGGCCCTTTTTCCCAGCATCTGCCTTGACACAGACACACACTGAATCTACCAACAAGGTGGTTATCTGAGTTGAGAAGTAAGTATTCCCTCAGCCTTCTGAGACACAACACAGACCTGTGCAGCAGCAAAAACAAACAAACAAACAAAAAAATGCCAGGTGGGAATCAGGAACCACCTGTCACATTTAAACAGCTCTCTGTCTAGGGAGAGACCACCAGCAACCTTCCAGGTGTGAGCTGGTGCAACAGCTCTCTTACCTGGAGGACAATGGAGAGGATTCTCTCTCAAGGTTCCCTCAGTCCAAGCACTGACTACTTCCCTTTGGAGACATAGCTGGCCTGCTGCAGAGACACAATCTCTCAGAGGAAAGGAGAGTGGAAGGTGTGGATGGGAAAGGAAAAAAGAAAAACTACACAGGAAAAGCACTGCAAGGGGTGGGGCAAGAACCACCCATCACAGACCAGATATTTTTTCTGACGTTTCCTGGAAGATGGTTTTACCTGCTTCTTTATTAAAAAAAAAAAAGGAAGAAGAAGAAAGAAAGAGAAAAAGAGAGAAAAGAAAGAAAGGAAGGAAGGAGGAAGGGAAGGGAGGAAGGGAGGGAGGGAGGGAAATGGAAAGAAGAAAGATGAAAAGAAAAAGAGAGAGAGAGAGAAAGACAGACATGTTGCAACTTCCTTTGTCATAGGACATGCTCAGGAACGAACAGACCCGATCCATTGCTTCACTTTCCCATCTGCACTAATGGTCAGCTCCATCCAAAGCCCTGACCTCTGTTCTCTCAGCTCCTGAGCTGCAGGACACAAACACAGCCTCCCCGTCTCCCTGCATACAGTCTGCTCACTCCTTCACCTAGAAGGCTAAACTCAAGAAGGATGAGATTCTTCAGAGCAGAAGAGAAGCCATATGAGGGCCCAAAGGAGGATAAAAAGGGCTGTGCCACAGCTTCAGCCCAGCCATTTCTTTTTCATGCCTCCTTCGTGACTTCTCCCGGCTCTATGTGACAGTTCGGTTCACACCAATCTCAAGCATTGCCTATTACCAGATTCCTGGAGAGGCAGCATCTCTCCCTCCTTAGCCAGACAAAATATAGGAGGCCTAGTGGAGTTCCTCACACTTCTCCTTAGAAACCATCCCACTGGACGTATTTTCATCTGCACCCTCCCCTGGGTGTGTCACAGGTATGTGTCCATGAAGCATCCTCTGCCCATGCCAGGCAGTGATCCCACCCTCTACTCCTTCCCACCTTGAAGAGCCCATTGTGTGTCTCTGCATCCTTTATTGGCCACCCTGGTGCCCAGACACTTAACCCCCACCCACTCCCTGAACCTCTTCCTTCAGATACAAAATGAGGAATCACACCACCTGGCCTACAAGGGTCAAATGACAAAATGCAAGAAATGGTACAACCTGGATTTTGAGAGGAAGTCTTCTTTCAATCATTTTATACACATGGGTGTTCATTCCTCTAAACTGTATGTTTCCAAAGGCAGGGCCTACAACTTATTCATATCATTGTAGCAATGTGCACAAAGTCAGTATCCCATAAATACTGGATGATAAACTTAAATTGCTAGGTCATCTAAGTACCCAATTATAATGGAGTCACAAAAGACCATTAGAGAGGCAATACTGTGAGCTGGAGGGAGCCTAGGTTTTAGAGCTAGACACACTCATTAATAAGCCTCAGGTTTTTGCCTTTGCATTTGCTATTCCTCTACCTGGTCCCCCTTCCCATCCCCCAAATAGCTTTTTTGTCTGTTTTATATACTGATGTATATCCAGAGCCCAAGATAATGCTTAGCACTTAGTAGGTGCTCAATAAATAATTGCTAATGAATTATTCTGTATATGTTTGAACATGTTTCTTCCGTAAAACGGGGACTTTCACTTTGAACTAAAAGGATTATTTTAAGGATTAACAAGAATGTAAGTAAAACACCTAACACAATGCCTGATACACAGTATCTGCTCAGTAAAGACTCGTTATTAATCTGGGAAACCTTCACAGAGTTGCTAAGTTTCCTATAGTGATCTGAATAATAGAAAATTATTATATTGTATCAAAGTCTATCTGCTGTTTTGAGCTATCCTTAGGGAAGCTGTACAAGTCACTCTTGGCATTGCCAATTAATTTTCTTGAGTAGTAAGTTGCTTTGGATCTCAAGAGTATAGAAGGCACCCACAGGCAAATCCTGCTTAGAAAGGCAGGGGTCTAGTCTAAGCTGCTAGAAGGAATCAATGTTCTAAATTCTTCTCACCTCATATAGCAGAGGTATTAAAGGGGTCTAAACCCAAGAGGATGACCCTTGATTGTTCTGCCATTCCAAGCTAATCCTGCCATCTGGGCCTCCTGATGGCCAATCAGCAGGAAAGACAGGAGGCAGGCATGGAGAAGAATAAACATTTATAAACATTGTCTGAATGAATAAAAACACTGTAGCCAGGAGAAAGGTGAAGTAACACTGTCCTGCAGAAACTGAGGACAGACATGATGGCTCTTAGTCCCCAAGGCTCCCTGGGACCCAGGCTGACCACTTGTTTCCCAGCATTAGGTTATTTTCCCAGCAGTGCAGATGCAACAACAGTGATGAAAGGCCTTCGGTGCAGGAGTCCTTCAAGGTCAGGTCTGGTCCTGTTCATTTACAATGAGGAGACTGAGTGAGGCCCAGACAGGTCCTAGGACTTGCTTGGGGCCACACAGGTAGAGTTAGTAGCCAGGTCTCTCAGATTCCAGTCTAGCGTCAGGTTCTTTCCTGTGCAAATCTGTTGTGGCATGCAGTTAAGAAGCTCCCTGAGGTTCAAACCTCTGACCTCAGTCCCGGCAACTGGATACTTGATATAGTTTGGATATCTGGCCCCTCCAAATCTCATGTTGAAGTATGATCCCCAGTGTTGGAGGTGGGGCCTGGTGGGAGATGTTTGGGTCTTGGGGGCAGATCCCTCATGAATGGCTTGGTGTCCTCCCTTGTAGCAATGAGTTCTCACTCTGAGTTCATACAAGATCTGGTTGTTAAAAAGAGTCGAGGGCCTCCCCCACCCCCATGCTCCCTCTTCTCAACATGTGACATGCCTGCTCCCCCTTAAACTTCCCGCATGAGCAAAAGCTTCACGAGGTCCTAACCAGAAGCAGATGTTGGTGCCATGATTCTTGTACAGCCTGCAGAACTCTGAGAAATAAACCTCTTTTCTCTACAAATTGCCCAGTCTCAGATACTCCTTTAGTGCAACACAAAATGGACTAATACAGTGTTTAACACTGGTCCGTCTTGCAACACACAGGAGCAGGACCAGCAGATAGAAAACCATGGACTGCATCTGTGTGTCTATGCCATATCTGTAGCTAACTAGAAAATGCCAGGAGCTGTAGGAAAGTTGGCAAGCTCCACATCTGTCCCTCCCTCAGTTAAAGTTCTCCAAAGGGCAAAAGGGTCATCTCCATGACTGAACAGGAATAGGAAGGGCCCTGGAACAGGGAGAAGGAGGAGAGGTATCAATGAGAAACTGTGGTCAGGGTCCTTGTAAGAATGAGAACTCTGTAAGCAGAAATAGAAGGTACCTGCTTGAGTCAGCAGATCCAAGTGGGTAGAGGGAAGAAATGCTCAGAAGACTGTCTAAGAGCAGCTTTTCAGCAGCAGGAAAAATAAAAACAGACACTGTGAGAGATCATCACTCTACCCCAGCTCAGTCCCACAGAGCACAGCCCAGTACTATCCCACTTCTGGGGCTGCCACAGCCCCTGACTCTGAGGATTACCTCTAGTACCTTACATTTAATATCTGTGGCATCCACTATTACTCAGTTATCACACCTTTATTCAGCAGCTAAGTATAATGTGTATAATGCACAGTGCCAAAATACTCTAGGATTCTTTTTTCAGAGACAGGGTCTCGCTCTGTCACCCAGGCTAGAGTGCACTGACATGATCATAGCTCACTGTAACCATGACTTCCTGGGCTCAAGTGATCCTCCCACCTCAGCCTCCTGAGAAGCTGAGACTATGGGTATGTGCCACCACCGCTGGCTAATTTTTTTAATTTTTTGTAGAGATGGGGTCTTGTTATGTTGCCCAGGCTGATATCGAACTCCTGAGTTCAAAAGATCCTCCCAGTTGTCCTCCCAAAGCACTGAGATTACAGGCATGAGCCACCATGCCTGGCCTGTTTTTCAATGAGGACATACGGTCACTACATGAAAATAAGAGCATACAAAAATAACGAAGATGTGGGTTTTCAAGGAATTTACAATCCAATCCGATATCTAAAGAGGTGCCTTGAGTTCCTGTGCGGAGTCTGGAAACAACATGCAGAAATGGCACTTTGAAAGGGGAAGGAAAAGAAGAAAGGTCATCAGCCTCAGAGCTCAGGTAGCTGAAGGACAGAATGTATTTGGTGTCTGCCATATCTTTGCATCCTTCAATGACACTTTTGTCCATGTCACTGACCTTTCTGGCAAAGAAATCATCTGCCGTGCGACTGGTGGGACGAAGGTGAAGGCAGGCTGAGATGAATCCTCACCACATGCTGCTATGTTGGCTGCCCGGGATGTGGCCCAGAGCTGGGTATCACTGCCCTACACATCAAACTCCAAGCCATAGGAGGAAGTAGAACCAAGACCCCTGGACCTAGGGCCCAGGTGGCCCTCAGGGCCCTTGCCCGCCCGGTTATCAAGATCGGACAGATTGAGGACATCACCCCCAACCCCTCTGACAGCACCCACATGAAAAGGGGTCGCCGTGGTTACTGCCTGTGCACAGGACTCCTCAAATACTTTCCATTAACAAACTGCCTTCCTGTTAGAGAGAGAGACAGATGCCTTGCACATGGAGAAATGCACTTAAATGGATAAATAAAAGGTAAGAGTGTATCACCAAGTTTGATGGAGAAGAATGGGAAGACCCGCTTTTGGTGTGAAAGGTTCTGGAAAAGCAGCATCTGTGCAGGGTGGAGGGTGGAATAGGTAGATATAGACAGGACGGGGGACGGGCATGGTACAGAGAAGATGCAGATGGATAGATGCTAAGGTGTGGGGGTGGAAAGCACAGTTCTGTTAAAGAAACAACATATAAAAGCCACTTAAGCTGGGGACAAAAAAAAAAGCATGTGTTCAAAAAAAAAAAAAAAAAACAGACTGGGGCCAGATCTGGGACAGATTTGGATATCTCATGCATTCTGCAGGCAAAGAGACCCACTGAAGGGCTAAAGCTGGGAAGCTACATGATCAGTGCTGGCCTCCAGGCAAACTAATCCCCCACTGCACACCAAAGAATCATGGGGGCAAGACCTTCCTTCCATAGCTGAGGGTTCTCAGAGTTAGCCACATGTTTCAACCACCCATCCCATCCCCTACTACTCTCTATTCCTTTCCTCTCTGGTTACACCTCAAACCTAATTTTATTTTCTTTTAAAGAATCCGAGCCCAGGTAGCCAAATCAAATGCATAAAGTTAGCAGAGTTTGAGACCCAGGAGAGGGGGCACTGCCACCCTTCCTCCTCCTCTCTGTGAGCACAGGTCCCTAGAGCACATCAGGGGAAGAGAACACAAAGGGTATGAAGTCACTAAGAGTCCCAGGTGGGCTCTGCTAGAAAGGACATAAGGACATGATGCTCGTGAGCCTGGCAGTCAGAGGGAATGACAGCACTTGGCATGTCTGCAAGCGCAAGCGTTTCCAAGGCAGGTTACTACATATGCTCATTTTCTCCCTGTGACCTCCCCATCTGCCAGAGATCTGGGTGCCTGTAAGGATGGAGAAGGCATGGGATAACCCCTCGCTGGGCTGTCCAGCTCAGCTGTGCAGCCAGGCTGCTCTGAGCTGCAGGGCACATGCAGCCTCCTCATCAAGCCACTTGCATTCCTAGGATGCTCCAAGTTCCAGACACATGGCCTTTAGTGTCCAGGACTCTCCCCGCAGGACCCTTTGAGCTCTGCAGAAGCCAAGCATGATGAGCAACCTGCAGATTCCTCACTCAGAAAGGCTGCTCTTCTCCAGCTCCTGTGTAAGCCTGGCCTTTAGAATCCTACTAACCTTCTTCTAGGAATCACAAAAGCCAAGGAAGGCAGTTGGGACAGAGAAAGACAGAGGATATGGCTATTCTGAGGACAGGGGCTCCTTCTGTCAGAGTGAAAAATAAACACTTAGCAACTATAACCAACCCTTCCCCTGCATAGGCCAATGGGCCCTGGCAGATTAATCTTTCCTTGCAGAGGAAATGAGGCCCCAGGGAGAGGTGGGAGAAGCAGGCCATGGACACATGGTCAGAGGATGTAACTCTAGCTGAAGGCAGAGGGTTCCTCAAGCCCTATGTCTTGGTTGCCATTACCATCACTCTCCACCATACATCCCTTCCCCTAAATAAACCGTAATTCCCGAAAGCAGACATAGAGCCCTCCTAGGTCACGATTAGTATCAACACCTGTCTAGGGATTAGAAAAAAAACATAAAAAATAGTAGCGCCACGCTGAAGAACAGAATGCCAATGTCACACTCTGCCCAGTATCTCTCAGCTAAGCAGATATTCTAGCTACCTGAGCTCCTTTCCTCACCTTGCTCCACAAGTCTCCAGGATCTCTGGGGAGTAAGGGAAGAGGCTACACCTCCATGGACACACATCAATACTGCAGTCAAGAGACAGAAGAAACCCATGCACTTGGTGATATTCTGCACGTGGCTGAGCTGGGAGGGCCAGAGGTGCCATGGCCTGACTCAGTAAGGAGGTACTGAGAGCCAGGACCCAGTTATTCTTGGAAGCTGACAAGATAAGGTCACACTTTTGAATGTGGTAGCCCCAAGCCTCACAATGCAGGTGGAGAATATAACGTAGCAACAGGGCGGGAGTACACGGTAGGTAGCATGCTCAGTGACAGGGCAGTCAGGATGAAGGCCTGGGGCAGACTATGCCCATGTGGGGCTGTCCTAGCATCCCTAGGTAACTCTGGCAGAGAAGCCTGCTTGGAGGTAAAACTGGAGGAAGCCAGGTCTGGAGGCGAGCACAGCAGAAGGTCTGATCCACTCTAACGAGCTTGGTCACTCTCCTTTTTGTCTAACCCTTTCCCTATTGGGAAATAAGCAGGACAGCTTCACAGAGCTTTCATACACACAAATTCTAGACACCTGGAGACATAAAAACCATAGCGCATCTCCCAGCACTCAGAAGAGTGAGTTAGCCCCAAATCACCTACCAAGCTCAGGCTAGAAGAGAAAGGGGTAAGCAGGGAGAACATCAGCAACAAGTGAGAGAAACAGGTCAGCAGTGTGGCAGGAAGCACTGGGACAGCTAACAGGGCCTGGCTGTGAGGGGAGACTGCAGCAGTGGCAGGTTTATTTTTAGCTGTTGGGCAGAGGGGCTGAGTAACAGTTCTGGGCCCTGGGCAGGAGGCCAGGCTACTAAGGTCTAGTGTGTGCTGAGAGCCTCCTAACAATATGGATCATTAAAATGGCAGCAAACGATCAACTCAATCATCTCCCTGTAGACAAGCAGGAGGATAAGGAGCCCCGCAGGAGGACGAAGGGGGAGGAGTCGGCAGGGGGACAGTTAGTAGATCTCCTGTTCAGCCCCTCCCCTTGGAGAGATTTCACCTTTGCTTCTGGTTCAAAAGAATCTTCATGGAGATGAGCCAGAGAGAAGGCATCAACTGTACAGCTCCCTCAGCTCCCTCATATGCTCTGAAACAGAAAAGCTTCCATCGGGCAGCCACTGGCTTCCACCTCTGGCCACCACTCTTCACCTCTCAGATGAGTCCAGGATGGACAGTGGCCACAGAGAAGCTTGGAAATGTCCCTCAAGAATAAGATGCCCTTTCATACAACCCTTTTGGAGAGCTCAGGTTCCCAGCAGAATGAGCACACAGCTTGGCTAGTCTTGGAGGAGAACACCAGATACAAATATGGGCTGACCTTGGCGCCCTGTCCCAGCTCATTCTGGCACACAGAGGTGTTTACTGATCAGAGAATAAAGACCCCAAGAACCTTTCACTGCCAGAGGCCCAGCCCAACTTTATGTCTCCTTCTACTGTGGTTTTCTTCCTCCTCACACCAAATCTGATGACCCGGCACACAGGACCCCACAGTCCAAACCTCCAGGGCTGAAACAGCTGCTCTAGCCTTGCATGGGCAGGAAGAGGAAGAAAGAGAACAGACATCACCAGACAACCCCTTTTCCTCCTGCTTCCTTGGATTCCTGATATCTCTTCTTACTCAGCCCTGTCTGAGGGGCTGAGGGTCACCTGAATATAAATCCTAATTTCCTCATCAGCTCTGGGAATCAGTCCCCAACTCTAAACTCAGAACCACCCCTAATCCATAACTATACCTTTGGTGAATTAGAAAAAGGCACTCCTTTGAAAGAACCCAGCCACACACAAAGACAAAGTCGAGCAAGGGGACAGTGGCTAGACTTCAGCCCTCCCTTAGTTCCTCAACCAGATCCCTGTGCACAGGGCACAGCCTGCACCAGCAATCACAGTGGCCTTCGAATGCCCCATGACTTGAAATGAGAAAGGAATCTCAAGTAGGGAATAGAGTTCCTCATCTCTACTTTGCACCACCACTACACCATGATTCTTCTGATTTTAAGGAAAGAGAAGATGCACACCCTGCTAAATTATGTCGTCTATCCTCTCTGCTGAGTCACCAGCTAGAACACTTTCTAAGTCTTCATACAAGAGAAGGAGCAGCTGGTCAGTGATGATTACTCATTAACTGAACACAGGCTGCCCTGGAGCCCGGCATTAAGCCTACGAAAGGGCATCTATGCTGACCCAAATACTGCTGATGGTCAGACCCGGGGCAAGTCAGCAAGCTATCCTGCCTGCCCTCCGCCTCTGGCCTGCAGCACCACCTTCTACTGCCTCACCCTGCCGGTGCTCAAGAAGCTGCTCGAGCCGACCCTCTGTGCAATGAGCCCTGGCAAGTTTAGTCGACCTGTTCAAGGTCATGTAACTTGTTAGCAGCATGCAAACACTAGAACCTTTCTATTTATGTATGTACTTATTTTTGCTTTCTTATCTAGCACATAACCCATGGTAACAAGCTCATCTCTACATATCTATATCTATATATATCTTAAAATACAAAATATCAGTATTTTCCTAAAAACTAGAAAAGGTACACAGCAATCTGATTTGGGTTCTATAACTGCCATACATGATTACACTGTCCAGTAGCACGGCCCTTTCTCTTCACCAGTGCCCCCTTTTACAAGGTGACCTATGTGGAAAGATCCTAGCTGATGCGTTAGTGGAGCTCAGTTTTGCTCCACCAGGTCTGCAGTCTTCCAGCAACCAACCAAAAACCAAAGGAGCCCAGACCAAGAGCAGGTCCCAAGGAACCAGAGTGTGGCTCGGATGCCAACACCATGTAAGACCTTGGACATGCCACTGAACCTTTCTGCACTGGCCCAGCCTCTTCCTCAGTGATGTGCAAGGAGTCAAGAAAGATGACGAGGGAGTGTGGGTTCTAAGTTACTATGAAGTGTGGGTCGCTTTGCCACTGGGCCTCAAACCATTACCAAGAAAAGCTGCAGTCCCTGCAAAAAACAACTCTTCTCTGCCCATCCACCTCCCTCCAGGACACAGAACCATCTGGAAAGATACAGTGCAGGGGAAAGAGGGGGAAAAGAGACCTCACATGACCTTTGGCAGGGCCTGAAGTAGAGGAAAGGTAGGAGAATAGAGTGAATCCTGCACCACAGACATCACGCCACCAGGAAGAACCCTGGCTCAGAACATGGCAAGGCTGCTTGGGAACTGGGCAATGGCTCAGATGCAGACGACTATGCCCTGCTCTTCCCCATCTTGGCTGACATTCCTCTTGGCACCCACTCAGCACACTCCTGGGCTCTGGGTAACGGGAGCTTTGGCCCCTCCCCTAGCCCAAGGATTAAGTTTGCCTCCAGCAATTCTGAGGCTGGACTCTTCCAGGCCCTCCTCTCAATCTCTTGTACTTGCTTCATAAGAAAAATCATCAACTGTGGATGGCCCAATCCCTCAGGTCCTAAGTAGTAGAAACATCACAGGTCCCAATACCTTCCTCCTCCCACAAAGGGGTTCTTTTGTTTCCTAGACACCCACCAATATTTGGCCCTAAGGCCCAGGGACTGCTTTTCTCTCCCTTCCTCTCAGTCACTGATCCCATATCTTAGCTGGAGATGGTCTCCAAGCTCAGTCAAAGCCCAGAACTCACAAGTGAAAAAGGACAATGAGCTGACCCGGCTTCGAACCTGCCTCAGTGAATACCAAGAGTCCTGCTGCAGGAGCCAGGGTTCAGGGCTAGGGCCAGGAAGGACAGGATCTCTGAAACCAGAAACCTGACGCTTCCCTCATAATTCCGCAAGCCCAACCTCAATGATTCCTAACCTTTTTGACACCTTCATGCCCCTCAAAAACTCTGAAGCCTGCTTTGACACAAGATGAGTTAGCTTCAATTTCGAGCCACCAACCCCTGACCACTCTGACCTCCTGTTCCTCTCCTCAGTTCTAGCCAGGCCAACATCACCACACCTCTCACAGACTTGATTACTCCTCAGAGGCACAGCCATGTCCCACTGACCCCAGCTGGAGCCTCCCTTAACTCCCAGAGTCACCACAGATTCCCCTCTTTCAAAGCTCCTCTATTCCCAGCCACATGATTTAGCTCCCAGACCAGCAAAGTCTAGGAGAACTTTCTGCAAGTATGAAAATGTTCTTCTGCACTGTTCAATTCAATAGCCATTAGCTACATGTTTACTGAACACTTGAAGTGTGGCTAGCAACTGATTTTTCAAATTTAATTTAGCTTAATCCATTCATGTTAATTAATTTTAATTTAATTAGTCATGTGAAGGTAGTGGCTACCAAATTGGACAGTGCAGCCCTAGCCTACATGTGTTAATTTCATCTTCTCTAAATAGGTTTCTTGACTCAAAATTTTACAGGCCAGTTTTTACATGTGTATCCTCCATGCAACTAAGCTTATGACAGATACTCAGCAAACTGTTACCTATCTGTAACCATATTGCATATAAAAGAGGCTGGCTTGGTCAATGAAATTTTCCTAACCTTGTGACTCCTCCAGCAAACTCCAGTTTGGGACACTGCCTCTCACCTAGCCACACTACCTGTCTTGCCCTCCACAGGTACACAGTATGAGGTGTGCTGGAAAAGAGATGGTGCCTGTACTGTGAGGATGTGGGAGCTCTGGCATTTCCCTCCAACAGCATCCAGAACAATCATGAGAGGCTCTAATCATCTCCCCTTCACCAGAACAAAGGAAGCCACATCGCAGTGGCACTTCCACGACAACGTAGGGAGAGAGGACTGCTGGAGAAAGGAAAGGAAAAGAAACTACAGGACCTAGTTTTCTCTAATCCACGCAATAGAAAGATACACAGAGATAAGTTACGACAACATTCTATAAAGCAGCAACATACCTCACCTAATCAGAGTTGCACGGCAAAGAAGAACTACGATACGGTCTTTAATTAAATTTGTTGAGCTAACACCTAAGGGTCACCATGACACAGTGAAGTAGCAAGCAGCTGAGGGACCCTCCCGGGGAATACAACTAATTAATACACAAGTGGGTTGAGACTAGGTGTCCTTATCAAAGAAATAATAGAATTCCCATGTTCTTGTACAAAAAACAATAAGTAAGGTGTCTATCAAATACTCTCTTAAAAAGGGGAGGGAGTGGTTAAAAAGATGCATAGAGCTACCGTTGAAGTTCCCCTCCAACTCTGGGGACTGTGCTCGGGGCGGGGGGGGGCAGGGGAGCAAATACCCACCCATCCCCCTTCGCTGACCTCCCCTCCTGTCCGTCAGGGCCTGAGGTGACAGAACAGCTCCTCAGGCTGGAGGCACCCTGGAGCAGCAGCTGGCCATGTCCCTGAGCCTGTGGCTCAGCTAGGAAGTAAGTGGCAAGAAGCCTGAGACTGGGAGTCAGGCAACCTGGGTTCCAACCCTGCCTCTGCCAAGTGAATGGCTATGGTACCTTGAGCAAGTCACTCTCTCACTCTAGGCCTTGGTTTTTGCTTCTGCAAAAGATGGGGGCTGGACAAAATGACCTCTCAAGTCCCTTGCAACTCTGACTGGAAGCATGACTCAGAACTTAGCAAAGGCAGCCAGGAGAGATGGTGAGGTAAGGTCAAAGCACCCACCAAAAGCATTTAAATGGTAGTTCTCTGAGGTGGAGGGAGAGAAGCAGCAGGGTGAGCTGGGACTGTTTTTCAAACGCTGATTTCACTTAACAGGGCTAAGAGGTCACCAGACTATAGGCAAGGAGAAGAGCATCTAAGCACCTGCCAGCTGCCATCAACTCTCAGAGCTGCAACATAGGAGACTTCTGAACCCCAGCAGAGGCTGGGCTGCTGCCCTCCAGCTCTGCCCTAGCCCCCAGCATTGCCCTCCGCACACTGCAGAATAGAGGTCTCCTCCCCTTTTCTCAGGCACCTTTCCAAGGGGGTAATCCCTCCTGCCCCACTCCATCTTCCTCTCCTGCTTTATAATTATGAGACTTCTGGTTTTGAAAATCATTTCACTACTCAGCATCTGAGGTTAATCAAAATTCAAGATCTAGAAATCTCTTTGGTGTGTGTCTCTAGAACAGGGTTCTTTGAACCAGATTCCCCCTACAGCTGTAATTATGTCTCAGCCAGTATTTGGATATGGAAGTGCTTGCTGTTAACACTGCTGTCAGACTCCAAATGCCTTGTCTCTCCTTTATTCCTCCATTATTAAGTTTTAACACAAAGACGTGTGTGGGAAATCCACAATTTAACAGTTGAGTCAACTTAAAAGATCTGGGAGCAGGTTGCCTGTCAAAACAGACTGACTTCACTCTTCACGCACTTCTAACCTGAGAGGGATAAACTATAAGCGTTATTTAACACAATGCTGGATTTTTCCTTCCAAAACTATTCAAAGTAGAAAAATATCTAAACCTCTATCCCATTAGTTACAAGAGAAATCTGAATTGCCACTCAAAAGCATTTCACAGGATGATTTTGTGCATGTGTCTATTACACAGAATACAGAGCAGAAGCTGGGAGCTTTTGTTCTGAAGTCTTTACATAATATTCCAAATATCCAAGAAAATAAACAGCCAGTGTCCCCAAACTACTAATGGGTGAAGGCAGATGGTGTCTCAGAGGGGACAGCAAACGCTCCTGTAAAGACCGTCTGTCACTTCCTCAGTGATACAGGTTAACTGTGGTCAAACTGTATTCACCCAACTCCAGTCCCCAAGGTCATGGAGTTGGGTGAATGGTCAATCCAAACAATTTCTCCTCCTCCTTTCCCTTCAGTTATGAGTAGGGAAAGAGAAGTCTAAGGTACAAATATTGAAGTGTTGAAGATCCTTATCCCCTCTCCAACAGCCAACACTAAACAACAACCGAGATCCCACAACAAAAACTTACAGCAGAAACCACAGAACTCTGACAGGGTTGAGTATGAGAGCAGCAGGAAAATAATTCTAGAGGCCTTAAAATCCAGAAATGGAACATGCTTGCTCTGTACAACTTCGAAGTACTGGTGTTTTTCAAAACATCTGATTGTATATTCCAATAGTTCCACCCATACCTCATTTCTGAGTTTTGTATTTGATAACTGAAATACACCTCGCTATGGGGGCTGATGGGGAAGAGAAAAATACAACACAGGAAGTATTTTTCTCCTCCTCCAATCATTGAGACACCCCAGGGGAAACAAACCTGAAATGTCACCTTTAGAGATTGGTTTGACCTGAAACCCCTGTGAGAGGAAAACCTTGTTGGTGACCCTGCATGACCAGCTCACACTTCACTGGGGACCCACCCATCTCCAGAGACCTCCCACTGCATTCTGTTTAACTTCTGAAGTCGATATTCTCACTTGAATCCTTATTCTCCCCACCACCACACCCCTTAAAGAAAGAAAAGGGATGGGCTTCCCTGGCTCAAGGATAACGTTTCCTCAGACTGCCCATCACCGCGCGAGTCCAGGACAGCAAGTGGCCCTCTCCGGGAGGCGGAATCAGCACGGGTCCGGCCGCGGGTTACAGACTCAGTTCACAATGATCCGCCGGGCCGCGGACACCGCCGGCCTCTCCCCGGAGCCGCCCCGCGCGGGGGTGGGAGGGGGCCAGCTCCGGGATCCAAACAATCCCGCCCCCGCAGCCGGGGGACGCCCAGGACCCTGCCTCAGCACATCTCCTGGCTGGCGCTCCCCAAGGCGGCCCGGATGCCCTCGCGAGGCTCGGGGAAGTGAAATCACACATTCCGGCTCCCAAATAAGGAGCGAGGCTAAATAAACCTCTGCGATCCGACTTCTCCAAACCAACCGACCAACCGGCTCAATGAGTAATGGGCCTTTTGTGCCCGCAGAGAGAGAAAAAGGAGGGAGGAGAGTACGGGGAACCACCCCCCCCAAAATCACTTCCTTGAGATGGAGTGAAATTAGCAGAAGTCCCGAGGCCAACCGTTCCGACTCGGCTGGATTCCGCTCAAACCCCAAAATGGCAGGGTCCCCTGAGTCCCCGGAGTGGGTTCCAGGGCTCCCGCCCGGGAGCGGCCGGAAGCGGTCAGGGTGGCGAGGGCGCTGGGACCCGCCGCCTGCCCCGCACTCGGCACCCCCGCCCGGCCGCCCCGCCCCGCCGCAGCCACCCCTCCACACCGCGCCGCGACCCAGGCCGGGGCGGGCACCCGACGCTGGGGAGCTCCAGGGCCCGGACCGGCCCCGCCTCCCCTCCCCGGGCCCCAGACCTACTTTGAGGGCGAATTTCTCCTGGGTCCTCTTGTTGAAGATCTGCAAAACTTTTCCGTTGATGCCCAGCCCCAGGACCTGGCTGGTGACCTTGTAGTCATCGATGATGGCGTTCTTCTTGATCTGCAGGCCGGACTTGACATGGAACTGCGGGAACTGCTGCGGGGGCGGCGGCGGCGGCTGCGCCGGGGGGTGCGGCGGGGCAGGGACCGGGGGCTGCGGCGGCGGGGCCGGGGCGGGGAAGGGCACCGGCGGGCTCTGGCCCTGGGAGTTGGACAGCATGATGCCCGGGGGCGCAGGGACACGGGCGAGGGTGCCCGCGGCCGCCCCCTCCTCCGGCTCCGGGCCCCCTCCCCGCCGCCCCCCGACCGGCTGCGAAGTTCGCTCCGAGCTGGAGCCGGCTTCCCCTTCCCTGACCCGGCCCGGCTCCAGGCTCGGCGGGTCGCTGGGCTCCGTGGGTCCCGCCGCGCGCCGCTGGCGCCCACCGGCCCGGCGCCCTCCCTCCCTCCCTCCCCCCGGGGGCCTGGCGCTCTGGGGACCGCGGGGCGGCGGGGGCCCGGCCGGGGGGAAGCGGCCGCGCTACAATGTACCCAGCCCCGGGCCGGCGGCCGCGTCACAGCCTCGTCTGCGTCCGGGGCCGGTCCTTAAAGGGGAGGGGCGGGGGCGGGGCCTGGGGAGGCGTGGTGTGGGGGAGGGGCGGTCCTTAAAGGGGAGGACGCACGGTGCCGGGAGCTGGGAGGACCGCGGAGTAGGCTGGGGGCTGCTGCCTGGAGGACAGGGAGAGAGGACGAAGAAATCCTAGTTCTTAACCAAGGCCATGCAAAGGGACGGGGAGGCGTGTCAAAGGAGCTGCTTAATTCAGATGGAAAATCCACTCCTCTCCAATTGTCTGGGCCTCAGCGTCAGCGAATTGGAAGAAGGGTGTATTTCCAAGGAGAGGGATGGCTCGTAGGTGTCCAGCTAGATGAGACCTCGCGGGGGAGCTGGAATCGTCCCAGGAAAAGGTGTGAGCCAAACGCGGGTGTATTAAATATTTCCCTAACTTCAACATTTTCCTCTGAGGTTTTTTGCATCTCTTTTCTCATTAATGTATTGTTTTTCAGTAAAGACGTATTATTGTGTCAGGAGCACTTTACTAATTATACCTTTGAACATGTTTTCATGTAAATAAACTAAAAAGGATACAGGGTGGCAAGAGGATGGGTTGAGATTTGGGCCGCCTGAATTCCCGCCATCCTTTGCCACGGATTGGCTGTGTGAGGCTGAACAAGCCTTGCACCTCTCTCTCCGTGGGAAGAACAGCGAGAGTTTTTCAAAGGTTGTGGGCAGAGTCAGAGGAGATAGTGAAACTGAAGGGGAGGGCCTAGGGAATGGCTTCTGATTTCTGATGTGGAAAAATTAATCCGTAAGAAATGGGTTAGCCCCGTGTATCTCAGGAAAAGCCCAGGGATCTAGCTGGACCCTACATAGAAGCTGCCAGGAGGCCTCCACACACATTCTGAGGGGTTCGAGATGACCAAGTGCATCCCTGCTGACCTCCTCCCACTTCTGACTGACAAACAGTTGAGAAATGGCAGGCGACCCAGACAGGTGAACACAAAACCTCAGCTTAAGTCTTGGTAAGGCCAGTTAGAGAATGAGGCTTGACCTATGGCCACACATTCCCCCTGATAGGTCCCCCAAAACTCCAGAAAGAAGACAGCACCTCCGGAAGGGGCCCTTGGGGATAGAACTTAGGTAGGTAAGGCACAAGTGCCAATGTCTCTTCCCTCATTCGCCTTTCTCAGAAGATGCTTGTGGAGGCAGGAATGAGGGGGAGAGTGAGGGGTGGGACTTACTCTCCCAACGCTGTCCTTTCCTGGGGCAGGCAGGGCTCTGTAGACCAAGGAGAGACATGGTTTCCCGGACATGAACATTTGCTCTTCTCAAGCAGCATCTGCTTAGCTCCATGTACAAGGTGCCATGCTGAGCCCTGCAGCGGTGGATGGTGTCAATCTGGTGGGGAAGAAGACAGATACCAGTGGCACAGAGAGTATGGTAGACACCTTCCTAGGAGCCCGAAGCACAGGGATTCTCTTCTGTCTGTAGCAGCTAGCAGCTTCCTCCTGAGTCTACAGGATAGATATGGTTAGACAGCTCCCCGGATTCCCTTGACTCTTCAAAGGCAAAGACACTACCTAAGGCCAAGGGGATGGGAAAACACCTTCACTCCAACACTTCTATAGCACCGCTGTCATCTCCCAGAAGCACACACAGGAGATGCCCAAGGACAAGAGGAACGCAGGGGTGGGAAGGTGGAAGGCTGCAACTGCTCAGGCTCTGGTCTGGGGCTGCTCTGGAATCTGAGTTGGTATTTTTTCTCTTTGCAGAGTCACTGCAGGCTCCCTATGGCTTGGTGTTGAGGTATCACCTGTTTTTCTCCACAAAGCTAGAAAGAGAGTAACTTCAGCAAGGCACAGCGGTAAGATGACAGGATCTAGAGACAAATGAGCTGAAGCCAAGGCTGTCCTCCAGCTGGATTACCTTGGGCAAGACATGTAACATCTCTCAGTATCTGAAAAAGAATAGAGAAAAACAATAAAATCTACTTTCAGGGCTGAGAGAGAATAAAATGAAATAGTAATTATGAGAACACATCCTAAAGCATAAACTATAAATTATCATGAAATATTAAATATCACCATTATTTGGACATTGTTGGCTTGCTCCTGTGCTCTGTGCCCATGGCCTACGGATCTATTCCTAATATCAAAGCTGCTTTCCTACCAAGCTGGAGCTCTGGGGAGATGGTGAAGCCCTATGACCTAGGAATAACAGGACAACTGAATTCCCACCTGAGAGTCCTCCCAAAGTTGCAAGAGCCAAATAGGCCTAGGGGGTACGCAGGGACTCTGAGGGTACATACATAGTGGATAGAGATTATATGAACTGTGCACACAGCACTAGAAAACACACACATATATGAACACAACACATAAGCACAGCGTGCCGTGTAATAGAATAAACGCCTAGTGGATGAATAATTGAGGAGTGAGATGTGCTAAATGCAGAAGCACTGGACAAGAGATCTTGAGTCTTAAGTTCCATTCTGATACGGTCTCGCTATGTAACCTCATGAGAGCCCCTTGCTCCCACAGTTCCTTCCTTCTCATCTATAAAACAGTGACAATAACATCTGCCTTGCCTACTTTGTAGGGCTTGTGCAAGGATAAAATAAAATACCCACAGGAAGCAGTCCAAAGTCCTATTTGTGTAACACCAGGCTCTCAGCCATCTGTAAGGAACTACTTAATAAACAGTTTTTATGGATGTGTAAAAGTGCTTCAAAACTTGAAAGTCTATGCAAATAGAAAGTCCTATTTTTGTCTACTATTAATATGCAAACACATATGACATACAATATAGTACACACAATGACAATTTAAGGACCTCAGGTACATAGAAATGGATTAATTATAATCCTTGATTCATGACCCACTCTCATCATTGGATCATTGATCCATGCAGCTCCACTTTTATTGTTAGTTAATAATTATTTTTAATAATGCAGTAAGCACCTGTGAATCCACTACCCAAAATAAAAACAAGAACTTCGACAATAATGTACACCTAACTAGATGATTCCTCCATCCACACTCCCCCAACTCCTCTGTTTCCCTGGCCCAAGACCCCATCATCCTGAGTCCTATGTTCACCTTTCCCTTGCTTTCCTTTTTATATAGTTTTATTTCATGAAAGCATGTTCAAATGTATCATAAAAGATGAAACTCAAATCATCTTAAAAGGGAGGTGGCCAAGGGTGGCTTTAGCAGCAAGACCAGGTTAAAATAAGAAAATGCCTTGTCATAGTTTCAAAGTATTCCTCACCTTCTTATGATGATGCTGATGATGATGATAATGATGATGATGATGATGACAATGTTTGTTGAGTGCTTCCTGAGTGCCCAACACTGTGCTCATCCCTCTACCTGCATTGTCTCATTTAAATCTCATGACAATCCGTGGCCGAGATTGCTAGTTGGGTGGGGTAATACCTTTTTTCCCTCTCTTTGACAGTAAAGAGACCCCCATATTTAGCTAAGCATAAGACTGCCTGGAATAAAAATTACATTTCCCACTTGCCCAGCCTCCATTACAGCTGGTTACCTTCATAAGATTAAGTTATAACCAATGACTTGTAAATGGAAGTGGTTTATGGAAAGAGGTAGGTCCTTCTTCTTCTCCTTCTCTTTTTTCTTTCCTACTGGCTAGAATAAAAATTTCACAGCTGGAGCCATCTTGGATTGTGAAGTGGAGGTTACAGGTTGAGGAAGACAGAACAAAAGGACAGAAGGAGTCTGTATCCTGGTGAGCCTAGATCCATCATATCAGCACTGAACCACCTATCCAGACTTTTATATGAAAGATCGATAAATGGCCTTCTTGTTGAAGTGACTGATGGTCTAGGTTCTCTGTCACTCACAGCCAAACCTTATCCTACTTTTATACAGCCCTATGAGGTCTGCACTGTTATCCTCACTTATCTGTTGTCTAAACAAGAAAACTGAGTCCCAGAGAAATTAAAGAACTTTCCCAGAGTCATTCCACTAGCAAAGGACAGGACCCAAGTCTTTCTGACCCAAAGTCGAGGCTCACAGTCCTTACTGTAGATCCTGAGCAGACATACACTCACATATCCTTCTTAATGTCAGAAATACGGTATCTGCTATTTCTGGGCAGGAATTGCCTGAAGAGGTATGGGCTATTCTTTCCATTTTAGAGCAACATAAATTTTCCACACCTCAATTTCCTTCCATCTTGGCCTAATTGTTACAGAGTATAGGTCTATGTTAATTTGCATGACTGGGTTATATGACAGGATACATTGTGACAATCTTTTTCTTCAAGATTCCCCCACCCAGCCTTCACACCATCAGGGAGTTTAAGTTTCCTGTTTTACTATGACGTGGCATTATGAATGAGTGACAGAGGGTGGAAATTTATGGAGGTGGATTTCTTGGAAATTTTCAGCTAACACTCTCTTGATGAGAGAGGATCATCCACAGGCTGGCAGGTCTGCGCGTGAACACAGATAAAGCAGCCTTTGTATCCACTGCTACTACCACAAACAAAATATTGCAAGAAGGAGCATGATTTACAGAAGAAGCTCTGTCCACTAAAAACCCACCCTTGGAAAGAAAAATGGCTCAGAGCCAGAAAGAAATAGTCTTCCTGTCATAGGCTAGTATTTCTGTGATAAAATGAGAAATTCCCCCAAAGCAAAAGTGACAGATATATATACATAAGACTCATTAGTCACAAAAATTTCTGGCCCAGAAAATGACCTCAAAATATTGGTTAGGATGGTCTCTATCATCCCTTCTATCTTAGCTCTTTCTGAAGATGCTAACGGCTGCCTCACAGAAAGGAATTCTACCCAAAGCAAGTGCCATTGGTAATGCCCTATTTAACACATCCCAGAGGGGAAAAATGCTTCCCCACCCATGACGCCCTCGGTGCCCTCATCTGCACTCCATCCTTTGATAGTTTAATGCCATGGAAGGGAACAGCTGGGGCAGTGGCAAAGAATGCGAATAGAAAGAGAAAGAAGGAAGTACCCAAAGGGGAACAGAAACTTCACCTCTGCACATCAACAGACATAATATGGTCCAAAGGGACTACAAATGAGAGTAATTAGGACTACAGTATGCCTAAGTCTTTTTTTTTTTTTTTTTTTTTTTTTAGACAGAGTATTGCTTTGTTGCCCAGGCTGGAGTGCAGTGGCACAATCTTGGCTCACTGCGACCTCTGCCTCCCGAGTTCAAGCAATTCTCCAGCCTCAGCCTCCCGAGTAGCTGGGATTACAGGCACCTGCCACTACACCTGGCTAATTTTTGTATTTTTAGTAGAGACGGGGTTTCACCATGTCGATCAGGCTGCTCTCGAACTCCTGACCTCAGGTGATCCACCTGCCTTGGTCTCCCAAAGTGCTGGGATTACAGGTGTGAGCCACTGCACCCGGCCAGGATGCCTAATGCTAAATCCACGGTTTACGATGGGAAATGTAGGGAAGAGAGGCAAATATCCAGCCGTATTCAAGAAGGCTTCCAAGGCTGTTGTCCTTGTATTAAAAAGCATTGCCCTCCAACCTAGCTTACATCTGGCATATCAGTTGCTACTTAGATGAGTAACAGCCTGGATAATGATTGGGAAAGGAGGAAAGGAAAGGGGGAACTATCTAGGAACACAATCAAGATGGGTCAACGAAAAGGATCATTATCTTCTTACCTGGTGACCTGGTGATGCCTGGAATTTTCTCCCTTGCTTAAGATAAGTAAATGGAAGTGGAAAGGTAGAAAAGGTAGGGGAGAGATATACACATGTGTATGTGAAATGGGTAGAGATTTCCTAAAGGTATAATGAGCCATAGCTCCACATGAGAATGTAACTTTAAGGCAGCAGAGCATGGTGGAATCAAATTCTGGGTTCCAATCCCACCCCATCACTCACTACTATACCTAACTGCACTTCATTGTTGCACTGTTTGTATAATGAAGGATTAAATAATACTCCCTAGATTAAATACAGGGTAACATTTTCAATGGTTTCAAACACATAGTACTTGGCCTCTATAAATGTGAGCAGTTACTATGCAGCAGGTACTTTCATAGTAACCACCTCATTCAATCCTCTCAACAATGCTCTAAGGAGTAGTATTTCTGGCATTTTGATCACTGAAAACACTGTGGCTCAGAAAGGTTAAATAACTGGCCAGTCATCACACAACTAGATGGGGAAGACATGTTTCCACATGTGTCAGAGCCTATGTTCCTAAATGCTCTTGAAAGTGGTCCAGCTCCCTGCCACCTGCCAGGCTGACCTGGGGAAGCCATCTCAGCCTGTGTGCATGGCTCAGGAGAGGGAGACAGTCTGCAAGTGCAACTGACTCAGAGCTTCCAGAGACTGTTCCTACCACTAAGATAGACAGTTAAAGGCAATGAATAGAGTCATTTGAGCATTAATGGGTTTGGAATCTTAGCTTTTGTAAACTTTTGAGGAAGTACCTAAATATTTGAGGTATATGTGATATCATTTATGTAGTATATGTGTATCGTGTATACATATATAAACACATTATATATACACTATATATATACACACTATATATGAGCAAAAACAAAACAAAATATAGTGTGTGTATATATATACACACCATATATACACACACTATGTATATACACTATATTTTGCTTTGTTTTTGCTCATTCCATGACAGATCAAAGTAGGACCTAATTTTTCCTCCCACATTTCTTATGAAGCAGTGAAAACTACAACATTGTAGAGACAAAAGGGACATGTACAGATAGATCTGCACCTTTCCTCCAAAGACCACCTCTACACCATCATATAGACAGGTAGGTGTGTGACTTTTAAAACTAGGCTCTCAACCCGGGTACGGTGGCTCACACCTGTAATCCCAGCACTTTGGGAGGCTGAGGCAGGTGGATCACTTGAGGTCAGGAGTTTGAGGCCAGCCTGGCCAACATGGCAAAAACCTGTCTCTACAAAACATACCAAAATTAGCCAAGCGTGGTGGTGTGCGCCTATAGTCTCAGCTACTAGGGAGGCTGAGGCAGGAGAAATCACTTGAACCCAGGAGGCGGAGGTTGCAGTGAGTGGAGATCACACCATTGCACTTCAGCCCTGGTGACAGAGCGAGACTCCATCTCAAAAAAAAAAAAAAAAAAAGAAAAGAAAAAGAAAAGTAAAAGGAAAACTAGGCTCTCAGAACTTCTGGTGCACATTTATTGTACCACAAGAGGCTGGGTGCAGTGACTCATGCTTATTATCCTGGCACTTTGGGAGGCCAAGGCAGGAGGATCACTTGAGACCAGAAGTTCAAGACCAGCCTGGGCAAAAGAGCAAGCCTTTGTTTCTAAAAAAAAAAAAAAAAAAAAAAAAAAAAAATTGCTGAGGATGGTGGCAGGAGCCTGTAGTCCCAGCTACTCAGGTGACTGAGGTGGGAGGATTGCTTGAGCCTAAAAGGTTGAGGCTGCAAGGAATCATGATGGCCTCATGTTTCTCCCACCTAATGGACAACAGGAGCCTCTCCTGACCCAGAGAGGTCAACAGGGGAAGGCCCTCTGTGCTATTTGGTTAGTCTTGTATTTGGAAGCTGACAGGGAGGGAATGGGGCAGTGCTAGCACCATGGGTACCCAGGATTCTCCTAGATGGATGCCAGACACGACTTCCATATTGTGTAATACACAATAGGCATTGTGCATTGATTACACAATAGGCATTGTGCATTGATTACTCAATAGGCATTGTGCATTGATCTTAGTACTTTTGTTTCTTTTTTTGAGACTGAGTCTTGCTCTGTTGCCCAGGCTGGAGTGCGGTGGCATGATCTCAGCTCACTGCAACTTCCGCCTCCTGGGTTCAAGTGATTCTCTATCTTGTGCCTCAGCCTCCCAAGTAACTGGGACTACAGGCGCATGCCACCACATCAGGCTAATTTTCATATTTTTAGTACAGACAGAGTTTCACCATGTTAGCCAGGCTGGTCTCGAATTCCTGACCTCAAATGATCTGCCTGCCTCGGCCTCCCAAAGTGCTGGGATTACAGGCTTGAGACACCGTGCCCTGTCATACTTCATCTCTTTAAAAACGTTTCTCTCCTTTTTATTCTACATTCTTATATTTATAGAGTGTGTTGAAGTTTGCACAACACTTTCACATACATTGCCAATAGCTCCCTATTGACCAAAGTCCAAAGCCTGAGAGGAATTTCTAGCCCTTAAATCTGCCTCTTACCTTACATCTTGACACCCTCCCCTACAAACCGTATCTTCTTGCTGGTGCTAACCACCTGCTGCCTCTAAACAGGCCATGCAGTTTCTTGTCTCTCTTCGTTCCTCTTTTCATTAAGCCTTTCTCCTGTGTGGTTTTCCTCCTCCACCTGGAGAATTCTTGCCCATCCTTAGAGGTCCAGGTCAAATGTCTCCTTCTCAGTGAGAGCTTCCTGCATATATCTCTCCCGTTTCTGAGCCCCAGGGCACCACACTTAAACCTTCTTAAGGCTATCCCCATTAGAATGGCTATTACTAAAATAAAAACAAACCCAGAAAATGAGTGTTAGCTAAAATGTGGAGAAATTGGAACCCTCGTGCACTGCTGGTGAGAATGCAAAATGGTGCAGCCATTGTGGAAATAGTATGGCCAGTCCTCAAAAAATTAAACATAGAATTACCATATGATTTAGCAATTCCACTTCTGGGGATATACCAGAAAGAATGAAACAGATATAGATATAGATATAGATATAGATGACTCCATCTCAAAAAAAAAGGAAATTCTGATACATGCCATAACATGGACTAACCACGGAAATATTGTGCCAATAAAATAAGCCAGACACAAAAAGACAAATATTATATGATTCCACTTATCTGAGGTACCTAAGTAGTCAAATTCATAGACACAAAAAGTCAAATGTCCTTCTAGGCCTGGATAGAAGCTCAGGCCCATCCTCCTCCATCCAGGACCATCACACTCAGCAACACAACCCTCATCGTGCAAGATTCTGTGTCATTCAGACACTCAGAAAATCTCAAACCCAAGTAGCCACCTGCCTTTGTCAGCCCCTTCTAAGCCTGAAGTCTGGCCCAAATGAGGCCTTTTCCATGCAGCTATCCCACTCTCCCTTCCACCATGAGGACAGGGGCCAGAAATTCTCTATATCTGACGTACAAGAGGTTTACAAGACCACAGAATTCTTTTTAAAAAAATTTTTTTTTAATACATTCACATGGTACAAAATGCAAAAGCCCTAAAGGGCATCTTGTAAAATTTCTCCCTGGCCACCTAACCCCTCAACCACCCAGTTCTCCACCCCAGTTTCTGTGTATCCTAGAAGTATTTAAGACAGTTCAACCTTCCATCTAGGAACTAGCAAGAACTGTGCTTGGCCTAAACATCCAGGAGACCTGATCCCACACTCAGAAGTCACATTGTGAAGATGAAGGCCCTGGACCAGCTTTTACAGCCTGTGGGCCAGTGCCCCTTCAGGGCAGGCTTCATTCCTGGGTGCCCAGGATCAAGGCCTCTGCACAGGAGCCTAAGGTTTCACCTGGCATTGATGAGGGACATGCATGATTCTCCCTCAAGAAGGAAGGCACAGGGAGTGCAGGATGACAGCCAAGGGTGGGAGTCAGACACATGAGTAGGGAAGAGGGTGGGGAAAATCCTGGAAAAGAAGAGGTGATGGAGGAACCTAGTCTGGTTGGGAGATAGGGGCTGATGGTTGCCCACTCGTGTCTGCAGAGCCAATTGGTGCCAAGGCCCCTGTAATTCAGGCCAAGAATGACTAGAAGGGTAGCAAAGAGGGACACGTGGGCAGCCTCTCCCGTGGGCCTTCCCCAAGCAGGCCAAGGCCGAGCAAGAGGTGTTTCTTCATGTCTTGGTGTAATCACACAGCTGCCTCAGCCACAGAGCTCCAGCCTGCGTCACTCCCCAGGAATCTGGTTCTTGTTTACCATGAAGAAGTGTGGTTATTACAGGGCCTAGTGGCCCTTTTCCAGCTTCCCCAGAGAGCTTGTGGGAGAGCTGAGGGCCTGGGAAGGGGAGCCTGGCCCAAGAGGGATTGCTGAGTGGGAGGAGCAGCAGGCTTCCCTGGGGATCTGCCCCTCCCAGGGCTCCCTCACTAAAAGGAGCCCTAGAAGAGCCTGGCGGGATTCCAGGGTCTTTCCTTGGCGGAGACACCTGGGCCTACCTTCCTACAGAATTCGGAAAGAAAGAATAAGGAAGCAGAAAAAGCAAATGGAGAGAATGGGTGAGGAACAGGACCAAGGACCAGCAAAAATTGAGTTCAAACTTATTGTATGTTCTGCTCTTAACATTAAGAATTAATGTTTAATTCTTTAAGAAATAAGAGAATTAAGAAATTAAGAAATAAGAGAAACCGGATTAAGAAATAAGAGAAACCTGGGGAGGAGATCAACCCTCTGACGAGATTTATATTCTGCTAACTTTGTGCCTATCCCTAGTGAATTGACTAGCGCCTGTCACAGAATATGGTATTTGTATTTTTGCTGGATGGATGAAATGGAGGATGGTGAATGGCACATAGAGAAAGACAAATTTAAAAGGTCACGGTAATAGCTCTCATTTAGTGAGCACTTATTATGTTCCTACAATGCCTGTGATTCCAGGTGTTGACTCAACCAATGCCCCATAACAACCCTGCAAGATAGGTGTTACTAATATCCTTCCAGGGGCCCAGATGAGGAAACTGAGACCCAGTGAATTTAAGCAACTTAAAGTAAGGCCTGGAGTGGGGATCTGAATGCAGGAAGCCGGGACCTAACACCTGTCTTCTCAGCCACCATGTTCTCCTGAGCAGGGAGTAAGACTTACAACTGCTGCAATTTGGGATATAAAGCTCCATACCAGAGTTGTTCTTCCTCAATCAATTACCTTGTTATGATCCTCATCCTCCATCCCAGCCCCTGGATGGGCTTCGCTGGATTCCTATTCTAGGCTCAGAAAAAATCATAGCGAGAATAAGACAGTTATGTTTTTCCCAACCCAAAATTCCAATAATCTATTAATCTAGCTCAAGATCTTGGTATGAGAGCCATAAAAAAGGTGTGGGCCCAGGGACCAGAACATGAGCCCAATGCCCTGCACAGCTGAAATGCTCTTTCTTTCTCTTTCTTTGCTATCCCCTGCAGATGCCTTTTTCTCTTCTGTTCCCTATGCATTTTTTTTTTTTTCCAGAATATTGTCCAAATGAGGAGGTGTTTCTGAAACACTAACTTGGTTCATTTACTCCCCACATAGCTGCCTGCTCTTTTCTCCCTGGGAAGTTGAACTAACAAGGTAGTATGAAAATCAGGTCATTTTCACTGTTTCAGTGTTTCCAGAGGCCATGGGGCTGAAAATGGAAATGTCAAAGTGGGATAATTACATCGGCCCTGAAGCCCTGTTTTCTAACTACCATTTATCCATAATCGATTCCTGAAAAAGACAAAGGACATGAATAATCTACCAAGCAGATGGAGCCTCAAGCAGTGAGGCAGAAGAGAAAACATGGTTCCCCGAAGGGAAAAGGAAGAAAGGCCTGGGGGCCCAGGGAATGTGTCTGCCCTGGAGACAGACCCGGTGATCAAGAAAGGCACACAGCTCAGACCTGGCCTGGGCAGATAAGGCATGTGTAGTGAGAAGTAATTAATCATTGGACTTCTCCTTTAATGTCTTCTGACAGCCATGAGAAGCTCTCTCTAGGAAATGGGGAAGGAAGTAGTAAGGAAGAACCCTGAGGATATCACATGAAGCAGGAAGCTTGGGCATAAAAGTAAGGTTGAAAGATCACAAGTTCTAGAAGCTGTTTATTTAAAGACACTCCTTGTAACACACAAACACACACACACACACACCACACACCACCAGAAGTTGTTAAAGCTTGTGGTGGGGCTACAATTTTCTTTGGCCGGTTTCTTCTTTGCCTTTAGGTCCAGCTGAAGGGACACAGTCAGCCACGTATCACTGGGCATTTTAGTCAGTTTCACTTCCTGTTTCTCATGCTGAAAACGTAATAATCATCGTAATGATAATAATAATTCTGCAGCCTTGCCTCTGGCTTCTATTTATATAGGGCCTCCCAGAAATGTGTGCATCAGTGGGAGGGGGAGTAGAGTACATCTACTCCATCAATCAACAGCTGAGGGTGGAGGCAGGCTTGGAGGAAAGGGTGGGGACATAGAAATTAGCAATGGAAATTATTAAACTAATTTTTTCAAGAGGGGGAATCTAAGTGGGTTGGTAACTCCCCAAATGGCTATTCTTATCTTAGAGACATTTATAAAGCCTTTCCTCCCAAGATCCTCTAAAAATAAATCATTCCCAAACACTCTTCACCCTTCAGCCTGTCCCCAGTCAAGTTAATCTTTGTGATCTGAGGCCCAAAAACATTTAAGCTAACTTCCCAGAGTCCCACAGCAGGTCAGGAGGGAAGACAGGACCAGACTAGGCTTCTTCTACATCTATCAAGAGCCGTAACAAGGAAGGGAATTTCCAACTTTATGGGGAACTTGCAAACTTGTCAGGAAAAAGTACAACTGCTTCTGCTAAGGAAAAAAAAATGCATAGTTCTTGCAGATTTAAAACCCTAGGACAATGAGAGAGAGTTCTCTCTTACTAAGAATGTGCTGCGAATGTCCAAGATTAGAATAGGGGTAGGAGGGGCAGCTTTCAGACTTTGGTCAAAACAACAGCTTCGCGTAGAGGTATTGAGCCAGTATTTTATTGAGCCAGTATTTTAATTTTTTACCACCTGTAAAGGGTTATACTCGAAGGACAAAGGTTGAACACTCCACAGGCTCAAGAGAATGAGATGGGAGTGGAGGGAAGCGGGGGAGGAAGCCATTATCTTGATGACAATGGTGACATAGTCATCCTTTAGATCCTGCCCTCCCTCCCCTGGGGATCTGAGGAGAAGGGGAGGGGGGAGGAAGCAGGTGGTTTCAGGGTCCTCTCTATATGAACCAAAAAGGCAGGTGAAGAAAAAAAAATGAAACCACCAGAGACAGCCTCTAATTAATTGAATTAAAATTAAATGAAAAAAAAAAAAACTCCCTCTCAGACACAAAGACACACAAAGCACACAGACACACCCTGAAACACTAGCTAGCTACACTAAAGATCAAGAGAGGATGTGATATCACCTATGTATTTATTGTGATAATTATTGTTGTTGGAGTTTTTTCCCCCAAAGGACAATCATAAGCCTGGGGCTGCACGGTAAGTGACAGGTTAGAAATGCGAAAATGAGAAAAGCCCACTGTGACCCTTCAAATAATCAACCTCAAGCTGTCAGGTGTCGAACCAGTGCAAGGAGGGAACAGTAATGATGTCAAACACTTCCACAGCATTCCCTATGTGCCAGGCACTGTTCTAAGCACTTTCCACATATTTTCTCATTCAACACTTGCAATAACCCTGTGAAATAGACTACTACTATTGGGACATTATCATTCATATGCATTTCCACCCTGGCTGTCTTGGCATCTCTGAGCCTGTAAAAGATAAGTTTCTTTATTTCCCTACCTCTGTTCAGGGCCATTTGTCTCCTTTGCAGGACCCAGTGCATGCAGAGAACCTAGTTCAGAAATTATTAAGAATTCCAAGCAGGGCGCAGTGGCTTACACCTGTAATCTCAGCACTTTGGGAGGCCAAGGCAGGTGGATCATGAGGTTAGGAGATCGAGACCATCCTGGCTAACATGGTGAAACCCCGTCTGTACTAAAAATACCAAAAAAAAAAAAAAAAAATCGCCGGGCGTGATGACGGGCACCCGTAGTCCTAGCTACTTGGGAAGCTGAGGCAGGAGAATGGCGTGAACCCGGGAGGCGGCCAAGATCGCGCCACTACATTTTAGCCTGTGTGACAGAGCGAGACTCTGTCTCAAAAAAAAAAAAGGAATTCCAAGTGAGTATTAAATCCACACAGGGTCCTTATAAGTGCAGGTCCCTGTGCAACTGTATGGCTTGCATGCCCATGAAGCTGGCCCTGCATAGAATCTCCCCAAATCATTGCACAGAACAATTCTGCTGTCTTCTGTTATCCTACCCTGGTGCATGCCCAACTCCTAAACAAGGAAAGAGGAGGGAGAAAAACCTACCCCAAATACATTGGCTGTGTGTGAATGGCTTTGTTGAAGAAGGTATTCCTCAGCTAAATGAAAGTTTGAGAACCATGATCTAGATGATGTTTTTCTTCTCTTCCTATCCTCCCCCATACCTAGAAGACAATACAAATGATTTGTTAAGATCTCCCCCATTGTTGTTTTAGGAGGTTTGTCCTTTTATTCACCCCTCTCCTCACATCCCACATCCAATCAGCTGGCAATTCTTGCTGACTCTATCTCAGCAAGGTCTCCTGTATCCTGCCCTCTTTTCCATCTCCCCCGCCACTGCCCTAGATTTCTCTCACCTAGAATATTCCACTAGCTCACTAACTAGACTCCTTACCTTCAACCCTTTATGATGCTTGTTATACTTGGGGTTTTATTTGTCACTTTTGAGGACTTTTTTTCTCCCAGGCTGTCAATTTCTCAAGGGCAGATACTCCATTCCCAGTCACCTGTGCCCCACTCAATAGGCCCGAGAGGAGCAGTCTGTGATTGCTGAGTACATGTGCAATGAATCTCTTGCAAATATCTCTCCATCAGGCTCACGTTCTAGACAACAGCTCAGCCTTTTGAACTCTCAGTCTAGAGAGTTCCTTTGTCTTAAATTCTAGAGAAAAGCATGACATCCGAAGTCCTATCTCATACTACAATAAAAATGTAGCCAATTGGAATGATTAGGAGGGTTTACTTCCCAATGTACAATAAGGCATGGTAATAATTATGAGAAGCTGTGGAGCAGACTAATGGGTGTTTCTTGCTTGGAAGGCTGGTTTGACTTGGCTTCAACCAAAAAAGGCAGAAAGGCCTGACTTCCATAATCTTCACTACCCATAGCAAAGTCATTGGTCTGTTTAAACAATCAGGATTGTTTTAAAGAATGATGGCCTTGAGTACTACTTTAGGGAAGAAACCGCAATCAAAGATGGTTTACCTCAACATTTCAAAAAGTCTTACTGGTACCCTAATCTCATTTTAAAACCAGCCTAAATTACCTTGGATCCAGAATATGAGAACCATTCTATATCAGTTAGGATGCATGCAGCTGAAAAGACAACTGGCAATGGCTTAAATAATAAAGATGCTAATAGTTTCTTAATAAGACTAAAGGGAGGTGATCTTGGGTTGTTCAGCAGCTCAACAAAGTCCTCAAGCTCCATCAAGGATCCAGGTCTGACCGTCCTCTGCTTTGCCATGCTCAGCAGACAGGACATCTCCGCCACCCAACTTAGCATATCATTTCATTGTTGCAAGACGGCTGTAACAGCTCTAAGTATCACATCTTCACATGGCATGATTCAACAGAACAAGAAGAGAGGCAAGGGTGAAATAAAAAATAAAAGTAAAATTTTTAAAAAATTGAAGTCTTGGCTGGGTGCAGTGGCTCACTCCTATAATCTCAGCCCCTTGGGAGGCTAAGGCATGAGGATCACCTGAGGCCAGGAGTCCAAGACCAGCTTGGGCAACATACAGAGACCCCGTTTCTATAAAATATAAAAATAAATTAGCTGGGAGTGGTAGTGTGTGCCTCATCCCAGCTGCTCGGGGGGTGCTGAGGTGGGAGGATCGCTTGAACCCAGGTGATCAAGGCCGCACTGAGCTGAGACTGCACCATTGCACTCCAGCCTGGGCAACAGAGTAAGACCCTGTCTTAAATAAATAAATAAATAAATAAATAAATAAATAAATAAAATTGCCTCCTATAACTATCTCATTTATCAAGGGAAAATTATTTCCCAGAGAACTTCAGTTGGCTTCCCATAATATCCCATTGGCCAGAAGTGGGTCACATGCCCACTCCTAAACCAATGGCTGCACAAAAGAACCAGAATGTCCCCCAGGTCGGGGAGGAACCAAACTTCCTCTGGCACTTTGGTACTGACCTGCTGAACCAGGTATGGGTTCTGTCGCAAGGAAGGAAACGGGGGATGGGTTTTTCGTTCTGGTATTGTTTTTTAGAGAAAGAAGCTTCAACTGGGTTGCCCAGGCTGGACTCAAACTCCCGGGCTCAAGGGATCCCTCGGCCTTGACCTCCCAAAGTGCTGAGATTACGGACACATCACCGGGCCCAACAAGCGAGGGGGATGGTTTTGAGTAGGGAACAGCATTTGCTCCATTTCCACTCAAGTGACACCTTCCCCTGAATCTGTAACATCTTTAAGTATTTCTTGCCCACAGTCCTCTCCCTGATGCCTGCCTGGTTTCCTCTTGTTGGTTTCCTAGCATACTCACTGCAGGAGCAGTTTAACTGTACTTCCTGTCTCCACTTCTTCAACTCCTGAGCACTCAACTCTTCTGAAATTCAGCTTTTGCCTCAGCCACTCACTCCTCTGATCTCCTTATCTGAGCTCACCATCTCAGTTTAGATCTCTCTGCTGAATTTCACTTTGCCCCAACCCTTCCTTCTTCCTTCAAAACTCTGTCCTGGGCCTCTTTGTAGCACAGGACCCTATAAGATTATCAGGACCTCACACTCTGAATTCTACTTCTAAATCCTTGCCCACTTCTTCTCAGTTTCCTTTAGTTGCTCTTCTCCCCTACTTCCCTCTAAAATGTCAAAGTTTGTCAGGGGTCCTCCCTTGACTGTCTTTACTAATCATTTTATACTATTTCCCAGGTTTCAACTACCTCATGACCCCCAAATCTACAAATTCAACCCAAAAACTTTTCTTAAACTCATACCCATAGTGGATTTTCACTACTATTTTCAGACAGTTTAAATTCAGTATCTACAGACTGACTCTATCTACACCACACACACACATACACACTCCTTCATCCTGCACTCAGAGAAGGTACCACTCTCCATCTGGTTGCCATAGGCTGAAGCTGGTAGTCAACCTTGACTCCTCACTGTCGCTCACCCCCAATAATCAATTACAATTCCAGCTAATGTCACCTCCCCACTGTTCCCTTCTCTCCATTCCCATGCCACTGCCCTGCTTCAGACATTCACTAGCTTCCATCTGGATTATGGCACCAGCCCCCGATTGCTTCTGGTCTTCCCCTTTCCAATCCATTCTCCCAGTATCACCCCAATAATTTTTTAAAATGCAGATCTGATCATTTGATTCCAGGGGACTTAAAAATCTTTGAATAGCTCTGCAGAGCCTAGAGAAATGGGCCAAACTCCCTAGGGTACATGGGACTCTTCACAGTCTTGACCCCTAAGTCATGAGCACTATTTATATAAACTGTAAGTGCTGTATAGATTAGATTGAGGAGGGGACACATAGTGACTGGGATATTAGTTAAGAGACTATTCTAAAATACTATTTTAAAATCTCTGCCATCAGATTTGCAGATTTCATAAGCTCATATTGCCCCAAAACCTTGAATATTCATAGCACCCAGTGAATATTTACTGGTTTGAAATTGAAGTGCATTACTTTCCTTTGGGTTTTAACTTATCCAACTACTTCACATGGTAGACAGAGTCATACATCCAACAGGGCATAGACCTTAGCCAGCTCAATTTCCACAAATAATTTACTCCATGCCTTTATCTTAGAATTTGGAGGTGAAAAACAAATGTGCCAAGTAATTGGAAGGAAGGGGTGGATGAAAGAGGCATTGTGAATGATGATAATTCCTGGCTATTATTAAGACTTGAGTGCCTATGACAAGCACTATGCCCTCTGTCCCAGGGGAATGTGGCCGAGTCCTTGGATTTGGAAATAGTAAAAGACGTGATAGTTTCAGTTTAGTGGGTGAGAGAAGTGGCTTGTGTCAGTGACTATGCATCAGAGGCAGGGGTGGGTGGTGAGGGTGAGGGCACGAGAAGAGAAAAAGGGAACACATAACATGCATAAGAAAACACAAGTCCAGCCAGGCGCAGTGACTCACACCTGTAATCCCAGCACTTTGGGAGGCCGAGGCGGATGACCTGAGGTCAGAAGTTCGAGATCAGCCTGGTCAACATGGCGAAACCCCATCTCTACTAAAAAATACAAAAAAACAGCCGGGCGTGGTGGTTCACACCTGTAATCCCAGCACTTTGGGAGGCTGAGGCAGGCAGATCAGTTCAAGGCCAGGAGTTCAAGACCAGCCTGGTCAACACAGTGAATCCCTGTCTCTATTAAACATACAAAAGTTAGCCGGGTGTAGTGGCACGCACCTGTAGTTCTAGCTACTGGGGAGGCTGAGGCAGAGAATCGCTTGAACCTGGGAGGCAGAGGTTGCAGCGAGCTGAGATTGTGCCACTACACTCCAGCCTGGGCAACAGAGTGAGACTCTGTCCCCGCCCCCCCCAAAAATACAAAAAATACAAAAAAATGAGCTGGGCGTAATGGCGCACACCTGTAATCCCAGCTACTCGGGAGGCTGAGGTGGGAGAATCACTTGAACCCAGGAGGCAGAGGTTGCAGTGAGCCAAGATCAAACCATGCACCACCGTACTCCAGCCTGGGTAACAGAGTGAGACACCATGTCAAAAAAAAAAAAAAAAAAAAAAAAAAAAAAAAAAAGAGAGAGAGAGAGAAGGGAAAAGAGAAAAGAAAACACAAATCCATCCAATGAAATAGAAATCGAGGAGGCTCAATTTCAAAATACAAAGAAAGTATCATTTCCCTTTCACATTTTACCAGCATTAGAATCCTAACTTGAAAGGGCTAAGGTTAGAGTTCAGAAAATAGGGAGGATTCTCATTATTAGGAACTGACAATAAGTGAGGCAATGGGAAAAGGAACTGGCATTGAGAAGAGAAAGTCATTTCTGGAGATGTGTCTGTGAGATCTTCTAGTAGATGGAAGGGAGACAGAACTAACATCATTGAGCTTCTACTACTCTGAGGTAAAGGACCTCATGTACATTGCCTCATTCAAACTGCACATCATAAGGTAAGAATTGTTATTCCTATTTTGTGGCTCAACAACAACAAATGAGCCACATACTTAGTAAGGAATCGGGCCAGCACATGAACCCAGATCTTTCTGACTCCAAAGTGCATGCCCTTGTCAATTCATTGTGACCATGAGCAGCTATAAAGTCTCCTTTCCCAGGGATGGCAAATCTCTCTGTCCAGATTCATTTATCAAACAAATCTTTATTAAGTGCTCGTTATATGTCAGGCCCAGGGCTAAGCTATGGGTTGGCTCTGGTTCTGATTTGAGGAGAGATATTCAGAACCCCTGGAGGCACTCTTCTTGCCAAAGAATTCAGCAACTGTAGGAAATTGAGGAAGCCCCAGCCCCCTTCTCTGCTGTATTATCTGATTAATTCTCCTGGAGAAGGGGCCAGAACACAGTAGCCCACTACTCTTGTGCCCAGTGTAGGGAGACCAGAAGGAGAGAATACGTGCAGTTGAAAAGATAATTAGCAGTGGCTTAAGTCATAAAGAAGCTAATAGTTTCTTTATGGTTCTTGAATAGCGGCAGCCCAGTACAGAGTTTCCGTTGGGGATGATGAAAAAGTTCTAGAGACAGATGATGGTGATGGCTGCACAACATTGTTAATGTACTTAATGCCAATGAATTGTACATGTAAAAATAATTAAAATGGTAACTTTAATGTTGTGTTTTGCCACAATAAAAACATTGAGGTACACCTAGCAAAACTCTCGAAAATAACTTTAAAACACACAGTGCAACATTGCTCCCGAAGAATTGACCTTTCAGACCATTCAGACAACTCAGTTCATTTTTGTTTTTAAGCCAGCAGTACAAAAAGAAAACAAAAGAAGCTGTAGCAAAAGCTCCACTAACTGACCTGTGGAAAGAGAGTCATAAGCATGGGCAAAGTATCTCCCTTAGGGAGAACAAGAATTTGTTCTGTCTTGTGTCCCACCAACAAAATCCAGCTTCTGATAGACAAAGAGTCACAGTGCATAAAAGAAATGTCCGGTAAGATACCTAAAAATAAATGTAAATAATAAGACTGTTAAGCGGCAACAACAACAAATAGGCCCACGACTCCTCCCTGTGTCTTTCCAGCCTGAGTGCCATAATCACCATGTCACCCTGTCCTCCCCTGGCCATCAGCCTAGGCAGCTGGAAAGGTGACTTCCTGACCAGAATGAAATAATCCTGGCAGCCACGAGGAGCTGAGCCTTGTGGGGTATCTCAGGACCAGGCATGGGTGACAGTGGTGCTGGCTTCTGACAGGGAAGACCACCCTAACCAGCAATGGAACTAACTGAGTCCCGGGACCAGGAAGCATCCCTCTTCCCTTGTCTGTGATTAGTGGTTCACATTGGATCTCACAGCCTCCTTGGGAGGCAGACAGTGCCTCTAGCATCATCTCCAAATTATAGCTATGGAAACAGCGAGGCTTAAATAAAGAAATTCAAACTCAGATTCAGGGCACAGCGCCAATGCTTCCTCCGCTGTGCCATGTTGATCCATAAAGTTGAAAGCCTCTAGCTAGGGACCATAACTGCAAATAGGAGAAAGAGAAGGAAGCTGGAAAGAAAAGGAATCAGCCCTGGACTCACACCGCAGGCTCCCAGTCATCTTTCGGAGACTTGGGGGAGAAATTGCAAGGCCAAGTGAGGGCCAAGTAAACTGTCCCTGTGTAACCTTATCCCGATATTCACCACCAGGGGGGGTAGTTGCTCCACATCGGTGGTCTTTCTGCGGCGCTAAGGGGGTATTTGCTAAGGGTGAGAGACCCTCAGGGCTCTAAGGGGTCTTTTTCTCTCTCCCTTGCCCGAATGCTGCCTGCATTTGCTTAGCACGCATCACCCTGTTTTAGATAAGGAAGGCATTGCAGAGATCATCTGGTCCCAGGCAGCTGGCAGTTCCCCCTACTCTTAAGAGCTCCAAAAATAGACTCCAGCACCTCAGTTGGCTGCTGTCACAAGGCTGCCGGTGTGGGCTGTTGGCTGCCCACAGCCCTGAAACAGGAGCCAGACTAGGGCGGGTGAGCCCCAGGCGACCCTGCATTCGCCCTTGCAGAGGAAGCAGCCGTTCCTCCTGCCCTAGAGACCCTGCACAGCTTCCCCGGCACCTGCTCCCATGGCACCTGCTCCCACCCTTCTCGCCTCCTTACTCGCCTTGCCGGCTCCCCTCCGTGCCCAGTGCCTGAGACCCTTGGCTTGCAAGCCCAAAGGCTGCAGCTCCTTCATCTGCCTCTTGAGCTCCTTGTTGTGAGAAGCAGCCTTGGTAGCGGTGAGCCTGGACTCATAGAACCCCATTTAGCATCTACTCCCGCCTTTCCTTGTCCCCATGCATCTGCTTGTACTTCATTCCACCTGGCATCCTTGGAGGAATGGCTAATTAAATGGAAAAGAGTTGGCCTATTTTTTGGTGTTTTTCAGCTAAGACCTGGGGGAATTGCCACAAAATGTGGAACGAGCCCTGGGGAGACTGACAAGCTCTGGGGTTGGCTGGTTCCTCTAGGATTGGCAGGTCCTGAGTTCCACAGACTGGCTGTTCCACTTAAGGTTTCATCCCATTCTCTTGGTTGTCAAATTTGGGAATGGGGTAAAAACAGGAGGAAGAGGAAATGTTCTCCTGGGTGTTCAATCCACATTGTCCTAGAAGAGGAAACAAGCTCATTTATTTGGCCCCGTTCTTTGGTTGCAAAATCAGGATGGTAACAGATTTCAAATAACAACTGTTCTCTGGAGAAAGATGGGGATGGGGAGGTGAGGAGGTGGGATGTTGGGTGGAGCCCTGAGAGGAGCAGAGGAACAGATCCCTGTCTCAGGTCCTATTGCTCGTATTCGAGCAGTGTCATCTCCTCCTAGAAAATTGCCTTTCCAAAAAGAAGCTCATTATGCCCCTCCCTTGTGTTAGACCATCTTTGGTTCCTTATTTGTCTGCTTAACTGGTGAACTCCATAACTGGAGCTATAATAACCCTTTAAACCAGCCCACAGCTTTTCCACTAGACTCAATTACTGCCATCCTAGGCTCTGGCCACCCCGAATTTTTCACCATCCTTTCTCACCTTCTTGCTGTTTCCACACATTTCAAGTTCTCTGCCAGGAATTCCCTCCTCTGCCTAGCAAGTCCTACTCATTAATGGAGTTGTAGTGCAAATATTACCTCTCTGAAGCCTTTTTTTAACACCTCTAGGAATGAGTCACTCTCTCCACTGCATTTTCCCAGAACTTTGCTCATAACTCCATTACACCTCCTACCAAACACATTTTAATCATTTCTACATGTCTCTGTTCTGTTAGAATACGAGTTCATTGAGAAGAAAAGGTGCTCTGAAGAGGTGTAGCCCAAGTTCCCAGCGCCTTCTACTTATGAGGCTGGTGAATTTTTATTGATGGATTGCTTGATTAATTAGGACATCACTCTTGGAGTTGGAAGAAAGCTGTCATTCAGAGAACCCACCAGGAATGACATTAAGGCAAACTGATCCTTCCCAGATGAGGTGAGACATAACATGTGGAGTCATATGGCTATAGTCAGATGGGTATCTTTGGCCATGCCTATTACGTAAAATCTCAGGGATGGAAGATCTGAAACTTGATCTGGGGGTGGATCAAGTTGCTGAATGACATTCTGCTACAGTGAAGGAAAGCACTCCCAGCTCTCTGCTCACCTGTCCTCCAATCCCCACCTCCACCCCATCTCACATTCCCACTTCCTCCGTGAAGCCTTCCCTGAACACTTCTGCTTCTGACTCCCAGCTGGACTATCAGGGTGCTGAAAATCCATTTTTGTGTCTTATCCTTGGTACACAGCAAAATGCCTGTGCATGATTTGTGCTCAAAAAACTGTTTACTGCCGGGTGGGTGCAGTGGCTGACACCTGTAATCCCAGTACTTTGGGATGCCAAGGTGGGAGGATTGCTTGAGGCTAGAAGTTCAAAATCAGCATGAGCAACATAGCGAGACCCCATATCTACCAAAACAAACAAACAAACAAACAAATTAGCTGCATGTGGTGGCGCATGCCTGTAGTCTAAAGTAGCTGGGACTACAGGTGCGCACCACCATGCCCAGTTAATTTTTTTTTTTTTTTTTTTTGAGACGGAGTCTCGCTCTGTGCCCCAGGCTGGAGTGCAGTGGCGCAATCTCGGCTCACTGCAAGCTCTGCCTCCCAGGTTTACGCCATTCTCCTGCCTCAGCCTCCTGGAGGCTAATTTTTTGTATTTTTAGTAGAGACGTTTCACCGTGTTAGCCAGGATGGTCTCGATCTCCTGACCTCGTGATCCGCCTGTCTCGGCCTCCCAAAGTGCTAGTATTACAGGCATGAGCCACTGCGTCCAGCCGTAAAAAAAAAAAAAAAAAAAAAAAGAAAAGTTTCTTGATGCTGATGAAATTACCTGCTTAGGATCATAGAGATTTGCTGTATATACTCTTTGCTCCTCTGGATCCACTCTCCACCCTTCTACACTGTGCTCTGTGTGCCAGGAGGATGACATTCTTTTTTTTTTTTTTTTTTTAGAGATGGAGTCTCACTATGTTGCTCAGGCCAGTGTTGAACTCCTGGGTTCAAGTGACTCTCCCGCCTTGGCCTCCCAAAGTGCTGGGACCACAGGTGTGAGCCACTGCGCCTGGCCAAGGATGGCATTTTTTGACTATGCCAACCAGACGTGGTTTCCGATTAGGTTAGGCCAATAGGAAGCACAGGAGTAAGATAAGCTGGCACTAGGGTGAGGCCAGCACATTTATTCCTCTGGTTTCTCCCCCACTGGCCAGAGGTTGCGGTGCCTGCCCACCTCTACCAAAAGCCACAGCTTCTGTCAGGCAGGTCACCCTCTCCTACAGCCTTATCCACAGCTATTGCTTGCAAAGATTCCAGCAACCACTCCCTTCATTCTGCCCCATGTGGCTATCCTAGGTGTACCTCACTGTCCCTTAGTAGTTTCCCGAAACTCTGTCCACATTTTATAAATGGTGTCTTCTTTCAACTCCCTAGTTATCTCACCTTGAGGAGAATTAGACACAGTATCCTCAGGAATGTCCCCCCCCCACCCCCCCCGTCGAGCTCCATGTTGTCAGGGCTTCCCAGATGCCTGCTTGACATTGATGCATTGATCTTAACTTGGCTCAGAATCACATTTGTTGATTATATTCCAGGAAGTCAGATGCTTCTGCATATGGCCCAGTTCCACCTTGGTTTCTTAAATTTCCCAACCAGAGAAAATGGGCATTTGTCCCCAAAGTTAGGATTAATCTCCATGGAGTTTGGAGTTCCAGAATAGTCCTTGAAATTACAAATGATACTGGTTTCCCTCCCTATATGTCCAGTGTTTTTCTAGACCAATTAGGTATGCAAACTTGCAGTTGGTTTTTTACAGAGGAGGAACAGTTTCTTTCTTGAAAAGCACTTCAGGAGGCCGAGGCGGGCAGATCACTTGAGGTCAGGAGTTCGAGACCAGCCTGGCCCACGCGGTGAAACCCCATCTCTACTAAAAATACAAAAAATTGGCCGGGCGCAGTGGCTCACGCCTGTAATCCCAGCACTTTGGGAGGCCAAGGCCGGCGGATCACGAGGTCAGGATATCGAGACTATCCTGGCTAACACGGTGAAACCCCATCTTTACTAAAAATACAAAAATTTAGCCAGGCATGGTGGCAGGGGCCTGTAGTCCCAGCTACTCCGGAGGCTGAGGCAGGAGAATGGTGTGAACCCAGGAGGCAGAGCTTGCAGCGAGCCGAGATCATGCCACTGCACTCCAGCCTGGGCTCTGTCTCAGACAAAAAAAAAAAAAAATTAGCCAGGCATGGTGGCGCATACTTGAATCCCAGCTAGTTGGGAGGCTGAGGCAGGATAATCCTTGAACCCGGGAGGCAGAGGTTACAGTGAGACAAGATTGTGCCATTGTACTCCAGCCTGGGCGACAAGAGCATAACTCCATCTCAAAAAAAAACAAGCAAAACAAAACAAAAAAAACACAACTATTATCTAGTTGAGAGCTATCGAGTATGTCCTGCCTGCCCATGCTATGGCCATCGCTCTAGCTCAGGCTCCTGGAGTTCAGGCATCTTGGGGCCTATGACAGCTCCTGTTCCCTCCATGTCCCCATTCCACAGCACCATATCATCCCACAGAGCAAGTTTTCTGTCCCTTCAGGATCCCTAGACACCCCCATCCAGCCAACCCACTGCCATGAACAGGTGTTCTGGGGGTTGCACTGGTCCAACCACAATATATGTGGTACTTTCCTCACCAAGAGGATCTGAGCAAATGAGCCTCTTGACTCAAGGTCCCCCAACATCTCAGGGAACTCAGATCTGAACAGGGAGGTCTTCAGCTTGCTGAATCCTTTAACCTAGTTCTGGGACTTCAGTAAAAGTGAAACTTCTCCCAGGAGCCTCCCACTGTCGTCTGGCCCAAATTGCCTAGAGGGCCCTGGGAGTGGGATCTGAGACATGCTGCCTAAGGGGAAACTGAGGCCTAGAAAGGAGAAGTAGCCACAAGCCTGAGTCCCAGGAGAGAGGCATGGGAGGAGGGAGAAGTGTCTGTGTTGCTGGAGATAGGCAGATGCTAGCATTCTGAACTGGAAGGGGTGGAAGAGGGGGCAGGAATGCATGAAGGGGATCGAAGCTGTGGGAAAGAAAAAGATATGCAGTGGTGTGTGTGTGTGCATGCGCACACAGGGTGGGGTGTGACGGAAACAACGGCTTTGGCCAAATTAAGATTTAGTCCTGGAACTTCTGCCAAGCTTTTTCTCCCTTCCAGTCATCTGCCCTTACTAATGTTAGGCAGCCACAGTGTCCTTACCAACGTTATCACCCTTTCCCAGTGCCCAGAGCTGGAGGCTGATAGCTGGAGGCGGACTGGCACTGGGGCCAAGTCCACCTGTCCGGCTCCCTTCCTGGCCCACTCCCTCCCTGGCCCAAATTGCCCCTGCCCACTGGGCCTCCCTGTCCACCAGGCCCTGTAAAGAAAAGCTGGCACCCTCACCCCACAGCTCCTCATGCCAGGACAGATACCTGAGCTGGGAGATCACCCGAGCTCTCTTTTTAACCCGCCTCGGCTCATGTGACAGGCTGGAGTCCAGGCAGACATATGCAGGCCAGGCATCCAGGCAGGGCACACAGCGCTATTTATTTCCTACTGGGTTCTCTTCAGGCAGAGCTGGCAGGGTGGGACTTTCTCATTGTATTTAAGCCTCAGCTGGCGCCACAGAACTGCCCCAGCCTTAGCCTTTGCCCCTTTTCCAACCCAGTAGGTAAAAATAAACCCATTTGGCAGCTTTGGGGAGTGGGATGGGGACTGCTGAAAAGGCGCTGTAAACACGACAGTGGCGGCGGGATGGGGTTGGTCACAGCAGGGAGGGGTCTGGTCATAAACCCTGGCTCTGCCGTGAACTGAAGGGACGGGTGTTTGATCTCTCCATCTGGGCACTCTTCCTCCCACTTCTTCAGCTGGGAAGAGCCTGGGCACCATTCATTCCCAATCTCTGAGGCAGAAGGCACTGGAGATAGTGGGTGGCCACTGGTGCTGCGGGTGGTGGCTAGGGTAGAAATAAGGGAAACAAAGGAGAGGAAATGGTCATGGCTAGTGAGGGACCCTTCATCCGAATGGGTCTTTCGAGGAACACTTGGCTCCTAGGGCACTAGTTCAAGTCTACCATCATATGCTTCTCGTTGTATTTCAATTCTTTACATGTTTGACCTTCCACTAAACATGTGTGTTATGTTTGAATGGATCCAGCACAGCGCCTGGACCACCGAGTACACTGGGCATTTACTGAGCGACTGAAGAGAAGGCAGAGAAAGGTGGAGGCGGGGCCTGGCGCCCCCTCGGGGAGCCCCGTGGAAGTGCAGCCGCAGGGTTTGGGGAGGTAGGACACTTCGCACCCAGGAGGCTCCCGCAGCTGTTCCCTACCAGGTTTCTAACTTTACAACTGCGACTCTGTGGCCTGGGAAATCTCCGCCTTGTGTGTTCCTCCGGCTCCAGCCCAGCTTTCCCAGCGAAAGCGGCGCCTCCCCTTCTGAATGTAGTAGAATTTAAGGCTGGTACTAAATGAAGAACAGAGGAAGTCCTCTCTTTGAAATGCAGCTGCCCCAGGCCAGGTTGGGCTGGAAAGGGGTAGCAATAGCGTGTGTGACACAGCGGTTGGGAAACAGTTGTGCCTGCAGGAAGACCCACCACGGAAGCGTCTGCCCCTCGTTATTTTAGCAGCATTGAGAGGAAGCACCTGTGGTCCATCACTCCTCTTGGTCCCCTAAAGAGCTCTGAGGCCTCCTCCCTCTCACTCATGCCACTTTGCCTGGACATCTCGCTGGCATTTTAAAGCAGCTAGTGACTTCAGTTCCAAAGGGAAAAGCGATGAATGAAGAGTGTTTGCTGAGAGGGGAATGGCACTAGGACAATGTGGGACACTGGCTCAAAAACTCGGGTGAAAGATCCCAGGGATGAGGTTTCTGAATTCATCTCTTGTATTCACCTCAGTCTCAGGCTCTGGCTGGATTGTTAGCGGGACAGAAGTAAGCAATGTAGTTTTAGCAACCAGGAAAACAGCAACACAGCGGGCTACTTGTTGAGGGAAATGAGGGAATCGGGGAAGAGAACTAGGGAAGCCTGGTCTGCTGGTTCCTCCTCCCCCGCGGACCTCAAGATGGCTAATCTGGGATAGAATCAGTTTGATGAGAGAGAAGAAAGAGCCAAACCCGTGATCTGAAATCATGGCAGAGAAACCTGAAGGGTAACCCCATCTCATCTTCAAGGTCAGAAACAGGGAGGTGAGAGCCAAGTTGCTAGTGGATAGCCATGTCTTTCATGCCTTTCATTCCTACCATCTTTTCTCCTCCACCTTCAGCTCAGGACAGAAGCCCCTTATTCTATACTATGCACAGACTCAGAGGACATTCTCTTCTGAAACCATCTCCCCTCCCCATCCCATTCACTGTCAGAGTTACACAAATTTTAAACCAGAACAGAGTGCAGATAACTTGCTGGCAAGTTTTCTCTGAAGCCATTGCCTAGCTTTTGTTAGATTCTAAACATATGGTCAGCAATGCTGCTGACACTCCCTATCCTTGATAAATGCCACTAGGGTGCTTTTTTTGCACACAACAGTTGCTCAACAAGTCACTGGTGAAAGAATCAATGCACCAACAAAGGCCTATATAGACATGCTTGAGAATAGCAGAGATGAGTACAGCTCGGGTCAGGGGTCCACCCTGGGAATGATTGAAGAATTCTCTGCAGTGGTTCAGATTGGGTGTCCTGGATGTGCTCCTCAATCAGGAGATCATCAACAGCCAGATTCAAAGGCAGGGCCGAGCAGCCTCTGCAAAATGAGGTCAAATCATGTCCAGGCTCACTCTACCGGAAGGTCAAGGTCAGTCCTTAGTATCTGCACAGACTAGATGCAGTCACTTTACATTTCTGCCTTTGGACTGACAAATTCCTTCCTAGAAAGTAAAAAGCAATAGCCAATGCACTAGTAGTCCTCATTGCCATTTTCACTGCCTTTTCTAAGCTCTGATAGTTTTTGTCTTAAAAGGCATAAAGAGCCATGGGAGTATCCTGGTTTGTGGTGCCTTTGAGCATAGGTTTTGTTTGGTTTTTGAGACAGAATCTCGCACTGTTGCCCAGGCTGGAGTGCAATCTTGGCTCATTGCAACCTCCGCTTCCTGGGTTCAAGTGATTCTCCTGCCTCAGTCTCCCGAGTAGCTGGGATTACAGGCATGTACCACCACATACGGCTAATCTTCCTGCATTTTGTAGAGACAGCATTTCACTGTGTTGGCCATGCTGGTCTTGAACTCCTGATCTCAAGTGATCCGTGGGCCTCGGCCTCCCAAAGTGCTGGGATTACAGGCTTGAGCCGCCATGCCCGGCCTGATCATGGGTAAATTTTAACAGGGATATTGCAGGCTGAATGTTCTTTCAAATTCTGCCTGGTCTATAGTTCCTCTAGCAGCAGTTAATGTCTCTAACCTGGATTTGCTCCATGTGAATATGGGAAGGTCCATTTCTAGCTTTAGGCTGGGCTCCCATAAGGCAAAAACCCTGTTCAAGAATCCAGGGAAAGCTGGGCACAGTGGCTCATTCCTATAATCCCAGCACTTCGGGAAGCTGAGATGGGCAGATGGCTTGAGGCCAGGAGTTCGAGACCAGCCTGGCCAACATGGTGAAACCCATGTCTACAAAAAAAAAAAAAAAAAAAAAATACACACACACACAAAAAAACTGGCCGGGCGCGGTGGCTCACACTTGTAATCCCAACACTTTGGGAGGCCGAGGCAGGCAGATTACCTGTCAGGAGTTCAAAACTAGCCTGGCTAACATGGCGAAACCCCGTCTCTATCAAAAATACAAAAAATTAGCTAGGTGTGATGGCGCACTCCTGTGGTCCCAGCTACTCGGGAGTCTGAAGCAGAAGAATCACTTAATCTGGGAGGCAGAAGCTGCAGTGAGCCGAGATTGTGCCATTGCACTCCAGCCTGGGCAACAGAGTGAGACTCCATCTTCAAAACAAAAATAAATAAATAAATAAAATTAGCTGGGCATGGTGATACATGCCTGTAGTTCCAGCTACTTGGGAGGTTGCAGTAGGAGATCACCTGAGGCCAGGGAGGTTAAGGCTGGAGTGAACTGTATTCACGCCACAACAATCTAGGGGACAACTCAAGGGCAGCAGAAGGCAGTCCCTGTTAGGTATCCAATTAGCTCCTGTTGCCAGGGCAATCGTGGCTCAGGGCCAGATCAGAAGCAGGGTGGAGCAGAGCCCACAGCCCTTAGGAACATTGTTTTCCTCTTTCATTTGCTCAGTTCCCTTAGGCTTTTAAAGTTATCCCACAGACTGAGGCCTGGACCTAAGAAAAACATCCAAACTTCCCAAATAAACTGTATTCCTTAAAGTTGCGTGTCAGGTTTCATCCTTAAGCTGAGCTTGGGCCCCAAGAGGGTAAATGGGAGAGCTGCTGATTCAGGTTCCTGGGAGATGGTCAGCCCTGAGCATTCTACATGTTTTCCCATTTTCCTTCACAGCAAGGCTGGAGCTCACAAAGCAGACTGTGAACAGAAGCTCTGGGTACTAAAGGAGGAATACTGGTGGACTCTCTGTAAGGCTGTTTCTCAGGGAAGCCTTGTCCCTTCCCAAGATTTTCTTTCTGTATCATTGTCATCAAGTGAGAGAAGCTGTACCTGCCGCACAGCCCTAATTACCAGGTGACTGGTACTCACCTCCTTCAGAGTTTGGCACACAAGTTCTTGCCTGCGACAGTTCTCGGCCTTGGTTTTGAAATAATCAGGAGATGCTAAAAAATTCTCGAAGTAATTCATTTTTATTTTTTAAAAAACACCCCAAAATAAAAAACCACTGACTCATCCATGTCAAACTGCACTTTCCAGAGGAAGCATGTCAGCAGACTCAAACGGACAATGGACAGAATCCCATGACACCAAAGTCATTCAAACCTGATGCTTTAGAGGCTGACATTCTGAGCTGAAATAGCTACAGGTCACCACTTGGCCCCATCTGGGACTCTCCTTTCTTTTTAGTCTATTCATGTGGTGGCAGAAGATGTGAGACTCTTTCTAGTCTCCAGTCAGGGAGGCTTCTCCTGTTATAGAAAAATATTAGAGTCTAGGCTTGACTTAGCGGTGGGTGAGCTATATTAAGAATCATATCCTGCTTCTTCAAAGTCTAGACGATGTATTTGTAGTTTTGGCTTCTCTCAGGGGTTGTGGATCTCAGGAACCAGAGAGCTTTTAGTCCTTTTATGGATGGGTTCACTATGACTCTTAAAATCTTTTCTCATTGAAATTAGCCAGTATAATTTGACAGACACTCAGAAAAACACCCTAATCATATTAGGCTGAAGGCCAGGTCTGGAGGTACATTCTTTAAAAGTTTGGGCTTCCGGAAGTATAGGTTGAAGGTGAAAATGGGATATGTTAAAATGGGGATATTAAAAATATATTTAAAACTGGGAGGCTAATCTCTGGCAGAGCAGAACTCTTCTTTGATATGCCAATCCCTGGCCTTTTCTTACTCCTTATTTGTACTGACTCCAGGTTTTCCACAGCATAGATGCCTGCCGCTGCTCTAAGCCTAATAAGTTAAAGCGCTCTACAGACTGGTCACCTAGACTGAAGACACGGAGGAAAACATGTTCTGGCAGTTCCACCTGGCTCAAGGTATAAGTACGTATTTTTAATTTTCAGAAGAGAAAAAGCATACAGAGGCAGTCTAGAACAATCTTTGTCACCTTTCCAACTTCTGTGTTGATGACATCAATAACAGATGCAAAAGAAATAATTAAAAATAAAGGAGAAAGAATTTTCCATGATTCACCAAAGTAGTAGGAGTATTCTGTCAGGAAAGCTTAGAAGCATTTATCAGCTGCTACCTAAAATTTAGCATTTAACTTTAATTATGCCTAGTTACGAATTAAGCAAAACAGAAAGTGTTTTAACATGACTAGCTGCTACAGATCAAAATAGTTTCACAGTAGAAATTTTAATTTTTTTATTGTTCTTTTTTTGATTATGCAATAAGCCCCCTTCTTAACAGATTAAATGTCACAAAAACTAAAATGTAATGACATTAGCCAGCTAACCTGTCAGCCCCAACTCCCTTAAACACTGAGAAATAAGCATACTAATATGGTCATAAGTCAAACTTCCTCTGGGAAAGAAGATCCAGGCTAGACTCTTTCAGAGCCCCTGGGGAGCAGAAGCAGAATTCTTACATCATAGTTAGGTTTTGGTGGTATTCATTTTTTTCATTATTATCAAGGTAACTGTATCTAACACTGGACCAGAAGAAAGCGTCCTTACATAATCCTTATCTGATTACCCTTTCCCAAAAAGAAGACATCAGAGACTGTGTGGGTCAACTTAAAAGAAGAGGCGAGCATGCTCCTGGTTCATGGAAGGAAATGAGCTTCCATCATCTGCACATGATCAGCGGCCATCAAAATCTGTAATTCAGAACAATATGAAGACATGGGCCTGCCCATTTGAAGCTTACTTTCTAATCTAAGCAGAAATCATGATAGCACATGATGAAAGAGTACATCAATAACTCTGAGGATAGAACGTAGGATAGAATACAAGAGGATGAGCAGTATTAGGTGGATTAGCCAATTTTCAATATTGAAAGAAAAAATGAGGCTGGGCACGGTGGCTCACGCCTATAATCTCAACACTTTGAGAGGCTAAGGCACATAGATCACTTGAGCCCAGGAGTTCAAGACCAGCTCGAGCAACATAGTGAAACTTCCCCTCTACAGATATACAAAAAACTAGCCAGGCATGGTAGCACATGACTGTAGTCCCAGTTACTTTGGAGGTTGAGGTGGGAGAATCACCTGAGTCTGGGAGGTTGAGGCTGCAGTGAGACAATACTGTACCACTCCACTCCAGCCTGGACGACAGAGTGAGACTCTGTCTCAAAAAGAAAAAATAAAGAAAAAGAAAAAATGACTTGGGGAATGAAATCAAAATTCTAACCCAACTCTCACCATGTCAGAAACAATTTGGAAATTCAATTTTGTTAATTTAGAAATCAGTAAGTCACTTAACCTAACCAGTTTGACTGAAATGACTACAAGAAAAATGGCTAAAGAACAATCCAATAACTGAGGAAGAGACAGTCTGAATTTCTACACTAACTGATCCAATTCGGTCATTCATTGCTATGGCTGGGCAGGGATCCAAGTGAAACTTTAACAGTGGCCAAAAAGGTGGCATAGGGTTACTGCCTCTAAAAACCACAACTTGTCCCTAAGCTTGAAATCCACCCATAAACCATCAAATTCATGTGGACAAGCACCATGTTTTTAAGCAGCCCACTCTCCTAAAACTTGCATTGGCCTGCAGAAGACAGGCATGCCAACCTCAGTGACTCTGCTCTGCATCACTCTCTAGGTTGCCAAATTTAGGCAGAAACATCCATTTGCCTTCCTGTAGCTTTCTAAAATCTGTCTACAGTGTAATAAGTTGTCTATGCCTTTTCACTTAACCCAGTTTCAGTAACCTTATAGTCCATTTGATACACAGAAATAGAGCATGCACCAACCTCAGCCACAGGCTCCTTTCTCTCCCAAGTTCAGGCACAGTACTGGCTAGAACTCTAAAAACACAAACACCAAAACACAGTGTACATCAGATGCCTATGAGGTCTGATGTCCTTTTAACAGTTTAACAATCCTTTTAACAGTTTGTTTGCAGGAGCACTTCTTAAACACTGATAACAACTGGCAAAACAACCTCAACATAGGCTCTGCCTAGATAATGCAGGAGATCCTTAAATTTCTCCAAGTTAGAAAATTCAGGACAACAGCAATATGGTGTTAGGGATTGCAGATCTGTGTCAATCAGATACAGCCTTGCCACCACCTAAAGATGTGCTCGCCGCCCCACACATGGTGTTAGCAGCAGTTCCAAAGGCAAACACATTCACTCTCGGAAGACAGTGTCAGCTGTCTTGACACTGCCACTGACTACATTTAACCAACTCTATGATGTGGTACCAGAGCCCAAGAAATACATCAAGCCAGGTCGTTCTGTCCAAACATCCCAAGGACACATGTGCCTTGGACAGCACCTGAGTGGGAACAGGCTGCTAATGTTGATATAAAATGCAAAATAGTAAAAGCAGCATTTTCTCTAATTTACTATTCAGTGAGAAACCCAAGCACAAATCCAATGCAGCAAATTGTAGAGGTTCAATGCTCCCTGATCTGCAGTTAAGCCAGGTGTGCCACCTCCTTCATCTGACTTGGATCCTGCTCTGGACTTTAAGGAAACATCTACCTGGCTAGCAGTTCAAGGACTCAATATAAAAATAACTCATGCTTTGTTTCAACTGGAGGGTCGTGACACAGTTGGGCCTACAAGAAAATCATTCATAAGTCAATGTAAGCTCATATCTACTGAAAAAGTAGATTTGAGTTTTTTGAGTAGATGTGAGCTTTTACACCCTATGTTATGATGAAGAGATTCACTGAAGGATTCAATCGTGCTGTACTACTTCCTGGAGTTGGCAGAGAAATCATGCATTTCTTGGTAGTTGAAAGAAGGCTGATCCAAGTACACAGTGAAGAGGTGTTCCCATTTCTCAAGGTGTTTCATCTTCATGGCCATGAAGATTTAGCACCTGCAAAGTTCCCAAAACTATGCAATGCAGTTAATGTGGGGAAGCAGACGTTGGATAATTCATTCAGAGACTACCAATCTTCCAAAGAGTCACTATTTCGACTAGCAGATCATGAGGTAGGTGAGGCAGTTTCAAGACCTCCCTTGAAGAAAGCAGTGATGAGTAAAGATGACGAGGATGGGTTATGAGCAGCATTTACTGTGACATGTGAAGAGATCAAGATACCACTATCAGACAAGAAAACCAATGACCAGACAAATTTCACACAGCTTCTTCAGACAATGCAATCAAGAGATAGGATGCAGACTTAGAAAGAAAGAAAATTCAGCAGCAGTTAGAGGGATCTAAAGGAGTTGTATATTTATTGCCTTCTGTAAACCAGGAGTAAAGGAGATAGTTAAGGTTTTAAATAATCCAGTTTCTTAGTCGCCAAAAGTACCAATACTTCCTCCTATTAATGAGGCTAAAGGCTCAGTTTAAGCTGTTCTCTGCCATCTGGCCTTTGTACTTGGGAGACTAAAGCCATCCTGGACATTTAAATGAGAGAGATTTGCACTCTCTCATTTTTCACAGCCTATGCTACAGCAGTCATGACTACTTTTGGATAAAGCAAAAGTTCCCTAAATAATATACTCATGGTATTTTTCTTTTCTTTTCTTGTTACTACACTGCCCAACAAGAAGAGCTTCTTCCAATCTCGTCAAGTTTGCACCACATTCTAGAATAAATGGAACTGGATCATTCTGAGAACTATATTGTAAAAAGCAAATATTCTACTTTAAAGAACACACTTTTTTTTTGAGACAGAGTCTCACTCTGTTGCCCAGGCTGGAGTGCAGCTGCACGATCTCAGCTCAAGCGATCCTCCCACCTCAGCCTTCCAAGTAGCTGGGATTATAGGCATGTGCCACCACACCTGGCTAATTTTTGTTTTTGTAGAGGTGGGGTTTCACCAGGTTGCCCAGGCTGGTATTGAACTCCCAGACTCAAGGGATCCACCCACCTCAGCCTCCCATTACAGGCATGAGCCACTACACCCAGCCAAAAGTACACATTTAGGATAGAACTTGAGCATACTTTTGTTCTGGAAGAGAACAGAAATAGAGGAAGGGACTGGAAAAAACAAACAAAACCCAGTAGCAATGAGTTAGTTTCTGTCCATTCTCCACCCTTCTAAGTAGGACACTGGCTTAACAACTAGTTTTATTATCAGCCCTCACTGTTTAAATCTTAGCAGAGAAAAAGAAAAGCTGTTGAAGAGAATAAAATTAAGAAACATAAAGGGGAAAACAATTGATTATCACCAGTTTCTGGATTTTTAGTTTTCTTCTAACTGAAGTTCACTCAGATCTAGGGAATAGCATTAAGCTTAAAGTGAAAGTGGGAAAAAATGTGGCACATTAAGGTGGCAGGTAGCTGTAAAGAGAAGAGGGAAGCATTTTTAAACTGTAGTAAGGTTTACCCGAGAGTGACTACTTTTATAAGGAAGAGATTCTATGAAAATGCAGCAAGGAGGCTGGTCCGTGGAGTACCACAAAGCTGGGGAGCTGCCGTTTTCATGCTGATTCTCTATCTTTAGCATTCTGGGTCAATTGTGGCAGAGAAGCTGTTTTATCTTCCTTGGACATGGGAGAGGAAAGAAGGAAGGATGCATATGACTCAATTTTTAAATCAGCACCTTACAGGGTTATTTGGTAAAGTGGTAAGGCTTCTGTAAAATGCTTTGAGTGACTAGGAAACAAATCAGAGGCAAAATAACAACATAATAACACCAAACATCAGAGAACTGAAGGGAAGAGGAATGAGTCACTGAAAACCAGGGACACCAATTGTCCAGGTCACCAACAGCTTCCTGGTGCTCCCCCACCCCACAGTCTGCTGTGAGCTCTTTCACCTAGAATGAGCCTAGAGAATGGCCTACTGGGGTAAGGGACCTAGCATTGGCTCTCAGCCACAACTAACACCACATCCCAAATTACCCTTTCCAGAACAGACGCCGAGGGACACTAAAAGTGAGTAGTTGGGATACATTTTTTGCTACACCTTCTATCTTGAGAGAAAGAGATTTAAACCAATAGTATAATACATCAGTTGAAATACCTCTGACGATAATAACAAAGATGCATTGACCTATAAAAAGTCATTTAATGCATATTCCAGATGGCCAATACAAGCTGGGTAGGTAATTAGCCCTTGAAGAATTCTTTTATAGTTATATAAAAATGTTTTGTCTTGTTTAAAAAAAGTCTAGTCTAACAAAAACATCCACCAATGGGCTTGCAATTTTTCCATCTGCAGGTTTGCAAGATCATAAAAATACATACATATGCATCTCTGGGCATATCTCTGTCCACTAGCTAATCAGTTTTGGCAATACACTGCATAGGGGTATACTACCATTGGTTTCTGACATTAAGTTAGCTTTAAGCTTATTAGCTATTCCAACAACTGGAGGCAGCTTAGAACCCAATCCCTGGAAAGCACTTGCAGGATTAACTACCCGTTTCCCTGACACCTTGTCTATGGTGGTGAGAGGTCTGGGGACAGACTTGCTAATCCAAGGGTGTCTTAATGCTTGAGCTGGGGTCAGGCGAGCAGAGGGGTCCCAGTGAAGACACCTTTTCAAAAACTCTATAAACAAGTAGTCATCACACCCTTTCAGGGCTGTTCCCCAGTCTTTGCTGCCCGGGGGACCCCGCTTTTTACCCCTACGTGAGCGACCCCCCACAAGCACAACCCTCCCATCTGCCTGAGTAGTCACAGAGCAGTAGCGGGGTATGCCCTTGGAATTAATAAAGTACTTGGCACGTTTGGATTGCTCCAGAAGTTTTGGTGGTGGCATCCCTAGAAGCTCCATCATGCAGGCCAACTGGTCTCCTTCATCCTCTCCAGGGAAGAGAGGCTGTCCTGTTAAAAGTTCTGCAAGGATGCAGCCAAAACTCCATATGTCAATCGGTGTGCTGTAACGGCTTCCTAAGATGATTTCTGGAGCTCTGTAGAACCGAGACTGGATATATGTGTAGAGCTTCTGGTACTCGAAACAGCTGGACCCAAAGTCAATGACCTTGGTTGAACTGCGCCCGTGGTGTTTCAGGAGAATGTTTTCTGGCTTCAGATCGCAGTGAATAATCTTATTTTTGTGGAGGGCATCCAAGGATTGCAAGATGGACTGGGCAAACTTGCGTACCAACTGGACGCTAAAACCCTGAAACTTGTTTTTTTTAATCAGCTCATAAAGGTCTATGCTCAGCAATTCAAAGGCCATGCAAACATGGTTCCGGAATGTGAAACTTTCCAGCATGTGGATAACGTTCATACTACCAGTTTTATCCTGTTTTTTAAGATGCTCCAAAATCCGGATCTCCTCAGCTGCTTGACGATGAAAGCGCTTCTCATTGCGCACCATTTTCAGGGCCACGTACTGCCGCAGTTTGTGATCATAGACCCTGGCCACCTGCCCAAAACTCCCCTTGCCAATAATTTTCAGCACCTCATATCGATAAGCTAGATGGTCTCGAGGTACATGAATGTAGGCCCCATCTGCATCATCATACCCCCCATTATTGGGACCACCAATAACTCCATGTCTTTTTTTGGCATTTGGACCTACAAAGTAAATTTCTGGATAATTTATTATTTCCAGCTTCTCATAGGCAGTGAGGTGGTGTTTATATTGCTTCAGGGCTTGTTCTGGAGTCAGAGGCACCACTTTGGGTGCCTTGGATGAACTGTTGGATTTTACTGTATTCAAGCAATCTGAACTTTTACCCTGAGAAACAGTAGGAGAGCATTTTTCAGAGTCACTGATGCCATCTGACTGAATAGTATTGGATTTTCTGTTGCCAAATTCTTGAAACAGTTGTTCTACCTTCATCTCACCTCCATCCAAAAAGTGCTGAGTATGATCTCTTGTAAACTTCTCAGTGGTCATCTATGAAAGAGACAATGAATATGTTAAAGTCATTAAAGACATCAGAAAGATGGAAGAATCTTCCCTCCTCTAACTGAATAACACCAAAACATATCCAGTCATATTTACTTTAAGGTTAAAATGATCCAAAAAGGAGATAAGAAAAGCAAGAGTCTCTAGCAACTTATGTTATATTAATTTCCAGACTCCCTGAATATTGCAGCCATCCCTAATCCCCATACATGCCTTGCTTTGTTCAAGACAAGATGGTCTTACCATGCCCCCCACATGCCAGGTTCCTTTTTAAAGATGTGTCCTTGTACTGGGAATCCTTCTACCCCTCATCCCCTCGACTCCTACATTCCTTCAAAGCCCAGTTCAATTCCTCTCTCTTCCACTTAGAACTATTCCAAGCCCATACTAATTAACCTCACATCCTAACTGCAGTTTGTCCAGTTTATGCCACATAATTTGGTACTTGATTATGTATAACATATGCACTATCTTACACTGTTTACTAATTGTTTCAAGTATCTTCCCAAATCTTAAGGACAAATAGCATGGTCAAAATAATGCCTACTGAAGTGTAAACAATAAGGCACCATCAAGTGACAGAAGCAGAATTTGAACCTAGGTCTTCTGGCTCCTATTCCAGGGCCCTTCCCATTAATATAACTCAGCTCCAGGTTCTCCCAGCATCTGTAGACTAGCAGGGCTGAATGTTGACTGTGGCCTGGAATCAAAAAAGTGTTCAATCATCTACTCCCAGGTCCCCATATAAATTACTGCAGCCTTTTAACTTAGTTCATTGAATCACAAAAGCTCTAAGTTAGAAAGAACTCTGGAGATCAACTGGACCAGTTCTTCAAGTACCTGGTAACAGTGAGGGTCCAAGGTCCCTGAGGTGCTTCTTAAAAACTATTCCCCAGCAAGAGCCTACTTGATTAAGGAGTACCACTTCTTTCACTAGGTTTTCCACAGTCTTCTCCTGGAAGGGACAGTGACCCACAGAAAAAAGCTCTACTTACTCCTCTGAATTAAGATTCTTTGAATTGAAACAAGGTTTTTTGAAATAAGATGGAGGAAAAGAAGGACAAAAACAACCAAACACCTAAGTAAAATTAATATTAATTAATATTAAGAAAAAAGGGTGGGTGCAGCACACCAACATGGCACATGTATACATATGTAACAAACGTGTACGTTGTGCACATGTACCGTAGAACATAAAGTATAATTTTAAAAAAAAGAAAAAGAAAAAAGGGTAACTGTGAGATGACAGGTACGTTTAATTGGCTTGACTGTAGTAACCATTTCACTACCTGTATCAAAACAATTATATTGTACACCTTAAAAAATAAAATTTTTTGGCTGGGTGTGGTGTCTCACGCCTGTAATCCCAGCACTCTGGGAAACCAAGGCAAGTGGATCACTTGAGGTTAGGAGTTTGATACCAGCTTAGCCAACATGGTGAAACCCTGTATCTACTAAAAATACAAAAATTAGCCGGGCATGATGGTGCATGCCTGTAATCCCAGTTACTTGGGAGGCTGAGGCACGAGAATTACTTGAACCCAGGAGGTGGAGGTTGCAGTGAGCCAAATCATGCCATTGCACTCCAGTCTGGGCGACAGAGTGAGACTCCATCTTAAAAAAATAAATAAAATAAAAAATAAAATAAAAAATTTGGCCAGGCATGGTGGTTCATCCCTGTAATCCCAGCACTTTGGGAGGCCAAGGCGGACAGATCACTTGAGGCCAGAAGTTTGAGACCAGCCTGGCCAACATGGCAAAACTCCACCTCTACTAAAAATACAAAAAAAGAAAAAACAACAAAAAAAACAAGGCCAGATGTGGTGAGGCATGCCTATAATCCCAGCTACTTGAGAGGCTGAGGCAGGAGAATTGCTTGAACCTAGGAAGTGGAGGCTACAGTGAGCCAAGATCACACTACTGCTGCATTCCAACCTTGGCAACAGAGAGAGCGACTGTCTCAAAAAAATAAAAAAAGAAATCAGTGAGAAATACTAAGAAGGGGCTGGAAAGATAAAAATACTAAATCTGTTGTTAAAAATAAAAGGAAGTCTAGGATACTTAAAAGAACAACTGTTTTTCTCAATGGACCCTGAAGAATTATGTCCTTTATCTGTTTGATAATCTGTAGTATGAGGAACAGATTAATTCCAGAGGAGCTCTGGGCTACAGTTATAATCTCTAAAAATGTAAGCTAAAAAGTGGTCAAATCTTTAAAAACTAGAAGTTTTAATATAACCTAAGCAAAACAAAAATTGTATTTATAAATTACCAAAAATAAATAACAAAAAACAATATTAAAAAACATAAATGACAAAAATTTAAGTGTTGGCATACTTCAGACAGCCCCCGTAATTCAGTTTTAAAAGTCCTTTTAAAAAATCATTTAATCAATTTAAATATTTATAGAACACTTATAGTTACATCATGTATTATATGATCTTAAAGTCAAGAAGCCAGTTCAAATGTAGCCACAGCTTGGCATTTAGTTTTAAAATAAAGGGGCCAGATATCGCCCAAGTACATACAGTCTCTCTGATACCAAAATAGAAAACTATCACTGGTCAAGAAAATAAACAGGACTGCATATAGAATCTAAATATTGGCCAGCCGCAGTGGCTCATGCCTGTAATCCCAGCACTTTCGAAGGCCAAGGTGGGTGGATCACCTGAGGTCAGGAGTTCGAGACCAGCATGGCCAACATGGCGAAACCCCGTCTCTACTAAAAATACAAAAATTAGCGAGGTGTAGTGGTGCGCACCTGCATTCCCAGCTACTCAGGAGCCTGAGACAGGAGAATCACTTGAACCGGAGAGATGGAGGTTGCAGTGAGCTGAGATCGCGCCACTGCACTCCAGCCTGCAATCTATTAGGGAATAAATCTGGTGGAACTAGAAAAAGAATTTTAATTGTTTGGTTTTAATTAGATTTACATAACAAAAACAAACATCTACAAGCATCTTGGCTAGTTGTCCTTAAAATCTTTACTACCTAACTTTAATGCATCTAAATATTTACTGCTGAAGTCTCTGAAACACATCCTGAAGAAACAGGGAGTCAGAAGGCCTGGGTTGGGGTCCGGGCTATGCTACTTAAAAGCTGTAGGTCCAGCTGGGTGTGGTGGCTCACTCCTGTAATCCCAGCACTTTGGGAAGCCAAAGTGGGCAGATCACCTGAGGTTGGGAGTTGGAGATGAGCCTGGCCAACATGGTGAAACCCCGTCTCTACTAAAAATACACAAATTAGCCACGCATGGTGGCATGTGCCTGTAATCCCAGCTACTTGGGAGACTAAGAAATGAGAATTGCTTGAACCCAGGAGGCAGAGGTTGCAGTGGGCCAAGATTGCATCACTGCACTCCATCCTGGGCGACAGAGCAAGACTCCTTCTCAAAAAAAAAAAAAAAAAAAAAAAAAAAAAAACTGTAGATCCCTGTTGCCTTCCTGAGCCTCAGTTTCTTTATCTGCAAGATGTGGATAATAATATCTGCTTGTAGGATGTTGTGTGAATCAAATTCTAATTCATAATAACTTCACCAACTATAAAATATTTAAGACACTGGTTACAATTCAGCAAAATTCTCAATACATTGAAGTTTAAGTTCCTATATACCCTTCCCCTTCCCTTTTTCTCTCTTCTCTCTCCAGTGGCTTCCTCCATTTCTCCAGTCTGATCTCCCTCCATCAAGCGTCTAGCACTAACTACGCCTTCTGCTCAATGAAGGCCCCCACAATAGGCCTTCGCTTAGGATACACGGAATTGCCTCACCCACTTTCTCCCCACATAAAACATACTTTCCACTCGCTATACAATGGACTGTGTTACTTCTCCATGGATATTTGAACTTCAACAGAAGATCAATGCCCTAACCCAAAGGAATGCCTCTCTAGGAACTGCAGTCACCAGTGACAAGCTGTTAGGAAAGGTTATTTGTGGTGCAGGGTCTGTCCCTGGGAATTTCCCCTACTCTGCTTATATGTAAGGCTGCACTGGCTCTGAAGGCCTTCACTTCTGTTTGTGATAATGAGAGGGTCTCAGGTACACAACATAAATACGAACAGATACATATCAGAAATGTAATTTCCACAGAACTATTACAATAATATTAATGATGTCATTTGGAGTCCCTGATTCATGGTTTTTCCTTAAGGTAAACCTAAATTTCTCTCCTTGCAAAATAAGTCTTACTTTGCCTTTGGGAACTACACAGAAATGTCCAAATTTCAAGTAGGAGCCCTCTGGATACCTAAAAGGGGCTGTGCTGTCCCTGTCCCCACCATTCTGTAGGTTTACCATACCCACTACATCTGCCTCACCTCACCCAACACATGTCAGGCTTCCTCACTCTCCTGTTCACATTCTCAACGTAGGCTGCACTTTATGTCTCTCTTACAGCATGCCTTCCAGAACAAAGCAGGCTACGTCAGTGTAGTCCACCATCAAGGTCATCTTCTCCAGTGAATCTGGAGAATTCTGGGAGGTAATTTTTCCACACAGGGAGGGGTTCTCTTCTTTTATTATTATTATTACACTTTAAGTTCTAGGGTACATGTGCACAACGTGCAGGTTTGTTACATACGTACACATGTGCCATGTTGGTGTGCTGCACCCGTTAACTCGTCCTTTACATTAGGTATATCTCCTAATGCTATCCCTCCCCCAGCCCCCACCCCATGACAGGTCCCGGTGTGTGATATTCCCCACCCTGTGTCCAGGTGTTCTCATTGTTCAATTCCCACCTATGAGTGAGAACATGCGGTGTTTGGTTTTTTGTCCTTGCGATAGTTTGCTCAAAATGATGGTTTCTAGCTTCATCCATGTCCCTACAGAGGACATGAACTCATCCTTTTTATGGCTACATAGTATTCCATGGTATACATGTGCCACATTTTCTTAATCCAGTCTATCATTGAGGGGCATCTGGGTTGGTTCCAAGTCTTTGCTATTGTGAATAGTGCCGCAATAAACATTCGTATGCATGTGTCTTTATAGCAGCATGATTTATAATCCTTTGGGTATATGCCTAGTAATGGGATGGCTGGGTCAAATGGTATTTCTAGTTCTAGATCCTTGAGGAATCGCCACACTGTCTTCCACAAGGGTTGAACTAGTTTACAGGCCCATCAACAGTGTAAAAGTGTTCCTATTTTTCCACATCCTCTCCAGCACCTGTTGTTTCCTGACTTTTTAATGATCACCATTCTAACTGGTGTGAGATGGTATCTCATTGTGGTTTTGATATGCATTTCTCTGATGGCCAGTGATGATGAGCATTTTCTCACATGTCTGTTGGCTGCATAAAGGTCTTCTTTTGAAGACATTTCATATCCCTTGCCCACTTTTTGATGGGGTTGATTTTTTCTTGTAAATTTGTTTAAGTTCTTTGCAGATTCTGGATATTAGCCCTTTGTCATATGGGTAGATTGTAAAAATTTTCTCCCATTCTGTGGGTTGCCTGTTCACTCTGATGGTAGTTTCTTTTGCTGTGCAGAAGCTCTTTAGTTCAATTAGATCCCATTTGTCAATTTTGGCTTTTGTTGCCATTGCTTTTGGTGTTTTTAGTCATGAAGTCTTTGCCCATGCCTATGGTCTGAATGGTACTGCCTGGGTTTTCTTCTAGGGTTTTTATGGTTTTAGGTCCAATATTTAAGTCTTTAATCCACCTTGAATTAATTTTTGTATAAGGTGTAAGGAAGGGATCCAGTTTCAGTTTTCTACATATAGCTAGCCAGTTTTCCCAGCTCCATTTATTAAATAGGGAATCCTTTCAGGGAGGGGTTCTCTTCTTAACTTTCTTTCCTTTCCTGTAAATAACTCAAATACTGGCCTGAATCAATTACATATCAAGTCTGATGAGCTATAAATAAAACCTTCCTTCCATTGTTCTAAAAAAAATCTAGTGTTCACACATATTAAAGTATAATTGTTTTAAAACACTAAATATTTCCCCAAATGTCCATCAATCAAGGAGTAGATAAAGAAATTATGGTATATATATGCACATATATACACATGTGCATATATATACGTGTATATATGTGTGTATATATACACACACACACACACACACATATATATATATCTCTCATAGAATACTACTTAGCCATAAAAAAGAATGAAGTAATGGCATTCACAGCAACCTGGATGGAATTATTCTAAGTGAAGTAACTCAGAAATGGAAAACCAAACATGGTATGTTCTCATTCATAAGTGGAAGCTAAGCTATGAAGAGGATACAAGGGCTTAAGAATGATACAATGGACTTTGGGGACCTGGGGGATGGGGTGGTAGGGAAGTGAGAGATAAAAGACTACACACTGGGTCCAGTATACACTGCTCAGGTAATGGGTGCACCAAAATCTCAGAAATTACCACTCAAGAACTTGTTCATGTAACCCAAACACCACCTGTTCCCCAAAAACCTATTGAAAAAAAAAAACACTAAATATTTCTAGTCTAGGGTTAGAATTGCAATAACCAAGCAATATATATGATTGACTCTACGAAGTATTTTCTTAACCATGTAATTATATCCAGAGAGATGAATAATGTCATATTTATCATGTTTTACTTCATAAGAATGCTTCATATACCCTGCTAATTTGATGGGCTTCTGGCATTTCAAATAGAATCTCCTACTGCATTAATCAAGTTTTAAAAATCTTGCTGAGAAATTCAAAAGGAATATCCTTCTCACTCAGATATAAAACCCTACCTTTTCCCCGGCTCCCAAACCCTAAAACCCTAAATCAACACAAAACTTAACCCAATAAAAGTCTGTGGGGCAGATGATTTATAGTTTACCATGAGAACATAAGAGCACCTTGAATAAATGACGCTAGAAAACTTTGTAAAAAGGGCAACAGGATCTCAGGATAGAGTCATGGCATAATGAAATGTAAGTGGCACCAAGAGGTCAAAATGCATTTTTTTTTTTTCAGCAAAATGAGTAAGGACAACCGGGTGTGGTGGCTCATGCCTGTAAACCCCGCACTTTTGGGAGGCTGAGGCAGGTGGATCACCTGAGGTCAGGAGTTCGAGACCAGCCTGGCCAACAAGGTGGAACCCCATCTCAACTAAAAATACAAAAATTAGCCAGGCATAGTGGCAGATGCCTGTAATCCCCGCTACTCGGGAGGCTGAGGCAGGGAGAACTGCTTGAACCTGGGAGGTGGAGGTTGCAGTGAGCTGAGATTGCGCCACTGTACTCCAGCCTGGGTGAGAGAGTGAGATTTGATCTCAAAAAAAAAAAAAAAGGACTGGGCGCATTGGCTCACACTTGTAATCCCAGCTCTTTGGAAGGCCAAGGCGGGCGGATCACGAGGTCAGGAGATCGAGACCATCCTGGCTAATACGGTGAAACCCCGTCTCTACTAAAACTACAAAAAATTAGCCGGGTGAGGTGGTGGGCACCTTTAGTCCCAGGTACTCAGGAGGCTGAGGCAGGAGAATGGCGTGAACCCGGGAGGCAGAGCTTGCAGTGAGTGCCACTGCACTCCAGCCTGGGTGACAGAGTGAGACTCCGTCGCAAAAAAAAAAAAAAAAGGAAAAAAGAAAAGAAATGAGTAATGCGTAAAGACATCTTTACGCGAGAAAGACATCTTTCTTCTTGCTCCCCTACAAAACTGCTATGCCGAACACCATGCAGTAAGAAATTCATTTTTGATCCTGAAACATACAAAATAAGTAATCTACTAGAAGGTAAATAGCATTGGCTAACTCTGAATCAAAGTTAAAATGACTTGGCCAGGCGCAATGGCTCGCACCTGTAATCCCAGCACTTTGGGAGGCTGAGGTGGGCAGATCATGAGCTCCGGAGTTCAAAACCAGTCTGACCAATATGGTGAAACCTCATCTCTACTAAAAATACGAAAATTAGCCGGGCATGTTGGTTGGTGCCTATAATCCCAGCTACTTGGGAGGGTGAGGCAGGAGAATCGCTTGAACCCGGGAGGCAGAGGTTGCAGTAAGCCAAGATAGTGCCACTGCACTCCAGCCTAGGCGACAGAGTGAGACTCCACCACAAAAAAAAAAAGAAAAAATCAAAGTCAAAATGACTTAAAGTCAGATGTTAACACTTCAACCCAATTGCAAATGGTTTCCTATAGAGATGAGCCAATTGGCAGCAAGTAACCAAGCAATCTGATGGGCAACACAAGATGCATATGGTTCTGAAGTTCTTAGACATTTTGACATATTAAAGAAACAAACTTGCAAAGAATGGAAAGAAACCACACTACATTCCAAAAGGGGACAAAAAATAGGGTGACCAGCCTTCAAGGTATTTTTAGCTCACGTTTTGTATACTACTAGCACAGAAAGTGGGGAAAAGGGCCAGGCACGGTGGCTCACGCCTGTAATCCCAGCACTTTGGGAGGCCGAGGGAAGTCGATCACTTGAGGTCAGGAGTTCAAGACTAGCCTGACCAACATGGTGAAACCCTGTCTCTATTAAAAATACAAAAATTAGCTGGGCGTGGTGGCAGGCGCCTGTAATCCCAGCTACTCAGGAAGGCTGAGGCAGGAGAATTGCTTGAACCCGGGAGGCGGAGGTTGCAATGAACCGACGTCATGCCACTGCACTCCAGCCTGGACGACAGAGTAAGACTCCGTCTTAGGAGAAAAAAAAAAAGGAAAAAGGTTGATTTTAAGCAAAAACTGATGACAACAGGAAGAACTATGAAAAATACAAGTGATTTTTCCATATAGAAACAATTTCAGGTCTTAAACACAGAAATGTGAAAGAGAAATATTACAAATGAGTCAATTCAATTATTCAGTTTGTTCATCTGATGACGTATGCAGCAAATTTTAAAGTCATAGGATAGCCTCTCCTTGTCATGGAACTTGGCCAAACCCTGCTCTGCCTACCACTCTATGCATGCCGAGGGAATGTGAATTAATTTTACCTTAAGTTAAAAAAAAAAAAAGCTGCCAGGTGCAGTGGCTCATGCCTGTAATCCCAGCACTTTGGGAAGCCGAGGTGGGAGGATCACGAGGTCAAGAGTTCGAGACCAGCCTGACCAACATGGTGAAACCCTGTCTCTACTAAAAATACAAAAATTAGCCGGGCATGGTGGCACGCGCCTCTAATCCCAGCTACTCAGGCAGCTGAGGCAGGAGAATCACTTCAACCTGGTAGGCAGAGGTTGCAGTGAGCCAAGATCACGCCATTGCACTCCAGCCTAGGCGACAGAGAGACTCCGTCTCAAAAAAAAAAGAAAAAAAGGCTAAGTGTCGCAGTCCCAAACTGTCTGAATTATCATCTATGTATAAAATGTTTCTCTTTAGCATACTAATAAATGAAGACTGCATTTCCATCGTGCAGGGGAAAAAAAACCCTGCAGATCTATGAATTCCGAGATGTTTTCTGTTTCTTATTTTTGTTAAAAGGAGCCTTTGTAATACTAGGTGTATATCATCCTATACAAAAATAAGTATTACCTACATAAAAGTAGCATATTATTTTTTTCCTAGTGCTATATATTTATCCCAGTGGAAACTGAAATAAAAAGGTGAGCTTCAAATTGAAATCATTCTGAAAAGCTAAATTTGGACCACAGACATTGTTATTTCAAAGTCAAGAGGAATCAAAAAGAAACAAAAAAAAAGTCTGGTAGTCAATGATACATAAGTGTACCTTGAGCATTAAGTAGCACTTCCTCCTTTCCAAAAAACTCATGTACAAAGAATTACTTCTTTTACTTACATTTAGTCTTCTGGGTGGAGGTGGTTCAGAAGGATTGCAGAGCACATTTGAACAGGGGGGACATTTGGTTTCATCTATCATCATGAAGGTATCATAGACACCATCCCCCAACCTAGTTGAAAGGATTACAGATAAAATCTGTCAGTAACTGAAGAATATAAAATCCTGTATCTTAACTGCTTCATATCTGCTACAAGGAACAGTAATAGAAATAAAAGTCTACACTACATTTTGGCACGGAATACAAACAACTGGGGTATTTGGAAGAGGAAGAGAGGAAATCCAACTTTTGTTTTTCAAGGACAGCATTTCTAGGTTTTTATTTTAAAATAGTTGAAACAAGTCTCTCTGAATGTTGCTAAAAATAATAAGGACTATCAGGAGGATCTCATAATAACTTACTACTTGAAAATAAAGTCTAGTTTGAATCTGAAGTTCACAGAGAAAAAAAAAAGACCAGAAAAAAAACTAACAGAGGTAATAGTTTTTCAAAGTCAGAGACTTGGATTCTAATCTCAGCTCTAACACTGGCTGTGCTACCTTCTCCTCTGAGCCTGTCTTCCCCATGTTAATGGGAAGACTAGCTCCAGTCTAGACACTTCTGGGTCTTACAGGCAAGAAATAAAAGGCCTTTTTAAGGCTGTCTTCTCTTTATTAATTTACTTGCTTACCTACTTACATCCACCTCACTTGTAGAAAAATACAGTTAAGTACTACAGCAAACACTAAAAGGATGCTCTAAAATATAAAATATACTGAATTTACTTCTCTTTCCACTTCATTTTCTGGTGAATGGTGGAGGCAAAACTCTAAATGATTAAGGATCACTTCTCTGTTCTTTAACACTGTGGCTCCGCCACTGCAAGGGAACACAAAAGACGGAGAGGATTTATTTAATCCACAAGATGGCCCTGAATAATGTATTTCATCTGCTACCAAGAACACGGATTTCCCAGTTACACACATCAGCATTTCATTGTATCATTTTACATGATACACTATGAATATAACAATGACGATGTTGCAGAGGAATAATTTGTTTAATGTCTTTTAAAATATCCTGGAATATTCCGGTCACCTTTAAAAACTGTTTTGTGAAATTCGTTCTAGAGTTTTCTTTATAGATGTGTTATAAAAATATAAAGGTGAAAAATCCCTACAAATATTTTTGGAATGCTCTTTTTAAAAACATGCTCACATTCTGATAGAATTATTTGTATTTTTAACAGGGAACGGCTTCACCGACAGAAACCAAATATTCCGAATGTGACTGACCCTTTGCCATAAGCCTGATAAAATAAACCAGGACAGGCGTCCACATTTATAAAGAAAAAGAAAACGTGCAAAATTGCCTAGTGACTAACAGCCAGAGGAGAAATTAACAAGAGTCTGCATGCAAATAAAGCGGGGAGCAGGGGTCTCTTCTCTCCATTGAGGTGTAAAATACAACGCAAGGTGGGGAATCTCTCAAAATAGGATCCGGAGAAAGCCATACCCAGCACAGCCCACAACCTGCACATCCGAAGCTAGACCGCACCCCTCACAGCAAACCCCAAGAGTTCAGCCCTTGGTTATCCGCTCTAAGCAACAGAGCTTCTTTCCAAGGTATCGCTCCCGGTCTCTCCCCGTTTACTAAAAAGCCCCACAAAAAGTCCTAGATTTTCATAATCCCTTACCATATACCCCGATCTAGGGTTTCAGGGGTATTCCAGGGGTGGAAATTCTTCTTGCTCTAACTCCGCTCTAGCCCCCTCCCCCGCGCCCGGTGAGCCAGGGGTGGGGGGAGGGGGTCCTGACGGAGAGGAGGTGGGGGGAGGTCCCGGGGAGGCAGTCAGACCCCTGCCCTCGTCTCTCCTGCTGAAGGCTCACTCTACCTCCTCCCCGCCCCCAAGCTTCGCTTGCCCGCGCCAGCCGCTCCCTGAGGCGCCTCCAGCACGTTACCCCGCGGCGCCGTTACCTTCGCTGCTGGAGCGGGAGCCCGGCCCCGGGCGGCCCCGCATCCTTCCGCCCAGGCCCGCGAGCTGTGCCTCCCATCTGCTAGCTCGGGACCCGGCGCGGGGAGGGGCGCCAGTTGGAGGGTCCGGCCGGCCACGCCACCTACGCCGGGACGGCTCCTCCGCGGCGCGACGCTCCCACGGGGACTCTCGGCCAGACACTGCAGCTCAGCGCGCCTTCGCTCCCAACTAGCCCCGGCTGGGTAGTGGGGAGACGCAGCTGCAGAGGCGGGAGGGGGAGCGGTCTGGTCGCCTAGCAACCGCGGCACACCCCCGGGAAACGCCTCGGCGCAGCTACGCGCTGACGCACAGGGGCGGGGCCCGTGGCCGGTCCAGGCCACGCGGCGCTCCTAGCCGGTGCTAGCGCTGGCGCGGGAGGCGGGAGGCTGGAGGCGAGGAGCCCGCGGCCTAGGCGGCTCGGGTTCCCTGGCGCGAGCTGCGGACGGACAGAGGGGTCCGGCGAAGGAGGGGTGAAAGTAACAGCCCGCGATCTCAGAAGGGCTGCCCGCCCCTCACGGTCCGCGGTCCCTTAAGTGGCATGTTGCATCCTGGAAGTTCTAAAACCTCCCGCTTCAATATGAATTTTAAATTAAAGAAAACATATGTGTATTGTTTTAGGCTTTCCCACCACGGGGACGACCCTCCGGGGGTTTGTGAGTTACATAAGAAAGTAATAATAACCCATTTATTGACACGATGCCTCCATTTATGAACATTCGATATCAGTAACCGAGGTACCCGACGACTTTCGTCTTTTACAGACTTAGCTGGGATGCAGAATAAAAGCTGGGCCTTTGTCTGACTCCCCTGCAACAGTCAGCCACAGACGGGAAGACAGCGTAGGAAACTAAGGCCAGAGGAGCTTCGCTTCCTCATGAACGTGAAGCGGCAAAGCGGCAAAGCCTGAACTAGAAGCTTCTAACGCCTAACTGTCCTCCTGCCGCACCAGGACGCCTGCGAGGCCCTTCCTGACTTTTTCCTTAGAATGCGTGTATATGTGTCTTTTTCCTTTTCTGATGCTAAGACCCCTTAGAAACACCAATGTTAGGCAGATTTCCATCGTTGGAGGTTAAAACACCCGAACACAAGTGTTTTCTTGAGTGTGGCATCCAGTCATGTTTTGTGGGTTTGTTTGTTTAAAAAAAAAAAAATACTGGAAGATAGGTGGTAAGAACCAGAGCTTGTAAACCCACCAAGCACGAGGCGGTCGGACTGTCCAGATTCTGGAGTGCAGAAGACACCAAAAGTTCTCGGAATGCCGAACGCGGGCGCCACCTGGTGGGACTAGAACGCTCATTGTCCCAAATCAGCATAGTACAATTCCCATAAATCTTAAAAATTCCCATCCAAGGCTCATTTCCTTGTGACTGAAAGTCATATTCTCTGTTCTCAGGACTCCAAGTAAAAATGTCCCTAAAGAGCCAAAGTCGCTTCACTCTATATAAGAATCTATTGGTGGCCGGGCGCAGTGGCTTAAGCCTGTAATCCCAGCACTTTGGGAGGCCGAGACGGGCGGATCACGAGGTCTGGAGATCGAGACCATCCTGGCTAACACGGTAAAACCCCGTGTACTAAAAAACAGAAAAAACTAGCCGGGCGAGGTGGCGGGCGCCTGTAGTCCCAGCTACTCGGGAGGCTGAGGCAGGAGAATGGCGTAAACCCGGGAGGCGGAGCTTGCAGTGAGCTGAGATCCAGCCACTGCACTCCAGCCTGGGCGACTCAAAAAAAAAAGAATCTATTGGTTTGGGGAATTTTATTTTTTGTGATCAATGTTACTTTAGCCTTATGATATGCATAGAAATAAAAAAGTTTTCTTCCATGATTATTTTTTAAAGTTTTCTAATTTTGTAAATAAACTTTTTCTTTTTGTCTCCCCCTTCCCCCACTCTGCAGCCAGAGCAATTCTGCTTTCACAGGGTTTGTATTTGGGCTCTTATGAAGCTTTTGTTTGAGGAAAGAGTTCCATGGCAACGCAAAGATTGGACGAGGTTACTGTTGAAATCCCTTCCAGCTCTAAGATTGCAAAATTCTATTAAATAATCCCCGTTCTCAGTACTTATGTGGACACCTCAGACCACTGTACTGCCCTCCCTAAACAGTTGAATGAGACTTGCTCCCACATGATTTCTTACCTCATCCTGAATCACTGCTCGTGAGACGATTGCATCCTCAGTCTGTGTTTAAGACACATCTTCCAGAGCCAAGTGGAAGTGTTCCTGCTCTCTTTCTTGCTCCTAAGGTGGGAATTACAGAGGCCTCCTTTGTCGTTAGCCTATTGTTCCCATGGTCAAGGGAAAGAGGACTCCTTGAGGGTGCTGGAGCTACATAAATCTCTGACCTTAGTGACCCAATGTTTCTTCAAAGAGCCCCTGTATGATGGGGTTAACGTCCCATAAGGGATCTGAAAGGAGCCTCCACACCCCTGCTGAGCGCGGCCCTGTCCCCTCCAGCTCCCAAGCAGCTTCCACATCATTCATGCCCTTTCTTCCCCTCCAAAGCCTCATTCAAGAGTAGTTTAAAATCACCATTATCATTCTTCATGCAGTTAAAGTCAGATTTACCCACCATGATTTAGTCAAAAGTCATGTAAGATGCCTGTCTGTCCTTTGAAGCCAGTTCTAAGACATCTGCAAAATAAGGTACTTGCGAGTTCTAATACATTGACTAAGGAAATAAACAACAGCAAAAAAGATGCAACTATTCCAGGATCATAAAACCCATTGGGACATTCACAATGTGATCAAAGTTTCAAATGCAGAGATTAAGAAAATATCCCTGTGGCCACATTTACCTGGAATTTTGTGATAAAATAGCTGTTGGTAGGTTATGTTAAGTTTGAACAAGTTTCATTGGTATAATTTCTGTACAGCAAACTGTGCCGTAATGCCTACTGTAACATGTGCGTCACAGAATTGAAAAATTTTTTTTTTTTTTTTTGAGACAGAGTCTCGCTCTGTCCCCCAGGCTGGAGTGCAGTGGCCGGATCTCGGCTCACTGCAAGCTCCGCCTCCTGGGTTTATGCCATTCTCCTGCCTCAGCCTCCCCAGTAGCTGGGACTACAGGCGCCGGCCACCTCGCCCGGCTAGCTGGGATTACAGGCTTGAGCCACCGCGCCCGGCCGAAAAATATGTTTAAAAAATCCTTTGGAGAGAACCAGTGAAACTTACTCTTTTCCCCAAGCTATATTAACCTCAAATTCACCTGTGTTCCTGAAATACATACTTGCTATTTTTTTTCAGAAACACTGACATCTAGCTCACTGGAACACTAAAGCCATGGCTTATTTTTTTGGAGCCTCAGAAAACGGTCTCTCTTCTATACCTCAGGCATCTCCTGTTCTTATGCCCTCCCCTCTCTACCAAGATTTGAAAAATGCCCCTTATTAACACAGCAAACAAAAGCCATGCCCACAGTGCTGCACTACAGCACGGCCTCTTCCACTACTATACACAGTTAGTTCTGTGTCTCTTAAACCCTGAAGATTGCCCTTATTATCCCAAACCCTTCACCTATTTTTCTTTTCCAAAACTTTTGCCATCTTTTTCCACTTGTTCCTCCTAAGTCAGCGTGACCAGTTCCACCTATAGCCCTGAGGGGTCCTATGAAGCTTCCTTTCTGAAATCTTGAAACCAAACCAGGAGTCTTTCTAATCATCATTTACTATTTGCTAAGTATTTATTATGTTCCAAGCACCATCTGAAACACTTTAACATATTTGCTCATTTAAAACTCACAGTAGTCCTGTGAGATGGGTATTATCTCCGTCCTACACTTCAGAAAACAGTCCAACGTCACCCAGCCAATAAATGATGAACTGCAATTCAAACCCTGGTCTGTTTGATTGAAAGACCCAGCCTCTTAACTGCCTGTATTCTACCTATATTCCCTGAGCCTGGGAGGCTAGCCAGGCTAGACCACTGGATCCTTTGAATTCTGTAACATAGTTTCCCTTGATTTAAGATTCTGAAGGTGGTAAGCAGAATGATAGTTTCCCAAAGATGTCCACATCCTAATGCCAAGAATCTGTAAATATGTCACTTTACTTGACAAAAGGGGACTTAGCAAATGTGATGAAGTTAAGGATCTCGAGATGGGGTGATTTTCCTAGATTATCTGAGTGGGCCCACTGTAATCACAAGGGTCCTTTTAAGATGGAAGGGGAGGCCGGACACAGTAACTCACACCCATAATCCCAGCACTTTGGGAGGCCAAAGTGGGTGGATCACCTGAGGTCAGGAGTTCAAGACCACCCTGGCCAACATGGTGAAACCCCCTCTCTACTGAAAATACAAAAATTAGCTGGGCATTGTGGTGTGTGCCTGTAGTCCCAGCTACTCAGGAGGCTGAGGCAGGAGAATCACTTGAACCCAGGAGACGGAGTTTGCAGTGAGCAGAAATCACACCATTGCACTCCAGCCTGGGTGACGGAGTGAGACTCCATCTAAAAAAAAAAGATGGAAGGGGAAAACAGGATGGTCAGAGAGGGAAATGTGACTGTGGAAACAGAGGTCAGAGAGAGAAAGAGATTTGAAGATGCTATTGTTGGTCTTGAAGATGGAGGAAGGGCCATGAGTTAAGGAATGAAGGTGGCCTCCAGAAGCTTTTGGAAAAGGCAGGGAAACAAATTTTCCTCTAGAGCTTCTAGAAGGAACAAATCACTGCTTACACCTTAATTTTGGGACTTCTGACTTCCAGAACTGTAAGATAAATTTGCCTTATTTCAAGCCACTAAATTTGTAGTAATTTGTTGCATTAAAGCTTAGGAACCTTGGCTACTGTAATAGATTAAACATGGCACATCCTTTGCAGCTGCTCCCAGGGAGAGGAAGAAACTATTTTCCTGGTTCTTGAAGCTGACTGGCCACGTGACTTGATTTAACCAATAACATGTGACAGAATTGGTGGTGTGTGATTTAGGAGCTGAGGCCTCAGGAGACCTCCTTACAGCTTCTGCTCTCCTTCTCTTAGATGCTGCCACCATGTGGACAAGTCTGAGCTGTATTTCTGTAGTCCTCGGCTAATGCCAACTGCCAGACAAGTGAGAAAGGCCACCCGGTTGAGTTGACAGCTGACAGCAGCCACGTGAGAGCACCACACAAAGCTAGCAGGAGAACTTCTTGGCTGCACCCCGCCCAAATCAACAGCCCCTTGAGAATTATGAGCAAATAAAATGATTAAGCCATTAAGCTTTGGGGTACAGCAATAAATAAATGAACTTTTGAAAAATACCAATTATGCCTACCCTCCATCCCACCAAATCTAATGATGAACAGTTTCTTAGTAAGAATACCTGCTCATCTTTTTATTGTGGCTGTTGTTCATCAGCCAAGTTTGGAAATCACTCATGTGTAGACCAAGTCCTGTTGGGTCACCTGGCTCTTGGAAGGTCTTAGAAAACCACTATACCTGCTCTATTCACAGCATTTGGGCCAAGGAACTAGTTCTCTCTCAATGACCTAGTATACAGGTTAGGGCTTTTTCTATTGCAAGTATCAACCTAAAACTGCTTAAAGAAAATGTACCAGCTGGGCGCGGTGGCTCACACCTGTAATCCCAGGACTTTGGGAGACCAAGGCAGGTGAATCACTTGAGGTCAGGAGTTCGAGATCAGCCTGGCCAACATGGTGAAACTTCATCTCTACTGAAAACACAAAAATTAGCCAGGTGTGGTGGCAGGCGCCTGTAACCCCAGCTACTTGGGAGGTTGAGGTTGGATAATGGCTTGAACCTAGGAGGTGGAGGTTGCAGTGACCAGAGATTGTGCCATTGCTCTCCAGCCTGGGTAACAAGAGTGAAACTCTGTCTCAAAAAAAAAAAAAGAAAAGAAAAGAAAATGTACCATATACCTTTTTTACAGCATTTTTTTAAAAGCAGTAAAGCTAAATTTGGATATGAGGGGTGCCTGTCCTATCTCCATTTCTTGTTTCTGTATTCCAACATGCTAGTTTCATTCTCAGGGTTCTTTTGTGCAAGCAAGATGGCAACTGCAGTTCCAGATTCAACTCAGTAGAAAAGTTGTCTCAGTCATCCCACAGTCTCACTGTAATTCACTGGCTTTGACTGAGCCCATTGTTACACCAAATCTGCAACCAGGAAAACGTAATACTCTGAATGGTCAGGCCTGAGGCTCCTAGACCCAGCAGTAGAAACATATTGGACAGAAAGTTAGGGAAACAGTGACTTTCAGAGGAAAGTTGCTATAGAAGTTCCCAAAAAAGAGATAAGTGAATATGGTACAGAAAAAACAACAGATATTCACTACAGCTAGGTGTTGGAAATCAGTTTTATCTGTGTCCAGGAAGTCCACATCAGGGTCACCAGGCTACTGGAAGTCTTTAAAATTGCAAAGTCTCAAAAACCTGGACACCAGACTTTGAAATGCATCTCACCATGTCACCCAAATGATGGAAGACAGGTTCCCCTCTGCCTCAAAAATGGCCCCCAAGCTCTGTAAAACAATTCATGAAGTACTTTCATGCATGATAATTAGAGCCCAGCAGCTAGGGGCCCTACCACCATGCCTCTGTGTTCCTAATGCTCAAAGTTCATTCACCTATCTGTACTTTAATAAAAGCTGGATTGGGGGTGTTCCAGTCAAACATATTCCTTTCCTAGGGTTGTTAAAACTAAGCTGGAAATATAAGAAGTTGCAGAATATTGTTTTTATTTAGATTACATTCATGGAGACAACCATATGTGCCTGGAAGAAAGGCTTGGTTGAGCACCTAGTGGGAACAGTTAGGGTATAAGGGTAAGGCTCCCAAGAGACATTCCAAAAAATCCTAATGATCCCTACACTGTCTCAAAGCAGGGTAGATCCAGTTGTCTGCAGGACTGGGGATTCTCAAGCTGGAAGTCCTCCTCTCCGCCCTTTCCTCTGTCCAGTTCAGCCCCTTCTCTAATAATGATGAGCAAATATCTGGTTTGGAGGAAAATTCAGGTGTTTCCATGGGCATTGATTAGAATGATATAGGCATGGGTCTGTCTGACTCCTTGATTATTTGTTAATAATCCTCATATTCCCCATGCCAGACACTAGTGACTCTCAGCAAGGATGCCGATGTCAGCAGAATTTTAGAAACTATTCCCCAATACATGGACATCTCTGTCTTAATTTGTCCTACTTTCCCAACATTTTACTTGCTGGTCACCTTGGCTTGAGAAACCCTTCACTTTTGTTTGTTTGCTTGCTGCTTACTTGCTTGCTATTTAAGAGAAAAGCCTGCTCTTGTCCTGGAAGCCTGGAAACACACACAACCTTCCTAGGTTGAGACCTCTGCAGGAACTGCAGAGATTAGCAAATATGTCTCCACTGGGCCCTGGAAATCAGCCTCTTTCCTTCAGGATTTCCAGGCCCCCCTTGGCTTTTATTGTCTGGAGCTCCAGGAGCTGCTCTCTCTTCTGATGCTCTGACATTTGTTGCTGCTCTTCTTCCTCCTCCTCCTTCTTCTTCCCCTTCTTCCTCTTCTTCCTCTTCTTCTCTTCTTCTTGTGTGTGATGGTTTTAATAGTTGATACCAATCCCATTTTTAAAATTATGCTTTAAGGTAAAGGGATTTGAGAGGATATCTTTCTGTATTCTAGCTTTGGATTGAGACCAGGATTTCCAGAATCCTATAAAAGTCGGTGGCCTCCAGGTTCCAGGCTCCTTTTCACCATCTTCAGGGTCTCAGTACTGTCACAGCCTCTTGTTAATGTCTGGAAAACCTCTAATAAGCTCAGCTGCACCCGTGTTTAGGGATCAAATCTGCTGTTCCTCCCAGGAGCATTGGTACCTTGCAGGTTTTTAAGTGGCATTAACTCATGCTAGCCTGTGTCTAATAAAGACTCTACAATGAGAACATTCTGTCAGATCGCTGTATTAGTTCATTTTCATGCTGATGATAAAGACATACCCAAGACTGGGTAATTTATAAAGGAAAGAGGTTTAACTGACTCACAGTTTCACATGGCTGGGGAGGCCTCACAATCATAGTGGAAGGTGGAGGAGCAAGGCATGTTTTACATGGCAGCAGGCAAGAGAGTGTGTGCAGGGGAACTCCCCTTTATAAAACCATCAGATCTTGTGAGGCTTATTCACTATCACGAAAACAGGATGGAAAAGACCTGCTCCCATGATTCAATTACCTCCCATCAGGTACCTCCCATGACACATGGGGATTACGGGAGCTATAATTCAAGATGAGATTTGGGTAGGGACACAGACAAACCATATCAATTGCATTCTCGTTGGCTTACAATAGGGATGAGAACTCTTCACAGGTATCTTCACAGGTATCTTCACAGCCTTATGTTTGCTGTTTTATATTACAAAGAATATGGATGAAGAGATGCCTAGGGTGAGGCATCGGGGAAGCAGTGCAGAGATTCCATGCCCTCTCTGCGCATGCCACTGTCTAGGAACCTCCATGCATTCAGCTATCTGGAAGCTCCACAGCTGCTCTCCTGAGATATAGATACCACTACTGAATTAGGAAATCACAGTTTTCAATGAGGGAGACACCTTTAAAGAACTCTAGTTTTATCCAGTGTGTGCTCCTTAATAATATTGAACACGAAGATCAAGAAAGGTCCACTGAAGTAAGAGTAATACGTCCTCATATCATCTTTCCCCAGAGGTGTCATAGCCCTAGGAACTGGAGAGAACTGGAAAGGAAATCTGACTTTTTAAAATCCAGCCTCTGAAAGAACAATGATACTGCAAGACATTGCCTGCACTCATACAGTCTTTGATTAAACAAATAGCTAGGCCAGGCACAGTGGTTCATGCCTGTAATCCCAGTACTTTGGGAGGCCAAGATGGGTGGCTCACAAGGTCAGGAGTTCAAGACCAGCCTGATCAACATAGTGAAACCCTGTCTTTACTTAAAAAAAAAAAAAATTAGCTGGGTATGGTGGCACACACCTGTAATCCCAGCTACTTGGGAGACTGAGGCAGGAGAACTGCTTGAACCCAGGGGGCAGAGGTTGTGGTGAGCTGAGATTGCACCACTGGACTACAGCCTGGGTGACAGAGCAAGACTCTGTCTCAAAACAAAACAAAATAAAACAAAAAAACCAAATAGCTTTACCTGTAAACTACCTGAACTTCTTAGGAAATACCATCAACATTGAAGTGATCCAAAAACCACAGTTTCAGCTTCTTTTCCTCCAGATGTGTGCATCAAAATCAAACAGATTGTATTTAACAAATATCTTTTATAGGCAAGGCCCTTTGCTAGATGTACAGAAGGAACCAGAGCCTCATCCACACCCCATGATCTCCATGGAGGCCCCGTCGTTCTCCTGCCTTTGTTTTTCACTCACAAAGAATCATGTTCTCAGCTCACAGTCATTGAATCTGTACCCTTTACAGAAACTTAACAGCTTCCATCCGCTTTTCCTAAATAGTCCTCTCATTTTTGGCTCTATCTGCCTTTCTTGGGCTGGACCTCACAAGCTCAGCATATCCCCACCGTATGACTAGAATGTGTGTAGTTGGGTTGCCAGAAAAAAATACAGAATGCCCAGCTGAATTTACATCTCAGATAAATAATGTTTCATTTTTAGTATGAGTGTGTCCGCTATAATATTTGGAATATAATATACTAAAAAATGATTCAATGTTTATCTGAAATTCAAATTTAACTGGGCCCTTCATGATTTTATTTGTTAAATCTTAATACTACATGGAAGGAATAAAATCTTCAGCTGTAATTCCTTAAGTTAGACTTGAAACCTAATCTTAGAAAAATCATCCTAAATAACTTTTCCTCTTTCCCTCTTACAAACTCACATAACCTCACACCTACTCAAGTGCATACAATCTTATTCCCTAAATCTTTTTTTTTTAGTTTTTGAATTTTTTATTGACTAATTTTTAAGGTAAATTTTATACCCAGCAAAATGCACAGCTCTTAAATGCATATTGTGATGAGTTTCAGCAAGTGTGTGCCTCTGTGCAACATACACCAAATCAAGATACAGAATAGTTCCATAACTCCAGAGAGTTCCCTTGTGCCCCTCTCCAGTTAATTATCTCATCCCAGAGACAACCATCATAGATTAGTTTTGCTTGTTCTTAAACCTCATATAAATGAAATTATACAGCATGTATATATTAGTCAGTTCAGGCTACCACAACAAAAATAACATAGACTGGGTGGTTTAAGCAAGAGACATTTATTCTTTCACAGATCTGGAAGCTAGAAGTTCGAGATCAAGGTGCCAGCATGGTTGGGTCTTAGTGAGGGCCCGCCTCTGGTTTGCAGATGGGTGCCTTCCCCATGTGAGCTCACATGGCCTTTCCTTCAATAGACCAGAAGTCTAAAGTCAAGGTATTGGCAAAGCTGGTTCCTTCTGGAGACTCTGAGAATCTTCTGTGCCTCTCTCACAGCTTCTGGTGGCTGCTGGCAATCCTTGGCGTTATTTAGCATGTAGATACATCACTTCAGTCTCTGCCTCCATTGTCACAGGGTCTTCGTTCTTCTGTCTCTGTCTCCGTGTGTCCTCTCCTCCTTTTATAAGGACAATAGTCATTGGATTTAGGGCCCACCCTAATCCAGTTTGCTATGAAGAAATACCTGAGACTGGGTAATTTATAAAGAAAAGATGTTTCATTGACTCAGTTCTGCATGGGCTTGGGAGGCCTCAGGAAGCTAACAATCATGGCAGAATGCACCTCTTCACAGGGTAGCAGGAGAGAAAATGAGTGCCGAGTGAAAGGAGAAGCCCCTTATAAAACCATCAGATCGCGTGAGAACTCACTACCAGGAGAAGAGCATGGGGGGGGATCTGCCCCCACGATTCAATTATCTTCACCTGGTCCCACACTTGACACGTGGGGATTATTACAATTCAAGGTGAAATGTGGGTGGGGACACAGAGCCAAACCATATCAGCCAGGCTGGTCTCAAACTCTTGGCCTCAAGTGATCCACCTGCCTCAGCCTCCCAAAGTGCTGGGATTACAGATGTGAGCCATTATGCCCAGCCAGCAAATTGATTTTTGACAAGACTACCAAGACAATTCAATGGGGAAACAAGTAGTCTTTTCAACAAATGGTTGTGGGACAACTTGATATCTATATCAAAAGTATAAAGTTTGACTCCCTACCTCGCTGAAAATTTTTCAGCGAGGCCTCAAATTTTTTTTTTTTTTTTTTTTTACAGGCATGCGCTATCACACCCAGCTAATTTTTGTATTTTTAGTAGAGATGGAGGTTTTGCCATGTTGGCCAGGCTGGTCTAGAACTCCTGACCTCAGGTGATCCTCCCACCTCGGCCTCCCAAAGTGCTGGAATTCCAGGTGTGAGTCACCGCACCCGGCACCCAAGGAATACTTTTAAAAGATACTTTAGAAGATCATGATCTGACCTCAAAGTTTAGAGAAAGAAAATGCTACTTTTCCCACAATGATCCATGAAAGCTTTGTTACCCATGACTTTATCTAAAAGTTTTTAGAATACTTTTATTTTTTATCCTGGGTCTCTACTTTTGACTTGCAGGTTGTTCTGCTGTACATGAAGGGTGGGATTAGGGTATCATTGGCAATAAACAGCCTATGCATCACCACTTTCCCTTCTGGGGCCGAGAAAACAGCATGCCCTTTAATTACAACCTTCTTTTCTCAGCTCCTCAGATTTGGCTTCAGAATCCTCAGCATGGCTCTCTAGTCAGCTGGTACCAACCTGGGAGAGTTGACATGGTACATAAAGCTTATTTGCTATCCTGGGATTAGGAGCTCTTGAGGAACCTTTGAGCTCTAATGTGGAATTCAAGTCCAGAGGCATTTGTGAAGCAACTATGACCAAGCCCTGTGGCTGATATGTGGGTGAAAACAGAATGAGTCCCCCTGTGATTCCAGATTAAATGAAATAGGACCACACTTTAAATTGCCAAAATTGTAACCTTTTCTAAGGTTTAAGAACCTTGAACCTGGGAATAATGCATAACAGCTACATATCTGCATACAGCAATAACAGATGATTCCCTGCTTTCAGAGCCTCTTCCACTCTCATTGGCCATGTATTCTCAAAAGTTTTTCTTTCTTGTCTCCCAATGCAAATGAGCAAGAATTGACTAGAAAGCCAGAATCCATCATTATGGTTGGAAACCCTTCTGTTTCCTTCCTTACCTCAGGACTTGGAAAAGCTTAACATGAGAAAATTGTTCAGAACCTCCAACGAATCACTATCATAATGATCTTTTAGAGCGTTCTATTTCATGTGCTGCAGACTTTGGACACCGGTTGTATGATTTTGGTTTTTTTTCTCTGCTTTAAGCAGCTGAGTATTCTATATTAAGGCCTAAGCAATCAATATAATAATAGCTACCCTTTGAGTGTTTACTACCTGCTAGACCCTGTGCTAAGAGTCTGATGCGTATTATTCCATTTAATCCTCACTACAATGAAGTTAGACCGTTTTGTTGTGTTTTGTTTTGTTTGAGACAGGGTCTTACTCTGTGGCCCAGGCTGGAGTGCGGTGATGCTATCTCAGCTCACTGCAGCCTCGACCTACTGGGTTCAAGCAATTATCCTGCCTCAGCTTCCCGAGTAGCTGGGACTACAGGTTCACGCCATCACACTCAGTTAATTTTTTGTATACTTTTAGAGACAGGGTTTTGCCATGTTGCCCAGGCTAGCCTCGAACTTCTGAGCTCAAAGGATCCTCCTGCCCCAGCCTCCCCAAATACCAAGGTTACAGGTAGATGTGAGCCACTGTGCCTGGCCAGGCAGTTTTATCCATTCATATTTTACAGAAAACTGAGGCTCAGAGAGATTATATAACTTGGTCAAGCTGATTGTTAAATAGAATTTTGCAAGCTGCAGTTTGTTAAACCTAACTTGAAATAGGCCATGGTAGGAGTATTTACACTGCAGAAATGGGTAAGCACTCTAAATCAGAGTTCCCCTTCCCCCGACATCCAATTCACCAGCAAAGTACTGGTTAACCCGAAAGCACAGTGACGCTACCCTTTTTTGTTGCAATCTTTGTCCTGTATATATGACATTTGAAATTTGAATTGTTTTTAGGGTTTGGCAATTATGAAAAAGCCTCAGTATGATTTATGTCCAGATTTGTATGAACACAAGTTTTCTTTCTCTCTCTCTTTTTTTTTTTTTTGAGATGGAATCTCGCTCTGTAGCCCAGGCTAGAGTGCAGTGGGCGAGTTCGGCTCACTGCAAGCTCTGGCTCCCGGGTACACATCATTCTCCTGCCTCAGCCTCCTGAGTAGCTGGGACTACAGGTGCCCGCCACCACGCCCGGCTAATTTTTTCTATTTTTTAGTAGAGACGGAGTTTCACTGGGTTAGCCAGGATGGTCTCAATCTCCTGACCTCATGATCCACCCACCTCGGCCTCCAAAGTGCTGGGATTACAGGCATGAGCCACCTTGCCTGGCCTCTTTTTTTTTTTTTTTTTTTTTGAGACAAAGTCTCACTGTGTCACCCAGGTTGGAGTGCAGTGGTGGGATCATGGCTCACTGCAAACTCTGCCTCCTGAGCTCAAGCGATCCTCCCACCTCAGCCACCTGCTCACCCCATCCCCAGCTAATTTTTTGGTAGTTTTTTTAGAGACAGAGTTTCACCATGTTGCCCACTCCTGGGCTCAAGCAATCCACTTGCCCTGGCCTCCCAAAATGCTAGGATTACAGGTATGAGCCACGGCACCTGGCTGTTTTCCAAAGTTATTTATCATTTTGCATTCCCACCAGCAATGCCTAAGAGTTCCAGTTGTTCCACATCCTTGCCACAACTTAATATTGTCAATTTTTTTTTTTTTTTTTTTTGAGACAGAGTCTCGCTGTCACCTAGGCTGGAGTGCAATGGCACAATCTTGGCTCACTACAACCTCCGCCTCCTGGGTTCAAGGGATCCTCCTGCCTCAGCCTCCCGAGTAGCTGGGATTACAGGTGCCCACCACCACCCCCAGCACTTTTTTTTTTTTTTGGTAATATATTTTTAGTAGAGACAGGGTTTCCCATGTTGGCCAGGCTGATCTCAAACTCCTGACTTCAAGTGATCCGCACACCTTGGCCTCTCAAAGTGCTGAGATTATAGGCATGAGCCACCACACCTGGCCTTTGATTTTGTTTTAACCATTCTAATAAATGTGTATGGTATTTAATTGTGTTTAATTTGCATTTTCTAATGATTAATTATGTTGAGAATCTTTTCATGTCCCTAATTGTCATTTAACTAGTTTCTTTGGTGAAGTTCCTGTTCAAATCTTTTGTCCAATTTTTATTGGGTTGTTTCCTTATTATTAAGTTTTGACAGATCTTCATATATTACAGATATAAATCTTTTTACCCAGTCCATAGCTAATCTTTTCATTTTCTTAACATGTCATATATATATATATATATTTTTTTTTTTTTTTTTTTAATGGGATCTAGCTCTGTCACTCAGGCTGGAGTGCAGTGGTACAATCATAGTTACTGCAACTTCAAATTCCTAGGCTCAAGCAAGCCGCCTGCCTCTGCCTCTTATGTAGCTAGGACTTGTACAGGCACATATCACCAAACTCAACTAATTTTTTTTTTTTTTCTGGATCTACTTGTTTCTATGCAATTGACTAAATTTTTTTTTTTTTTTTTTTTTTTTTTGAGGTGGAGTCTCACTCTGTTGCCCAGGCTGGAGTGCAGTGGTGCTATCTCAGCTCACTGCAACCTCCACCTCCCAGATTCAAGCAATTCTCCTGCCTCAGCCTCCTGAGTAGCTAGGATTACAGGCGCCCACCACTACACCTAGCTAATTTTTGTATTTTTAACAGAGACAGAGTTTCATCATGTTGGCCAGGCTGGTCTCAAACTGCTGACTTCAGGCGATCTACCTGCCTTGGCCTCTCATAGTGCTAGGATTATAGGTGTGAGCCACTGCTACCGGCCACAACTGACTAATTTTAAAAAATTATTTTTAGTAGAGACAAGGTCTGGCTATGTTGACTGGGCTGGTCTTAAAATCCCAGCCTCAAGTGATCTTCCTACCTCAGCCTCCTAAAGTGCTGGGATTTTAGGCACGAGCCACCATGCCTAGCCAAAATATTATGTGTTTATTTGATGAATAAAAATTGTATACAGTTATCATGTACAACATATTGTTTTGAAACATGTAAACTGTAAAATGGCTAAATTGAACTGATTAACATATGCATTACTTCACATACTTTTTTTATGGTGAGAACACTTAAAATTTACTCTTTTTTGCAATTTTCCAGATTTTTTTTTTTTTTTTTTTTTTTTTTGAGATGGAGTCTGGCTCTGTTGCTCAAGTTGCAGTGCAGTGGTGACATCTTGGCTCACTCTGTCTCCTGGGTTCAGGCGATTCTTGTGCCTCAGCCTCCCAAGTACCTGGGATTACAGGCACTTGCCACCACAGCTGGTAGATTTCTGTATTTTTAGTAGAAACAGGGTGTGGGCCCGGCTGGTCTCAAACTACTGACCTCAAGTGATCCACCTGTCTTGGCCTCTCAAAGTGCTGGGATTACAGGTGCCCGCCACCATGCCCAGCTATTTTTTGTATTTTTAGTAGAGATGGGGTTTCATCATGTTGGCCAGGCTGGTCTTGAACTCCTGACCTCAAGTGATCTGCCCGCCTTGGCCTCCTGAAGTGCTGGGATTACACGCGTGAGCCACTCTGGCCCCTGCATGTCTTTTTTTTTTTTTTTTTGAGACAGAGTCTTGCTCTGTCCCCCAGGCTGGAGTGCAGTGGTGAGATCTTGGCTTATTGCAAGCTCCGCCTCCTGGGTTCATGCCATTCTCCTGCCTCAGCCTCCCGAGTAGCTGGGACTACAGGCGTCTGCCACCATGCCCGGCTAATTTTTTTTGTATTTTTAGTAGAGATGGGGTTTCACCGTGTTAGCCAGGATGGTCTCGATCTCCTGACCTCGTGATCCGCGCGCCTCGCCCTCCCAAAGTGCTGGGATTACAGGCATGCCCTGCATGTCTTTTAAAGGCTCGATAGCTCATTTCTTTTTAGTGGTAAAGAATATTTCATCATCTGCATGTACTACAGTTTATTTATCCGTTCACCTACGAAAGAACATCTTGTTTGCTTCCATGTCTTGTCAATTCTGGATAAAGCTACTATAAACGACTATGTGTAGGTTTTTGTGTGGATATACGTTTTCAACTCATTTATATAAATACCAAGGAGAGTGATTGCTGGATTATATGGTAAAAGCATGCTTAGTTTTGTGATAGTTTTTGTTTGTTTTGTTTTACATTTAGATCTTTATCTGGAATTTCTTTTTATGAAAATATGAGGTAAACTTTCCCTCCTAAATGGATAGGCATTTGTCCTGACATCATTTATTGCATCCATTTTTTCCTAGTGGTTGGAAAGCATCATCCACAGACTAAATCATGCAAGGTAACTCTGTGAGCCTGGACAAGTTAGTTAACCTCTCTGTATTCCAGGTTTCTCACCTGGCAAAGGGGTTAACAGTAACTGCCTACAGTACTGGTATGAAGGTAACATGAGGCAATGGGCATGGAGACATTTGAAAAAGTAAAAATCCCATATCCCTGAATCATCTGTATATGGGTGAAGATATCATGACTCTTTCTGAGGCTGTGAACACACCTGTTCATCTGAAAAGCCATCCAGGTCCACCAAAGAATTCTCAAACCATTGGTCACATTTGAAATATAGATGCCAATGATCCATATTTTCAGGGGATTTGAGTGTGGGCTTCAGTAGAAGGGAAGAGAAGGCTAGTGAAGGAGTAAATAGTAGGTAGCCATGGATGAATTATCAGTTTGGGTACCCTGTGGTCATATAGACTTTAAGAGGACATAAATACCACTTGTTTGTGAGCTCCTTGAGGGCAGAGTACTTGTGTCTAATTTGTCTTAAAAATCACAGAGCCTGACTAGAAAGCTTCCAGTAAAGTTTCAATGAATTAAACTAAATTTTCTCCATTAGGACTCACTGGGAAGGGAAGAAAAAGAAAGGCTAAGGAAAAGGGAATCTCTCATCTGGCTTACCCTTGCTTCCAAATACTTGGCACTCTTGTAAGGAATCCAATTTACAGCCAGTTGCTGTCAAGTAAAATTAGTGAAAATGATCCTTTTTCTCAGTAAATGGCAGCTTTCTTGGTATAGTTGTCCTGTGCCTTGCTGCAACTTGGCAGCTCAGACCCACCAGTGGGGAACAGTCTGGGAGCCCTGTGGGGTGGCTCTGGAGCTGCTGATGGGAGGCTCAGGAATCAGGGCCTGCTGAAGTCAAGGTTCAGGCCGCTTTCCCTGCAATAGGATCAGCCAGCAGGCAGCAGGCAGGTCTGTGATGCAAGCAAAGAAGGTGGGATTCTGCCCACTGGAGAAGGGGTCTCTTGCCCTACACAGGAGGAGGCTGGATGCCATGGTGAAGAATCCTCTGGGGTCTTGGCTCCTACTTGTCCACCACTAATTAATTTTTAGGTTATAATTGATGTTTTCTTATCCAAGGACATCTGGTATACAAAAGTTCCCCTAGCTTAAAATGTTTAGTATTCCCTGAATAACTTTCCTCTGTTCCCTAAGAAAGAGGCTTCCTCAGCAGTTGTGCTGCAAAAGACCCCAAATGTATTGCACATCCCAAGAGAGGCCAAATGGGAGGTCAAGGGTACAGGGGTCTGTTGTAGGCACTGTCCTCCTCTGGGCTCCTCTAACATTGGCCTGGTGGCTGGGGTACTTCAGAGTAAAGGCCTAGTGGGTCACAGGTTTAGGAGGAATTGGGGCTGGTCCCTAGGCCACTATAGGTGCTGGGCAAACATTTCAGAAGGCCTAATGTTTGGAAAGCCAGTGTGGAATTCTCCTTTGTGCAACCATGTCACTGAATCACTTAGGATTTTTTTTTTATTGGTGAATGGACACTTGGAAGTTTTAATATGCAAAACATAATTTACTTTTATTACTTAAATTAATGTAATTTTAATAGGCAACTTAATTTACCAAGAGCCAGGATTCCAGGTGTTTAACTCCTTGTCTCCAGGGAACACAGTTGTCCCTTTGAGGAAAACCTAATTTCTCTTTGCCGCCTGTGTGACTTTGGGACAAATCTGGGACAACAGTGAATTCTCTATTACTGTTATTACCACCCATGTAAACTAAAAATCAGGGATGAGAAAAATCTGGCAGAAAATTCTAGCTGAGGCTTCTAGCTTATAGTACAATGAATAGACCTTAATCATAGAATGCCTTTTAGAAAAACATTTAGGTCCGACTTGGTGGTTCACACCTGTCCTGTAATCCCAGCACTTTGGGAGGCTGAGGCGGGCAGATCTCTTGACCTCAGGAGTTTGAGACCAGCCTGGGCAACAAGGTGAGACCCTGTCTCTACGAAAAATACAAAAATTAGCCGGGTGTGGTGGTGCCCGCCTGTAGTCCCGGCTAAAGTGGACGGATCGCTTGAACCCGGAGGTCGAGGCTGCACTGAGCTGAAATTGCGCCACTGCGCTCCAGCGTGGGTGACAGCGAGACCCTGTCTCCAAATAAACAAAATAAAATAAAATAAAATAAAGAAAAATATTCAAAAGGCCCTCAATGTTTTTTTGTTTGCTTTTTGGTACGGAGTCTCACTCTGTTGCCCAAGCTGGGGTGCAGTGGCACGATCTCGGCTCATTGCAACCTCCGCCTCCTGGGCTCAAGCGATCCTCCTGCCTCAGCCTCCCCACGCATATGCCCACCACACCCGGCTGAATTTTTCTTTTCTTTCTTTTTTTTTTTTTGAGACGGACTTTCACTCTTGTTGCCCAGGCTGGAGTGCAATGGCGCAATCTCGGCTCACCACAACCTCCGCCTCCCGGGTTCAAGCAATTCTCCTGCCTCAGCCTCCCGAGTAGCTGGGATTACAGGCATGCTCCACCATGCCCGGCTAATTTTGTATTTTTAGTAGAGACGGGGTTTCTCCATGTTGGTCAGGCTGGTCTGAACTCTCGACCTCCGGTGACCCGCCCACCTCGGCCTCCCAGTTATTTTTCTTTTTTTCTTTTTTTGTATTATTTATAGAGATGTGGTTTCACCATGTTGCCCAGGCTGGTCTCGAACTTCAGGGCTCAAGCGATTCGCCCGCCTCGGTCCCAAAGTCTGGAATAACAGGCTTGAGTGCCCGGCCGAAGCCTGAACTCGTGTTTTTGAGTTCAATTATTTTTGCGGAATTGAATTGAACCGAACCGAATGGAATGGGAGCTTGCAGTGAGCTTCTGCTCAAAGCAGTTCCTAAGGTTGATGGAGTGGAAGAAAACAAACAGAACCGGTGTTGGCGTGGCCAAGTCGCTGCAGAGTGCCAAACCGGAGCTGCTCGCGCAGACGCAGAGCCAGGCCCGTGAGGGGATGGGACAGTGGGCAGGGGAGGGGCGTTCCCTGGGCCCTGCCCCTCCCTGCCCTGCTTTAGTTCCAGTCATCGCCACTGGGGGCGGCCGCGGCCTCCCCAGCGGCAACGGCCACGAAGCTGCGCGGCCCTGGTTTCCAGCCGGGCCCTTTTCGCGGCCGGGCCCCAGCATGGATACCCTCAGTGCTGTGGGCCTGGCAGCCGCTGCGCCCTCGCTTTCTTGACATTCCCTGACTTCTGTGCTCTCTTCCCCAGGCCACCCCAGCAGACATGTTTGCCAAGGCCTTTCGGGTCAAGTCCAACACGGCCATCAAGGGGTCGGACAGGTGAGGGAGGAAAGGGGTCTGCTCTGCCACCAGAACAACCAGACATCTCTTGGGCCCGCCTGGCCCATAGCCCTCGCTATTTTCGGCCGACATCCTCGGGTGGAGGCCGAGGGGTATGCCAGGGAAGGGACCCCAGGAGGCAAGGGTGGGTTAGACACATTTTGAAGTGAGGATGGAGGGGGACCTGGCTGTCTTTTGGATAGTCTAGTGAATTTAAAACGTAGTTAAGTCAGCGTTTACTGACTGCACACTATTTAAGGTGTTGTGGAGAATGCAGAAATGAAGGAATACAGGATTCTTGCCCTCCAAAGAGATTAATACCCCTTGGAAGAGATCGGATGGGATACCAAGAATTAAAAGTATAAGAGAAAAAAATGACTAGTGATTACTTCTGGCAGGAGAGACAGCTGGAAACTGAGGTGGGAGGGAATAAGGCACATGTGGTAAGAAATGTATCTGTTCAGACAGGGTCACAAATGGAGATTGTGTTTGAAATTTTGTAACCAATGCTTTATAGTTGTCTGTAGGTCTCATGGCATAGTTATTTAATCATAAACTGGCAGATTTGCGAAGCATATATGAGAAAGGAGTGGGCCCAAGGGCTAGGCATGAAGTCAGGAAGGCAGGGCTGTTTCCTGTGTCAGGCTAACTTCGATTGTGCACTGGGCCTGTTTCCCCACTCATAGAATGGAAAGGCATACCCCAGGAATGAGTGAAAATAGATGACAATGGATGAAAAAGAGTTTAGGATGTTTCGGAAGAGTGTGTGAGACTAGGACATCATAAACCAGGCAATCTTTTTTTTGCCCTTGTGATTTTATAGTGAACACTTTTGAGTTCTTGATATTTATTAAAAGTCTGTACGGGCAGCATTCACAGTGCTGGTGTGCTTTCTACAGGAGAAAGCTTCGAGCTGATGTGACAACTGCTTTCCCCACCCTTGGAACTGATCAAGTCTCTGAGTTAGTACCTGGAAAGGAGGAACTCAACATTGTGAAGTTGTATGCTTACAAAGGGGATGCAGTGACTGTGTATGTGAGTGGTGGTAACCCCATCCTCTTTGAACTGGAGAAAAATCTGTATCCAACAGGTATGACAACAGGATGAAGATGGCCATTACCATTAGGTAGTTCTTGCCTAACATCTGCTTCTCTCTGTTTCTTCTATTAACCTGTCTCCCATAAAATAAGCAAGCACAAAATCTCCCAATACCATCCCTAAGGATCTTTGTGGACTTAGTGTTCCTAGAATTGAATCTTCCAATTCTAGGACGCAAAAGGTTTTCTCTTATGCAAAACCACTATAGGAGGGATTAAAAAAGGGCTAACATAGTAAGTAAGGGTGGTTGCAAAGGGAAGTTCTGAGATGAAGGAACAGTGGCTGAGAAGTTTACAGTGGGTTGACTAGGGATAGAGCAGAGGTCTTGAAAAGCATGGAATTTCAGGGCATGTCTCCATGACACGGAGTCTTGCTCTGTCGCCCAGGCTGGAGTGCAGTGGCGTGATCTCAGCTCACTGCAAGCTCCGCCTCCTGGGTTCACACCATTCTCCTGCCTCAGCCTCCCGAGTAGCTGGGACTACAGGTGCCTGCCACCACGCCCGGCTAATTTTTTTGTATTTTTTAGTAGAGACGGGGTTTCACTGTGTTAGCCAGGATGGTCTCGATCTCCTGACCTTGTCATCCGCCCGCCTTGGCCTCCCAAAGTGCTGGGATTACAGGCGTGAGCCACTGCACCCAGCCAAAAATATATATATTTTTTAGAGACAAGATCTTACTCTGTCACCCAGGCTGAAGGGCAGTGGTGTGATCGTAGCTAACTGTAACCTCAACCTCCTGTGCTCAAGGGATCCTCCTGTCTCAGCCTCCTGTGTAGCTGGGACTACAGGCATATGCCACCATGTCTGGCTACTTTGAAAATTTTTGGTGGAGACAGGGTCTCACTGTGTTGCTCGGGCTGATCTTGAACTCTTGAGCTCAAGTGATTTTCCTGCCTCAGTCTCCCAAAGTGTTGGGATTACAGGCGTGAGCAGGGTGCCCAGCTTAAAAAATGTTTCTTAAAACTGTCTGTAGCAGGATTTTCCTAAAATACTGAAAAAAGATACTGTAATAGGAATGAAGCTGGATTGATAAGCTACGTATCCAGCTGTTTTCATGATGTTCTTTAACCATATGTCTCACAGGGATGTTTTTAGGCTTTGAGTGGCTCTCTAGGAATCTTTGCCTTCTCTGTCACAAGTCTCAGGGACTCAGTCTCCTTTTCTCTTTTCCATAGCTGCTGACACCTACTTTGTTTTTTGTTTTTTTTTTGAGACGCAGTCTCGCTCTGTCACCCAGGCTGGAGTGCAGTGGCGCGATCTCGGCTCACTGCAAGCTCCGCTTCCCGGGTTCACGCCATTCTCCTGCCTCAGCCTCCTGAGTAGCTGGGACTACAGGCGCCCGCCACCACGCCTGGCTAATTTTTTTGTATTTTTAGTAGAGACGGGGTTTCACCGTAGTCTCGATCTCCTGACCTTGTGATCCGCCCGCCTCGGCCTCCCAAAGTGCTGGGATTACAGGCGTGAGCCACCGCGCCCGGCCCCTGCTTTGTAACTTAGGGCTTTTCATCCTCCAGGGTTGGCTGCAACAGTGTAATGCAATATCCATAGGCCACTCGTGCCCCTGATCTCATGTCCTTGCTGTACCTGGAGACAACCACAGTGCTTTTTGACCTAGGGGTTTTTACTGCTAATCACTGTGGAACCAGAGGGGATAAAAATGGTAAACATGGGAAAGTTCCCAGATTTTATACAGCTGGCTTCCTGTTCTTAGGCTACTTGCTTCTGAAGCCATAAATAAAAGCTTCATTGGTTCTCTGCCCTCACTTTTTTGTCCACTGTGGCCATTTTCTGCTGCTGCAATCCAGGTGCCTCCAAATTTCAAGTGACACTCAGTTTCTTAGGTTTTTTCCTTCCTCAAAAATGAAACCTCTCTGGGCATCCCCTTACAACCTTCTCTTTAGCTTTGAGTTGAGTTTCTTTCCTGTATTCTAATTAAAGCGACCATAGTGTTAGGTTTTTCCATTTCTCTAAAAGATTGGCTTTTTGGTAATAGTGTTTTCTGGATGTCTTTTTGTACAGTGTATACGCTGTGGTCCTATCCTGATCTTCTGCCAACCTTTACAACATGGCCTCTGGTACTCGAGAAACTGGTAGGGGGAGCAGGTAAGAGAAGTTTCCTGTATTCTGGCTACTGGCTGAAACCTACTTGGCAAAAGCCAACTGGTGTAATAAACTTACCCATTTCTTGTGTTTGTGTGGTTGAAAAATGGGATTTTTTCTCCTGTTTGTTTTATGTTTCTCACTTGGCTGGTTCCACCAGATCTCTGGGCCTCTCTGGCCCTGTTGTAAGGCTTAAATAAGTGTTGTGAAAGTACTTTGTTAGCCACCATGTGCTATACTATAAATCAATAAGCTGAATTTAGGAAACTAGGACAAGACAGATCATGTTATAGGCTACTCAAACTTTTTTTTTTTTTTTTTGAGATGGAATCTCACTCTGTAGCCCAGGCTGGAGTGCAGTGGCATGATCTTGGCTCAGTACAACCTCTGCCTCCCAGGTTCAAGGGATTCTCCTGCCTCAGCCTCCTGAGTAACTGGGATTACAGGAGTGCGCCACCACGCCTGGCTACTTTTTGTATTTTTAGTGGAGACAGGGTTTCACCATGTTGGCCAGGCTGGTCTCGAACTCCTGACCTCAAGTGATCTGCCCCCCCCCCTTGGCCTCCCAGAGTGCTGGGATTACAGGCGTGAGCCACTGCACCTAGCTAACAGTACCTCTTTTATGTCAGGAGACTGTTAGGAGCTGAGTCTGGAGAGGAAGTGAAGGTTCCCACTTCTGACTTAGAAACCACCATTTGAATAAAAATAAATATCCTGCTATTGGATGGGCGAAGGGGTCATCAAAGGCGTAAGCCACAGGCATAAGGCACTGCACCCAGCCAGGACACTCAAACTCTGTTTGACCTTTAACCCCCTGAGGGGAGAAGGTCTGATACTGAAGTTGCCATTTTTCATTTTTATTATGAATAACATAGTTGATACCTAATAACTATTTTTTCGTTGAGTGAGTCAGGAAATGATGAAGTAAAACACAGAGTTAGATGGAGGCCGAATGCAGGTTGTGATGTTTTTGTTTTGTTCATTGCAGATTTGATGCTGCCTGGACTAGTGATGTCCCCTGCTGGTCTGCCTCAGGTACAGAAGGGCGACCTCTGTGCCATTTCCTTGGTGGGGAACAGGTACTGTGCCAGGCAATTCTGCCTTTGGGGGAAAAACTTGTGTAAAAGAGAAGTTGGAGGGGTATAACAGCTTATAAAGCATATGAACAAAAGAGTGAAAGCAAAAATCGGTTTTGGAAGAAGCAGAGTGGGCCAGCAGGGGAATGGCAGCAAACCTATGGGGAGTCTATGCATCTCGGCAGAGTATATTTGCTGTTTGCTGTTGCTGCTCTGTTTTCTTTCAACTTAGCATTTTTATTTTATTTTATTTTATTTTTTAGATTTACAGAAGAGTTGCAAAGATAGTAGAGTTCTGACATGCTCATTATCCAGCTTCCTCTAATGGTAGCCTCTTACATAACCACAACATAAATTATTACCACTAAGGAATTAACATTGGCAAAGTACTGCTAACTAAACTACAGACTTTATTCGTATTTTCTCAGTTTTTTCACTGATATCTTCTTTCTCTTCACATATCCAGTGTAAAATACCAATTTGCATTTAGTCGTCGTGTCTTCTTAGTCTCCTTCTGTTTGTGACCTTTTTTGTTTTTTTGTTGTCTTTCATCACCCTCGTGCTTTTTCCCTATATCCATATCATTATCCTCATCTTTTAATTATTTTTGATAGCTTTATTGAGATACGGTTTACATACAGACAGGATCTCACTCTGTTGCTCAGGCTGGTCTCAAACTGTTGGCTTCAAGCAATACTCTTGCCTTGGCCTCCCAATGAGTTGGGATCACAGGCATGAGCCACTGCGTCTAGCCTCCACTGCTTCTTTTTAAAAATAAGAAGTAATTGTATGAACAACTGAAAAATTAAAAGCCCCCCTTACCCCACAGTCTTTTTCTCCTGGAAATAACCATTATCATTTTGATGTGTATCCTTCTTGTCGTTGTTCTACACATATATACATGTGCGTATAAAAATACCTGGCTTAGGATATGTGTGTTTAAAATTCAAACAAAATTATACTGTGTCTGTGTTATTTTTTCACTTAATATTGTGTGGACATTTTCTTTTTTTAATTTTTTAAACTGTTACATCTTAGTATTTAAATGTGGACATTTAAATACTAACTTAATAACACATTTAAATTTAACTGTGTGTTAAATAAGAACACACAGATCTGCCAGATCTTTTTACCTGTTGTGTGATTATGGAACAGGCCCCCTCCTGGTGGACATTGAGGTTGCCTCCAATTTGTCTCTATTACAAATGTTATCTTATTGATGCCTCTAGGGACACTGTTGCCAGTATTTTTCCAGAGTAGATACTAAAATGCAGAATTGTTAGGTTGAAGATCATGTGTATTTTCTGTTTTCCTACAAACAAGCTGTATCAGTTTTTACACCTACCTGCAGCATATATGGAGCCTATTTCCCTATACTCTCGCCAATACTGGATATGATGGGTCATCTTCATTTGTGTTATCCTAGTGAGTGAAAAATTACATCTTACTATTTTTTTTATGGAGATGACCAAGATGGACTCATTATTTTGATAATGAGTCTCTCTTTTCCGTCTCTCTTTGAGAGAGAAGGAAAGAGCGATGGTAGGCACGATAGGGGTCAGTGTTCAAAGTTCTTATTTCTGCTACTCATATTCTTCTGTTTTCCTTGAATGCTTTGGAACCAAGCACCTAAAAACTTTTGTTTACCTGTAGCAGAAATTACAGTTGAAAAGAATGATGATGTTACCGTTTTTCTCCCCCAATATTCTATCTGAGATAGAGGAAACTATGTAAATGAATATTTGGCCTGTTCACTTTAGCCTTTAGAGTGTATATGGGGGTGGAGCTGTGGATGGTTTGTGGTGGGGGTAGTGATATGAGGGGTTGTTAAAAATACAAGTCATGTTCAAGACTGGAGTTCTCAAGCCATTGACCTTTCAGGGGTAGATGAGAAAAACCTTTTAAAAACTGGGAAAGAAACCAGATTCAGATTTTGTGGAAGGAACTGACCTATAGGTACAGTTAGCAGAGCTGCCAGGTGTAAAGTAAGTTCAAGTGTTGGGAACTCTCATTTGGACCCTGGCTACCTTGCCAGGCTTATATGTATTATTCCCCCACTATTATCCAGCTAGTCACCCATCCTTACAGGCAATATCTGATTGATCAATGCTTGAGTAACACTGGGCTAACAGATTTCTCATCTGGGCTTTGGAAGTTTGTGTAGTTACTATATATGTGGTTGTTTTTGATATCCTGGAGACATCCAGTTCTTAGATATGTAGTTACACTGAGCAACCCCTCTTATAAAGTTAACTCAGAAGGAACTTCTCTAGTTGGCCCCACTGTGTGTCTCTTCCTTCTTCCCTATGGCATCCCTCAGCCTCATTTATCATATATGAATTGCCTCCCATTTAAACTTCCTTATGGGATGGCTATGACTTCTTTAAGGTAGAGGAGATAATTTATATTTTTGAAATTAATGAAAGGGAGCATTAAATGCCCTTCCAAGACATTTAATTCACAGCAGGATTAAATCACTACCTGGATTTAATTCACAGCAGGAATAAAACAAAGGCAGTGATAAAGTCAACAGAGGAGTTCCTAATACAGAAGTTTAATGTTTGGTCAAGGGATTTTTGAAAGTAATATTTATAGGTAATCTGAAGAAAACTGAGAGTGGACTGAGTTTGGTTCTGTGATACCAGACCTTCAAATTGGTAACCTTGGTATTTTTACCACATGTGTCAGAAGATGATCCTAACATGTGCCCTTCCCATAGGCTTTCCCTGACCCTGGTGTCTGGCTTCCTTCTTCTTAGAGCCCCTGTCGCCATTGGAGTCGCAGCCATGTCCACAGCTGAGATGCTGACTTCAGGCCTGAAGGGAAGGGGCTTCTCTGTGCTCCACACTTACCAGGACCACTTGTGGTAGGTATAGAGTTTCTTCTGTTTTACAGAGAACCGGGGCAGCTGGGGAGAGGATGGGGCCTGAGATTCAGGAGTGAGAGTGTTGGTCCTAGCCATGTCTTTAAGCAAGTTGCTAACCCCAGACTTTCATTTCCTTACCAAATATAAAGAAAATATTTTTTCCCCTGCTTGGACAAGTAATGAGAGAGAACTTTATTTTCTAAGTGAATTATAAATCTTAGACCCAAAAGAAGACCTTAGGGATCATCTGCTCTGCCTCTCAGTACAGTGATACTCACTTTTTTATAGCCCTGGTCAATCTGGCCCTAGCTGCCATGCACATTTTAGGCATCATGTGGCCCCATGATGAGTGCTTCTGAATCCAAATCATGGCAGGGTAGACCTTTAGATACCAGGATTATAACCTGATTACTTTTATGTTATTCAGATTTCACATTCCAGACTCCTCCTCCTCATGGAAGTAACGCATTCTGACTGTAAAGGTTGCATTCTTGAGACCCGTACCTGTTCATTTTCTGGTTATTTTCTTTTCATTTTAGCAAAACAGTAAGCAGTGATTTTCTCAAAAAACACATTTAGCCAAGTATTGTGGCCTGTTGAGATAGATTCATTCTTATATTTTCTAGCCCAGTCTTGGAATTACTAATTTTTTTTTTTTTGAGATGGAGTCTTGCTCTGCTGCCCAGGCTGGAGTGCAGTGGCTTGATCTCAGCCCACTGCAAGCTCCGTCTCCCAGGTTCATGCCATTCTCCTGCCTCAGCCTCCCGAGTAGCTGGGACCGCAGCTGCCTGCTACCACGCCCGGCTAATTTTTTGTATTTTTAGTAGAGATGGGGTTTCACTGTGTTAGCCAGGATGGTCTCCATTTCCTGACCTCGTGATCCCCCCGCCTCGGCCTCCCAAAGTGCTGGGATTACAGGCGTGAGCCACTGCACCTAGCCTTTTTTTTTTTTTGAGATGGAGTTTTGCTCTTGTTGCCCAGGCTGGAGTGCAATGGCACAATCTCAGCTCACTGCAACCTCTGCCTCTCGGTTCAAGTGATTCTTCTACCTCAGCCTCCCGAGTAGCTGGGATTACAGGCATGTGCCCACAACAGCCAGCTAATTTTTTTGTTTTTAGCAGAGACAGGGTTTCACCATGTTGGCCAGGCTAGTCTCGAACTCCTAACCTCACGTGATCCGCCCATCTAGGCCTCTCAAAGTGCCGAGATTACAGGCGTGAGCCACCACTCCCGGCCAGAGTTATTAATTTTACAAGTACTGTCCGAGCCCTTCTTTGCTGGAGGTACAACCTCGTTTTAGCCTGTTTTTAGATATTTGAGGGCTGATGACTGATGTTCTCCTAGCACCTGTTGTTTAACTATCAGTCCGGGCAACAGCGATCAAGGTCAGGTTGTCTAAGTTATTTTAGCAGCAGCTGTTTTGGTTCTCTCCCTGCACCTTGAAAAAAATATTTATGGTATTTCGCTGATCAGAATAGCCTAAACATACCCTTTGGCTTTACTGTGTACAATACTGAGAAGCCTTGCCATAGCTATTAGTTAAAACTTAGTTTGGTTTGCATAATGTTGGCTAAGATAAAGCTTTTTACTGCTCTGTGTGCTTTGCTATGTGGCATCTCCTTTTCTCCTGTCTTCCTAAGGCTTAGTGGCATAAAACCATGGCAATCTCTGCTTTTTACGTTACACTGCATTTGATGTAACACAGAAGCCACTGATTTTGCAGGTCCAGGTGTTTGTGTTTTATTACATATGCTGAACCCTGGGTTTGCATTTCACCAAACAGATATTGCAGATGCATTCGCGATCTTAATGTTCATATTTAATTCAAATTGGTTTTATTCTTAACTCAGATGAAGGGAACATTTTTGGGAGTTTATCTTAAACTCCTTTTTCTTTAATCTTTCTCAGTCTTGGGATGTCTATTAATAGTAGTATTCTTTTGGAATAGGGAGGAGACAAGATTTATTCTCCCCATTTCAGAGATGAGGAAACTGAGGCATGGAACTTTTGGGGGCCCAGAATTAAAAGTATGCTTGAGATGAGGGCACAGGCTCTCTGCCCCCTCCTGGCTACTCCTGCCTATTGGCTCTCTGCTGTCTCTGACCTCACTGCTAACTCTTCCATGGCCAGGGTTGGAGAGTATTGGGGCTGCTGCTTGATGTTTCTGACATGAGATTTTTCCAGGCGATCTGGAAACAAGTCCTCTCCACCTTCCATTGCTCCACTGGCCCTGGATTCAGCAGATCTCAGTGAAGAGAAGGGATCTGTCCAGGTGGACTCCACCCTGCAGGGAGACATGAGGCACATGATCCTGGAGGGGGAAGAGGAGAATGGGGAGGCTCACCAGGCATGTGAAGAGAAGTCTCCCTCAGAAGCCCCAGAAGACACCAGCACAGGGGCCATGAACCAAGACTCCACAGATAGCAAAACGCTTCAAGGTATAACTCTAGGAGGAGAAGAGCCCGTCTCCCCACCTCTCAATTTAGGAGCCTGACGAGCTCCCCTCCACTGCTGACTAGAATGGCCGTTAAGCTCCCAGGGGAGGAGGGGAAGGTCCTTATTTTCTGTGAGGGTGGCGCAGCAGCCCTTTCACATCTTGTTTTTGAGTCCTTTCCACATAAGTCATGTCTTCCTGGGTGCTAATCTGCCCTGGCATTTGCCTGTTTTCAGCTACAAAGCCCTCCAAGGTTTCTTCTGGCTCACCTTCTCTGGGTGAACACTCCTAGCTTGGTGGGACTTTGTGGCTTGACTCCTCCTCTGGGGTCAACCCTCTTAAAAGGCTCAGTGCTCAAGAGAGGCTGGGAGCTTTGGTACCTGGGAATAGGTTCCTTTCAGAGCCAAGGGGGCAAAGTAAGGATGAAGCTGGGGGGGGTCATTTTTTTGTACCAGGTGTTCTGTATCCCTCAGGAAGGATATGGCTCTTGTCTTTTCCCTGCAGAGCAAATGGATGAGCTGTTACAGCAATGCTTCTTGCATGCCTTGAAGTGCCGAGTCAAAAAGGCTGACCTCCCTTTACTCACCAGCACTTTCCTTGGCAGCCACATGTTCTCCTGCTGGTATGGAAGGCACTGATGTGGGCTGGAGGTCGGGGCCGGGATCTCACGTGTGCTCCTTGGTAGTAGGACAGAATGGGGCCGAAGCAGGGACTGGTTGAGGGACATGCTGTGGAAAGAGTGGAGGGGAAGGCTTATCTGACAAATATATTACTTCCTGGGTTTAAAAACTTAATTCTTAGCTTGCTGGGCTGTTAAAACAAAATCTTAAATTTTAGCCAATGAAAGGATATTGAGGACCGCAAAGTTAAAATTCCTGAGATTCTGTAAACACTGCCTCTGCCGTGGGGGTTCTGGGCAACCTCACAAATCGGGCAGCATGTCCTGTGCAGGAAGTATCCCAGGGCAGCCTCTTTGTCAGGAAGCTTCTTCTGGAACATTCAACCTCCTCACACTTCTGAAAAGTATATGGGGGGGCCCCATTAGGTTTTATTAGGAAGAAGAATTGGTATGAACACCCCGTCCCGGCCCACCCCATCCAAAACACAAGTCACCAGGAGAGGTAGTATTACATGTGGATAGAACCTGGATTTTGAAGATAGAGCCATCTGGGCTCAACTGCTAGGTCTCCAGGATGTTCGAGCAAGGTGCATTTTAGCTTGTTACTGGGCTTCTCTGGGTCCTAACTTCTAATAATCATGGGATTGCTGTAAAGATTACATAACCCGAAACATAATAAGCATTCAGTAAATACTATCATGTCAGGAGGTTTGCTTATTGATTTTTATCCTGAGATTGAATTTATTTATTTATTTATTTTTTGTTTTGAGACACAGTTTCACTCTTGTCACCCAGGCTGGAATGCAGTGGCGTAATCTCAGCTCACTGCAATCCCAGCCTCCCAGGTTCAAGAGATTCTCCTGCCTCAGCCTTCCTGAGTAGCTGGGATTACAGGCACATGCCACCATACCCAGCTAATTTTTGTATTTTTAGTATTGATGGGGTATCACCATGTTGCCCAGGCTGGTCTTGAACTCCTAACCTCAAGTGATCCACCCGCCTCAGCCTCCCACAGTGCTGGGATTACAGGCGTGAGCCACTGTTGCCGGCCTGAATTTATTTCTTTTTGAGAATCTGGCTGTGATTTTTTTAAAAGGTGATTCTTAATGTAATGTCTTCCCATTTATACTTGGGCATCTTTAAGCTATCCTGTATAAGTGTGGTGTCTGGAGTGTGTGGAGGGATACTTGGTAATCTGTCCTGACTTTCTTGGGTTGCAGATACATGGTAAAGGGGGCCCCTTCTCTGTAGGATAAGATCCTGGGGTGGATTCTAGAAGGACTCCTCAAGAATCCACTGCTACTGCATGTCATGTTTTGAGAGAAGATGTAAGTTCTGGGGAGAGGAAAAGATTATAGCTTTTATTGGGAATGTCCCCTCCAAAACTAACTGCTGTAGCGCAGGGGTCAGCACGTTTTTCTGTAAAGGGCCAGATAGTAAATATGAGTATTTTCAGTTTTGCAGGTCTTACCATCTCTGTTGCAACTACTTGATGCTGCCATTGTAGCACTAATGTGACCATAGACAGTAGATAATTAGTTGGCCAGACCTGACCCCAGGCTGCGGCTTGCTGGGTCCCACTCCAGGCCTGGCTGCCCACAGTGTGAGTTTGCTGTTGCAACTTTGGAGGCCACAGAAGGTTGTCTGGTGTGGGAGGAATCTAAGGTTGTATCCAATGCAGTAGCCACTGGCCACATGTCACTATTTTCAGCTTAAATTAATTTAAAGTAAATAAAATTTAAAATTCAGTTCCCTTGGTCATAGTCACACTTCAAGTGCTTACTACCCACATGTGGCTAATGGCTGCCCTGTTAGACAACACAGAGAACATTCCACGTCTGTGAAAAGTTCTGTTGAACAGCACTGATTTAGAATGTCCCATAGTCTGTGCTCCTCTCGGATGTCACCCCTGGGCAGACAGTTCTGGCACAGTGGTGTCTCTCTGAAGGTGGGGGAGGAAGGCTGAGGAAAAAGGCCCTCCTCTCAGTGTTAGGCAGGTCCCAGCATGACTGCTTGTTAGCTTAACTTGCCTTTTCCATCTGCCATCAGCCCCGAAGGACGACAACTGGACATAAGGAAGTCAAGCTACAAAAAGGTAAGCAAGGATCTTCTTTGCAGATCCCATGCAGAGAGTTTTGTAGGGGCACATATGACATAAGCCAGATGGACACTGGGGAAGCCTTGTGTACCGGGCTCAGGCTAGAATTAAGCTTTTTGACTCTAAGTATACGGGGGAAGAAAGAAACTCTCTCTGGGCTGAAGCAGTTGGTGGCACCCACTCTCCTTTCCCCTTTGATCCCTTTATATCTGATTAGAGTTCTGAACGGCCTCACTAATTAGTCTCTAGCAGCTTCTTGCTCCCTGACCCTCAGGTTGGGGGCCTCCCAGTTCCTGGTTGGTGAAGGCAGGGGCTGTCTCATATCCCTGCACAGTCCCTGCCTAGCTCACTCTGGCACATCCTGGGTGCTCAGTATGTGTGTGGAATCAATGAAGTCCCCTACCACTGGCCCTCTCTCCCTTAGCTCTCTAAGTTCCTGCAGCAAATGCAGCAGGAGCAGATTATACAGGTGAAGGAGCTGAGCAAAGGGGTGGAGAGCATTGTGGCTGTGGACTGGAAACACCCGAGGTGAGTGCAGGGGGCCTGTCACTGTAGCCCAGCTGGCCGCAGGGCACCTGGGCCATGGACTGGGGATTGCTGAGATGCTAGTATAAAATGTGTTTTTTCTTTCCTTCTGCTGGGTTTTAGGATTACATCTTTCGTCATACCCGAGCCCTCCCCGAGCTCCCAGACTATCCAGGAGGGTAGCAGGGAACAGCCCTATCACCCTCCAGATATAAAACCCCTCTACTGTGTCCCAGCCAGCATGACCCTGCTCTTCCAGGAGTCTGGCCACAAGTGAGTTTTTGGAGAGCAGCCCTTCTCTGCCTGCTTGGTGTTCTGGCCTACAGTTCCTCTCAACCTGAGTAGTGCTCTTTTGCAACTGGCAAAACCTGCTCTGCCCCTGTTCCCTTCTCCAAAATCCAGCTTCCAGCCTCCTTCCCTGGGCAAGTTCCTCTGGACTAAATGAACTAGTAGGTCTTAACCTTTTCTGCCTGTAATTTTCTTCACATGGTCATGCTCACTTCAGTCAGGAAAAGGGAAGAAACTAGAGGCCGAAAGCTAAGGAAAGTCCCCTGCTCAGCAGGGAGTGAGTCTGGGCATCTACATTTTGTCTCATGGCACAGCATGAACTAACCCCTGGGTCACTTCTCCTCACCTAGGAAGGGGAGCTTTCTGGAGGGCAGTGAGGTCCGAACGATCATCATTAACTACGCCAAGAAAAATGACCTGGTTGATGCAGACAACAAAAAGTGAGTGCGTGAGAAGCACTAGATCTGTCTTACTGGGTCTTTGTCTTTAGCAGACATAGACACATTTGGGGAGGGAGAATAGAAAACCATAGCATCTTGGAGGTCATTAAGACCAGTGGTTTCCAAACCATGGGCTGTGGACACTCAGAGTTATTGTCTGGGGTGTTTGGATCCATGTATACTATCAACATTGACTACAGACTAGGTAAATATTCTCTCACAAATACCCATGAATCATCTTTAATTGGCTATTGTGAGGAATAAAATGTAAGCTTACAAAGAATGTACTGAAGTCATAGCATTTGGTATTTATTTTTATTGATATTTGTACATATTTATGGGGTGCATGTGGTATTTTGTTACATGCACAGAATGTATAATAATCAAGACAGGGTATTTGGGGTATCATCACCTTGAGTATTTACCATTTATATGTGCTGAGAACATTTTAAGTCCTCTCTTCTAGCTATTTTGACATACACAATACATTGTTAACTACTCTGCTCTCACCTTACTCTGCTCTCAAAGATTAAACTTATTTCTTCTATCTAACTGTATGTTTGTACCCATTATAGTATTATTTTCTTAAAAGGGGATACAGATGGTAAACTACCAGATGAAGAGAGTTCCATTGATTGTTTTTTACTTTAATGGCCAGGCACTGTGGCTGGTGTCTGTAATCCCAACATTTTTGTAGGTCAAGGTGGGAGGATCACTTGAGGCCAGGGATTTGAGACCCACCTGAGCAGCATGATGAAACTCTGTCTCTACAAAAAATACAAAAATTAGCCGGGCCTGGTAGGGCGTGCCTGTAGTCTCAGCCACTTGGGAGGTTGAGGTGGGAGGATTGCTTGAGCCTAAGAGGTTGCAGCTGCAGTGAGCAATGATCATGCCACTGCACTGCAGCCTGGGTGACGTAGTGAAACCACATCTCAAAAAAAATTTTTTTTTCACTTTTAAAAAAATCATCATGATAAAAAGTTGAGACATACCAGCTTAATCTAATACCTTCATTTTATTTTATGTTTTATTTTTATTTTTGAGACGGAGTTTTGCTCTTGTTGCCCAGGCTGGGGTGCAGTGGTACAATCTCTGCTCACTGCAACCTCTGCCTCCCAGGTTCAAGCGATTCTTCTGCCTCAGCCTCCCAAGTAGCTGGGATTACAGGTATGAGCCACTGTGCCCGGCCTAATTTTTGTATTTTTAGTAGAGACGAGGTTTTACCATGTTGGCCAGGTTGGTCTTGAACTTCTGACCTCAGGTGATCCTCCCTCCTCAGCCTCCCAAGTAGCTGGGATTACAGGTATGAGCCACTGTGCCCGGCCTAATTTTTGTATTTTTGGTAGAGACGAGGTTTTACCATGTTGGCCAGGTTGGTCTTGAACTTCTGACCTCAGGTGATCCTCCCTCCTCAGCCTCCCAAAGTGCTGGGATTACAGGCGTGAGCCACTGCACCTGGCCAACACCTTCATTTTAAAGATCCCCACTTCTTTCTTTCTTCCTCACTAGCCAGTTGTGATGCTAAGCTTAGAAAGCTTTGTTCACATGCTTAGTAGCTAAGGCTCCTGATCTTCAAATTTATCCCATCTCACTTTCCCTTCCACCTCCTGCTTTTCCTAGGAAAGCATATGTGTACCTCCCACCCCTAAGGTATGTTGCCTTTTGGACTATGGGCCCATAATTGATTCATTTCCTGAATGTCTATAAAGGCCATATGAGAGATGAATCCTGAGTTAGCCTTCAGGTCAGAAGGGACAAGTCTAGGATTTCTTCATTACCTCTTCTTTGCCTTTAGTCTTGTGAAATTGGATCCCATCCTATGTGACTGCATCTTAGAGAAAAATGAACAGCATACAGTCATGAAGCTTCCATGGGACAGTCTTCTGACCAGGTAACGGGCATTGGCAGTCCCTCTCCAACTTTTCTATCCCCTCCCCTTAATATCGATCACACTGAACTTTAATACTGTCACTATCTTAGCCTTTGATTTTCTTTCTGTAATTCAAACCAAGTCAGTCTACATAAACACAGGCTTGAGGAACTCTGATTTGGGGGATCTTTGGAACAATTTGAGCCAATATGACATAGAAGAACTTGAAAGGGAGAACAAAAAGGAACACTAATTAAAAATAAGAACTTCAGGCAGGCCTAGTGGTGCATGCCTGTAGTCCCAGCGCTTTGGGAGGCGAAGGCAATAGGATTGCTTGGGCCCAGGAAGTGGAGGCTGCATTGAGCCATGTTCCCATCACTGCACCCCAGCCTGGGTGACAAGATGAGACCCTGTCTCAAAAAAAGAACTTACTCTGTTAAAGTGAGGGCATTTAAAAAAATAAGAAAAAATAAGAACTTCAATAAGATGCAGAAGCAAAAGAAGGCTGGGGAAAAGTGTCTTAAAGTCTTTAAAGGAAAAATTTTTAATATTCCTTGTTTTCCACGTAACTGAAAATAGTTTATTATCAGGAGTCAGCAAACTACAGCCCATGGGTCAAATCTAGCCTGCCACCTGTTTTTGTAAATAAAGTTTTATTGGAACACAACCATATCCATTTATGTGTTGTCTGTGCGCTGGTTTTGTGCTCTAATGGCAGAACTGAGTAGTTGTAAGAGACCAGGTGACCGACAAAAAACCGAAAATACTTACTGTCTAGCCCTTTATAGAAAAAGTTTATTGATCCTGATATATGTGATAGCAAGAGAAAACTTGGTTAGATAAAAGGTAGAAACTCCTTGTGGTAAAAGTGGTCTGTAAAACATGTCAGAAATGTGAAGCAGCACTCGCAGGCAATAGGCTGCGTAAGGCACATTTTTGAGACAGGTAGTAGCCTCCACAAGGCAGACAGGGCAGATTCTCAAAAGGCCAGGTCAGTGGACCATTTCCAGGGGCTCAAGTCACTGATATTCCCATCTTTGAATCAGTGGGTGTCAACCTTGGCTGTACTTTAGGGAGCTTTAAAAAATACGTAGCCCTGAAATGAGATACAGATTTCATTGAGCTGGCTGCAGCTCCCTAGGGATTTGAATAATTCTAATATGCAACCAAGGTTGTGAACCTTCAGTTTCAGCCTACACCTAACTGCCTGCTGGTAGTGGGGTATGAGGAAACGGTTCCTGTTGGCTTTATCAGTTTGTAACTCATAACTTCTGTTTCAGGTGTTTGGAAAAATTACAGCCTGCCTATCAAGTGACCTTTCCCGGACAAGAGCCCATTGTGAAGAAAGGGAAAATCTGTCCAATTGACATCACCCTAGCACAAAGAGCTTCCAATAAAAAGGTAATTTACAAAGTTCAAGGATGGTGATGTAATGTTCTTGCCAAGTTCTAGTCTCCCTAATGTGATTGGAGGTTTTAGATCGGCCTCAAACACATCAGAGATTTTTTATGAAACACCCGTGTTTATGTGCCTGGGCTGGGCTCTGTATGAAATAGGTAAAGCTGACCCCGCTCACTCTAGGATTTTGTTCTAGGAAACTTGCTAGAGCCTGGTTCCAAAAGTAAACGAGATTTTATTTTTATTTTTTTCTTAGAACTATGTTATGGGCATTCAGCTCCCACATATTCTTTCACCTCTTAGGCCTTGCTCAATGAAAATAACTTATAAAACACTTGCTGAAGGAACTGAGTGTGTTTAGCTTGGTAACACAAAGTTGGAGGGAACCAATGACATCTCTCCTCAAATATGTGCAGAGCTGTCCCCTGGCAAAGTAGTACACTTATTCTATATGCCTTGAAAAGACAGAAATAGGTTATTGGGTGGAAATTCCAAGAAAACAGAGTTGAGTTCAAAATAAAGAACTTTGTAGTAGTGTACAGTTATGAGCATGGGCTTTGGATAGGACTGGGTTCAAATGCAGCCATTGCCTCACTGCCTGACCTTGAGCATGTTATTTCATCTCTTTTTGTCTCAGTTTTACTCTGTGAAAAATGGGGATAATACCTCGCTGGTAAGGCATTTTGAGGATCAAATGAAGGAGTATACATGGCTGAAGCACTTAGAATGTACTTGGCATATAAATACTTGTTTCTCAATAATTGAGAACCAGTAATGATAACCTTTATAATAATTAGTAATAGTCACTATTTATTGAGTTTAATTATGTGCCAGACACCAAACTAAATAATTTTCATATATATAGTTTATTTAAACACTAATTTTCTGTTAATAATGACAAATAGAATTGTCCAAAATTGAAATTGGTGCTTCATAAAATAGTGAATTTTTTTCTGGAGAGTCTGCAAGCAAAGATTAGGTGCACTTGTTGGGGGAGGATGTAGTTGAGGGGTCATGCATCAGGTGGGCAGTTGGAAGAGATACGTCCTCTAACGTCTTATTGATTCTAAGATTTTCTGGGTCTGGAGCCCATTGACAAGCATAAGGCTAGTTGGAGCTTTTATAGTCTTTATTGATAGCGGTCATCCCCCACACACCCCCTGATAGTAATACACTTTACCATCTGTAGTTATGAATGAGAAAGAATTTGTTTTAAAGCAACAAGGGGGAGAATTGTGATATTTTAAAAGCACTAATATTTTTCTTTTTTATCTCAAAGTCACATACTTGTCATTTGTGAAGTTGAGTAACAGAAAAATGCATGTGTTGTTGACTAGATTCTTGATATTAAGGAACTATTGTTTGTTGATTTATTTTTAGATGTGATGATGGTTTTGTTTTTATGTTTAAATGAGACTTGTCTTTTGGAGATACATACTGAAATATTTATAGATGAAATGATCTGATGTCTGGGGAGTTTTGCTTTAAAGTAATAGAGGAGTGGGGAGTAGACAGGGATACAGATGAATCAAGGTTGGCCATGAGTTGATAATCGTTGAAACTGGTGATAGGTACATGTGGGTTTATATACTATTCTGCTTTCATTTATGTTTTAAATTCTCCAAATAAAAAAATCTTTAAAAAAAAAGGTAGACATTCTATGTGATACAGAGAGTGTCTCTCCCTCTAAATATATAACACATATATTGGATGGGGTAAAGAGAATCAATTTAGAAGCACAAAAATAAGTTATTTGGATTAAAAAATTACTAGGGTTATAGGAATGGTGAACCATCACAGAACACAGGGGCTGAGGAGGCTGCTGAGGCTCCGGAAGACCCTCTGGAGGGAAGGGAATGCAGTCACCACCGTCAGTCTCTGTCCCCACTGTCCCCCCAGGTGACCGTGGTCCGGAACTTGGAGGCCTATGGTCTGGACCCATACTCAGTGGCTGCCATCCTTCAGCAGCGATGCCAGGCTAGCACCACCGTCACTCCTGCCCCTGGGGCCAAGGACAGCCTTCAGGTGCAAATCCAGGGAAACCAGGTCCACCACCTCGGCTGGCTATTGCTTGGTGAGCATCCCCTCTGAAGAGTGGAGGCATTGGTCTAGCTCAGCAAAGACCTTCCTGCCAACTCAACTTGCATAATACACATACACACACACTCTTTCTCTCTCCATTTAGATTTTAGTGGCTAGCAAGAAGATGGAACCAATGTTTGAATCAGATCCTTTGGCTCCTTTCAAATTCAGTGTTTTCTCTTCCACCATTAGAGTAGTTTTCTTCCTGGTTGGTCCCTTTTTATAAAACATTCGGCGAGCACCCAAACTTTTGTGCTAGGTCCATTGTTGGGGTTTTTGCAGGCATCTCTCTTAATCATAATGATGCCGCAGAGCTGTTACCTGTTTTGCAGATGAGGAAACTGAGGCCCAGAGAGGTTCCGTGCCTTGCCCTGAGATGATCTGACTCTTGAGTGATAGAGCTGGGCACGGAGCTTTTTTAGACTCCAGAGTCTAAGTTTTTTTTCTTTTTGAGACGGAATCTCGCTGTGTCACCCAGGCTGGAGTGCAGTGGCACAATCTTGGCTCACTGCACTCACTGCAGCCTCCGCCTTCGGGGTTCCAGTGATTCCCCTGCCTCAGCCTCCCAAGTAGCTGGGATTATAGGTGCATGCTACCACGGCCAGCTAATTTTTTGTATTTTTAATAGATACTGGGTTTCACCATGTTGGCTAGGCCAGTCTTGAACTCTTGACCTCAGGTGATCCACCTGCCTCAGCTTCCCAAAGTGCTGGGATTATAGGCGTGAGCCACCACGCCTGGCTTAAAGCCTAAGTTCTTTCTACTAACTCTGGGTAGCCCAGCCTCCAGTTTGTCCTCACTTCAAACCAGCCTTCACATCTCTGCTGAGTCAGCTTTCTTAAACAAATATGATCACATCACTCCCTTCTAAAAAACTTTGTATGCCTCTTCAATGCCTTCAGAATTAACTCCTAAGCTCAATAAACAAGACCTTCACAGCCTGACCCTGGCCTTACCCTAGCCTTCCCTGCAGGCTCTCTCTGGCAGCTCCTATACCCACGTTGCAGGCAGCAACCGTCCTGGTCTCCTTGCAGTTCCCCAGATTCTCCTTGCATGTTCACCCACATGTGCTTCCACCTGGGCTATCCCCTTGCCTAGGATGCCCTCCCACACCTAAGCCCACCTGACCTCAGAGGCTCACTGGCCCAGCCCAGGTGTCCTGAGAGACCTGTCCCTAAATTAGCATTTTAAACATTGCTAATGTAGCACTTTCCAATTGTGTTTATATTTCTGGTTAATGTCTGCAGCTTGGCTAATTTTTTCTAATGTCTGAACCTCCTGCCAGACTGAGCTGCATGAGCCAGAAGCCTTGCCTTTTTCATCCTCAGGACCTGGCATATATTAAGTGCTCATTTAGGCAAATGTATTCCATGGCCTATGGCATGTTACTTCTAGACATGTTAACTTCTAGAATTGAGCCCCTTTATGTGAAGAACCCCATAGGAGGTACTGAGAAGAAATGTTATGAGGAAGAGAGGGGAGCACAGACTGAACAGACACATTCTCTGTCGTGAAAAAATTTTAAATGCCTGAAATACACCCATAAAGTAGCTCTCAGTGTGAAAATTTCAGAAATATACACATCAGCCTTGAGGTGTAGGCGTAAGTGATCAGTCCCGAAGTTGAGTTTGAGCTGGGTAGAATGGCATTGTGAGACAACGGGGACTGGTGGAGGGCCGGCTGGGGAGCAAGGTCATGCTCCGCTGAGGAGTGTGTGCTTTTTGGATTGTAGAAGTGTATCAGCTCCCTCGAAAACACATCCAAGGTCTAGAAAAGGCCCCCAAACCTGGCAAGAAGAAGTGACAGACTCTTTTGTCTCACGTGGTGGATCCATTGGAAATCCAAGCTCTGGGCTGGTAATTTTTATAAGCATTTTCAGCTTTTGCAAATACAAAATATAATTCTTTACAAAAATAAATTTTTATTCTAATCTAAATATGACTTCCCTCTGTTTCCTCCACTTAGCTAAAATGTTGTACTAATTTTTGAAGTCAGGAGTATTCTAAATGGACAGAAGAGGCCATGGTGGCTGCCTTTCTGCCCATGTGGTTTCAATGATTTCATTCCTTCCCTGCTTTCCAGGCAGGCCAACCCATTCAGAGTTCTGGCAGGTGGGGCCTTCTGCTTTTTAAACTCCTACCAAATATCCTACTGCCTAATTAACTTCCTAGCCCCAAAATAGTTCCTTCTCATCTCAAAGGGTTAGTCACATAGAAAACAGAACCCAGCTATTCTTTGTCATCAATCAAAGCAACAGAAGAAAGAATTGACCCTAAATTGCAGCAGAATTTAGGCTAGATAGAAATCAGAAACAGTACAGGCATATCAGGACATGCGTTTCTATAGGACAGTGATTCTTCCCCAACTTTAGGACACTGCCATTAACTGGTAAATTTGTGATGTAACTCTAGATGACAGCTTTGTTACAGTGAAGAGTCTTATCCAACACATGCCCTCTTCAGCTCCAACTTCTTAACGTGGAGGTCATGGAAGGGGTCTTTAATAGGTCTTTAGAGGATCCATGAACTTCCTGAAATGGTGCACAGATTTTGTACGATCATTTTCCTGAGAGAGGGACCATGCTTTTGTCAAATTCCCAGAGGGTTCACTTGAGGCCAAAAAGGTACAGAACCACTGCGCTGGTCCCTGCTCAGTTTATGGAATCATTTCTCTGACCAGATCTCTGCTTGTACAATAGGAGGGAGAACTGGGCTAAATTCCTTGAGTTCTTGGGTTTTACCATTAAGAGACAGTTGCACTTCAGTTTACTTCTTTCTCTCCTCGGTTTTTCTCCAATTAAGAAGGCTTAAAAGTATCCACAGTATCCACAAATTGCCCATTTGAGGCTTGAAAAGGAAAAAAGGAATGGGTTTGAAAATGTGTGTGTGACGCCTCCTACCGTCTGTTATCAGGCCCTATAAATAGGCCTTTATACTCATAAGTAAACTCCTTAATTTCACTAATCCTATCTCTACCGGCATGAGCATATGAAACTAGGAAAGGGATTTCCAGAAATTGAGCCTAAACAGGACCCTGTTAAAGCCTTTGGCCTGCCAGAGTCTGATTGAGGGATTATGATCTGTATAGTAGTAATGAACTATGGTCCTTATGGGAATACAAGTAAAATATAGCACTGTGCAAAGTTCTTTTGCAAACTTGATTTGTTTTGCACGATCTTGGAGGGAGCGGAGGCTAAGAAAGGTCATATCCTGCCTTGTTGATCTCTGCTGAAGACACAAAGCCAGTAAGTGGTAGGGCTGGGTCTAAAATGAACATCTATCCTTGATTGTGGTTTGACCCACAGTTCTGCCATGACCCAGTGCTGTCCAGACCTGTGCATTGAGTGTTTTTCCAGTAACGGTGACACACTTGCACTGAGTCATCTTCCCTCTCCCCCTGTGAACAGCATAGGGACATGTTCAAAGGCAGAGTAGAGTCAGACTCTGTAACAGGTTCTTTTTCCTATGTGCTAAGTCAAATAATCTGTATTAATGTCAAACATACAAGTTTGAATTTATTAACCCTATGCCGTAACCATATGAGTTTCAGTGAAAAGCAGAAACTGCTTCATTTTTAGACTTTGGCAAAATCATTGAAAGATACATTTCTTGGAGGTCTAGGTGAACAGAAATGTTACAAATGTGCCCCATTCTTGGGCAATTTTAAGGATGCTTGTTGGACATTCATTCATTCTTTGGGCCCTATTTATTGCATTCTATGTGATCAATACTGGAAGGCAGGCAAGAATTTCTTTGTAATAACTTTAGTGTGGTTATTTCCATAATTACTGAGATGTTTCTTTGATGAAGGTCAGAGAACTCAAGTGAAAGGACTGTTTGGGTCATTTCATCTAGCCCCCTTCCTCCAGGTGAAGTGATCTTAAACTTTTAACGATCTATTCGTTTCGACCTTATTTTAAAATAATTCCAGAAGTAGAAGAATTGTGGCTCAGCTCAGTAGCCTGTCCTGGTGTCAAATCACCCTTAGCTCCAGAAGGCTTTCCTCTTTCCCAAACATCAGCATCTCCGCCTGCAATCAGGCTCCTTGACTCTCCTGCTCCCTGGAGACATGGAACAGCTGGTCACCCAGGCAGCGCCCTCCCGCCTACGCATTTGGACAATTTTCTCCAAATTATTTGAACAATAGCCTTCATTCCTCTGCTCACTGGCAAAAGAAAATCTGACTCCACTAGGAAGCACGTGATCATGTCCGTTCTCACCCTCTCTCCCCCACTCCCAATGGCTGTAAGATGGTGAAGTTCAAGGGAGACATTTCTAACATGAGTCATTTTTGCAACAGGCTTTTATTACTTTTTTTTAAAACCCATATAAGAAAGACATTTAAAAAGAAAATATCCTGGAAACAAACACTTACACGCTGAGCAACACAACCAGAGAAGGCACTACCAGCAGTTACTCCCACCTCTGGGAGGGAAGGGGTACTCGATACTATACTTTTTTCAGAGGTTTAGACCTCAGCATAGGCTGGGTCTAACTGTGCTTTAGTAAAATCTGAATTGTCCAATAATTTTCTCATTTCATAAACACCCTTATCTCTTTATATATAGCTATATGCCTTTATGTGTATATATACGTGACTTTTTTTTTTTCCCCTTCTCAAAAATAAAATAGCCATCCCCATAGAGGGAGGTTCTCAGCAGCATTCACAGCGGTTGCAGCAGGAGCCATGCCTTCTATTAATGTTAGAGACATGCAGGACGAAGGAAAATGACTGTCTACCTGCTCCCTTTAATATACAGCAGGGAGAGAGTTTTTCAAGGGAGGGAAGTGATAAGGCTGAGCATGAGATGGCTAACCAGGGATTTTGTGGTTTAAAAAATCCTATGCACAGTTTATACGACGAAGGGTCAGCATTCCTTCTGGGATCAGTGGCAGTATGGACTCAGCCTGGGTCAGGGAGGGAACCTCTGAAGCTACACGAACAAGCTTGGGCTTGAACCAACCCAAGAGGGACTTGGGAAGGCAGAGGATAGCAAAGAAATGGTTTCTCAGAGGCTGGATTGGAAAACCAGCCCTGCTTTGAAAATTACAAGTCCTTCTCCCTCTGCATTGGAGTGTCTCTGCAGTCCTGGCTGCTTGTTGGAATTGTTTGACTAATTTATTTTAGGATTCAGCCTAAACAAGAAGCCAGTGAAATGTAGAGTCAGGAATCTGATCCTCCCTGTCAGTGTGGTCTGGTATCACTGATTGGAGTCAAAACGCAGGCACCCAGATGGGAGGGAGGTCTGTGACCCTCAACCCATACTGAATGCGGACTCTCCTGGCCTTGTCTCCCACACCGCCACCATTGTCCACTTCCTGGCAGGAGGAGCCAGCAGCAGAGCTTCAGGCAAACTTGCCCTGCTTCTATTTCTCTCTGAAAACAAAAAGGCACTAAGGTCGACGGGGAGGCCAGGCCCACTGGCTCTCTGAGTGCAGTGCTGGGGCTGGCCCATGCTTCAAAACAGAAAGGACTCCAAGTTGGCCGAATTGGAGGCTCCCCTCTCTGTAATCAAGGCAACTCCTTGGGCAGCACCTGGAGATCCCAGAGTCCCAGTGGGAGGAGGGAGGCAGTGCTGGAGGCCGATGGGGAACCCAAGCAGTCCAGGTCCTCCTCTGCTCTCTAGCTGGGGAAGGCTGAAGACAGCTTGGACACGTTTCTCTGCATCTCTTTTTGGATTTCTGTTACTGTCTGATTTCCATACTTAGCAGGAGACTTTGTAAATGGTCAGTGGCTGGCTTCCCTTTGGGGAAACACATGAGGATGATGACAACATTAAATTCAAATTTGTAACTTAAAAACAAACAGTTTGTTGACAAAGATGTGACTAAGCACCACACATACGCAGATACATGCCTTTGGGTTTCCATGTGCAATGTGGGCCAGGGCCAGAGCCAGGGCCAGGGCAGGTTGCAGCTTCTCTGGAGATCTCTGAGCCAGCCTCAGCTTTGGTGCTCCTTACCCTGAGCATCTGGGGCCAGTAGCTTTATAAACTTCCCTTAAGTGTGAACAACAGGCACCTTGGGGCCACGGGAACAGTCCTTTTATAAGCATTATCCTGCTTTCAGGGGCTTAGCTCAGACCTGCAAAAGGAATGTGCTACAACTTTTCACTCATAAATAAAGGTACTGTAGGTGGCAAATAAGAGAACTCAAAGAATAATCAAAGCCAGAGAAAGAACACACAGCTCTAAAACCTTTCTTCCTTCCTTTGCTGGCTGGTGTGAGGTTCCAGTTTGGTGACAAGAGAGGCAGCTATTTGGTTGATGAAAGGCTTGCAGATCGAGAGAGGACGTCAGCGGTTTGTTTCACATGAGTTCTGATCCTTGGCAGAGTCTGTGGTGGGGCACAGCCTGGGGCGGGCACAGCTGAACCCCCGTGCAAACACTTGTCCGTGGAAGAGACTTTTGCCACAGCTGGAACTGCTGGGCAGGCACGAATGCACCTGCCAGAGGTGTCCGTTGCAAAATAATAATTAATAATACAAATAAATCTGAGTGCACCAGGAGGAGAGGAAGCAGGACCGGTTACCCAGGTTTGCCCTGGGATTCTCTTAAGGCTTCCTCCAGTTTCTGCCTAAACTTGTCATACTTCTTTTGCACTTGTTGGATTTTGTCCTGCTCCTCTTTTTCCAGGATTGTTAGGAAGTTCTGAAGTTCAGGGATGGAGAAGGCATCCCACTGTGAGGCGAGAGGGAGATTTGTGGGAAGAAACAAGAGGAGACGGGTTAGAAGTTGACATGACCCACGGGGCCCTGCTGCCTTCCCCTTCCCAGTTCCCATCTGTGATTCACACACAGCTCGCTACTGAACAGACGGAATCAGGAAAGCTTGGGCTTTGCATGCCTGTCATAGCAGCAGCAAAATTCCAAATGCTGGCATCTCATGCCAGTCTGTGAACCATGTTTTCATTCTGAACTTCAGTAATCTTAAGTTTCTGTGTAGCAGCTGAGATCTCGACAGTGATGCTGGAACCACCCAGGCTGCCAACATGCAGACCCTCAGAAAGCAGGTGGAGGAGTGGCACGTGGGCTCGGGAGACCGGGGTTGGGCCTGACTCCACCTCTCCCCAGTGGTGTGACCTGTTGGTCATTCTCAGGCCATGGGTGGCACCGGCCTTGTTTTACCCCAGTTTATGCCACAAGACTGCACACTGGTTAGCTCCCCTTGGGGATGGAGGTCAGTATTCAAGAAAAGGGAGGACAAATGGCTCAAAAACGTCTATACCCAGTGGAGCCCAGAGATGGAGCTTGGTAGGCCTCAGGCCATTTTGAAGCAAAAACAGCCTGTGCCTGAGCACAGGGAGTTTCTCGGTCTCCCTCCTCTCTGAGTTTTCAGAAATAAAGCATGTGAAATCCTTTCCACAGGCCTTGCCACACACAGGCCGTAACATGCTACCCCAGGGTGCTCAAAGTCCTGGCTGAAACACTGACCCTCAGGGCCATCACCCACCCCTGCTCAATCTCTCAACAGTCATCTTCCTGCCCCTGCTGCGTGGCTCCCACCTATGTGGGGTAGTTAGAACAATGCCCACCTGCACCCACCCAGGGTGCCCTAAGGGCTGGGTTTGCACAGGGGGTCCAGACCTACCTCCACCTCTCCAGTTTCATTCTCCTTTAGCACAAAGCTGAGGACCTCGGTGTCAGGCCCAGCAAGCAGGCGCAGATAGAGGGGGCGGTCAGCAATGGAGAGTTTCTGGAAGAGCACTGCAAACCAAGAGAGGGGGCTGGGAGCTCATTCCAGAAAAGAAGGGCGGGGCCCAGGCTTTGGGGAAAGGATTGGAAACATAGAGGTGGGTTACATACAACTGGAAGTAGAGGGGCCTTTTAATGAAATGAACATGACAGTCATGAACAGGGCAATAACCTTTTATGTTGGGTGTCTGCTCAGAGTTTAAAGCATGATTCCATTCACATCATCTCCTGAAAGATTAGGAACGGTGGGGCAGATTCCTCCCATTGCACAGATCAGGAAATGGGAGCCTAGGGTGTGGTTTTCCTGAAGTCACATGCAGAGTCAGGGACACAGTGAGCTGCCCTGTCAGGCTCGCTGCTCTTTCCTCCCTGCCTGGATTCCACAGATCTGAACATCACATGGACAGCTGGATCCCTGGTGCTCAGGAGAAGCCCACAGCTCCCACCCAAGGCCGGCAGGAGTTTTAGTGGGTGGGCTTGGACACAGGTAGGAAGGGAACGGTCTGGTTGGGTGCACTCTTTCTCCTACCTTGTCCGTCCTTGTGTATCCGCTTAAAAAGTGCAAACTTCTGGGGATTGTCCACAACCATGAACTTCTTGAGCAGCCCCTGGATGACCTCACTGACAGTGGTGGTGCTGCTGATGTGCAGCTGCTTGATGGCATCTAGAGGCAGGTAGAAGGACGTCCGCTTGTCCGTGGTGGCTGCCAGGTTCACATCCTTGATGGCATCATAGATGGACTGGGGCCGGATCCCAGCAGGCACTGTCACAGGCCGCCGGAGTTTCAGATGCACTTTGATGAAACCCGTGTAGGTGCCGTCTTCACTCTGCCAGCAAGGGCATGTCATAAGGGGTCAGGGCCGTCCATCTTGCATGATCATATCTGCCACTTGGGACCATTGCCCCAGCAGCACCCACCTGTCTCCTTGAGTTCTTTCCTGCCTCTGCTGACCTGGGAGAGCTGGAGGAAGAAGCAGAGATCCCTTTCCCCAAAGTGGGCTGGGAGAAGACCCTCAAGATCCAGCTACCAGAGAGGACCTGTGGGGCTGCAGTGGCTTTCCCTACCAGGAGGCTCAGGCCAGCTCCCCCAGACCTCCTGCAGCCAGTTGCCTTTGGTGAGTCCCCATTGTAAGAGGCAGGGTGTGGGGTAGCCACTCTAGTTTGTACCCCTGAACCAGGCAGGAAGCAGGAAGGCTCTATAATGAGGGCCTTGGGGAACGAGCACACTAGATTTCCTCCTGCATCTCTTTACTAAGAAACAGCCTTTAAGACTTAATCCCAGGTCCATTTGTGACTGGATTTTCTGGTGCTCCATCTGGCTGAACCCCGAAGAGCCAGTTGATGCCAGCCATCAGCAGGGGGCAGTTTTTCTACCTTCTCCCCTCCCTATTGAAGACAGCCTTTCCCAACTGGGTGCTAAGTTGGGTGCCCTCCTCTGTCTGAGACAGTATGTCCCTCTCTCACAATCAAAGGGGTAGGAAGGGGAGCAGCTAAGTCCCATTGTCTTGGATCCCTGGGGGCCAAGCAATACCGGGTCCTTGGTCATTATGTATCATTTAATCACTTAGTTTACACTGAAACTCAGAGAAGTTAAAAGAGCTTCCCAAAGTCACAAGCAAAAAATGAAAGGGTCAGATCTATTTCCCTAAAGCACATGGAGGCCACTGAAGGCTCTGGCTATCACCCTTCCAGACCCCTGAGGCCTCTGGAGGCCAGAGGAAAGGAACGGAACTGCCAGGGAGTAGCCACAGAATTTAGTAGCCACAGAATTTAGAGTGAGGTCTGAGGTGCCAAACCCAAAGCGGGTGGTGGAGCAGGGACCAGGTTGAGGGCAGGCGGGCACTTACCAGCTTCATGCCCAGGCAGTTCTTCTCTCGCATGTTGTAGCTGTCGATCTTCTGCTTGATCTCCTGCAGTGTGGGTGGGCGCTGTGTCTCCTCCACAGGTTTACAGACATTCTGGAAGAGACACAGAAGTGGAAGTGGATGCGTAGTGGTTCTCAGGGTGAGAAAGGGAACAACCACGCCCTCCCCAAAGCCTCTCTAACCAAGAAGTGAGCACCAGCCCTGCAGAGTGGAACTAACTGCACAGACTCAGAGTGAGACAATGAGAGGTCAAATCGCAGCTGTGCCGGTGTCTAGCCAGCCCTCCTGGGGAAGTAACTCAGATTTCTCTAAGCCTCAGTCTCCTCCTCTGTGGAATGGGAACAATACCTACTGCACAGGCTTGTCTTGAGATAAGTGTGAAAGTGTCTGGCACTCAGGCACTGACTATGAATCTGGCGAACGAGCAGAGCCACATTTGCTTACGGAGGGCTGCTATGGAAAAGATGCTTCTTTGATGCTATGGGAGATGCAAAGAAATACAAGCCATGGTCTGTCTCCTCAAGGAAGTAACACAGCTGGAGGGACAGGCATCTACCCGTGGTGCCAGTATATACTGCTGATCGGAAAGACAAGAATTCTCTTAGATCCCAAGGACCAAGAACCTATGGAGACCAGTTCAGGCCCCACATCACTTGCCACAGTGCTTTTCACATAGCAAGAAGTAAGTATTTGTCAAATGAATGAGTGAACCGGCAGGGATGAAGGGCTGTAGCTGTCTACCATAACAGAGGAGATAAACTGCTACTGGGCACAGGGACACCTAGAATTTACTTAGCACCTCCTCTGTGCCAAGTACTTGGCATACATTCTCTCATTTGATTCTCACAAACCAGAAGTCTGCAGGATAGTTTATTATCCCATCTTATAGGTGAGACTATTGAGACTAAGAGAAGTTTAGCAACTTGCCTCACGCCCTACAGTCAGTATGTACAGAACGAAACAGAAATTCCAGGTCTGTCCCGGTGTGTTCCTCCTGCGAGACCATGTGTTCATTCTTCTCATATGTTCCCAGATGCCCTCCTCCTCCCACCCCCTGGGAAGGATAAATGAAGAATGAAATTGAGGAGATTGAGGTCAATGGCCCTCACCTTGTAGAGAGAATACAGGGGTGAATTCTGGTGTTGAAGCCACTGTCTCTCAGCCAGTTCTCTGGATCTCTCTCAAGTTCACTGTTACCCACCTCCCGGTTTTATCTTCACACTGTCCCTGAGTGGCCGGGAGTGCGGGAACTGGTTGGTCAGAACCCACCCAGAATTTGCCTGATGTTAGAAGTGTAGAAGACTTGGGGTGGATCAGGATTCTCCTTTGGCAAATGAGGAAACTGAGGCCCAGAGAGGGATGACTCTGACACCATCTGACACTGTCCTGTGGGTGTCTGGGTTTGGCTGGGGAATTTCACAGCTGCCGCGACATCACACCACCACCCCGTGGAACACAACAGGGCACCCGTGACTGAGCTTTGCCCTACCTTCCTCCCTTCAGCAAGCCATGTGGGAGACACGCCATCCTGAACAACCTGCCATCACTTCCTTCTCCCACTTTCCAATCCCACAGAACCAATACAATGTCAGGCTCTAGCTGCCAAGAGGAGCTGGCATGGCTCCAGCCTCTCACCTCCAACCCCTCAGCATAGCTGACTCCCTTCCTTCCTTCCTTCCTTCCTTCCTTCTTCCTTCCTTCCTTCCTTCCTCCCCTCCTCTTTGCTTTATTTTTCTTTGCTTTGCTTTCTTTTCTTTTCTTTTCTCTTCTCTTCTTTTCTCTTCTTTTCGAGATGGAGTCTCTCTCTGTCACCCAGGCTGGAATGCAGTGGCACGATCTTGGCTCACTGCAACCTCTGCCTCCCAGGTTCGATTCTCCTGCCTCAGCCTCCCAAGTAGCTGGGATTACAGGTGCATGCCACCATGCCCAGCTAATTTTTGTATCTTTAGTAGAGACGGAGTTTCACTATATTGGCCAGGCTGGTGTCAAACTCCTGACCTCAAGTGACCCACCCGCCTTGGCCTCCCAAAGTGCTGGCATTACAGGTGTGAGCCACCACGTCCGGCTTCTGACATCCTCTTTCCATCATGGCATCGTTCCCTGGCCTGTCTGCTCCCGCTGTACTCTCCCCAAGGGAAGTAACAGCCTGTGCTGGGTACTTTCGCATACCTTCTCTCACATACTACATAGGTCATTCTTATTTCACGGATTACAAAACTGAGGCTCAGTTTAAGAAACATGCCTGTGGTTCACTGCTAGTAAGAGGCTAAGTAGGAACTGGAATCAAATCCATCTAAGGCCCATGTTCTTCTCAATTCACATGTAGCCACCATGGGATGGCATCTTTTGCTGAAGGGGCCGGCCTGCCATGCCCATAACGATCACTGAAACTCCGTGCTGCAGGGCTGGGATGAGCAGCTGTTAAACCAAAGCCTGTAAGTTACCTGATCTGTGGAATGTTCATCTAAGATGAGTCTAAGCAGAAGGTCAGGCCCCAGAGGCACCATGTCACCTGTGAAGGTGGGAAGGAAGGACTTCTAACTCGAGTTGAGATGCAGCCACCAGGATGCAGGGCCCAGCCTTCTCCTGCGTGCCTTCCCAGGTCTCTGGAACTGAACACTGATGCTGTTGCAGACCACCCAAAGGCAAGCAGCCCTGGCCATCTCCACTTGCCAGAGGTGAATAGCAAGTAGTGTGAGCCTCACAGACTCTCTTCATTCACTGTCAGTCCATTAACCCGGGACTCTCACAGTGAAACCTCTCATTCCTCATCCCTTCCTTTGGGTAGCTCCCAGAGCTCCCTACCCTCAGTCTTTGCCAGCTGAGCACGTGTCTGTGGGACCAGATGTGCCTGACCCTGGCCCTACCCCTATCTCGCCTTCCCTTTGGGAGCTTCCAATTGGAAAGATCCCGTTGTCTGGTTACCATTATACACTCACTCTGTCTCTGACGCATGTAGGCTGTTGCTCCTCAGGAGGTAATAGCTTTCTCATACTTGTCTATAAAAAAGAATTAAGTGATGGAAAGAAAATTGTAGAAGCTCCGGAAAGATCTCCTCTCATAGTTTCCAACCAAGCTAGAGCCATTTCCCCGTAAGAAAAGGCAGCTGTGCTGTGGCTTTCAAACCAGTCTCACTGATTTTCAATACAGTGAGAAGCAAAGCTGCCTTAGCCTAGGGTTTCTTCTTCCTGTTCCCCTTTTCTTCAGCAGATAGACCCATCTATCTCTCCCTTTCCCACCACAAACACGGGGAAGTGACGAAAGTGGCCACAGGCACCTCTGCCTTCCAGGGCTGACGCAAAAGACGGCAGCCCTGACCTCACCATTCTGAGGCCTGGCCCTCTGGCTGGTGATGGGGAGCCCTGTCTGGGAGTGCCAGGAGCCCCGTGTGTAGCCAGCACTACGAATGTCACAGCCATGAATGTCAGCACCCAGGTCTGGGATGGCTGCTGCCCACAAAAACATCTGGCAGACAAGATGTGACCCAAGGACCAAATGAATCACCTCCTGAAGTAGGTCAGCCAGCCACAGCCACAAGGGCTCATGGATCCTTTTTCCACCCAAGAGATGGCGTATCCTCTAGACCAGTCGTTCTTAAATTTGTCTACACAGTGCGATCATCTGGGGGATCTTTAGAAACTTAGCTGCCTGGGCTTTATCCCTGGAGATTCTGATTTAATTGGTCTGGGATGCAGTCTGGGCATCATCAAAATTTTTAAAATCTCCCAGTTGATTTTAATTCGTAGCAACATTTGAAAAGAACTAAAATAGACCCATCACAACAATTCCAGACCTCAAGGGTATTCATCCAGCTGCAGAATGAACACTTGGTGCCAAGAAATACACAAACACCCCAAAGGTTTCCCTAACAGGCACTATCTGCCATGTGAGCAAGATCGATACTATAGCAATCGTCAGAGGATGAGACAAAGACTCTGATTTCTATTCACCTGTCAGATTCTTAAGCCTTCAAAGTGAAGGATCTGTCCACGGGTACAAAGCGAGAAACCAAGCAGACAGTTTTGTCTCTTGGGGTGGCCCAAGACAGAGACAGAATAGGGAACTCTGTTATGATTTAACAAATATAGACATTGGCATGTGAGGTGTCTCTCCTGGGGGGGCTCACACATCTCGGTGCATCTGGCATGGAATTCATCTGCTCCGATTAAGCCCCTGGCATTGGTGGCAGATGGCTGAGCTGTTCCCAATGCACTTGGCATGTCCAGGGCACTGGTGAAAAATAGGTTTGTGCTCACATGTCCTATGCCATGGAAAAGGGCGATTTCCTCTTTTAGCTCTGGAGGTGACTGGGGAACAGCCAAGTAAAGAGGCTGGGTGCTAGGGGTTCAGAGCGACACCCCCCCCCCACCTCTCTGAGTGATTCTCTAATGCTTCCATTTAAATATTCTAAACAAAATAAGGAGGACCATACCCCTGTCGTCTGGGGCCTAACTCAGAGCAGATTTGCCGTAAGCTGTTTTTCTTTATTTTATCACTAAAGCAACAGCAACAAAACCCTACTTCTGCATTCTAATCAATGACATAAGTAAACTTAATTTTGGTGAGTGGGAGTGACCTAATGAGAGGCTCTGAGTGAGTCACATGACTTCTGGTATTCCCAGGTGGGCACGGGGCACCCAGGAATGCTGCAGCAATGAGGGGGGTTCCCCAGGATGAGGGTGGGCTGAGGAGGACGTGTGTCCCACCCGCGGTGCTGCAGCTATTATACACATTCGTGCCTACTTTTTCTTAACCAAAATCACAAACCTCATTTTTGTTAAAAATTTCACTCTCCCTCTTTTTAAATGTGTCAGTCTTTCCTCCTCCTGGCCCACGATTGGAATCATCTCACGCCTGTCTGCCCATCAGAAGTCGCTTCATTTGTCAAGCCTTTCCTGATCACTCCAGCCCTGAATGATGATGACGATGATGATGATGATGACTCACTACAGCCAATATGTACCACGCACTATTCTACTCACTTAGCTTGTATTAGCTCATTTCTTCATCACAGCAAATGTATCACAAAAAAATACTATTATGATGCTCATTTTACCATCAAGGAAAGTGAGCCACAGTGAGGTTAAAGCTAACCTACATCTAAAGGCAACACTGTACTATCTGGCACTTAAGTGTGCATCTGCTTACACACACACACACTTACTTTTTTTTTTTTTTTTTGAGATGTTTCGCTCTGTCACCCAGGCGAGAGTGCACTGGTGCAATCACAGCTCACTGCAGCCTTGACCTCCTAGGCTCAAGTGACCCTCCTGCCTCAGCCTCCCATGTAGCTGGGACTACAAGCATGTGCTACACTTCTGGCTAATTTTTTTATTTTTTGTAGAAATGAGGTGCCTTGCTATGTTGCCCAGGCTGGTCTCAAACTCCTGGCCTCAAGCAATACTCTCACTTCAGCCTCACAAAGTGGCAGGATTATAGGCATGAGCCACTGCGCCTGGCTACTTACATTAACCTCCAAGTAGACTCATCCGTCTCAGGTCTTCTTTCCAACTAGACTAAAGCTCTGTAATGACTTACATCATACTTCAATTTGTTCTCTGTGCCTGGTGGCTCTGAGCATGAGGCAAATAGGAAATACTTGCTCAAGAACCTTCAATGATCCACTATTGCCTACAGTGGACAAAAAAGGTCTTAATTTCTCTTAGGAATTACAGTGCAGTGAGCCTTGGATTTCCATTTAGACTGAGTTCTGTGAGAGAAGCACCCACGCCTGTCTTGCCCTCTATGGTGTCCCAGATCCCAGTACCAGCTTGACCCATAGTAAGGGTTCAGTACCTGCAGGATGAACACAAGTGTGTGTTTGGCTTCTAACTCCCATGACTAACGACGTGATCTTGAGAAAATCAGATAATATTTAAGCCTCAGTTTCTCCATCTATAAATTTGGGATAAAAATCCCTTATTGTCTCACAGGATTTATATGAAGGTAAAAATCAAATGAGATAATGGGTACAAAAGTGTTTTAAAAATCACCAGACCTATCCAAAGGCATGTATGGTGACTATCATCCCAGGAAAACAAAGCTCTACCCCTCTGAGCCAATTTCAGTTTTCATTTTCCTTGAGTCCTTCTTCTGACTGACCACAAGCCCATAGAGTTTTTTCATTCCTTTATCTGCACCAGTGGTTGGCAAACTTTTTCTGTAAAGGGCCGGACAGTAAATACATTAGGTTTTGCAGGCCATGCAGTCTGTTGCCACTATTCAGCTCTACTATTGTAGCACAAAAGCGGCTGCTGGATGAGTGACTGGGTTCTAGTAAAACTTTATTTATGGACCGGGCATGGTGGCTCACACCTATAATCCCAGCACTTTGAGAGGCCAAGGCAGGATGATTGCTTGAGCCCAGGAGTTTGAGACCAATCTGGGCAACATAGTGAGACCTTGTCTCTACAAAAAAATGCAGAAATTAGCTGGGCGTAGTGAAGTGCACCTGTGCACCTGTAGTCCCAGCTACTCAGGAGGCTGAGGTGAGAGAATGACCTGAGCCCCTACTAGGAGTTCAAGGCTGCAGTGAGCCATGATTGTGCCACTGCACTGGGGGACAGAGCAAGACCCTGTCTCAAAAACAAAACAAACTTTATTTATGGAACCTGGCCATGGGCAGCAGTTTGCTCTACACTGTTGTTTGTGCAGAGTCCCCTGCCTAGAATACTATTAGCCCTAGTTTTGTCTTCTCTATGTAGTTTCCCAGTGCAATTTCTCCAGTCTATAGCCATCTCTCCATCCTCTCTCTTAATATACCAGATCCCTGGCATTTTGATTCCCACATGGAGAAAGGTAATCACAATTTTGTCCTGGTCTCTTTCTTTCTCCTGAATCATACTTCCTATGTTTCCTGTGTATTTCCTCACACCACCAGTTAATGGGCCTTTGTAACTTCACTCTCATTTCATGGACACTTTTCACAAGTAGACAAAGGCTTGGGCACTTCCCTGGATTTTGCTTACTTTCCTCCATTCTGCGATGAGGAGGCAACAAAGCTGGCTGGGGTAGGAATGCAGGTAGATGGCTAGGCTCACTCCCTGGTTCTGTGACTCACTCCCAAACACCAGCCCCATGGCCTCAAAGCCTCAGATTCCCATTGCAGCAAAAGTACAAATTACCATCGTCACAGCTCTCTGCAGCTGCTAGCTAATGTTAAATCCATACAGCAAGAGCCTATAGAGGTGATTTCAGAGCCTGTATGGCTACAATTGGCATCTAATTATATGCTGCCTTTTATTGTTTAATGATTGTTTCACATGTTAATCCCATTTCCCCAGTGAGATGCTCTCTGGAGGGAGACAGACATTAGTTTGGTGCCTAAGCTTTTTGGCACCCCGCTTGGCTGAAACCTGGGCCGAACTTTAAGTAGGTGTCAGATAAATACCTGTTGATTGGGTGGCAGGGGAGAGCAAGACAGCCTGGGGAGTCTCAGGTCAGAACCCACCCCAGACCCCTAGGTCCAGGAGCACCTCACACTCAGGTGCACCCTGAGGGTCTGATGCCAAGAACACACATGAGGCTTTGGACTTTGGCTTTAGCCCTATGGCTCAGCTCTTGGCAGCTGGCTAATGAGAACAAATGCAAGACCATCAAATGACCTGTGACCTCTGGGGAGTTACTTCCCCTCTCAGGGCCTCAGTTTCCTTATCTGTGAAATCATGAAGCGATACTGGAGAAGCTCTAAGGCCCCCTTCGCAGGACTAAGATTTTACACATAAGATAGGGTGTGTTTTTTTTCATCATTGCTTCCTCTTCTATTTCAGAGAATTGGGTGTGGAGATGGGGGCCTCTTGGAGGCTAGCTAGCATGGCTGAATGGCAGCAGGAGTAACCAATCTAAAGGAGCACGAAGAACGTTTCTAACCATCACGACTTTACTTTTTCACTGCTCACCACTTTTCTGTATTGTCAGCAAGACTATCTTAGTTAAGCCCAAGCCAGTCTATGCATTCTTAACACACACAACTCAAGAAAACAAAACAAAAAATACCCCGGAAGCCATTCACCATGAGCCTTTGCCACATTTCCTCTTTCTCAGCTCTTAGCAAATCTGTTAGCAGCAATTCTTTTGCCCTTGGAAGGAAGCCATCTCCAGGCTTAAGTCAGGGAGGAAAGCCTCAGGCCCCTCCTACAGGAAAATGTCCATCTTCAGCTGCCTTCCAGACCCCAAACACCCGGTGCTTCTGTTGGGCCTGCCCTAGATAGGAATCTCTGCAGGTAAGGGGCAGACACCCATCTGTCTGGGCTGGATTTGGAATACCCTGCTCAATGTCCAAACCACATTCAAAGGTGAGGTCAGGAGTTCAGGAGCAGCCTGGGCAATATAATGAAACCCTGCCTCTTCTAATAAATAAATAAATAAATAAATAAGCAGGGCATGGTGGCATGCGCCTATAATCCCAGCTACTTGAGAGGCTGAGGCAGGAGAATCGCTTGAACCTGGGAGGCAGAGGTTGCAGTGAGCCAAGATCGTGCCACTGCACCCCAGCCTGGGTGACAGAGCGAGACTCTGTCTCAAAAAGAAGAAAAAAGTCATTAGTCCCTCTGTGATGGTCTCAACCAAATGAGAAAGAGGAATCCCTATGGGGCCTCACTGCAGGGCCCCCTCCCAGGTCTTCAGAGGCCTGTGTTCTGAAATGGACTCCACAGACCCACTCACGGCAGTGAAGGGGTTGATTTCCACAGGTCCCTCTACGGCACTGTCCATTGTCCCAAAAATAAAAGGGTTGGGAACTCCTGAACTGTGTTCTGTAATAGGTTATTTGCAGCAGAGCAGGGAAGGGGCTTTAGCATGGAGCTTCTGCTCCATGTGGAATTTGAGCAGCTCTGGTAGGATGTATTAACAGAGCAGAGGGAAAAAAGAGGTGGGGGGTGGAGGTTGAGAATGGAGAGAGACTCATGTCCCCAAAGACAAAAACGTGGAGCAGATGGTCAATGTCAACAGTCTGCCAGTAGTAACTGAATGAACTGCCTATGGGTGAGGATCGTGAAAGGCACCTTGGGAGATGACGCAGATGTGGTTTGACCCTGTCCTTGGGAGTCTGCAGGTGACCTGAGAAGGGAGGACAGAGATGCATACACTGTGGCACACCAGAGCAAGTACAGTGCGATCTGGGACAAAAAGCCTCAGGCAGCCCAGATCAGGCCACTCCAGCAGACTCCCCCCATTGCCAGCATGCCCCAGAGCCTGGGCACAGGGTCCCCTGCTCTTTGAGGTGACCATCTCAGTCTCTGCACAGCTCAGCTAGAGTGGGTCAGCAGCTCAGCTAGAGTGGGTCACACCAGGGAACAGTAGCTCCCTTACAGGGACCTAGGTTCAAGCCCCTGCAGGGCCTCATTATAATATTAAAAATCGCCAGTAGCCAGGCACTGCCCTGAAGTGTTCAAGGTCCTGATCTCATTTAATCCCTTAAATAACAAGAAAGATGCTTTTACTCTTCACCATTAGACTGTGCTACCTTGTATGCTGGGCCACAAGTGGCCTGTGCTGGCCATGCCCTTGGTCTTCTGTAAACTTGATCAAGTCCACCTCATTAAGACTCAGATTTCTATTTTGTTTTTTTAAGAGATGGGGCTCTCACTATATTGCCCAGGCTGGTCTCAAACTCCTGGTCTCAAGTGATCCTCCTGCTTTGACCTCCCAAAGGGCTGGAATTACAGGCGTGAGCCACTGTGCTTGGCTACTTATATTAACCTCCAAGTAGACCATCCATCTCAGGCCTTCTTCCCAACTAGACTAAAGCTCTTTGATGACTTACATCCACTGCTACTTCTTCTCTATGCCTGGTGGCTCTGAGCATGAGGCAAATAGGAAATACTTGCTCAAGAACCTTCAGTGGTTCTTGAGGTCTTAATTTCTCCTAGGAATTACAGTGCAGTGAGCCTTGGATTTCCATTTAGACTGAGTTCTGTGAGAGAAGCACCTGCGCCTGTCTTGCCCTCTATGGCGTCCCAGATCCCAGTGCTAGCTTGACATACAGCAGAGGTTCAGTAAATATCTGCAGGATGAACACGAGTGTGTGTTTGGCTTCTGACTCCTATTACTAGCTACATGATCTTGAGAAAGTCAGAAAATCTCTATGCCTCAGTTTCTTCATCTATAAATTTGGGATAAAAATCCTTTATTGCCTCACATGATTGATGTGAAGGTAAAAATCAAGCAATCCTCCCACCTTGGCTTCCAAAAGTGCTGGGATTACAGGCGTGAGCCACCACACCTAGCCTGATTTCTTTGTGAAATGCAGTTTATACATTTGTTGTGAAGATGAAATGAGATCTCAGGCCTGAATGTGCTTAGCACAATGTAAGAACACAGTAAGCACTCCATAAATGTTAGGTAGCATGTCATCATCCAAATCATCATCACCATCATCATCATTATCATCATCATCATCTTCAGTAGTCATTTGTCCAAATTTGCCCATTATCATCTTCAGTAGTCATTTGACCAAAGCTTGGTCAGTGGGGACCCAATATGGGACCTTGATCCCTGATAGACCCTTCAGCCAAGGCCACATTATGACTTCCATGGGTCCTAAGAACTTTTGTCTTTGGGGCCAAGGGCCCCTTCCTCCATTAAAAAAAAAAAAACCCACTGAAAATTTTATTCTATGATTGCATTGGTATAAAGACAAATACATCAATATCCTATATTAAAACTTTCCTCAACCTAAATGTTCATTTTTTTTCTCACGATTTTAAAGAAATTAAAACATTTTTGTGCACCTCTAAAGTCATGTGCGCCTCTGGCACTCTGCCTGCTGTGCCTCATGGAGAAGTTGACCATGCTTTCCAGCTGTTCAGTCCCAGGTACGGCGACTGACTGTCCCAGTGTGTTGGGGCTGAGGGTTTTCTTGGGATGCAGGACTTTCAATGCTAAAACCAGGATAGTCCTGGGCAACTAGTGCATTTGGTTACCCTAGTCCCAGGTCTAGACAGACTCCCTTCCTTCCTGCTGCATCCCATGGGCACCATATGCTCTTCTTTCCTCTGTAAAGTTGTGCCCATGTACTCGATTCTGGAGGTTTTTCTGATATCCACAGCCACTCCAAGGCCAGGCTGTGGCCTAGGACACAACTGTGTGGGCTGTCTCGGAAGAAGCTCCCTCAAGGCAGGGTCTTTGGCTTGTTCACTGAGGCGGCTCCCAGAACAGTGTCAGGCACTCAATAAGGGCTCATTAAACATTTGCTTCTTGTATTGAAGAAAATACAAAGAAGCAGTAACACGCATGCACCCCAAACCCCAAAATAAATGCAATTCAAAGGTTCCAGAATTTTATAAAGGTCTTGTAGTATTTCTGGTCCATGGACCCATTTACTTCTGAGACTATTGAACACCAGATGAGAATTCTGCCCCCTGCTTCTGAGAATAGATGACCCAAATTCTTTCCATTTCTGTTCTCCCTGCTCCAGGTCTTCATGAAGCCCCCTTTTCAGCTCAGATGTCTAAAGTTTGAACCAGAGAGAATAGGGCAACACTCAATCTTCTGAGATGGCCACAGGAATTTTCCCTTGGGACATCTTCTTATGCCCTCAAGAGTTTCTAGAAGGTCTTTCTTTGGGTGTTTTCCTCCTTGGATTTCCGGCTAGGTCCCTGTCCACTCACCCAGCCTCACCTAGGTCAGCCTCCTTTCAATCTCCCTGAGCCCTTCATCTGACCATTCAGCCTGAGAAGTCCTTCTCTACATCTGGCAGAACTGGCCTCCTGCTCCTGGAACTGACAGTGTCTTTTGGGATACCCACTGTTATCTAGAATTAGTGGATTTCCAAAAACATCAGCATATGCCCAATTATTCCAGCATTGCTTGGACACTGTACGTTAGTGTTAGTGGTACAAGCCTGTGTCCCTCATTAGACTATGAGCACACCATAGTCAGTGACCGTACCTTTTCCATCTTTGTATTCCCAGACCACCCTGAACCAGAATACCGCAGAGTGAATTAAGGATGGACGGTGGGTAGGTCAGTGAGTGGGTCCCAATACCCCATCCCAGGCCAACTCTCTCCTAAGCTCTCTCAGTTCTTTCAGGCCAAGTTAGAGAGTATTCCTTTGTAAATGATATATGTCATAAAGGATTGATATGCAGAATATATAAAGAACTACCACAATACAACAACAACAACAACAACAACAACCTCATTAAAAAATAGATAATGGACATGAACAGACATTTCTCCAAAGAAGATCTATACATGGTCTATAAGCACATGAAAAAAATGCTCAATATCACTAATCATTAGGGAAACGCAAACCAAAACCACAATTCATACCATTTCATACATATCAGGATGCTTGTTAATAAAAACAATAAACAACAAAATAACAAGCACTGGCATGGATGTGGGGAAACTGCAGCCCTGTGCATTGCTGGTGGGATTGTAAAATAATGCAGTCACTGTGGAAAATGGTATGGTGATCCTCAAAAATTAAACAGAATTACCATGTGACCCAGCAATTACACCTCTGGGTGTACACCCAGAAGATGTGAGAGCAAGGACTCAGATATCAGAAAACCAGTATTTGAACACCCAGGTCCGCAGCGGCATGATTCACAATAGCCAAAAAGGTGGAAGCATCCCAAGTATCCACTGATGGATGAAACCCAAGTATCCATTGATGGATGAATAAACAAAAAATGTGCTCTATGCGTACAATGGAATCTCATTAGGCCTTGAAAGGGAAGGAAGTTCTGACACATGCTATCACATGGATGAACCTTGAAAACATTAAGCTAAGTGAAATAAGCCCTCCAAGACCAGCCTCTTTTCCTAGGACTAGGCCACTCTCCTGGGGTGCAGAATGAACATGAAAAATGACCTGGACACCTCAGCCCAGCTCAAAGGAGCTGCTGCAGGCGTAGTGGGCATGCCTGCTCAAAACCTCTCAGGAGACTGCCCAGAAAGGTCAAGGGCACAGAAGCCTGTGCTCAGAGATCAGGAAGGGGCCTCAAGATGAACTGGTCCACCTACCCATATTCTAGAGCAAACTGAGTCATGAGGAGTGAAAAAGATAAAAATATGTGACCCTAAAATATATTACTTTGACATAATTTGAGATGGCTGCCACAGGGCCAGCAGACTGAGGTGGCCCTGCAAAGCTGTCTTTTGTGGGGGATATTTGCATCTGTAGAGAATCTCCTTTAATGCAGCCAAACCTTCTTCCCTTGTCCAGATCTAGGAGAGATTAATGGAGTCTGACATCTTTAAAGATCTGAAAGAAACATTTACCATGTCTTCTCTCTGAGGGTTGCTACCTGTGAGGTTTCATCTACATAACAAGACCACCTTGGCTAGCCAAGCCTCCTCTTCTCCCCCTCCCAAAACCCGTGTTGCCACTAAAACCTGATTTACCAACCATGACCTATTTGGGGCCATGCTCTGAGCCCACAGTCTTTCTGAAACCTCAGGATGTGTATGAGCTTCTGTACCCCAGTGGGGATTGGGTCTTCATTCTGAAGGCTCCCACAAATACACATTAAATAAATGTGTGTGCCTTTTTGCTTGCTCATCAATTTGCCTCACGCCAGTGATTTTCAGCAAACCTTCAGAGGGCCAAGGGGAAGCTCTGCCTTGGCCCCTACAGGAGGTTAAGGTAGTGGGGAATTCCCAGCCTTCTCCAGATGTTCTCCCACTACTCTGTCATGACAAGGTCAAGGTGAGGTCAAAATCTGGCTTTCCAGCCTCATATGCGTCTAGAGAGATGGATGTGGCACACTCTTGGTGCTCCAGAGCTAGGAGCTACGTACTGACTCACCATCAGAGCTATCCATCTCCACCTCCAGATCGCATCCTTGCCCTCACATAGTGGATTTCCCTGCACAATAATGCTTTAAACAAAGGGTTCCTCAGCTTTATGTAGAGTTCCAGATGCTCTGAGAGCCACAGAGTGAAACTCAGTAGAATCTCTAGTCCTTGAGAGGAGTGGCTTTAGGAGTCCAGTGTATGGGTTCTGCCTGCAGGCTGCACAGGGTCTGGGTGACTACGGGAGCTTTCTCCACCTCCATGTGCTGGCTCCAGCTCCAGCTGGAGCTCCCTGGAGGACAGGGCATGCAGCCCCATAAATGATTCAGATCATTCAGAGGTGGTGTATGGGAGCCGAGCGGTCTCCAGAGGTGAGTCAGTACCCAGCACCCTGCATACCCACACTGCCCATGCTTGCTAGGAGGGAAGGGGCAGCTTGAGACTTGCGCCAGCAGCCAGGACACCAGCCTGCGCTGCCCACTGGGGAAGTGCAGCCCTTCCTGGCTTCCCTCTGCCTGCAGCTTTGAGAGCTGGGGCGCCTCTTCGCCAGCCCACACGAATCCTCACATGCTGCCTGCCCTGTTAACCCCAGGATGTTGAGGCAGTCTCAACATCCAGGTGCTCAGGGATTAATATGTGATACTGAAATGTGTCCACGTAGTTATTAACTAGCTCCGAGTCTTTTAATGTTTGTATCCCCTCACTGTGCCACAAAAGCCCAGGGGCAGGGACATTTGATCTCCTCTGTCCCCTAAATGGCCTGGCAAAGGGTCCTATCTTCGGTGACTCCAAGATGGTACTGCTGTCATGAGGCTGCATTTGTGGGCATGCTTTGGCCTTGCTGCTGGGCTTCAACTACTTGGAGAATTCTGGAAAAAGCTACAGCTTACTGGTTAGGAGTTCTGGCATTAGACTATTTGAGTCCAACTTCAGGATCTGCCACTTACTATTGTGTGACCCTGGGCACATTATTTGACCCCTTCCTGTGCTTCAGTTTCCTCTTAAGTGGCAACAGTAATGTACCTACCTAGTATAGTAGTTGTGAGGATTAAATTGAGTGTTTGCCTGTAAAGCACCTAGGACAGTTCCCGACACATATCAAGGCCCAGTCACCAGTCATTACTATCGCACATTCCAGCCATTTCCCAGCAGCCCCTTGCGCCTGCCCTTGTCTGTGAACACAGCCTTACACCTCCACACACCCTAGTATGAGCCCTACCTCCGGCAACTGTGTATCTCAAAATGGCCTTTATTATCCCCAACCCCAGAGTTCGCCACAGGTTCTCACAATCAGATGTTTATCACTTACTTTCCGCTGGCAGGGCAGGTCTTCCCGTCTTACAGAGGGAGAAAGTGAGGCCTAGAGTGGTGGTTCCCTGAGGTCACACAGAGCGAAGGCTGGGCCTGGGTTCTCAGGCCCAGGGACAAGCTCCCTTGAGATACAGGGCGCCAGCACAGCCTGCTCCTGCCCGCTCCATCCACTGACTGTGGGTACCCAGACCAATGGCAGTGCCAAACCAGGATCTTTCACCCACTCAGTATTAAATTGGGAGAGTAAAATAAACAAAAGATTTCCTGGTTTCTTCCTCCCCAACCTGCCATTCCCCAAGGCTGAAAGGCAGGCAGAGGGAATGTGTCAGAGCAGGCTCCCCTACCTCCTCCCATGGGCCCCTCTCCCCAACCCCCTCAGAGGCCCCACTAGAGGAAGACCCACGCCGACCCTCCTGCCAACAGGTGCCAGGGCTTGGTTGCTTAGTGACCCACCCTGCCTACCCCCATCCTCCAGGGCAAACAGCTGAACAAGCACAGCTGGAGTGGAGGGGGCTGCTCTAGGTTTGAAAAGTTGTCCTTGCATTTTCTGCTCACTCAGTGGGATTTTTCATTTCTTGGTATCTGGAAAAACCCATTTATTCCACATCCAGAATTTTAGCAAGCTTCCCTTTAAAATAGTCCTGAGATCAACTTTCACAAACCTTGCCCTAAAGTACTTGCTCATGTTCCCTGGGAAAGAAGCTCCAAACCCACTCCTCCTCTGTCAAACCCGCATTAAGCACCTACCATGTGCCAGGGGACACAGTGATGAACAAGCTATGGTCCCTGGTCCAGAAAATTATAGCCTATTGAAAGGAGAGATAGGAGAGAAAGAGAAGCCAGGTGTTTGGGGAGCACAGAGAAGGGGGCATCCAAGTTACAACTGGAAATGCTCTCTAACACCCCGGATTCACAGCTGCCACATTCTCCTCCTGAACCCATGCCTTCCCAGCCAAGTGTGAGCATCGGCATTATAGGTGCCAAGTGCCTCTTCACTGTGCTCCAGCCAACGGAGGAGACAGGTGGAACTTCAGTGCTGGGGTGAGAAGACCTGCCTCTTGCTCCCCATGCAAAGCGAGCGCCCTGCAGACCAAGTTCCTGCATGTCATCCACAGCAAAGTAGGGGGAACAGTTGACCACCACTCACCACATTGGGGAGAGCCTAGAGATGAGGAGGATAATGAGGGGTTCATGAATTGGAGGCTGATGAGATGATCATGATAATAAAGTACAGTAATCCAGATTTCCCAAGACTAGAACAGGAAAAAAATGGCCTGAATTTCAGCATCAGGAAATTGACTGAATGAGAAAAACAGCTTCCTATGGCAGGACATCAGAGCTTAAGAGGGGTGACTGGAGCTTATTTGGAGCCTTTCAAAGCTGGACTCTCCTCAGCTGTGTGTGTTGTGGGACGAGCATGTGCTTTGGAGCTGGACAAGTGTAGGGGCTGGCAACCTCACCCCTGGCTCACCCCCTTTCACATGTTACCTCACAGAATGTGTCAACCCTTTGGCTTGATGGCAGCAGAATTTCTGCCAGCAACATCTGTCAGGCATGAACACTCTGCTGCCTCCCTCCCTGCTTTTCTTGCCTAGGATAGTAAACTAACTTAGCCTAGGATGGTAAACTAACTTAGGATGGTGGTAATGAACACACCTTCCTTCCCCTGCCTGTCATGGGTTACGTGCAGTCCTGCATGGGGACAGAGGAATAGCTGTGATAACCCCTAACCATCTCCTCCAGCTCCGGGAGATTCTGCTTTTCAGAGGTGAGGTGAATCCCCTCCATCCTCCTCAGTGGTGGTGCAGCTCTGTCACTGTGTCTGCTGGCAGCCTGTCCCCAGCCCCTCGTGGGCAATTCCTATTCAAACCCTTTGATTCTAGGAGTCAGCCCCTCCATCCTCCCTGTCTCACTCAGGAGCTGCTGCTATGTCACGATAAAAGCCATGTGGCTGCAAGGCAGATGCTGAGAGCATCTTCCACTAGGATATCTCCGTGGTCAGGGCCCCCATCCAAACACTTCATGGATGGGGAAATGGAGTAGCTTGGGTCTGTTACACAACATGGCTGGGGGCCCTAAGGCCTTCAAGTGCAAAGACCCTATCTCATCCATCTTTATGTCCCCCACCTGTGGTGCTCAGTGCTATAGGAAAGTTAAAAAAAACACATCATTCTGACTGAGGCCGTGTGCTGCAGAGTTTGGATGCTGTATTAAAGAGGAAGAGCCAAGTATGGGCTTCACTCTGGAAGCAAAGGGAACCTGGGAAGACTTTGGGATATGGGAAAAATAAGCCCCTGGCAGTTGTAGGCAGGATACACAGAGGAGAAAACAAAGGATTGAAACTGCAGGGTAACTGACTTACTGGAGCATCTCAGTGAGAGGCCACGAGCACCCAACATAGGGTGGGGTGGGGAGGGAGAGGAGAGGTCTGAACCCTACAGCACTGTGGGGACAGATGGGGTGAACAGAAGAGGTGAAGGCTCCTGAGGTATTGAAGGTGGGGGACTAGGAGGGTGGGGCAGAGACAGAGAAATAAATCAGTTATCTCTGATTAATGAGTTAGTTCTGAACACACTAAATTTTAGGTATCAGAGACCTCCAGGAAGCTGTAGAAAATGCCATTCTAGAGCTAGGAAGAGAGGTAGGGCGAGGGATGTAGGCTAGAGGTGACCAGCTAAAGCTGGGATGCTGTGGGAAAAGAGAGGAGATGAGCCCCCAGGACAGAAGCCTTCTGTGAACAGAAGCCACAGACTCAGCGATTCAGGCCTGAAGCCGTCTGTCACTGCAGCTTTTTTCTCCCTCCTGGCCCTGAAATCAAGTGCTCTGGATTTGTGGCACTTTATCTCATCCTCTTGTCTCTGAAGAATATGCCAGGCTAGGTCTGGATCCCCACCCCATACTCTTTGAGGTAGACTGAACCATGAAGAAGAAGAAACCAAGGACCTGCAGGACAGGTCTGGGTTCCCCACCCAGGGAGCTCCCAAAGCCAGAAGGTACATAGGTGTGGGTTACCTGGCAAGTTAAGAGCAGAGGAGAAGAGAATCCAGGTCCCCAAGCTAGGACCCCTTCAAGCTCCTAGGCTGGGAGTTGGATCCAGAGCCTGTTCTGACAATGTGCAATAAGACTTGGGATTCAGGGTTTGATACTGGCATAAAATCTTTCTTCTTTTCTCCCTAAACTGCTTGGGTGGGTGGATATTTTGTGTCCTAAACTGTAACTGAAATTGCTTTATAGGGAAAAGCTGATTCTGGATAAACTGTCTAAACCTGTGAAGACAGAAGGAGGGCAGGAGGGGAGGAACCAGAACAGAGAGTGAGGGATGGCCTGGACTAAGCGGCGTGTGAACGAGGATGTCTTGGGTGAGTTCCAGGTGGTCCTGGAGGGGGTCGTCTCTCTGACTCCTCCCTAGGGGAAGTCCTTATGGTTTAGAGAACTTGGGAGCCAATATCTAGAATCTCTACCAGGCCCATGAGAAACTAGTAAAAAGGGTCTGTTCCCATGCAAAGAGGCAAGGGACTCTCAGTTATCAGGGAAGATAAGGACACCCACATGACAAGGGTGCTTGCTGAGAAGGGTAGGATGAAGTACCTGAGTCTGATGATTGAAGTGACTTGGCCATAACCTCTTAGTGGCTCGAGCTGGATGGGAAGGCAGGACTTCATTTATAGTTAGTGCTGTGTGTCTTCCCTTACATCATGTGCCATCAAGATCTCAAAGGGCTGTCACCCAAACAGCCTTGAAATAAGAATTCAGCATGTGATGAGACTAGCAGAGAAAGCTCTGAGCAGGACCCAGGAGGCCTGACTCCTTGGATCTGTCTCTACTGAGCTGTGTGGCTAGGGGCAATTCCTCTTCCCTCTCTAGACTTCAGTTTCCAGCCTAGGAACCTCTTAGGAATCTGTGACACGTTCTCATCTTGCATTCCAATTGAGGTAAGCAGTCAATTACCAAACATTTCCTAAACAGGTGGTTCCTAGATTGCAGTATATGAGAATCACCTGGGAAAAGTATTAGAAAAGCAGAGTCCAGGGTCCCATCTCCAAAGATTCAGGAGCTGTAGCTCTGGAGTAGGGCCCCTGAAACTCCATTCTCAAAGAGTAATTCTGGTGCAGGTGGTTGAGGCCACCTTGGCGCAACACTAAAGGTTTCAGATGCTACAGAGAAACAGAAAAGTGCTGAGTGAGGAAAAGCACCCATCCTCAAGGGGTTTCTAGTTTAGCTGGGGGAGACAGGACCCAATCTCAAGAACAGAATATCCTCAGTGACAGATGAGAGAGAGGTACAAGGTCAGAGAAACAGAGGTCATGTCCTTTACCAAGCAGGTATGAGCAGAGCTTCCCAGGTGCCTGGAACAGAAACGGTGGCATGAGGCATGCATGGCAGAGACAGCTAAATGCTCACCACAACCTGCTTCCTTTTCTGCCAGGGCTCACAGCTGTACTTCATTTCCCAACCTCCCCTGTGGTTAGGTGTGGCCACGTGACTGAGTTCCAGCCAATGGCCTGTGGGTGCAAGAAACAACCACCATTTCCGGGTCTGGCCCACAAGCTTCCCATGTGTTATCCTGATCCCCACCTGCCAATCTAACTTTAAGTAAAGGAGGAAATAAACCTCTGATTATATTCAACGACTGAAAAGCAGGGGTTGTTTCAAGTTAGTCCATCCCGATTGTACAAGATGCAAGAGAGAAGATGCATCAACCCAAGCAGTATTTGGTCAATACCGGCTTTTTTTTTTTTTTTTTTGAGACGGAATCTCGTTCTGTCCCCCAGGCTGGAGTGCAGTGGCATGATCTCGGCTCACTGCAAGCTCCACCTCCCGGGTTCACGCCATTCTCCTGCCTCACCCTCCTGAGTAGCTGGGACTATAGGCACCCGCCACCACGCCCGGCTTATTTTTTCTATTTTTTAGTAGAGACGGGGTTTCACCATGTTAGCCAGGATGGTCTTGATCTCCTGACCTTGTAATCCGCCCACCTTGGCTTCCCAAAGTGCTGGGATTACAGGCGTGAGCCACCGTGCCCGGCCAATACTGGCTTTTGTAACCAAGTACTTGGTATTTTTGGACCTGAAGGAGATGCGAGTTCTGATCTTATAGGGCTGACGATGCTAGGAAGGGCCAGAGGAGGCAGCGGGCAGTGAATCCCACCAGTGTGGAGTTCAGGCGGTATCTCTAAATGAGGCTACCTGGAGGTTGTGCCAGTCTGAAATCTCTTTTGGGACTAGTCTTGAGCCATGTAAGCCTTTGAGATATATCGCACACAAAAAAACAGTCAAATGGGCCAATGGTTCCAAAGATTCTTGGAATAAAGATAAATAAATTTTTATTGCTCAAATTTGGAGCTAACTTATTTTTAGTATTCTTTTCTTTTCTCTCATGCCAAGGTGGTGAGGGGTAGGTGCCATGCCTGAGGTCTGAGTGTGCCTGCTGCTAGCAGAGAGATGGGGACCTCCCCAACTGTCCCAGGGCTGTGGGGTTGGCTAGTGTCCCTAGAGTACCACAAGGACCCTGTCCAGGGAGGAGCTGCCTGGCCAGGCAGGAGGAGACGGAACAATTACAGGCAGGGAACAGGGAGTAGTGTCGGATCTGACCTCCAGGACCCTCTTCCTCTTGCATCTTCCTTGAAGAAAAACAAATCAATGGTGTCACTGTAGACCCAAGAAAGCCTAGGCAGATGGAGGCGTGGAAGTGTGTTTTCTATGTACTTAAGTATAATATTGAACTAGAGGCCAGGTGCAGGGGCTCACGCCTGTTATCCCAGCACTTTGGGAGGCCAAGGCAGGGGCATCACCTGAGGTCAGGAGTTCGAGACCAGCCTGGCCAACGTGGTGAAACCCTGTCTCTACTAAAAAAAAAACACAAAAATTAGCTGGGTGTGGTCATGGGCGCCTGTAATCTCAGCTACTCAGGAGGCTGAGGCAGGAGAATTGCTTGAACCTGGGAGGCAGAGGTTGCAGTGAGCCAAGATTGCGTCATTGCACTCCAGCCTGGGCAACAAGAGCAAAACTCCATCTCAAAAAAAAGAAAAGAAAAGAAAAAAATATATATTTAACTGTAGATATAGTCAATGTTCTATTCTTTGTATCCACAGAGAAAAACACACATGAGGAGGAGTCTCCAATGGGAAGATAGATGTTTATCTATTAACGTATTTCAGTTGTAGGATAGACACCTAGAAGAACTTTTAAATCACTAAAGTTGTAAGATTACAGGGACCACCTGCTGGTGTCAAGTGTAGGGTCAGTGTCCCCTTCGCTGGCATGCCTTAAGGAATGGAGGGATGGGAAGGACCTTTCGAGACCTGACCCAGCCTGAAGTTGAGTGTTCCATTTTGTAGAAGGTTCTGAGAGGACAAGGCCTACAGTCTATCCTGGGTCACCTGCTGAGTAGGAAAAGACCAAGAAGAAGGGCACTTGACAAGGAGTCCTGGAGGGGTGTTAGTCCTGGCTCTACCCAAACAGATGTGTGGCTTGGTTATGTCCTTCCACCTCTCTGGGCCTCAGTTTCTCCATCTGTAAAGTGACGTGCTCTGACATTCTGCAAGCAGCAAGCTGTATTGTCCTCAGAGCACTCACCCCAATGCTCTGGGCCATGCCAGAGTTCTGGGGTCCCAGATCCTGTTCAACATGCAGAGAGAGCTCAGAACACTCGTGTTTCTGCTCAGATATCAAAACCCTAAATGGCCACCACCTGTAGGCATTTGGGAACTTGATGGGAATGAAAGCTGGCCCCACTTCCAGGGTTAGATCCCTCAGAGGAAAAAAATGAACAAATATCAGAGATGGACAGAGGGCCTGGCCTGACTTCACAGTCACCAGTCCTACAAATCACCAAACCCTGTCTTTCGTGGGACTAAGGAAGAAAATTCTCTGGGCTGGGAGACAAAAGAGGTAAGTTCTAACCTTGGGTCCATCAAAACCATGTCCTATGACCTGATAAGTCCCCCTACCCCTCTAGGCAACACCTTAGATTGAGGTAACTATGATGGTCTTACTGAGACCATCTACGTCTGCACTGCCTGAGCCCATAGGCTGGCTCTCCCCCAGGCCCCATTTGTGACATGCATGACTCAGAGAAACCAGATCTAATTGTGCCTGGTCAAGTGGGAAAGTACCAGGAGAGTACTGCCTCAGCCTCCTAAAACTGTGGTGTGACTCAAAACCAAGTCCCCGGCCCCTCTCAAAGGAGGCACGTGGCCCCAGGAAACTGCCATTTTCTGAAAGAAGAGACCAAGCTAGGGCCCAGGGCCTGGTGCCACCATCTCCCTTGCTGTCTCCTGACCTTTAGGCACCCCCTCCCTATGAAATGGGGAGACCTTCCCTACCCCTCCAACCTCTTCCCTAAGGGCACTGGAGAGGAGTCTCGGGAACTCCTGGGACTGACTAGTGACAACTCCCGGGTGGTGGCATCGCACAGCAGAGAGGCTTCCCTGAAGCTACGTTCCAGCCAGGCACAGACTGAGCAGCCACACAGGTTGTTCTGACAAGGCTATTTACAGAAGCAAGCTCAGCCCTTCCCAAATGAGGGCCTCAGTCTCTCAATGACCGGGAAACACATCAACTCCTTTCCTTGGAGACAGGAAAAAGAAATTATCTTAGGAGCTCAGATGTGATCTCTCTTTGGGTAAGAAAAAAAGCACTGTAAGGGGTCAGAACGGGGTCGGAATGTGGCAGAGCTCTTTAAAACCCTTTCCAGAAGTGATCCAAGGGAGAAAAGAGAGTGGAAAGTGTTATTGAAGGTAAAAAGGCACCTAGAAGAATGAAAGACTGAAACCTTTGGAGGACGCTTCCCCGGCTCAGTCAGCCTCACCCTCCTCAGTCCACCCCTGCATTTGCTCACCCAGCCCTGCCCCTCCCTGGAGTGTTCTGTGCTGAAGGCCAGCCTGGTGCTGAGGAACACTGTCTCTGACCTGAATATCCAGTCAAGATGCTTCCTGTAAGGATAAGAGGGGCCATGCCCACCCTGAAGCATTTATCCCTGATCACCCTGTCTGGGGTTCAGTAAAAGGAGTTTCTTAGAAGGGATTCCTGTCTTCTGAGGGCTTACAGACTCCAGCAAAATGACATAGGAAGATATACAGAGGCCTCAAGATATGAGGTGGATTCAAGACACCAAGTACAGGAAGTGTTTCTGCAGGGACCAAACCAAAGGTATATTTTCTGGAGCCAGGCGAGGAAGGAGAACTCGGGGGAAGAAGGGAGAGAGATGGCTGTTCAGGCCATGCAGCAAGTCATCCCCCGGCACCAACCCCATCCCAGCATATTTTCTTGTACGATATTTCTATTTCTCCCAAGAAATATCAGAAACAGCTATCTGTTTCATTGCCAAGTAAAAGAAACCCCATCTTTGCAGTGCCTCTTCCTCACCTAATTATGCAAAAAATTTCACCCTCTGAAACTGAGGGCTTGCAGCCTAGCTGGCAGTGAGAGGCAGGCACAGGACCTAAACTTTGGTTTAAAAACAGGAACCATTTCCTTCCCAGGCAGCAACAAAACACTCTAGAGAAATAGTTCAAAACCTCAGCTGTATATCAGAATTAACTAGGGAGCTTTTCAAAATCCTGATGCCCAGCCTGTACCCCAGGCCAATTAAACCAGACACTCTGGGCATGGGAACCAGGTATCACCAGTATTTCCTAAAGCTTCCTGTGAGTCTAGAGTGTAGCTAAGGTTGAGAACCACTGGTCTAAATACCTAGCTAACTGGAGTATCTGTGGGGGTGTGGGGGGACTTATACCATGCGGCAAGAACCCCATGGGAGGGTGGGACACCTCCCCTCTGCAGCCATGGTGTTCTGCATGAGCCCCAGCTACAGCCAGGGAAAGGGACGCCTGTCCCTTTGCCCCTCACCCTCCGGAACATCCCCTGCTCTCCAGCCTCATGAGTGGTGCCCCGGAAAACAGGTGCTAGTTACAGGGGCCTATTTTAGTTGACTCCTTCAAATGTAAAATCACAATCTCTCCTTTGGTTCTTGGGCCTCTTCTCACAGTGGGAAGGTACAGTGCATTTGCCTGACTTCAGAACCCAGGAAAGGCAGGGCCTACAGGCAAGATGAATTCTTAACAAAGGAGGCCCCAGAGTCAGGCCTGGGGAAGTTTTTGGTTAATTTGAATTGGTGTGGCACTGCTGAATTAATGATGAGCCTGCCACACACCTGTGAAACATAACAGCTCACTTCTGTCTATAAACAGCTCCTTCTAGGTAACCTCTCTAAGGACCTGGCTTGGAGCCCTCTCATCTAAGTAGCAAAACAAATAAACAAATTCAGCTTTAACTCCACTCCCACCAAGATACTGACAGACAGGAGGCCTGCAACCAACTAGGAGAATGGCCAGGGCACCCAGGCTTGCTGGGTGTCTAGAGGCAGACACCTTTAGGAAACACAAATCATGCCATCAGGAAACACACGCAAGCCCCTTTAGGTTACCCAAACCGACCCAGGAAGTTAAAGTGGTAGCATGACAGCAGCCTAGGCAAGAAGTTTTAGTTTGCTTCTAAAAACACCCTGGACTTCTGCAAAGTTGCTGAATTACGACTTAAGGTGGTTTCTGGCCACTTCAAATACGGAAGTCTCAACCGATGAATGTGTATTTATTGATGTTTATCAACTGATGAATGTTTCTCCTGCTGAAGGATTGGGTGCCATTCAGTTTCCATCTAGAACTTCTAAGCTAGGATTTGGGGAGAGGGTGCGGTTATGAGACCCTGCACTCAGGCACAGGTGAACCTGCAGCCAATCTACCAGCCAGGCGCAGTCCCCACATTCTAGAGAGCCATTTTGAAGAGATCTGGGGACGCAACCGCTGTGAGGAGGACTGACCAACTGAATAGCGCGGGTCCCTGAAGGGTTCCAGGTACGATGCTAAGCCCTCAGAGCAACTGCCTGGCCACTTTCCTGACATGTGACTTTGTCCCTTTGCTGGGAGCAAGGTTTTCCTTTTAGATTGACCACAGAGGTTATTTTCCCCAACGAAAGGCTCCTGCATTCCATTATTATGTTTACCTTTGAAAGATGTTTGCTCTGCGCATTTCTGAAAAAGGTGGTCTTAGCAGTGAAGAAGCAGTCTTCCAGTTCCTCGTCCAGGCTGCAGTACCCACTGCTCATGCTGCTGTCCACGGTCATCTAGCCCAGAGTCCCCAGACGCGGCCGCCAGTGCATCAGAGGGGGCCGGCCTCGGGATGCGGCGGAGGGAGGTGGGCACCGCTCACCAGGCTCCGCTTGGCGTGAGCCCCTGGCCCTGAGCCCTGAGCCGGTCGGGTAGCGGGCCAGGCAGAGCCGGCGGGCCGCCTGTGTTTCTTTCAGCGGGGTGCGAGCGCTCGGGCGGCCGAGGAAGCTGCTCCAGTCCCCGCGCCGCCTGTGCCTGCAGAGCCCCGGGCGCCCGGCTCGTGCCTCACTCCCTGACTCGTCCGGGCTCTGTGGTTTCGTGTCCCCGGCGCCAGCGCCCTCCCTCCGCCGCGGTGCAGAGCGCCATCTCCGCACCTCCCCCGCCTCCCGCGCCTTTCCTGCCCCTGGCGCAAAGCAGTTCTGAAGCCACTTCCTCTGCAAGGTTCCTCAAAGCAGGCTCGGCTGTCACTGCGCCCCTCCCCCGCCTCCCCTCCGCCTGGGTGCCACCGCCTCCGGTGGCAAGTGGACTCGGAACCGCAAGCCATGTAAGGGATGCGGGGAAGGAAGGGACCAGGATGGACCCGAGGGGAAACATTCCCTCTGTTCTTTCTTCATCATGCACTTGCTTCTGGAAGGAGCCCATTCTCATCAGCCCCAGTGACTCAGGTTCCACGGAGTAGAAGGTGCCAGCTATAAGGGCAACATCATCCCACCTCCTTTCTCCCCCATCCACTTCCTCACCCTCCCCCACTCCCTCCCCCATTCGCTGGGTGGGGGAGCCGAGTCAATCCGAGTGGTTAGAGAAGAAGAAAATCAATATCTGCCCTGCCTGGGGAAACAGCAATATTTTCAGTTGGAAATGCCAGAAGAAAGTGCAGGGTCACCACAAACACATGCAAATCAGATGCAGAGTTATGGCAACCCAGAGAACAAGCTGCCTTCCCACCCATAGGACTTAGCCCTCAGGAAGCCTCAGGATACACAGGAGCCTGCAGACACCATCCAGGTTATCTGTGCATCTTCCTGATAGTCTGAGAAAGCGGGGTCTTGGCCAGATCTTGTCATTCCTAACATTGAGGAGGGCTCATTTATATTTCCCCATCTGACTGGACAAAGGAACACCTAAGGCTGAATCCTTCAAAGCAGTTAAGACAATAACCCCCCAATAGATCAATAGTAGTTCTAGCTACCGTTGTTTGAACAACTCTCTGTGCAGGTGATTTACATGCAGTCTATCATTGACTCTTTCCAATAGCCTTGAGACAGAGACTGTGTACAGATGAGAAAACTAAGGCTCAGAGTCACACAGGGAGAACATGTGTGCTGGGACTCAGCCCTGGTGTGTGCGGCTGCCTACGCCCCTAGTCACTGTCATGTACAGACCCTCAGCAGTGATGAGGCTATTTGGGTGGGCACTTTGCCATCTTTAAATACACTGGGAGCTGGAGTCCCAGTGGGGAAACAGCCTCCAGAGACCTGGCTTTGCTACCATGTTTATGGAGTTTGATGGCTCATGGACCCCGGAGTGCCCTGGACAGTGGCTGAGAGGGGTTATCCGGTCTCTCTCCAAATCTGTGTAACTTTTCCTACAGTTCTGAAACAATCCCATCCTGAGGAAAATAAGCTGGGTGAAGGACTAGACTCAGCCCCCTGGACACCAAGCTGCCAATTCCATCTTAAGCTTTGGCTACCTTCATGAGAAAGCCTCTCCCTCTCCCACCTAAGCCAAATCCGTCAGTGCTCAGGAAGGTTTCAAACTGCAGCCCAATTTGGCTTCATCCTCCCACACAGTCTTCTTCCCAGAAGCCTGCGAGTGCCTGGCAGGCACAAACACAAGAGAGCTGAGAGTCAGCACCCCAGCCGGCTGGCCGCCCTCCGTGCAGGAGAACTGTCAATACCAGTAGCTGTCTCCTCTGGCAGGCAGATAAGAGGAGACAGTCAGCGCCAGGGGCTGGGGTGACCTACTGGGTGTTTGCAAGGGAAGGGAAGATCTCACATGAATGGGAGTGAAAGTAGGTTCTGGCTTTGGAGCAATCTTTTTTTCAAATGGGTATTTTAGAGCCGTTTTGGGGGGTTTTCCCCAGAGAGGTGGTTTCCTGTGGTCCTCGGGCCATCAATAACAGCTCACCTGCATTGTCCAACCAGCTAAGCAACATGCTTTTCTTCATAAAAAGAACATCCTTGCTCAGTGGGAATCTAATACTTAAGAAAAAAAAACAGGCCCCAGATTATCTGTGGCCACACCGTGTCCTTGGATTCATGCGGGGAAACTCTGCAATGCAACGGCAATGCTGCATGTTCAAAATGTGCAATCTTCAAATACAGTTAATAATAACCTATTCAAACACCAAGCCAAGGTACACCAGGAGTCAGCATCAATCTCTCCTTAGAAGCAACACACCAGATGCCAGACCTGTTTAGGAAAGTTCTCAGGGACACTGTGTTCTTTTAGGGTGCTGCTCCCTGCTATTCCAAACATTATGAAAATCTGATATCTGAATAGAGCCTTTCAAACCCTTTTAACATCCATTATTTCACCCAGGCTACTCTTTTATCTTAAGAGCAGGTACTATGCCCATTTTATAGATAAGGAAACTGAGGGAAGTAACTTGTTCCATCACAGCTCATTACTTTCAAAGCCTCTTGATTTCTAGTTAATGTCTCTTTCCCTCCCCTATCCCAGCTGTCAGTGAATCTAGGTTTGGAAGAAAGCCATGTGTAAGAAGTCAGCAAAACAGAGACTGTGCTGGCAGGGACTTTAGGACTAGAAGAAATATACAAAGATTATATATGATATACCAAAGTTGGCCATCCTCCAGGAGAAAAAATCCAGAATGAAGCCCCAGGGTCTCAAAGGAAGAAAGACGGGACTCCCTGCAGCATCTAATGGCCCTGTCTGAACCTCTGAACCTCTTCCCTATGAATAATCAATAATAGTGATAGCTTGGCCAGGGTAAGAGGGAGGGGGCATGGAAGAGTCTGAGCAAGAGCGTTTAAGGCCCTGAGACGCAATCGCACAAAGGATGGGAACTGGCTGTTCTTGTCCCTGGACTTAGGAAGAGGAGGTTGGATCTAAAGCTATAGCAGCCAGAGCCCTAAATCCATGGCACTGTGCTGGGGTTCAGAAAGCCCCATTGAAATGATGAATGGGCCACTTTCCTAACTCAAAGTGTCAGATGATGAAAGACATTATTTTAAGCTTTTTTCCTTTCTCAAATGCAATCCTGTCATGTGGCCAGATGCTCTTGTAAGATCCACCCTGTAGTTCTGCATGTACCAGAAAAGCTGTGATACAGGCCTGGAAGTCAGGAGCTTGTATTCTAGTCCCAGCTCCAACTCCAGCTTGATATGGTATCTTGAGCAGCCATGGACATCAGGTTTCCTCAACTGTCCAATTGAAGGGTAGCAGGGGTAGAGATCAGATTTAGGACCTTACGACCTTATGATCAGATGTAGTGGCATATAAAGAGGCTGAAAACCAGGGCGAGGTGCCACCCCACCCCGAGACATATTTTGAAATCACTGTTAGCTAGTATGTGCAGGTACTGTACTAATAATTTGTTCATAATTTCATTTAAGCCCTACGACAATCCTATGAGGAAGCTCCAGTTATTATCTATATTTTACAGAAAGCAAAAGGAGGTTAAGGCAAGTTAAGCAACTTGCACATATCCACACTGCTAGTTGATGGTGAGCCAAATATCAATCCCGCTGGGTCTGACTCCAGAACCCAAGTCCTTGAACTCTAAACTCTGTGGCCTCACAGTTTACCTCTGTGATTACTCTCATAATAACAATATGCCTGAGATTACAGTTCATTACAAACAAGTTAGGAATCACTTTCTCCATCTGCCTGTGCCTCCATCTTCCTTTCAGCTTCCTGGGGGCTTCTCTTCTCCCCCTGTGTACCCCTGCTGTCCCTGGGGGTAAGTCTCACCTATGCCAATGGTATCAACCACACCTGACAGACTCAGGGCTCATAATTCTTTCTCTCCCAGGTATCTCCAGGTGAGTATCTGTAACAGCTCACTGAGTACCCAGCCCTTCCTATTGGAATTTCACTCTCAACAGGGTCAAGATTGAGTTTGTTATTCCCTGCCTTGTCAACTACCTACTCTTTCTTTTCCTCCCTTAGTATTTCCTATCTTGATGAGTGCCATTAATCAAGATTAGTGCAAAGCCTTCCAAAAGTTCCCCTTGTTCCTATCTCTGCCTCTTCCAAACCACCTACCTTTTTGTTGCCACAGTTATCCTTCTGAGATGAAGATCTGATCATGGTACCATAACAACTTCTATTCAGATTTCAATGAAAAATTATTGAATAATTACTACGTATCAAGTTCTACTTGCTTATTCTTTCATTCATTTAACAAATATTTACTGAGCACTTTCTTCAGGCAAGCACTAGACTGGATGTTTGAGTTTGGGCATGAATAAGACACAGTCCCTACCTTCTAATAATATATAGTCTAGTAAGAATAACATTGAATAAGATGGTCTACTAAAGTTACTGAATGAAAGTTACACATTTCATTATCTCACTTAATCCTCAGAACCCTGCAAGAAGACATTTTGCAGATAAATGAACTGAGGTTCAGAGTAAACTTGCCCAAGCAAGTAAATGGTAGAATCAGATTCAAACCCAGAGCCCCTGTAACTTTCCATTACAGTTGTTGTCCTTTCTCCATCAACTCCCAGTGCCTATTCCAAACTCTTGAGCAGGTCCTTCAAGACCCTTCACGTTGCACACCCAGCCAACAGTTCACACCCATCTTCAGGTGCAGTCAAGCAACTCTCATTACAGCTGCACAAAATTCGATTCACATTCCCAGAAACCACCTTTCCCTCTTGTGGCTTAGCTCTTGCTATTCTCTCCTCTGATGTCAAAATCCTCCTCCTATGTCTTCCCCACTTCCTGACATATATTCTCCAATATCATCCATACCTCCCACACCTTCCATCTGACTCTGAGAAGCATCCTTAACCAGATGTCCTATCTGGGTTGAATCTTAACATGCTGCCAGGCATCCCTAGGGTAGCATTTTTCAGCATTCAATGGCTGTGTATAGCAGAGAGCTCAGTGTCTCCCCAGATGACTTCCTGTTGTAAGAGGTGAGTGGTGGCACACCATTTAGGTTAGACTCACCCTACAGTCACTTTCTCAGTGGTGCTAACCCACACCACACTTCTGATTGGCTGCCAGGCTAACAGCTTCAATAGGCCTTGACACTGAAACTACTGAAGATAGCTGAGTTACCCCAGTTGTCCACACCCTCAGGAATTCATGTCAGGGTCTGAGTCAGGCCCAGGGGCTCTGTCTTCTATTTTTCCTCCCTAGTGAGAATAGAGAGTGACAAAAGACGTTTCTGATCAACAGCCATCTCCCTGATGTGCCCTTCTCTGGGCAGGGCCAATCCTCCAACATCCCGGGCAGCATAGTCACCAGGGTGAGACGTGAACAACTATTGCACTGCTATATCTAGCAAGGAGGGTCTTGCTGCCTCTCGCCTGAGAGCCTCAGGGCTAGCCTAGCCCAGCTGGGGGTCATCTCAGGAAGCCCACTGCTTCTAGGGTAAAAGGGGATAGACTGTGAGGAGCCCAGAGAAATGTCTCCAGGGTTTAAGGATCTCTAGAGAAATATGCACCAGAGCTCTGCCCCTCCTTGTGGCCAGGACTTCAGGTGCCTCCTTTTTGGGAAGCATTTCCATTCTGCCTAATCAGAAATACATTGGCGTGGGCCAGCCCATCTGGGGCTGGTCAGACAGGCCTTGGAGAGGCTCCTGTGAGGGCGGCTGTCCAGCGCAGATGAATCACTGACAGCTTTGGCTAGCACTTCTGGCTTCTAAAGTGTGGCAGGAATCTGCGAAGGAGCCATGGAGAAGGCTGTCCCAGATGGGATAGCCTAGTCAGGGTAAGGATGAAGGATGTTCTGCTCAGGGTAAGGTGGAGGGAGTGGGGGATTGGCTCCTTCTCTTGGCAGATGTAGGTGGGCTGGTGTGCATCTGGCACCTCTAGAATCCCCTGGGAGCAGCCATTTGTTTCTTATCAAGGGAAGGAGTCAGAATAGAAATCAGTGCCAAATATTGGGTTTGGAATCTAAGGAAATACTGACTGAGGGACGAGGTGGGGTCTAATGTATTCTGCTCCCCACCCTCACATCTACCAGGAAAGATTAGATGTGGGACCCTAGTTTCTGACTTTTCTGACATTCCTGCCATGTCAACTAAAGGTGATGAGTCTCCTTTTATTTCTGCTGGCCAGAGAATAACAAAAGATGCTGTCAATATCAATTGATTGGTAGATCATAAAGTTATTAAGCGATCGAAAGCCAGATTTTAGAGCTGGGAGCACTAAAATTGCTCCAAGATGGCAGAAAGGGGCTGTCAGCAGCCTTAGGACTGGGTACCAGGGCGGGCACATGGATTTCTGACTGTGTGCTCAGGGCACAACACAAAATTCCCATTTTGGAGAGTTACCATATTTTAAGACGATGAGAGCAGGCATGGTTCACACCCATAGGTATCTTAAGGATAATGTGTCTACAGCGGGCAGGCAGCCTGCTAGGCTGAAGGCTCTCAAACACCATGGGGGCAAGGGAAACTATGCTCTGTGCCAGTCCTATTATATATATTCCTTGTGGTAGGGGCTGGGAACACACTGGTAAACAAACAAGGTTCATGCTCCATGGAGTTTACAAGTGCTTTTATACAGTTGCCACAACGACCACACTGGTGTCTCCATGTAATAGCTAAGAGAGCTTATATACTTTCCTAGTATCATAGTGAGTGGGAGAACCAGCATTCTGAAGGCAAAAAACCTCTACAAATCCAATTTGAAAATCGAATAAAATGAAGGACTTCTTGAGCACCGACTATGTGCAAGGGCCAGTGCATTATGAGGAAGACTAAATGGCAAAAGATAGGATCCCTGCCCTCAAGGCATTTACCCAGTGTGTAAGGCTGGGTATTAAATGAACTAGTATGAATTAGTATTAGAACAGCGCCTGGGGGAGTTCTACTTCTGGCAAAAATGAGGGAATAGAATTCAGATATATCCTCCTGATCAAAACAACCAAAAAAAAAAAAAATGGATACAACTTACGAAACAGTGGTTTTTAAAATACTGGCTATCAGGTAACGAGGAATAGCAATCCCTGAGAGACAGAAAACAAATGAGTTGATCCCTACATTTACTCCCAGTTTACTCCCAGGCGTGGTGCAGAGAGGGTACTAAGGTGAAGCAAAAACCCCCTGAAGCTGAGGAGATGTTGCTCAGAGTCTAGGGAGACAAAGGCAGCCCAAGTTCACAGGACAGAGTAACTGAATGGAGACAGCTGCAGAGAGAGAGAACTGCAGAAAGCCCCTAAAGTATTCACCTGGCTGCCTACTGATCAGTGTGTACATGGGAAGAGATGACCCAAGGCTAGAGAAAGAACCACCCAAAAGGATTACAGGTAACAGTGTCTGCCCTCGTAGAGGTCAGGAATAGTGCCTGTTCCTACGAGCCACACCAGAAAACCTCATCATTTGTTAGGCACTGGGTAGAGTACGCAGAGAGTCTTACCTTAGCGCTAGGAAGTAATTAGCCCTAGACTGAGCACTGTTCCAATCCTGACAAATCTTAAAGAGGATCTTAAAATCTTAAAAAGGATCGAACCACTTCTAAATAATTTAACTGGGTCCTAGAACAAAACTCAGGAATATTTCCACAGGGCTGGGTGCAGTGGCTAATGCTTGCAATCCCAGGACTTTGGGAGTGTAAGGTGGGAGGATCATTTGAGGCCAGGAGTTCGAGATCAGCCTGGGCAACTTAGTGAGACTCTGTCTCGACTACTGACCACAACTGACACAGATGTTAGCATTGTTCAAAGACACTAATTCTGGTGTCTCGGGCAGCCCACTGCTTCTAGGGTAGAAGGGGATAGGCTGTGAGGAGCCCAGAGAAATGTCTGAATAAGTATATGCTATTTATTCAAAAAGTTAAGTACAGAAATGGAAAATATATTTTAAAAAATCCACATCAAACTACTAGAGATGAAATTTACAATGCCTTTGATGGGAAATATACTAGATGGGGATTAATGGCAGATTAGACTTTGCAGAAGAAAAGATTAGCAAACTTGAAGACACAGCAATAGCAATGATCCAAAATGAAGCACAGGCTGGGCACAGTGGCTCACGTCTGTAATCCCAGCACTTTGAGAGGCTGAGGTGGGTGGATCACCTGAGGTCAGGAGTTTGCGACCAGCCTGGCCAACATGGTGAAACCCCATCTCTACTAAAAATACAAAAATTAGCTGGGTGTGGTGGTGGGCACCTGTAATTCCAGCTACTTGGGAGGCTGAGGCAGGAGAATTGCTCGGACCCAGGAGATAGAGGTTGCAGTGAGCCGAGAATGCGCCATTGCACTCCAGCTTGGGCGACAGAGCGAGACTGTCTCAAAACAAAACAAAACAAAACAAAACAAAATGAACCACAGAAAGAAAAGATAATTTTTTGAATGAACAGAGCAGTAAGCTGTGGAACAAATTCAAGCAATCTAATATACATGTAAGTGGTATCCCTCAGAGTGGGGGGTGGAGTATAAAAATATTTGAAGAAATAATGCCCCCAATTTTTCCAATTTTGATGAAAACTATAAATCCACAGATCCAACAAACTCAATGAACACCCAGTACAAGAAACATAAAGAAAACTACAAAAGGCACATTGTAATCAATTGCTCAAAAGCAGTGTGATACAGTTTGGCTATCTGTCCCCTCCAAATGGCATGCTGAAATCTGACCCCTCATGTTAAAGGAGGCCTGGTGGGAGGTGTCTAGGTTGAGGGGGGCAGATCCCTTATGAATGCCTTGGTGGTCTCCCCATGGTAATGAGCATCTCACATTGTTCCTTCATGTGAGAGCTGGTTGTTCAAAGGAGCTTGGCACCTCCTCCTCTCTCTCTAGCTCCTTCTCTCACCATGTGACATGCCTGCTCTCCTTTCACCTTCTGCCATGAGCAAAGGCTTGCTGAGGTCCTGATCAGAAGCCAAACAGATGTTGGTGCCATGCTTGTACAGTCTGCAGAATCATGAGTCAAATAAACCTCTCTTCTTTATATATTGCCCAGTCTCAGGTATACCTTTATAGTAACACAAAAGAGACTAATACATAGCGATAAAAAGAAAAAAAAAGAATATGTTATATACAGAGGAGCAGAGATAAAGATACCAGTAAATTTATTGTTAGAAATAATGCAAGTGAGGAAGTAGTGAAGCGATATCTTTAAAACAATGAAAGAAAAAAAGGTGCCAACCTAGAAATTTCTACCCTGTAAAAATCTCTCAAAAAGGAAGGTGAAATTAGAACTTTTTCAGACACAGAAAGTTGAAAAAACTCATCATCCGTACATGCACAAATACAAGAAATGTTAAAGAAAGTCCTTCAGGCAGAAAGAAAATGATATCAGATGGAAACCTGGATCTACCAAAATAAAAAAAAAAGTACCAGAAATGGTAACCAATGAATAAACAATTTCTTATCATTTAAATCTCCTTAAAATATAATTGGCCATTTAAATAAAATATTGTAAGGGGCTTACAGCAGCGGTCCCCAAACTTTTTGGCACCAGGGACTGGTTTTGTGGAAGACAGTTTTTCTATGGACCGGGGTGTGGGGGATGGTTTTCGGATGATTCAAGCACATTACATTTATGGTGCACTTTATTTCTATTATTATTACATTGTCATATATAATGAAATAATTATACAACTCACCATCATGTAGAATCAGTGGGAGCCCTGAGCTTGTTTCCTGCAATTAGATGGTCCCATCTGGGGGTGATGGGAGACAGTGACAGATCATCAGGCATTAGATTCTCATAAGGAACACGCAGATCCCTCACATACGCAGTTCACAGCAGGTTTCGTGCTCCTCTGAGAATCTAATGCTGCCACTGATATGATAGGAGGCAGAGCTCAGGCTGCAATGCGAGCCATGGGGAGTGGCTGTAAATACAGATGAAGCTTGACTTGCTCTCCAACTGCTCACCTCCTGCTGTGCGACCTGGTTTCTAAAAGACCATGTGTGTGGCCCTGGGGGCTGGGACCCCTGGCTTGTAGTATACGTAAAAATAAAATACAGGACAAGAATGATACAAAGGTCTGTAGATGAGAAATGGAAGGATACTATTATTTTTGTTTTTTTCTTTTCTTTTTTTAAAATTATTTTTTCATATAAAATAGAGACTGGGTCTCACTATGTTGCCCAGGCTGGTCTTGAACTCCTGGGCTCAAGTGATCCTCCTACCTTGGCCTCCCAAAGTGCTAGGATTACAGGTGTGAGCCACTGTGCCTGGCCAGGGTTTTATACTATATATGAAGTGGCATAGTATCACTTGACAGGTAGACTGTGATAAGCTAAAGATGTACAGATGGTTCCCTCCTTACAATGGTCCTACTTATGATTTTTCAACTTTAAGATGGTGCTAAAGAGATGCACATTTGATAGAGGCCGGGCGCGGTGGCTCAAGCCTGTAATCCCAGCACTTTGGGAGGCCGAGACGGGCGGATCACGAGGTCAGGAGATCGAGACCATCCTGGCTAACATGGTGAAACCCCGTCTCTACTAAAAATACAAAAACTAGCCGGGCGAGGTGGCAGGCGCCTGTAGTCCCAGCTACTCGGGAGGCTGAGGCAGGAGAATGGTGTGATAGAAACCATAATTTAGTTCAGCATCCAATAAATTACATAAGATATTCAACACTTCATAAGAAAATACGTTTGGTGTTAGATGATTTTGCCCAATTGTAGGCTAATGTAAGTGTTCTGAGCACATTTAAGATAGGCTAGGGTAAGCCATCATGTTTGGTAGGTTAGGGGTATTAAATGCATTTTTGCCTTAAGATATTTTCAACTTTCAGTGGGTTTATTGGGATGTAATCTCATAAATTAAGGACCATTTATATACTGTAAACGCTAAGACAACCACTAAAATAACAAAACAAAGGGTTAAAGCTTGTAGGCAACAAATGGGATAAAATGCAATCATAAAGTATATTCAATTAATCCAAAAGAAGGCAAGAAAAAAAGAGAAAAAGCAAACGAAGAACAGATAGAATACTCATAGAAAACCAATAGCCAGCTGGGTTCCATAGCTCATGTCCATAATCCCAGCACTTTGGGAGGCTGAGGTGGGAGGATCACTCAAGCCCCTGATTACTTGAGACCAGGCAACATGGCGAAATCCTGTCTCTACAAAAAAATACAAAAAAGTCAGCCAGGCATGGTGGCACATGTGTAGTCCCAGTACCTTGGGAGGTTGAGGTGGGGGATCACCTGAGCCTGGGGAGGTTGAGGCTGCAGTGAGCCATGATTGTGTCACTGCACTCTATCCTGGGCGACTGAATGAGATCCTGTCTCAAAAAAAAGAAAAAAAAAAAAAAAAAAGAAAAGAAAGAAAGAAAGAAAAGAAAAAATGTAGTAAGAAGATAGACTTAAAATCTAGCTATATCATGAGCTGGGATTGTGCCACTGCAATAATCACATTAAATGCAAATAATCTAAATACTCAAAGGGTAGAGATGAGCAGATTGGTTTAAAGAAAAACAAGATCCAACTATTTGCTGCCTGTAAGAAATGATCTTTAAATATAAAGAGATACATAGCCTAAAAATGAAAGGGTGGATTAGGGAATGCCACGCTAATGGTAATTAAAAGAAAGCTGCAATAACTATGGTAATATCCGACAAAGTAGGTTTCATAGTAGAGAATGTTAACAGGGATAAAGAAGGTCATTTCATAATGATACGCAGGTCAATTAACTAAGAAGACATAATAACCCTAAAAGTAGCCCAGGTGGTGGCTTGTGCCTGTAATCATAGCACTTTAGGAGGCCAAGGTGGGAGGATCGCTTGAGGTCAGGGGTTCAAGACCAGCCTGGGCAACAGAGCAAGACCCCATCTCTACAAAAAATTCAAAAAATATCCAGGCATGGTGGCACACACCTGTAGTACCAGTGACTTGGGAGGCTAAGGCTGGAGGATCACTTGAGCCCAGGAGTTCAAGGTTACAATGAGCACCACTACACTCTAGTCTGGGTGAAACAGTGAGACCCTGTCTGTTAAAAAAAAAAAAAAGACATTCCTAAAAGTTTATATACCCAATAATGGAGCTTCAAAATACAGGCATATTAACTGTAAAGAGAAATAGACAAATCCACAATTATCGTTGGAGATCTCAACACTTCTCTCAACAATAAATGAAATGAGTAGACAGAACACAGGTATGCCTCAACAAATGTCAGCTACTATTGTTATCAGTCACATTTCAATTAACATGTGTTGAAGCTTTCAGAAGAGACCCAAGATCCTGCACCTCCTGAGAGGTGTGCAGGTAGGTCTATCAAGCGTGTTAGAGAGCCTGGGATTTCAGGCAAGGACACATCCCCCCACCCCCAGCACCTGCCCCTTTAGGCTCATTGCTTCTTGCTCTCTGGCTCCCCCATGTGGTCATCCTAGGTTCAACACGTGGCTATTAGGCCGAGGGACAAGGCAGGACTGACCACAGGAGCTTCTTTTTCTCAAGGGTCTGGAAAGGTAGAGACCGGGTTAACGCAGACACTGGCATGTCTGCAGGAGGGAGCAAAGGGCTGGGAGCCAGGAAACACAGAACTCCAAGCCAGCGGAGTCACCACTCTGCTGCAGGGGCTGAGGGGTGATTGCAGCAGGGGCCCTGCTAAGGCTTGACAGCGTTTGGGATTGCGGGTATAGGCAGAAAGGCAGCAGGGACCTGTAGGGCTGAAATGCTGGCTGGCCGGGCTGATCTATCCTGGGGCCCTGGAAGCCATCTGTCCCTTTGGTGAGTGGGGACAGGGACTCATCCACAGGGTGGAACAGTGACTTGGGGTCTCAATGATAGTTATAAGCCTTATAGCAAAAAAATGTCCACTCAGATCACAAAGCCAGAGAGTCCTGGTTTTATATCCAGGACGATAACCCTACTTTCTGGTGTTTTGGAGAGTTGGCAGAGCCAGACCATAAGGGTTGTGTGTGCTAATCCAGATTTAGACTCATTTTGAAGGCAATGGGAAGCCACTGAGGGTTTTCATCACAGGAGTAACAAAGTTAAAAAATCTAGTAAGACTCTTAGAGGTACCAGAGATGGCCCAGGACTGTCACCTAGAATACTCATGCTTTTGTCCACTCACGCTTTCACATGCCTCTTCTTGATGGAACCTCACAGGGTCCCATTTCTCAGAGGAGAAACCTGAGACTCAAAGAAACTAAGAGGCTTGTCCTGGCTCATATGTCAAGTATTTCGTCTACACAATCTGGATTAGAACCTAGCTATTCAGGCACCCAGGTTAAGAGTCTGTGTTTTAAGAAAACATTTACTGCCTTTAAAAATATGACATTAGGGCCAGGCGTGGTGGCTCACACCTGTAATCCCAGCACTCTGGGAGGCCGAGGCAGGCAGATCATGAGGTCAGGAGATCGCGACCCGCCTGGCCAACATGGTGAAACCCTGTTTCTACTTAAAATACAAAAATTAGCTGGGCACGGTGGTGCTCGCCGGTAATTCCAGCTGCTCAGGAGGCTGAGGCAGGAGAATTGCTTGAACCCAGGAGGTGGAGGTTGCAGTGAGCAGAGATCGCCCCACTGCACTCCAGCTTGGGCGACAGAGCAAGACTCTGTATCAAAAAAAAAAAAAAAATGACATTAGGAACATATGAAAAGCATTTGGCTATTCAAATAACACAGAAACAAAGGGCAAGAGGTGAGAGTCTCACTCTACCCCTTTCAATGTCCACCCCCTCCCAGGGTGAAATCTCTTTCAGTAGTTAGCTGAGCACTGCCAGGCCTTTGTTCTGCACTTACACACACACACACACACACACACATGTGTATATATACCTGCAAAATACAAATGACCTGGTCCTATATGTGCTGTGGAGGGACCTGCGTTCACGCACAATTCCGTATCAGTATATCCAGATCCACGTCTCCTTTGGAAGAGCACCTTGGTATTGGTAAGAACAGCTGGCAATTCCTTCTCAGCATCCCAGGAGTTCTCTCCACTGCTCACGCTGCCCCTTAGGCACTCCCTGGACCCAGTGCCCTGGTAGTCCAGGCACCAGATGGCCAAAGAGAGCGGCCTCTATAGGGCAGCGTCTCCCACAAATGACACCTGAAAGGACTTTAGAACAGTGCCTGGATTTTTTTTTTTAGACAAGGTCTCACTCTGCCACCCAGATTGGAGTACAGTGGCATGATCATAGCTCACTGCAGCCTCCTTCTCCTTGGTTCAAGCTGTCCTCCTACCTCAGCCTCCCAAGTAGCTGGCACTGCAGGTGCACACCATCACACCTGGCCAATGTTTTAAATTTTTAGTAGAGACAAGGCCTTTCTATGTTGCCCAGGCTAGTCTCAAACTCCTGGGCTCAAGCAAGCAATCCTCCTGCCTTGGCCTCACAAAGTGCTGACATTAAAGGTGTGAGCCACTGTGCCTGGCTAGTGCCTGGCTTAATAAGTATTTGTGAAATAAATTTGAGGCAGTCCTTAGACACATATTAAAAGGAATTATAAGTGTCTATTTAATGTGTGCTGAGCAAAAACTCCTAAGTACATCAAACCAGTGATTCAAGGGTATTTTAAAATTTCCTTTAATATAAGTTTATTTAAATTCAATAAAATAAGTCTATTTAAAGAGAAATGTTAAGTAAATAGTCAACAGGTGGAACATGAGCAGGGCCAGAGTCCTGAGTGGGGAAAGTGCCTGAGTATGGTCTGGGAATGGCCATGGGAGGGGCTGGCCTTTGCAGCTGAAGGCCTGGGAGCCTGGTTGCCGAGGTTGCTGACCATTCGAAGACGAATGTCGGCCGGGCGCGGTGGCTCAAGCCTGTAATCCCAGCACTTTGGGAGGCCGAGACGGGCAGATCACAAGGTCAGGAGATTGAGACCATCCTGGCTAACATGGTGAAACCCCGTCTCTACTAACAAATACAAAAAAACTAGCTAGGCGAGGTGGCAGGCGCCTGTGGTCCCGGCTACTTGGGAGGCTGAGGCGGGAGAATGGCGTGAACCCGGGAGGCAGAGCTTGCAGTGAGCTGAGATCCGGCCACTGCACTCCAGCCTGGGTGACAGAGCGAGACTCTGTCTCAAAAAAAAAAAAAAAAGGAAGACGAATGTCTTCGTCCATTTTGTGTTGCTATATAGGAATACCCGAGGCTGGGTAATTTATAAAGAAAAAAGGCTTATTTGGCTAGGGGTTCTTCAGGCTGTACAAGCATTACACCAGCATCTGCTTGGCTTCTGGGGAGGCCTCAGGAAGCCTTTACTCACGGTAGAAGGGGAAGCGGGAGTAGGCGTGTCACATTAGAGAGAGAGAGAGCAAGAGAGAGATGCTAGGGTTGTCTTAAACAACCAGCTCTTGTGTGAACTAACAGAGCGAGAGCTCATTCATTATCGCAAGGTCAGCACCAAGCCATTCATGAGGGATCCACCCCCATGACCCAAACACCTTCCACCAGTCCCACCTCCAACACTGGACGCCACATTTCAACATGAGATTTGGAGGGGACATATATCCAAACCATATCAGGGACTCTGGAAGGTCAGCAGGAAGGGGTGGGGCTCTGGGCCTGCTGGCGTAAAACTTGAGCACTGGCTGGAAGGGATTGCAGTGGAAGGGGTAGTGCTTATGTTTCTCTTTTGCAACCTGTGCATTCCATGTACCAAGAAAAGTGGCACCCAAGGCCAAAGGGACAGAGCTGCTGGGGTTGCCCTGGGCTGCAGCGGGTGATAATGAGAATCCACAGTGGTGAGCAAGGACAAAGACTTCTTCTCTTGGGGCCAGCTTCTCCATAGGCAGCGAAAGGACTGAACCAAGCCATCAGAGGCCTCACTTCATCGCGAGGGCACCAGGAGCCACTGAGGGCTTTTTTCCTCCCAGGGGTGACATAATAAGAGCCCCTTAAAAACCACCAGAAGTATAAATTCTTTGGGGTGTAAAATCCTAAATAAAAGAACTGCAGCTGTTTGGGTAACTGAGTGTGGTCTTTAGCCAATAGCGATGATGTTCCTTAGCAAATGAGGCTTAAACTGAAAAAGGGATCTAGGATAGACTTGAAAGAGATTTGCTTGGTCACACATGGGTGCCCAAGGAAAAGTCAGACATCAGAGACCTCAGAGATCTTTAAGGAGAGACTCCGAAACCCTCGTTTCTGTGGTTGACAAAACGACCACAGAACAACTCCCAGTGGCCTTCCTCGGTTTCTGATGCCTGTTTCCAGTGACCTTTTGAGTTTGCCATTGGGGATTCTGAGCTCATCCCTGCCCGCTTTCACTCCTGTCTCTCCTTCCTCACCAGCTGCCTCCCTCTGGTATGGCAGAGACAAAACAGTTAGAACCTTGGGATTGTTGCTTTTAAAATGTTGAGGCCAAATACTTATCTACAGGGTGATCTCAATCATGTTTTGAAAAATATATGAATGTTCAGGAAGAACACATAAAAATGTTAATAAAGAATGGTTCTCTCTGGATGGAGGAAAATAAATGATTTTCTTTTCCTTAAAGAGCAGAGAGGGCCAGGTGTGGTGGCTCACACCTGTAATCCCAGCACTTTGGGAGGCCAAGGCGGGTGGATCATTTGAGGTCAGGAGTTCAAGACCAGCCTGGCCAACATGAGCTATCTCTACTGAAAATACAAAAATTAGCCAGGCATGGTGGAGCACACTTGTAATCTCAGCTACTCAGAAGGCTGGGTGAGACAGAATTGCTTGAACCCAGGAGGTGGAGGTTGCAGTGAGCTGAGATTATGCCACTGCATTCCAGCCTAGGCAACAGAGTGAGACTCCGTCTCAGGAAACAAGAAAAAAGATCAGAGAGGAGAAATACCACCGAGATGAGACCCCCTAAGCCATATGTACCCAAAACTAGCTGAGTTCAGACCTGAGTCCCCGCTCCCTTAAATCCCCCAAGAAAACAGCACAGCACATGAAGTTAGCTCAGCCCAGGTGATGATGTCAAGGTGAAAGAAAGCTCCATCTTGAGATTTAACAGAAAATCAAGCCAAGGCGGAAATGAGCATAAACAGGCTTTTCAGAAGAGGCAAGTGGGCCTGGAGCAGGGCCCAGGTTTTATTGATAGAAGGCTGGGTCCTGCCCCAGTTCTGCTGAAGCATGCAGTCAGGCCTGTCCAAGGCAAATACAGCAGCAGCCTGATCCGGTCGGCCCAGAAGCAAACCCCATGCCAGGCTGTTTGCCCACTGGGGGCCGTTCAGCTCCCACGTGGGGTTCTTGGCTCCTTCCTCTGCAATGTTTCCGTGGTGTTTCTGCTCTAGACAGGCCCTGATTTCACTTGCCAGAGGGTTCCAAGGTTGACTCCTCTCTCCAACAGAGGAAAGGGAGTCACTCTGTTTCCAAAAACTCAGACTTGAAAGCACCTCTTCACTGCTGACATCTGGAGGATGAGACAATGAATCCAGCCAACTCCAGACCTTCCCCAGGCCTTTTGCCTGCCACACTTGGGAGCCGGCTAGCCCACTCTAGGGCGGGGTTTCTCAGTCTTGGCTCAAGTGACATTTGAGGTCAGATAATTCTTTGTTGTGGGGGGGGGCTGTTCTATGCAACACAGGCCGGCTAGCAGCATTCCTGGCCTCTTCTAGGAGTCAGTAGCATCCCCTAAGTTGTGACAACCAAGAATGTCTCCAGACAAATGTGCCAGGGGATGAGCAAAACTGCCGCCTTTTGAGACCTGCTGCTCTAGAGGAAGGAATAGAAAGAGACCCAAAGAGGAGACCCAGAAAGTAACGGGGGCAGCCGAGCTCCAGGGCGGGGCACGGGCAGGGCTGAGGAGACCCGAAAGGGGAGACACTTGAAGCTCCCAAAGAGAAAAGCAAATCGAAACCAGAAAAGATGGCTTCAATACGATGTTTAGGAAATGTTGCTTTATGGTGTGCTATGTAACCTCCTCCCTCCATCTTCTGAGAAAAACCTTTAGGAAACATTTGCACTACCCATCAGCACTTTTGGGGGCCAGATGTGCCTCCCCTCCTTTCCCTGTGCCCCACCCTGGATGGACAGGTTCCTGCTAAGAGCAAGGCCCTTCCAAGAGGCCTGGTTACATTCAGGCTATACCAGAAATAGTTACTATTCCAGCGTCTTTGGAGAGATGTTCAGAGTTTTAAAATATACATTTTAGAACCAATCCAGCATCACCCTTATAAAAACATATCATTCTTGCTTTCTAATAATTCTTTGTCCAGGGAGAGAGAAAGGCATGGGAGAACAGCTGGGAGGCTGATAACACCCATGGTGAATTAGGCATTTGAACATTGTTGATTGTGTTCCAGAAAAAGCATGTGATGGCTACTCTGGAGACCTGGGACTACTCGTGACTCCCCCATCCAGCACCTGGGTCCCCCAGTATAGTTTCTCAGAGCACCTTGAGCTTTTTCCGTCAGAGACACAGGATATATATTTGTTTAAAGTCTTGCTCCCCTACCCTACTCTAAGCACTGGATGTATAGAAGCCATGTCTGTTATTTTCATCATTAAGTCCTCAGCATTCCTGGGCCTGGCACATGGTAAACATTTGAAACTTATTTGTTAAATGAATTAAAGGATGATATTCTTACTTCCCTGACTTGCAACCTTCATCCCACACATTAAGGCTTAAATCAAACATCACCTCCTCTGGAAAGCCTTCCCTGATTTCTCCCAGCAGAAACAATTGTACTATATATCCAAACACTTGGTTCATACTTTTATTGCAACGTGCATCACAGTATATGCTATTTGGTGGTATTCTGCCTCCCCTGCCAGAATGTAAGCTATCTGAGGACAAGAACTGTGATGTATCTTTTATTACCCCAACTCTCACCCATGCTTGGTACACAGTAGATACTCAATAAATGCTTGTTCAATGCAAGAAGCAACAAACACACTCCTCTGTCTCCATTCTAAATCCTAGAAATCAAAGTTCAGATACATTGCCGCTCAAGTGTCTTTACAAAACCCAGAACCAAAAACTGCTTTGGACATCCATTTTCTGGTTCTTTAACACAGGGAGGGAACATTTGCCCAGGCCCTGTGAAGGTTGCGCTGACCTGGCTGAACAATGTGCTTGAAATGCCTCAGCCCCAGCATCCCCACTGTCCCAGGGCTATGAGGCCTTTAGGAACTGTCAGAAGGCTTTTCTGGAAGCCACCCCACTGCTCACCCATACCCACATCTCTGGCTCAGAGCCCTAAGCCACAATAGGCTCTGTACTGGGGGAGAACTACAGGGGACTTCTGAGTATCTTCAGAGTTCTCTGTGTCACTGCTCCTAGTACCCTTGGAAGAGAATGTCTGTGAACTCCATCCAGTGCATGTGGAATCTGAGGCCTCATGCCACCTCCTGCTCACCAGAGCTCCTGGGAGAAAAAGTGGAACCTGGGGCACCTGCAGAGGCTGTTCCCATCCCAGTATGGGAGTTTTGTCACCTACCTGGCTGAAGGTCAGGGTGAGGGTGCTTTCTGGAGAGGGTCTGTCCCGGGATGAACCCTCCTGCTGACTGCAGTCCAACCGGATCAGGCTGCGGCATTCTGGGTGACAGGTGAATTTACAGTCTGGAGGGAAAGAACCAAAGGGAGATTAGGGGACAGGCAGGATTCCTCCCCACTTTCACACAGAGAAATAACCTGGAAGATTGCATTAGTTCCCAGTGGGAAGAGCAGCACAGGAGAGAAGTGGTGGGGAGGGAGACAGCGTGACAATGCCACCCTGCTCTCCGAGCCCCCAGGAAGGATGCAAGTTAAGTGCTTTACACGTTTGCAAACTGCTTTCACCTGCATTACTTTGTGTGACTCTGCAATCATTATTATTTCCATTTTACAGATAGAAAATTGGGGCCTAGAGACTGAGTGACTTTCTCGAGGTCAGATCTTCTGCCTCCCAGACTGGTGGTCGGGGTTTGTGGCAGGAGTTGTGACAGCCTGGACTTGGTTGCATACCTGGGGATTAGGGGACCACTTTTGGTTGATAAAGGCTCAGGCACCTCGAAACGCTTTTCCTTCCTTCTAACAAGCTCCAAAAATTCAGTACATTTGGTGTCGACTTTTAAAGCCACCATAGAACACACTGTCTTGGGGAGGGGTGATGGCTCCTTTTCTCCCCTCTTTTGGGGAGCTTTGGAATGACACCCCCCTCTCCCCAGCTGCCCCTTCCCTTACTCACCCAAAGATAAGCACCTGGGCCATGTTTCTTGCATGGGTTTTGCCACTAATGTCTGCAGGGGAGCACCGTGACAAATGTGGGGACACACAGAGATCCAAGAACTGCACGACCTTCCTACTCATGGCCCGACCACCTTTCTGCAACAGCGTCTGGAAGCTCCACTGCTCATCTCTCTTGTGCTCGAAAGTGAAGCCCACCAATATCCTCTCCTTCAGATCCCACGGTTCGCTAGGCCTCCCTCCTCCTCTCACTTGGAGACAGAAATGAATGAAGTCAGCTCCCTGGGGCATGCACCCATGCACCTGCAGGCACCCACATGCATTTCTGGGCCCTCCGTGGGAGACCTCTTGCTCAGCACAAAAACAGCCTCCCCTTTAGTAAGGTGAAGGGTGCAAAGGGAAGTGCAGGCCAAACTTCTGTCCGCAGTGCCCAGAAACACCAGGGCTTTGATAAGGGAGCACTGAGGCCACAGCCCACAATGGGCCGCGTTGTTCGCGGCGCTGGCCCTGGGACACACCTATATGGCTCGGGTAGAGCTCTGAGCAACGAAGAATGCTCTGGGGATGCCAAAAAGTGGCAACAAGGAAAAGGAGGAAGGATTGAAAGCTCACCCAACTCCACGGTGATGAGAGCTGCCATAAAGCACAAATGGGAAGGCACCTGGGAGAGGAGGAGTTTCTCTCGCCTCCTCTTTTAGCTCTTGTCCTATTGGCACAGGTAGTCTGTGTCCATCTGTGCATCTGAATCTCTCACACACACACACATACACACCCTGAAAACATCACCATGCTGAGCTGGACAACGCTAAGGAGCAGAAGACTCTGGGAAGTGTTCTGGGATTTTATAAGAAGCTTGTTTGAGCACCAAAGACTGTTCCATCGGACCATGTAATCACAGGCTGCAGCAGAACCTGAAGCACATCTTCACATTTCCTGGTCCTAGAAATGCCAAGCTCAGGGCTTTTAGGCCAGCAGAGATGAAGTCAGAGCCCCCATGCCTTTCTCCAACAGCCTGCAGGCCTGACGTGTTCAGTGATTGGGGAGACCCATGAGATTCCAAAGACAGGGCCACTTTCCACTAGAACCCGGTAGTTAATTCTCCACAGACCGCAGTTCTCTTAAGGCAGCCCATCACGGGCTGCTGCCAAACCAAACCAAACCAAATCCTACCCTTGGTATTCCATTGTCCTCCACAATCTTCAGCTGGTGCTCAATTTATGTTTTGTTTTTTGTTTTTTCTTTTTGAGACAGAGTTTCACTCTGCCACCCAGGCTGAAGTAGCAGTGGCGCTATCATGGCTCACTGCAGCCTCCACCTCCTAGGCTCAAGCAATCCTCCCACCTCAGTCTCCTGAGTAGCTGGGACTGCAGGCACCCACCACCACACCTGGCTAATTAAAAAGGGTTTCACCATTTTGCCCAGGCTGGTCTCGAACTCCTGGGCTCAAGTGATTTCCCCACCTCTGCCTCCCAAAGTGCTGGGATTAAGGTGTGAGCCACTGCACCTGGGTAGGTGCTCAGTTTGGATGAGGAAGGAGGGAGGGAAAAGTGAAACTCTGGGTGGAGCACAGCTTCCAGGAAGGAAGAGTTCAGCCCTCCCTGGACAGCGAGTGCCATCTCCTCTGGCAGCAGCATCAACGTCTGGAGCATGGGGACTTCCTCATGCTCTGTGCCAGCCAGAGGGTAAGGATGAATTAGACAAGAAACCTGGGAAACCCAGGCTCACTGGGCAGATGGGATGCACATGTGAAAAGATATCTAACAACAGAGACAGCCCAAAGCAGGGGCCTGGCTGTGGCACAGACTTAGGAAGCTTGCTCAACTAGAGACAGTTGCCAGCCAGAGCAGACAGGGAGGGCTTCGGGGTGCAGGCAGCTCTGGGGAGCTTCCACAGGAGATCAGACTCCAGGTAACCCCTATGACCTTATCACAGGGGCCAAGAGGAGGCATGGGATTCTGTCATCACTAAAGAGGACAAGGATCTCGCCAACAAAACGCAGCAACAGATTAGGGAGCAACATTTGTAGGTTCTAGCTGTAGTTTCTCTGGGAGAAGAGGCATATCTTGATATTAACATTGCTATCTGTAAAGTCAAATGATCCTTTCCCCTTTCTAGCCTTTCCTTCCAACGAGAGCCCCTATCCCTATTCCTAGGGGATGCTTTGAGAAAAGCAAATGTGCTTCCAGGATTTGGAATAGGGGCCTATGAAAATATATAGAAGGGGACAACTGTAAACGGAAATGAAGGAGACAAACGACAATAGGAGCCCCTCTCCCCAGGGGGGAGCCACAACCAGGAGCTGGGATGGAGGGCCCAGGACCTCAGCACCCAGGACCACAGGAACCAAGTATGATGAACCAGGTGACTTAAATAGAAAATTACTGTCTCGCAGTTCTGGAGGCTAGATTGAAATCAAGTGTTGGCGGGACCAGGCCTGCTCTGAAATATGCAGGAGAGTCCTGTGTTGCCTCTTTCTGGCTTCTGATGATTTGCTGGATTCCTTGGTGTGCAGTTGCATGACTCCAGCCTCTGCGTCCATCATCACCTGGCGTTCTCCCTGTGCTTCTGTCTTCTTATAAGAATACCAGTCAGCTGGGTGCGGTGGCTCACGCCTGTAATCCTAGCACTTTGGGAGGCCGAGGCAGGCGGATCACAAGGTCAGGAGATAGAGACCACGGTGAAACCCCGTCTCTACTAAAAATACAAAAAATTAGCCGGGCGTGGTGGCAGGCGCCTGTAGTCCTAGCTACTCAGGAGGCTGAGGCAGGAGAATGGCGTGAACCCAGGAGGCGGAGCTTGCAGTAAGCCGAGATCGCGCCACTGAACTCCAGCCTGGGGGACAGAGCGAGACTCCGTCTCAAAAAAAAAAAAAAAAAGAATACCTAAAATACAAAAAATTAGCCGGGCGCGGTGGCGGGCGCCTGTAGTCCTAGCTACTCAGGAGGCTGAGGCAGGAGAATGGCGTGAACCCAGGAGGTGGAGCTTGCAGTGAGCCAAGATCGCGCCACTGCACTCCAGCCTGGGGGACAGAGCGAGACTCCGTCTCAAAAAAAAAAAAAAAAAGAATACCAGTCATATTGAATTAGGAGGCCACCCTACTCCAGTGTGACCTCATCTTAATGACACCTGCAACTACCATATTTCCAAATAAGGTTTCATTCTGAGCTACTGGGGGTTAGAACTTTTTTTTTCTTTTTTGAGACAGGGTCTCACTCTCTCACCCAGGTTGGAGTACAGTGGCATGACCATAGCTCACTGTAACCTCAAACTCCTAGGCTTAAGCCATCTTCCTACCTTAGTGTCCTGAGTAGCTAGGACTACAGGTGCGCGCCACCATGCCCAGCTGATTTTTTTGTTGCTGTTGAAACACAGTCTCTCTATGTTGCCCAGGCTGGTATCAAACTCCTGGCTTCAAGTGATCCTCCCACTTCAGCCTCCCAAAGTGCTGGGATTACAGGCGTGATTCACCATGCCCAGCCTGGGCTTTAGGACTTAAGTATATCATTTTTGGGGAAAGCCCAGTTCAGTCCACAACATGGACCCTCCCTGGGCCATATTAGGAGCACAGAGCCCTTAGTCCCAAATAGATGGCGGTTTCTAGTGGAAACCTTCTCCAGAGATCACAGTGGGCTGGAAGGACTGGACAGGGAGGCTAGGGAGTGGTAAACTGAGGCCAAGGTGGCCTGCCTACCTCCACCAGGCCTGCTCCTGAGCTTCACAGTCCCTGAAGGTTACTGCCAAGGTCACCTCAAACATAGCCCACAGGCCATCGTGGCCTGTGCTTGGAGATGGCATTACTTCTTTCCCTTTAGCCCTGAAGAGGTAAAGCCAGCCGGTGGAACTACATAGGAGTTCCACAGCTAGGAGACTGTTTTTCCAAAATTCAGAAGCTACAAACCTCCCCTTAATCCCCAGGGCTGCCAATGTTAGTTTTTGCCCCACCCCAGTTGCCAAATGCACACACACACAGAGGCACACACACGCACCCTCTGCCATGTGGTTGCATAGCCCGAGTGGCTGTTTTCTGAACCAGAAAAAGGGTATGTTGATAAGAACTTATTCTGTTGATAAGAAACCCTTAAGGCTCTTTCACCCCAGAGTTGCATGCAAGATAGAGACAACATAGAACGCTCCACTTAACTCTCCCTGCCTCCAGCCCAGGCCAAGGTGTGGGTGAGGGCGAGGCAGGCACCGAGGTGACTGAGCCCGGATGACAGCAGAGCTACCAGCCTCCCCTGTGGTCAATCCCAGGTCAGTGAACAGCAGCTTCTCACTCTGCATGGACAAAGCAACTTCTGATGCCTGAGGGAAAGCAGGACAACTTCTGAATCCAGGAACCTATGCCCATTCTCTGAACACTCCTAGGCCTTTTTGAAGAAAGCCAATCTTACGGCAAACCTTAACACCCCCTTCCCCACTCTCCCTGAGGACCAGCGGCCTATGCTATGATGTCATGGAAAGAGATGGACATCATATGGTATATGGTAGGTGCTCAGTAAATGGCAGCTGTCATTTTCAATGCTGTGAGATGCCTGAGTCCACCCAGCTTCCTGTTGACTAAGCATGTGATGCCAGCCAAAAACCCTCTCAATTTTCAGGTCCCCTTCTAACGTATTAGGGTAAGAAGAATTGTGCAACTTTCCTGCCCCTCTGAGCTCCTCCCACCTGGTCCCACTTCCCTCCCTGCCTTTAATGGGTCCAGAGGAGTAAAGCCGGGGGCTGGAAGGATAGGTCATGCTGATGAGTGGGAAGGCAGAGAGACTGTGATAGTCAAGCCTGGAGGTCTGCAGCCATTGCCAAAATCAACATGATCTATAAGTTTTTCAAACTCCTGGCTAAACTCCTAGTGAGGCGGGCAGCAAGGGAATGGAAACTCCTCACTCCAAGGGTCAGGCAGCCAGCTCAGGACATCTGTATCCTTATGTTTCCAGGAAGGAGGCGAACCCCAGCCCTCTTGAGACCACTTACTGTAGTTCCTTGATTTAGAGGACAGACCACCCTGGGGGCATTCAGCATCCCGCAGCCCAACCCAGAGGGCCTGGAGGCACACAACTGCTCCCTCCCTCCACACAACCCCAGCCCCAACTCCAGCACACACACATACACACACAGTGCCAGAAAACAAACCAGGAAGCAAACAGGAAAGCTCAATGTAATGGTAAGATGAGTGACCTGGAACTCTAAGGTCAGAGATGGCCAGCCCCTCACGTGGACAGGCAAGATGGGCAGATGACACCCAGAGGTTGTCGTCTCTGTGGGAAGAGCCAAGAGGGGATGCGCCTGAGCACGCTCCAGTTTGGCTCAGATGCTGAGTTCCCATGTAAAACAGTGGGTTGGGGTGGAGGGCTTTATGGAAGGAGGCTCCTCCAAGGCCGGCGAGGAGGGAAAGTGCTGGAAACATGGGGCGAAGCTGGGAGCCTCTGCTGAACCGAGGCACAGGCAAGAGAGCCAAAGACCATCCCAAGATCCTGGTCTTTACTCTCTTCCAAAATGACTCTATCAGTTTTCTGTGTGGCAGGGCTGGGTGGGGTTGACATACACTTTTGAGCGGCCATTTTGTACTAAAGGGAAAGGCATAAGATCTGCTCAGTTGTTGCTCAGAGACCAAACCAGATATTAAAATTCTCTCTGGGGCCCTCAAGGTAGCTCACGCCTGTAATCCCAGCACTGTGGGAGGCTGAGGCAGGAGGATTGCTTGAGGTCAGGAATTTGGGACCAGTCTGGGCAACAAAACAAAACAATTAAAACAATTGTTTTCTTCTTTAAAAAAAAAAAAAAACAAAAAACAGCTCTACAAAACAATTAAAACCTTAGTCTGGGTGGCGGGTAGTGTTTGCCTGTAGACCGAGCTACTCAGGTGGGTGAGATGAGAGGACAGCTCGAGCCCCGGAGTTCAAGCTTGTAATGAGCTATGATTGGTCCATGTACTCCCGCTTGGGGGACAGAGTAAGACCCTGTCTCTAAAAAAAAAAAAAAAAAAAAAAAAAAAATCTTTCTGGAACCTGGGTCCCAATGTATCAGTGATTTATTCTCCAAGCCACATTCCCAGGCAGGCTGGATGTGTCCCCTGTGCCCTCCTCCCAAACACACCCAGCCTGCCTGGCAGAACTTGGGCACCCCGGCTGGCCCGTAGGGGCACCATCCTGTCTCACGTAGGTGGGTGTGGGTGGGTGTGCCTTTCAGGCAGGCACATTAATCATCCATCTCCAACACAACCACACATCCCTAGGCTGAAAACACCAACAAAAGGAAGGTACTGTGGCCAGGCCAGGCTGGGCGTGTTGAGGTGGGGGTGTCTTGGGAGGAGTGGGCAGAGGAAGAGAGGGCAAGACAGTTCACAACAAGTTCAGACAAGATGCAGGAAGTAAGAGGAGCGCCTGCCAGGCACCTAGGACAAGGGGGACAGGCCTGACTCCCGGTACCTTCTCCACATGGCCTGTTCCCACCATTTTGTTCTTTGGGGGTGCTGCAGCCTGAAGCATGTCCCCACTTTCTGTGTGTGTGTGTGTGTGTGTGTGTGTCTGTGTGTGTGTGTATAATAAATAAATGTAATAGTGTTGAGTCATTTTTAGCAAACTATGCTTCAACTTTAGACTGTATTAACTGACTCCCTGCTAGGACAATGTGAGAGCTCTCCTTCCCATCTCTTCTGCCCCATCCCTTGATGTTTCCTAATATCATATTACAGGTGCCCGCCACCATGCCTGGCTAATTTTTGCATTTTTAGTAGGGTAGGGTTTTACCTTGTTGGCCAGGCTAGTCTTGAACTCCTGACTTCAGGTGGTCTGCCCACCTCAGTCTCCCAAAGTGCTGGGATTACAGGCGTGAGCCACCACACCTGGCATATATTTTTTAATACATCCAATGTTTATAACGTCTCTATTGTTTTAACAATAGCCCACTGTTGTCTAAAATTAGCTTTACGTTTAAATGAATTCAGTCATCTTACAATAGCTAAACCATTTTAAATTCTTAAATTTTAATTCATTTTTGGCTTGACTACATTTTAGGGGGTTCTTTGTAATTTTTATATACATTATGTTTCCTGATGATGCTCTTTGCCCCTTTAAGAGATGCACCTCTATTTGACCGACTTTCTTATACCATCGCACTGTGGCCTCATGCAGTACAGCTTGTTGATGACAGTGATGGCCAGGAGAAAATGTGGAGGGCGCAGAAAGAGGTGGGAAAGTCTGCAGGCCCTCAGTGCACATCACAAAGCAGCCCTGAGAATCCCCGCTTGGTCAAGAATGGTAAGAGGCAATCTATTTTGGGAGAAAGTGTAAAAGTAAATGGTTTGGGGCAGGGTGCTGGGGCGAGCAAGCCAAACGGACCTCATTCCTCACGTGCAAGTGAATGTGAGAGATTTGTCACCTGGACCCTCCGACACCACATCGGGAAATGCTCAATTTGCATTTAGGGTATGGCCATGCAGAGAGAAGTGCAAAGACACAGCATAGTTTCTGAACAGGGCAATTAAATTATGTGTCACCATCAGGACACATGTACTCAGAGATACACAGGGAGAGAAGAGGGAACCTTTTTCTATGGTTCCATCTCCCCTCTTTCCGCATCCACCCAGCTCCTAACTGGTTGTTCATTTGTGCATGTGTGGCCTGCATTCACTCACCATGTGCTGACTGAGGGCCTCCCATAGCTCACTGTTACAAAGCACAGGCAGTCACAACCAAGACTGCGTGTGACAGGAAGAAGTGTGTAAAAGGATTCGAGAGAGAGAGTGAGCTCAGTAAAGATATATACTGGTTTGATCATCACCACGGGAAAAAAAGAAATGCTATTGCCAAGCACCTTAAGAAAATAAAAAGTAATTTAAAACACTGTAGGCAGTTGGGTTTAAGGGAACTCAACAAATAGCAACAAGCCCGTGGTATCCAAAGCCAGTGCGGAGCTGCCAGATACCCTCTCTGCCCCAGGCCTGCTCAGGAGGGGCCCCTCCTCTAGGTATGTGTCACTCTGCTCTGGGTGTAAGAGAGACAAAGCAGCAGAGGTCCCCCTGGGCTCTGGGCCCTCTCAGCCATCCCTGGGGCCCCTGAGAAGACAGACGGAGGACCCTGAGTAGCTGACAAAGGATTTGGGCTGTAGAGGTGAGGGGCACGTATGGAAAGAGGAGGGGAGGGTTGCTTTTGTTTGCTTGTGTTTCTGTGTTTAAGGCAGGCAATCATCTCTGAGAAGGGGCAAAGGGCAGCCTAGCTTCTTTTTAGGCTGGAGTATATTTGTGGTAGTATGCCACAGGCCCCAAAGATAAGGACAGCCAAATAGGATTGCAAGGAGACCTGGCTGGGCATATGCAAACTGCAGGATGGCAGATGAAGCTGGTGCAGAAATACAGATATGAATGCACCACAGGTATGCCCAGTTCTAGTGCCAGGAGGTCACAGGAGGCCAGGAGCAGGCAGGTTCAGTCCGTCATGGGACAGCCAGGCTACTACATCCAACTGGTTTTTCCACACCTGCTTTGATGTCACTTGCAGCCATTCAAAATGCCAATCATCAACTGGGCGAAAGCAGGCTTTTTTGCAGTGAGAAGGAAAGTAAATAGATTATGTCAGAGGCCCTCTCTGCTGGAGACACACAAAGGCTTCTTTACAGCTGCATCGCTGCAGCCAGGACCACCAGAGACTTCTGGAGAGACCCAGGCCTGTTTCCCGCAGACCCCCCAGCAGCCTTTTAAAATGACATATGACTTGCTCCTTGGTGACATGCTTGCTTAGCTCCTAAAGATACCCAGTGGGCGAATCTAGCTCTGCCTGTTAATTATGTGATGTAGTAAACTCAATGATAGGAATTTTTCCAGGGAATGTGTTTATGAGTTTATGTCTCTCCTCTATGTTTGCCTGGGCAACCTTCAAATCCTATCTCTCCCACTGAGATGCAGGCAGTCCACCCTGGCCCAGGTACAATGGAGGAGCAGACAACCGTGCTGCAGGCTTGTCCCAGTGACCTACGGGGAGCAGTTCTGAAAAGTCTTCCTGGGAGCACTCAGCACCAGCAGCTCCCAGTGCAGGGCTTTCTATGCACCAAGTATGGTTTCAACTGTTTGATGTTTAATCCACTCCACACCAGTTGGGATCTTCTGCACTATCTGATACTTGGAAAAACGAGGCTCAGAGAGGCTAATCTGTAGGAGGAAGGCCCTAGAGCCAGAAAGTGGTAACTCCAGGATCCTGACTCAAGGCAGCCTGGCTCCAAGCCTGTTTTTTTTTTTTTTTTTTTTTGAGATGGAGTCTCACTTTGTCACCTGGGTTGGAGTGCAGTGGCACGATTTTGGCTCACTGCAACCTCTGCCTCCCAGATTCAAACAATTCTCCTGCCTCAGCCTCCTGAGTAGCTGGGATTACAGGTGCCCATCTCCTTGCCCAGCTAATTCTTCTGTTTTTAGTAGAGACAGGGTTTTGCCATGTTAGCCAGGCTGGTCTTGAACTCCTGACCTCAGGTGATCTGGCTGCCTTGGCCTCCCAAAGTGCTGGGATTACAGGCGTGAGCCACCGCACCTGGCCACCAAGCACATTTTCTTAAATGCCACACTCCAGGCTGCGAGTGAGTTAGGATATTCCAGACGTCCACAGTCTGCAGTCCACCTTTCCCAACATCGTGAGCATCCTGTCTTCTCCCCTCTTCTGTTGTCAATTAAGCCCAAATGCTAACACAAGTTAAGCAAGCCCATCACAGCCACAGTGCAGTATGTGCCCTGACCTTAATGCTGCCACTTCAGCCCTGATTGATTTTACTTAAATCTATAACTCCTTGGGCTGAATAGCAGAGGAGCAAGGAAATGATCTGTTGAATAATTCTTAGAGAGTAAGGGAGGGGGAAAGAGGGATGAATACCAACACGCTCGTGAGCATTTAAATTGAGAAACTCGGTGTCCAATTCTCTTCTCAGTGAAGGTCACAGTATGTATTAGGCTATCGATGAGGATAAATTATTCAGGCTGGCTAAGGAATATTTGTCTTCAAATGGGGATTAGGTCTAGTTCAATTAAAATTTCCACTTCTCAAGAGGGAAAGCCTTAATCAGAAAAGTCATATTTTTCATAGTCAAGATCCTATTGTTTTTTAAAACTCTGCTTCCAAAAACTTAGCCCAGAGAAGGCACTTCATTTTAGTCCCATTCCTATGACTTAGTGTGGTGCCCCGCCTAGATCCCCACTGATTCTTGAAAGTATATGAGAGAAGTATAGAGAAAAATGGGGACGGGGGCCCAAGAAAAGTGTGTATGCCCCAAAGAGTGCCAATCGTTAAAGAGAAGCGGGTTCCAGACCCAGCCAGATGGCAATGACCTTCAACGGGGGCCTTACTTGTGTGAGCTGTCTCATCTGTGAAACAGAATAATCCCCTTCCCATTCCCACCACACCAGGATCTGGAGGGAATAAATGATAGTGAAAGCAAACAAACGTAAATGCTCTGAGTCTTTAGCAGAGAGTGCTACAGAAATGTAAGATGCTGTGGACAGCATGAGACAGCGGAAGGAATCCAAGGCTGGAAGGCACGTGCCCAGGGTTCCTGGTCCTGGCACTGCCACCAGCAGGCTGCCTTTTGCTGGTCCTAGCTTCCTTTCATTGGAAAAGGGGCATGGGATGACCTAAGGTCCTATGATGATTTGGATTGCTGCTGTCTCTGGCTCTTATCTTTCACTCACTGCTATGCCGTCCAGTTATCCTTCTTCAGGCAAGGACTGTTCTTGCCCTAATTAGTGCTCAGGAGAGGAATCAGTGATCTGGCCACTTCCCGAGGCCGGGGCTCCTGTCCAGCTGTGTTCTGCCCAGCAGCTTCCAGCCCCATGCAGCCTGTACCTTCACTAACTCTGCAGGTAAGAAGCCTTTGCCTGGGAAACGTCACTGTTCCCCGGTCCTCAGAAGGCTGATTCAGCAGCTCAGCAGGGTCTGAAGGGCTACATGATAGGCAGAATGGAAAACAGTGGCCATCTGAGACACCCATATTCTGCCAGCTCAGTGATCCTGATTAAGACGACTGCTTGGCCCTAATTCTCAGCCAACAAAAAGTTGTTAAAATCCACTACCAACTCAAGGCCTCCGAAACAGGCAGACCATGTCCTTTGGGTCTGGCTGTTCAGCCCATACCAGGCAAGGTGACAGTACCTAAGCCTTTGTCTCTGTGGAATCAGGAGGGCCAAGGAGTGGTGCTGAACTCAGCACTAAATAGCAGACTGCCAGAAAGATCCTGTACTCTTTTTCCATGGGAGAGGCCAGGAGCAGACGCCTCAGAACCCAAGCTCCCCCAACCAGATTGGCTTGGACCTACCCCGAGCCCTCCGGGCCCCGTTGCGGAACCTCTGCAGGATCTGGTGCTTTTTGGAGACCGAGCGGCTCTTCGGGAGCCTGCAGAAGAGCCGCTGGAGCTGAGCAGTGACCGTCCCAAAGCAGGCAGTGGTGGCCTTCTCCTCCTGGCCCTCAGTCATCTCAGCACAGGAGATCAATAGCTTTTCTCCAGGCTTGGCGTCAGGGGTGGAGTGCCGGGTTGGGGAGGGCTCCGGGGAGGGCCCTGGGCCTCGCATGACCCAGACAGTCACCTGGGCCCTCAGGCTCTGGTACACGCACCGACTGACTGACGATCCTTCTCTCTCCGCACTGAGGTCCTTTCCCCTCCACCTCCCCCAATGGAAAACTTTCTATTCCTGGGGCTTTTAGCTTGATAAGATAAAAATGCCCCCACCAAACAGGCTGCAGGGAAGAGCCTGCCCCGAGCCTCACTTCTCAGTCGCGCCTGTGAGTCTGAAAATCAATGTCTCCAAAGTTTCAGACGACAGAAGTGATCGGTTACCTCACACCACGTGCCCAGCCCAGGAGCTCGTTAATGGATTTCTTTGGGGATGGTGGATTCCTAATGCTTCACCAGCTGTACAGGCTCCTAAGGGACAAACTGGGGCTAATTCACATCCTCCCGTGCTAAGCCCAGGTGGGGGAAGGGCCCGTAAGGAGGTGGTGTTGCTTTAAGAGGGTCAGGCCATTCATTTATCTGAGACTAGATACCTGAGTAGAAGAGGATGCGACCCTATGGGTGCGGGGTGGTGAGAAAAGATCAGTCTCTCACAAAAGGGCAGAAATGTTATTCTCTTGCCCTCACAGGTGTTCCCTCACTGTGACTCCCAGAAGCTGCCAAGCCCTAGTAGAAAAGTTCTGGGAGGCCCTGTTGCCCAGTCCAAGATAGAAGACTGGCACCAGACAGGCAGCAGAGCCTTCCAGAAAAGCCATTAGAGAGGGGTGCCCCTCCCAGGCTGCCCAGAGATGACAGGACTCACCTGTCAACCACCAGCAGAGACCAGTTTAACATGAAGGGGGGACACTTGTTCTTTTTTCTTTTTTCTTTTGAGGCAGGATCTTGCTCTGTTGCCCAGGTTGGAGTACAATGGTCCAATCATGGCTCACGGCAGCCTTGACCTCCTGGGCTCAAGTGATTCTCTTACCTCCCAGCATGTAGCTGGGGCTACAGGCAGGCATCACCATACCCAGTTAATTTTTATATTTTTTGTGGAGGTGGAGGTCTCACCATGTTCCCAGGCTGGTCTTGAACTCCTGGACTCAAGAGACTATCCTGCCTCAGTCTCCCAAAGTGCTGGGATTACAGGTGTGAAGCCACCATGCCCAGCAGGGACACCTCTCCCTTAACCAGAGGAAATGCACCTCAGAGGAATCACACACTTGCAGAATCTCTTGTGGAAGATGCACTTACACGTCTGTGCTCGGATGCCACCCTTCCTCAGTTGCAGACTGGTTCTTTCTCCCTAATGCTTCCTCAGGGAGAAGGGAGCTGCCCATAGCCTTTGTTGTGGCCCTCTCTAGTTTACCAAGCAACTTCTGTACCAGAAGAAGGGCATAAACAAGTCCAGGTCCTGAAATGACACTTGGGACCATCAAGCAAGGGGTGGGAGCCAAGTTCCTTGCCCTGCTGTAGCTCTAGTCCTTGCACCCAAGATCTCCAAGGCGGCCCAGGAAGTCCTGCCTGGCTGAGCACAGGCAAGGGCTCATTCCCATCCCTGCCCTCAAAGAAGAGAGCATGGGGCTGCTGGGGGAACTTTAAAATATGAGTCACGGCCAGGCGTGGTGGCTGACACCTGTAATCCCAGCGCTTTGGGAGGCCGAGGCAGGTGGATCATGAGGTCAGGAGATTGAGACCATCCTGGCTATCACGGTGAATTCCCATCTCTACTAAAAATACAAAAAAAATCAGCCGGGTGTGGTGGCATGCATGTGTAGTACCAGCTACTCAGGAGGCTGAGGCAGGAGAATCACTTGAACCCAGGAGGTGGAGGTTGCGGTGAGCCGAGATCGCGCCACTGCACTCCAGCCTGGGCGACAGAACGAGACTCCATCTCAAAAAAAGAAAGAAAGAAGAAAGAAGAAGAAAGAAAGAAAGAAAGAAAGAAGAAAGAAAGAAAGAAAGAAGAAGGAAGGAAGGAGGAAGGAAGGAAGGAAGGAAGGAAGGAAGGAAGGAAGGAAGGAAGGAAGGAAGGAAGGAAGGAAAGAAAGAAGGAAAGAAAGAAAGAAAGAAAGAAAGAAAGAAAGAAAGAAAGAAAGAAAGAGAAAAGTAAAAGGCACATGTAATGCGGGGAAATCCCTTCCGAATGCCCCGTTTGGGCTGCAGAATATGCTGACCTCACTTCTCTTTTCTCCTCATCACTGAGCTGTTCTTTGACAGGTTAAGTCATTGGGAAAGACAACAGGAAAGAACTGGCAGAGTCTGGAGATGGGGCTTTCAGAAGCTCTAGGATCTTCACTCCTGACCTTTGGAAAACTAGATAGATTTTTCTACTGTAATGATGGTCTGGGAGGAGAACTACCTAGAGGCAGGGAAATGCCTGCAATGACCTCTTGCTGTCTCTAACATCTAAGCGATGACTCAATGACCTCCATGCTGGAGGCAAGTCCAGCCAAAGTCTGGCGTAATTTGAAGCAACAACCTTCACCGTCTTACTTGCTGGGGTACAATATATTATCACCCTATTTCATATAAAGGTTACCTCCAGATGGCTTTTAAAAAACACTCATCGCTAGGATAGACATTCATGGACAATATGCTCAACATTTCTCTCAAAACTCTCATGTTACAACTGGAATCTGTTGTTTCAGTTGAATAATAAGGCATCTCTGAAGTTTTTTTGAGGGGGTAGGTTAATACCTTCTTCAGAGGCAAAAAACCCACATAATTCTTTTTTTTTTTTTTTTTTTTTTTTTTTTTTTTTGAGGCGGAGTCTCGCTCTGTCGCCCGGACTGGAGTGCAGTGGCCAGATCTCAGCTCACTGCAAGCTCCGCCTCCCGGGTTTACGCCATTCTCCTGCCTCAGCCTCCCGAGTAGCTGGGACTACAGGCGCCCGCCACCTCGCCCAGCTAGTTTTTGTATTTTTAGTAGAGACGGGGTTTCACCGTGTTAGCCAGGATGGTCTCGATAAAACCCACATAATTCTTTCAGCAGAAACCACGAAGTCTGCAACTTCATTCAACTTGGATAGAAAAAACAGCCTCCTGCAAATCAGCAAGAAAAATAAGCAGTGGTACCTGCTCCCAAATAAGAGACGGACCTGGAGAAATATACAGAGTCAGAGCCGGCTTAGGGGTGGGAGGTGTCCCCAGATGTACTGTTTCTCGTGGGGCCAGAGCCAGAGGTCCATTAGGCAACCTCAGATTATTGTCCAGTACCTATCTATCTCTTCTTCACCCTAGCTGTCCGCTCTAGGATCCAGTCTGTTAATTTCACTTTGGTCCCTGACTAGTCCTGTGTCATGAGCTCTGACAGCTGGGTCATGGCAAGAAGGAGGAGCGGAACAGAAAAAGATCCTCCACCTGCATTTCCAGGCCCACCCCCTTCACACGCTGAACACCTACGGGGCGAGGTGGGAACGGGGAGAGACACACTTGTTTCTTTCATCTTAAGATATGGAAAAACTTCACCCTTTGTCTAAAGATCTCATGATTTACACATGATGACGATCAATTTAGAAACTGATTGTTGAAAATTGGCTGAAGTGGAGCCAACTCTCAATTACCCAGTCCTGGCTGATTATCTAGCTTGTATATGGCTCACCTTCCTTTTTTTTCTGTACCTCCCTTTTTGGACATTTCAGCATTCACCGGCAGAAGGGCAGCAGATGAATAAGTGAAGTCAACTAACTTGCGAGATCAATGATGTTAGTCTAAGGCAAAATGCCGTGCTGGGTTCTGGTGCTGGTTTTGCTACTAATGATCGGGGTTATCTTAGTGAAGTCATTTGACTTCCCTGAATGCTGTGTTTCCTCATCTATGAGATGGCCCTGATTACATCAGCTCTATCTACCAAACAAGAAAACTGCAATCCTGACAGAGGCAGTGCACACCAAACGGCCTTAGTGACCGCCAAGTGCAACAAAGTTATTTCTGCTCTGACAATTTCTTTGCCATTCTCAACTCTTCCTGTTCCATGTGAATATTCTCATCCTAGCAGGTTCACAGAATGGCAGCTTGTATCTTCAGCAAACACAATGGTAATTCTTTTCCAGTTCTAGCGTCCAGTAGAAACAAAACATAAAAGGATTTTTAAAAAGTAAGAACATCGCTCTTCTTTTTGGCCTGACTTTCATGAAAACCTGGAGTCTGATTTCTTAAAGGTCTATGTAAGCCACGATTTAATTTTCTAGCAGCCCCAGCCAATGGCCACTGCAGACGTCTAAATAAGACCTGCCCCACCCTGGAAATATGTTTGTTCAAAAAACAGGAATGGGGAGCACACAGGATAACATCATCACCTCAGAAGAAGGTGGCACACAGGCCCTCCACTGAAGAATAAACCTGTCACAGGTAAATGTCATACTCAGCCATCCACTCACCTGCTCAGTGCCACACAAAAATGAACAGACTGCCCTTTCCAACACCACCCTTTTGCAGACCCTCAGCACGCACATCTTGCACTCCCCCTCAACCCTCTGCCCCATGCCCTCAAATGGAGCCAGGGCAGTAGTTATAGGTAGGAAAATCCAAAAGAAAATCTGGAATGTGCTACAATTCCCAGGAGTCACCAGACTCCTCAGCCAAAGTGAGGCATTCTCCCCTGGGAGGCTGGACACATGCTGCGATGCCAGGAGGGACCCCACTGCTCTTCCTCCTTCCTCTCCAAAAAGGGCAAAAAAGAGAATCAAACCTCAAAGATTTCCCGATGGGTACATCTCTCACAAACCTTTGTGTACTCTAGGAACCATAGGCATGCTAGAACAGGCCCAGCATGGCCCTGTGGGCCACTTCAGCCAACGACCACACCACGGAGAATTCTTGGGGTCTACCAGGCTCTGCCTGAGTCTCCTCAGCATGGTTATGAGTGCTTCAGAAAAAACTCAAAAGTCACTTCCCCAGGTCTGAGTCAAGATAGTCTTGACCTTGGGGTGGGGCAACCCATGACTGCTCCCAAGCTCTGACCTTATTCCACTTAAACCAGTGCCCCCAGGGAACCCAGCCTTCTGCCTGGTCTAACATCATCACCTCAGCCTCCTTGCTGTTTCCCCTAAGCCCCAAAACTGGCTCTGTTCCCCTTCCGACCCTGAGATCCAGCCTGGAACATGTGGAGAGAGGCTTGCCAAAACTCTTGGAAAAAAACTGAAAATGACTAAATGCAAAACCATCTCCCCAGTCAGGCCTGGCCTTCCCAGCTGCCGCCAGCCCTTCCCCACCCTGCCTTGGAGAGTCAGAAAGAGCCTTGCGGGAGGGGCAGGTGCCCAGAGTCAGCAGAGAGGGAGCGAGACCCAGCAGGGAGGCAGAAAACATCCTGCCACCAGCACAGACCCAGGTCTGCAAGCTTGTGAGAAAGACATTGTACCAGCTGGTGTTGACTGAGCCCCAGGAACATGGCTCCCTCAGAAGGGCTGGGGGTGGGGAGCTTGCATGCTTTGCACACCCACAAATACTCACCCACCCAAGGATACTCACCTTGCCATCTGAGGAATGCGAACAGGAAGGGCCTCTGGTGAGGCCAGAGACGTGTTTACAGGTTCCTCAGCAGCCTTCATAGTAAGCTTGGGCAGGGCAAGAGTGCCAGCAGCTGCCCTCCATGGGGGAAACTGAGGGATGAGGGGTGGGTGTGGGAGCCAGAGAGAGCCCTGTGGGAGAACACTGGGGTGCAGGAGCTGGGACCCACCCATGGCCATCCCATCTCAGGTAACTGCCTCTCACACAGAGGTGCTGGATCTGAAGCCCAAAGTGGAGGAAATGGCTTGAGGGCCTGAGACGTCAGGACAGCCTTGAAGACCTGTCAGAATGAGGCCTGCCCGAGAGGTTCTAACTTTACCGCTGTCCCTGGCAAAGCCAGCAGGTAACTCCTGACCAGGTAACTCCCTTTCAACTGAACTAAGCATCCCTGTATCCCTGTATTCTGACCTCATGAAGCTATTTTGAGCATGAATGTAGCAGTGGGCATGAAAACACTTTGGGCTCTTCAGGGAAAAGACACTACTGACATGCAAAGAATTCTTCTTGTGCCCATTCTCAGACCTGGGCTCGGCCTCGCGGCAGCTTCTCCTGAGCTCTGGCCCCTGATCTGCTCACACTTCACAGAAAGTGGCTCCCTGACAGGATAAATTCACTCTCCCACCCAGCAGGGCCCTTGGGACTGGGCTGGAGGCTGTCTTTTCTTTGTCCCTCAGGGACTACCTGCCAGGCTTGGCACAGGCTGGCTAGCCAGTAGAACTGGGGAGAAGAGAGAGGATAGCAGACCAAACCCTCAATGCTGCGAGGAGACGTCAATTCACTTCCACCTAATAACTCCGCAGGATCAGCAGGCAAACACACACGTTCATTACCAAGTCTAATTAGGCTGGCAGACAAGTGGCATTAATCATTTTTGACTGTACCTGGGATTCAAGCCCCCCGCACTCCATAATCAGAAAATTTCATGCTCTGATGAATAGTGGGGAAAATTAAGCGCACATTTAATCCTTTCACTTTCATCTTTTGATAAGACAGGAAGCAGGGAGAGGAGGAAAACCGGGCTGCAGCATGGGGAGCTCAGAAGGCCTTTTTGAAAGCATTCCAGGTCCTTTCCCTGGCCCCTAACATACACATCCTCCAACAGGACCTTCCCCAAGAAGAAGACCCCAATTAGAGCCAGGGGTAGGAGAGGGCTTGGGAGTGGGGTATTCCCACAATCTTTAACAACAAAATATCCATTTCTGTGCTTCATTTTCTTAAACTCTAAAGCCAAACATGGGGCTAAATCAAGGAAAACACACACCACACACTCAGTGCTGCTGGGTGCACAAATACCTTCCAAGTGCCCAAGGTAAATAAATACAGAAGCCGCCAGAATAACACAGGATGATTTCTGAGAGGCCTGAAATGAAGACCTTTCTCTGCTACAGGAAGAATCAGTGCCAATGTTCTAGGAGCCTTTTTCAAAAAGAACGCGCAAGAGGGGGATGGGTCTGCAGGGTCAGGGGGCTGTCCTGCAGGTGCTTCCAGCTGTGCAGAAAGTGCAGAAAGTAGAGTTGAACCCAGCCAATAGTGCAGCAGCAAGACTAGAGAGACCAGACTAGAGGCCTCAGGAGACATCAGACATTCTTAATAAGAATAGTCCCGGTGCCCTTCCCTGAGGGCTGCATGGCAGGGCCTTGTATTCACAACATCATTAAAATCTATCACAGAGTCGGGAGGTTAGAGGGCCTCCCTTTCAACCATGCAATTCCAATCACTTAACACTTCACAGCCCTGAATAACACCCCTCTGGAGAGAGACTCTGACTCCAGGAGCAGACAGGTGGCATTCACTGATAATGGTCAAGGTGTGTCTAAGCATCTCCAGGAGGGTTTGAGTAAGGCTTAGGTTTCTCCAAGTGCCAGACCATTCCCTGGTCCAGGATGGCTTACGCAGCCACCAAAATGAGATGAAAGGTAAAAGGCCACCTCCATGCACCTTCTACAGAAGGAAGAGTAAGGGACATCATCTGTAAGGGAAAGACCCTGAGAACAAAGTCAAAGGGCAGCCAGTGAGTTTCTCTGGTTATTTGCTGTTGACCATTCCCCACTAGAATGCTAGAAATGCATTCTCACCCTCACCACCACCCCTACCCCAAAACACACACATGTGCTCACACAACCTTTCTTTCTCTCTCTGTCTTTCCACATATCACCACTGGATTTCCTTCTCTATCTCACAACTATGATTTCTTTAATCCTAGAAATTAATATTAACTCTGAACTTCCCTGTTCACAAATCCAGCATTAACCAAAGCTTGGTTACAGACCTTGAAGTGGGGTAAGCTTAGGTTAGATGAACTTTTGCTAAAAAGGCAGACAGACAATGGGAAGAGTGTTTTCTAAAATGTTTTCCTTACTAAAAGCTCCTTCTGCCAACATGGTTCCCACCCAATGTCAGCCTCCTAGGCAGACAGATGTCATTCACATACCCAATGCCCTCCTGCTTGTTTCCAAGGGCAGGGATATTTAATAGCACAAACAAGCCATCATTTTCATCACTCACCACGTAGTGAGACCCTGCTGTGTGCCTGGCACTCTGCTAGGTGCAAGTAACACAAAGACAAGGAGCCAATGACTTCGTGGCTCCTATGCCAGGCACAGAAGGGTCTCCTCAGCCACAGCAGGACATCAGGTAGGAGTGGCATTTCTACAGGACGCCTAATACCTAAATTTTCTGGGATGCCTATGGCAGTCACCTCCCCACTTAGCTCAGCAACCAGGCAGAGTTTGCAAATTGTACTCACTGCTTCGAAAGGTAATCCTAGGAGGTGTCACGAGCCCAGACTAGTTGTTACAGTTGTTAGATGGGAGGGGACAATAACAATCATATCGAATTAAACATTCGTATTGCATTTTGCTAGGCCCTGTTCCGAGTGCCTTATGTATATTAATCCATTTAATTCTCACATTCACATGCTGAAGTAGGTAATATCATTATCCCCATTTTTTTTAAACAAGGAAGCAGAACACAGAGACATCCGGGGGTAACACGGGGACGAAGTGGTAGTCAGGATTCAAACCCAGGGCTCTGGTTCCAGTCTGTACTCTTAACTACTGCGTAGTAGGATTTTTTCAAAGCCCTATTTCTAACACTTGCTTTTCAAAATGAAGATAAAACAAAGCAACCCCACCATGGAATCAGACCCTTCAACTTGAAGAAAGATGCTCCACGAGTTTGGCCTGCCATGTCTCCACCTGCCAGCCCTCATCTGCACATCAGAATGTTTCTCAACTTTTGCCATCCAGCCATAGGTTCACAATTAGTTAAATATTAATCATGACAAACAGAGACTCCTTTTTGTAGCACCTTGATTCCAGTTTTGCTTTCTCTCCGGTGTTCAGACATCGTTAGTATTAAACCAACTATGTGGGGGGCCATGAGAGCCCAGGAAAGTAAAAAGACCTCACCAAGTCACGCACAAAGTCAGAGGTACTGCCCGGGGGCCTGAGTCTTCCTGCCACTAGACATGATGTATGACTTAATCAAAGGAGATCAACAATTCTGATGTGACATGATGATCAATTCATGTAATCATGGAGTATCTCACACAGGCACATGCAAATACACACAAAGGCACCATTATCACCAAACCAGAAAAAGAAAATCACAAAACGATGTGCAAAATCTTCAACAAGTGATATAGTTCCCCAAAGTCTAACTACAAACTGGAATGCCAATGAAGCAGATTTCCTGGGATTCCAGCTATGATAAAACTCATTTCACTGAGGCTCCCGGCTCTCTCCCTGTGTATAGGGGTTGTTGGATGCAGTCAGGGAATCTTGAAAGTGCAAAAGCTGCCGACACATGCAAGGGTAAGTTGCACTCGATTCTACTGCAGTCATTTACCAAAGGACAGCAGCCCCTCTACCCACAACATGTACCTTTACAAACCTTTGCTCCTTCCTTCTTAATTAGCACCTGAACTGGGAGTTCTGGTGGAGGAAAGAGCAGCACCCACTTGCCCTTCCAATCTTTCCCTTCCAGTTGATCCAGGCTTAGAGTCTGAGCTCTATTTCCCTGCAGCCAGCTGCAGCGGGTAGCACACTGAACAGCCTCGGCTGCAGACTGCAGGCAGAGAAAAGGTAGGGTTTTCCTGATGTGGAAATCGCTGCTGCTGTCCAAGGCTATAGTTGGATGGGAGATGTAAGGCTGCTGTCACGGGGGAAGGGCCTTTGCTGAAAGACGCAAACCACAATCCATTTCCAGAGATGCTTGTTAGAGGCTGTGCCATTGTCTGTGCTTTGGGCTTCAGTTATTTGAAATATCATGTAAACACATGAACACATGGCTGTGGATATCCTCTGCTAAACACGCAAGAGCAAATGCCGGGGAGGGGGTGGAGGGTGGACACCTATTAAAGGCATACGCACCCCTAACTGTAGGAGGAGAAAAATAATAAACCCCCAAGAAAACTGAAGATTAGCTCAGAGAATAAATACACTGGGGGCCCAGTGTTTTCTGGCTTTGAGAAGAGCCTGGCTCAGGAGGTGACTGGAGGGGCCTGAGAACTGTGGAGATGAAGGGACCCTGTCAGGAGTTGAGTAATGTTAGAGCATGAGGACTAGGGCAGGAACCCAAGAGGAGGAAGGGGAGGAGGCAGGGCACAGCCAAACATTGGAGCAGAGTCCAAAGTTTTGAGGGGCCAGAGGCGAAAGGCAGGAGGGGGCACGGGTTCAAGGTGACTTCAGGCTCTCTTCAGTCTCACAGCCTGCCTTTATCCGAAGCCTAACAAGGTCTCCTCCATGTCCCAATAGGTCCCCCTGGAGGAGAGGTCTGAGCCTGGAGGAGAGGTCTGAGCGGACAAACAAGCGTTTTGTAACCCTAATAAGCAAAGGTCAAACGGTCATCTCAACATCAGTCTCACAACCCACTCCCAAGAACTCACAACGAAACCATGAGGGTGCACAGGGAGATGACAGAATGACCTTGTCGCCGAGGCCATCACCCACCCACCCACACAACCTGCGTGCGAGTGTGTGTGTGTGTGTGTGTGTAGGGCCGAGGCATGTACCTGTCAGGAGACAGGTATCTGTTAACTACCGCATAACCATACCTAGGCAGTGGGCAGGCACTAAAGGATACCGGTCAGGGAACTAAGGAGCGGACTGTCCCCAGGGGTTACCTCCTTATGGTCAGGGCTCCCCTGGAGCCAGAGAGTGTAATGGCCCCTGTCTGCCTGCCCCAGGGCCCTACCAGTCCTTCGCCCCCAGACTGCGGTCTCCCCGCGCGCCCCTCCCCTGCCTTCACACTTACTAGCGCAGCGCAGCGCCTGCCGCAGCACCTCTCGTCCACACACGTCACACCAGCCGGGGCCGCCCGGCAGCACCAATTCCGCGAAGCAGTGCCCCTCGCCTCGCTCCGCTGGGACTCGGGGATCCTGCGGCTGCTCGAAGATGCTCCGCACGTCGCGGGGTCGGGGCGCTCCAGGCCGCCGCCGCAGTCTCTGCTGCAGACCAGGCCGGAGCGGGCGAGCGGGTCGGGAGGCCCTGGCTGGGGGCTCCAGGTTCCCCCGGGCAGCCCTCCGGGCGCTGCGCCCCTCGTGCGCCCCGGGCGCAGTGGAGAGGGGCGCCGGGACACAGCGGCGCGAGGACCGGTCGGGGGGCGGCGGCGGCGGCTCGGGACCGCTCAGGCTCTGTAGATAGTGCGGCGGCTCGGGGTCCAAGAGTAGCGGGTACGGGCGCTGCCCGATGGCCGGGGACGCCATGGCCATACCCGGCTAGTGGCTGCGGCTTTGGCAGCGGCGGCTTTGGCGACTGCGCTACTCCCGAGCCAGCCCCGAGACAAGGGGCGGCCCCACACCAGCGCGCCTTTAAAGGGACCGCAGCCTGCTGGGCGAGGCGGGGGCGGGGAGAGTCAGAGTGGCAGGAAGAACTACCCAAGGGAACCACCGACGGACCGAGGGGTAGGGTCGGTGCGGGGTGACGTCTGCGCCAGTGTGGATTTGGGGGCGTCACCTGGAGCAGCTGCAGGATTCCGCAGAGGAGCGCCTCTGTACAGTACAGTTCAGAGGGCGCATTTCTGCGGGGGACCCTCGGCCTTCAGCCCTGCCTCTTTCCCTTGCCGATCACTTCCCCCAACACCAGGTCCACCCCGCACCCGCACCCTCACGCGCCCTGGGAGGGAGCAGGTCGGAGGGAAAGGCTTGGGAACTGGCTTGATGGGATCTGAGTAGAGCCCCCTGCGTCTAGGCGTCCGCCCGCCACCCTCCCGCTGATCGTGCCGACAGAAGGGCAGTGCTCCTTGGCCCTTTCGCTCTCCGGCTTGGCTCCGCCCGCCGCCCCCTCTAGAGGCGAGCTCGACGCGAGTCGGGAATGCCCCGCTCGTGCTCCGGCAGCCGCGCGTTGTGCCGTGGCTGACCGCCGGATGCAGCCAGCGCAGCTGGGGCTGGCAGAGCTGTCCGCGTGCGACTTTCGCTCTGGTTGATTTCCCCTCCCTTCGCAGCCCTGCCGGGTAGGGTATTCCTCTTTCCTGGAAGACTGGTGCGGGGGAGGTAGGGGGACTCGATGCAGAGAACGCTCCCGCGCCCCAAGGGTTGGGGGAACTTTTCTTCCTTAGCCAACCCTCCGCTCCCTAGAGCTGCTCGAGTAATTACTGTGGAGATACCAGTTCCCCTAAATGCCCTGCGTGGAACCTGGTACGGACGGCTCAGTCATGGGACCCAAAGAGAGATCTCCTTTCTCCCGGCACTTTCCCCAATGAAGGCTTGCTTCATGGACTCCTGTCTGGTTTAACGCTCTGCGGTCACCATCTTGAAAGTCTTACTTTTTGAACAAAGGGCCGGGCGTCTTCTTTTTGCACTGGTTCCCACAAATTATGTAGTTGTTCCTGACAGGCACCTTTGCCCATGGAAACAGGCCCATCTCATGGATAAGGAGGACTCCTGGATCTCTCAACCTGGGCCTGGGCCCTCTCCAGCCCCAGTTTTGTTAACTGCACATTGGGCTGAAGGTGGGGAGACGGGTGGTGTTAACGTGACACTTTCCAGCTCCGTCATTATGACTCAGTGATCACAGCTTTCCTCTTAAAACATGGGTTCGGTTTGGTCTGTCTAGCGGTGGTCATTTTTAAGAAGAATAGTCTAAAATTCTTCTGGACCTGGTCTCTCCTTTCTCTTCCCAGGCCAGAGAGGGGTCTCCTCCTAGTGCTTCGTAGGGGAATCTTCACTTTTGCTTTTTATTTTTCCCTTGGAGGTAATTTTTAGGTAATTCCTAAGATTTCCAGAGTCCAGTGGCCAGGGAATTCCCAGTCAGCTTTGGTCCATGGTTTCTCCCTCATGGTAATCATAGTCCTCTGCCTCCCAAATCTGTAGCAGATGAGAGGTTCCTGGGGCTCTGGGGTTCACCAGAGGCCGGAGCTCACCCTATAAGGTGGTTTCTGAGGAATGACCCATGGGACAATCAACCCCACAGTGCTACCAAACAGAGGAGCTCCGAAGAGGGCTGTGAGCCACAAGCCACCCCCTCTGCCCCACCCCTCCTCTACCTTTCCTCTTCCCTCTCCTAACCTTGCTTTTGCTACATCAGTGGTTTTCAAACCTTGGTATGCATCACAGTCACCTGGAGGGCTTGTTAAGATTAGTGAGCTTCATCTCCAAAGTTTCAGAATCTATAGGTCTGGGGCTGGGGTTCGAGATGACTCATTTTTAGCAAGTTCCCAGGTGTTGATGCTATTGATCCAGGGACCCAACTTGGAAAACCATTGCTCTAGGTCTGAGGTGGTGATAAGAGAATGGGCTTCTCTGTTCCTTCTCCCCAGGACAAGTGTACTTCAGTGGACATGACAGAGAAAAGCCCAATAGGGGCTATTCCTGAATACTTTCTGCTGAAGCTGTAAAAGGGAAAATACAATTTGCCCTTGTGGTGTCTTATTTTCATCTCCTACTTTTTCTGCAAGCAGTTCTCTTGGGGTTGTTGCAGAAATCTGTATTCCATACAAACATTTGCTGTGTCCACACCCTGTGACCCATCTCCACACACTTGAGATTCCTTCCCTTCCAGGATTACAGTGAGTGGGGTGAGGTCCTGGGCATGGACCCAGCTTGAGCTCTGAGTGACAGCCTGTTGGGGCAAGAAGCAGCAGGGATCTGACAACAAGTGCATCCCTGGAAGATCGGCTTTGAAATGCCATTTGTGAAATAATTGCTAACAGTCTCCATCTCTGTCCTTCCCTGCAGACTCAAAGCATGGTTTGGGCAGCCCAGCCTAGATTTCCTGGGTAGAGAGACTCATGGGGAGGGGCATCATCTCTGGCCATGGGAAACTGAGGACTATCTGAAACCATCAGGCATAAAGCTCTTCCCCAGTTGTCTGGGCTGTACAGAAAAATGCTCTAGTTTTTGTTTTCCCCCTCCAGCTCTGATTTGGTGGAGTGGCAGTGGCTGCTCTTAGCATGAATGCGGGAGGAGATAGTACAGGGCCAGAGCCCTACATTTGGCTTCTTGGGTGGGAACGGAGATGAAAATGGAGATATTAATCATATAACTCCATGTAACCAATCCAAAAAGTTTATCATGAAGTTTATCTTAAAGTTCATCTCCCTGAGCCAGGAAATTAGAGTTGGGGCAGGTAGTTGCCCTCCTCAACCTCAACATGAGGCTTCCTGGCTGGGGCGTGTCTCCTCTGATGCCAGTTTTCCCAGCCCAGTCCCCTTCCTCCCTGAAATAGCATCCCCCCACCACCCACAACACACACATAGACTTCTTTCTTGCTCACACTCACACACCCACCCCACATGAATAGCAACTTATTCCTTCTTCTCCAGAGAAGAAGGGCTAAAGAAACTCTAGTCTCATTATAAGGTCAGGACATTGCTGGGGTAGTGTCGGATGCCTGGACTTTAACATTTTTTGGATCTGTCTGGTCATTCAGGCTACAAGGGTGAGACCGCAGCATCTGCTAAACATCTCCCCTGGGAGCTTTTCCCCCTTGTTAGTAGATCCTCTTGGCTCAGACCCATCGACTTTTTTCTGTTTGTGACTCACTCCCAGCAGAGTGGGTGTGTTGCCTTTTATTTTTGACCAAGGGGAAGGATTATGGCAGTGAGTTTAGAGTGTGTGGTCAGGGTGTGAGATCACTTCAGAGGTGGTCCCAGAGCGTGCTGGTTTTCCCATTGGGTGAGTTGTTTTACCACCGTTCCCCAGTCTCCCTCCCCAAGTCCCCTAGTAAGAAGGAAAACGGAAGGACAGAACATGGCCTGACTTCCTGAAAGGGACGTTTTTTGGTTTTGTTTGGCTTTGAGGCATTTGAAGTCGCCTGAAATCCCCGAAGCTTTCAGGGAACTCCCAGAGATTCTGACAGTTGCACAACTGTCTACATGGAATCGCTGTAAGAGTCAGGACAAGTTAGGTTATGCTGTAGTAATAAGCTCCACAGCTCTGTGCCCTGAAATAACAGACTCCTTTCTCACTCACATTACATGCCTTTTGCAGGTTGGCATGGGCTCTCTTCTCATCAGACTCACCATGTCTAATACTGCCAATCACTGTGCCAAAGGGAAATTGAGAGAGCCTGGAGGATCCCACACCAGCATTTATAAGCTCCAGTCACTTTCGCTCACAGCTTATTGGCCAGAACTAGTCATATGATCCCACCCTACAAACAGGAGCAGATGTACAAGTCTACCTTGTGCTCAGAAGGGGAAAGAGCTGGAAATAGTTGGCAGTCAGCACTAATGACCAGTGCAGTCTTCAAGGGCATAGAGCAGTTATTCATCCATTTAAGGAGTAATTCTCTGATACCCACTATGTATCAAGCACTGTTCTAAGCACTAAAGATACAACAGTGAAATGGATATGTTCATGAAGCTCACATTTAATGAAAGAGCCAGACAATAAACAAACACAAGAGTAATATGATGTCAGGTTGTAAGTACTTTGATAAAAATCCAGCACATTAAGGGGATGAAGGTGATAGAGGCTACTCTATTTGAGTAGTCAAGAAAGACCTTCCTGGGGAGCAGACATTTAAACAGACCTGAACGAAGCAAGCCCTTTGTCTATCTGGGCAAGAATGTACCAGACTAATAGAACAACAGGCACAACAGCCTCAAAAACTTTTCAAGCTTTATGAACCTGAATTTGTTCAAAATGCGTATTCTTGGACCCGACCCTCTGATTCGTTATGTCTGGATTTTGGCCTGGATTTTGCAACAGACTTTGATTCATATGGCTCACAGACCACATTTTGAAAATGGGGTTACAGTAGTGAATAGTTAAAATTGTGTGACCCCCTCCACAGACATTTGGGAAAAAATGCCCTTATCTTGATTAACTACGAAACACAGGTCTCCAGTGCTGCTTCCTTTCCTTCTTGGGCAGTGTGTTGCATACAGAGCGCAGCTTTCCCAGGAAGTGAGTGCTGCCTGCAATGTGTGATGGGGGTCAGTCATATTTTACATTACTAGACTGAGAGCAGGGACCATGACAAAATGTTGTTGGAGGATCAAAATTGTGTTTGTGAGAGAAATCCCTTGTAAAGTGCCATATGTTACACGTATTTGCTCAAGAAACATGCATTGAGCATCTATTATGTGGCAGGCACTTTTGGCTTGAATGACTCCATCTTCATGGGAACTCTGTGAAATGGCTGGCATTCCTATTTTACAGATGAGAAAATCAAGGCTCAGAGAAGTCATGTGACTGGCCCAAACAGGTATCACAGTCTGGACTCATATCCACTCAGGTCCATGAATTTGCCTTTGTCCTGCCCAGCTGGTGTGGTAGAAAGGGCAGGGCTCAGAATCTCTGATCACGCTTTGTAGGTGCAGTTTGAAGGATCAGCAAAATCTTTTCCCAGTTTCCTCTCCCTATGGAAACCCTGCTCCACTCCAAAGGTCCAGTCCAAACGCCAGGTCCTCCAGAGCCTTCTCAGAGTCACCCAGACCTCACTCATGGCTCCTTCCCTGGGATCTCACAAGAAGCCCATTGTGCCTCTGACGTTCAGAGTATCCTAACATGAGCCGCAGCTCAGTTTGCACATGTTTGCCTCCCTTACTTGGGTCTTGTGGTCTTTCTGATCCCACCGTGCAGGGCTAACTGGAGATGCTCATTAACCTGTACCTATTCTAGGATTTTTTTCTTAAATTTCCAGGATTTTTCTTAAATTTCCAGGATTCTTAAATTTCCAGGATTTCCAGGATTTCTTAAATTTCCAGAATTTCCAGGATTTTTCTTAAATTTCCAGGATTTTTTTTCCCTTCAAGCCATGCCCCCTGCACCCAGAGATGGGGAGATGGAGGAATCGTTTGGTTTGGGGAGCATGGAAGGTCCCCGAGGACCTGCTGGGGCGGGGTAGAAGTTGGAGTGGTATTGGGAGCTCCATTTAAGACTCATGTACCTCCTCCAAGATGCTGGTCACTGGGTGAATTTCCTGCCTCCAGATGTTTGTAGCTGGCCAGGGCTGAGGGCTGGTGGGGCACCATCTCCACTCTTGGTGGAATGGGCTTTCTGTGTGTCACCAAACTCCAGTGCTCCCAAGGGGATCTCCTAGGTCCTTGACAGTACTTGGGGACAAGAAGGGCAGATCAAGGTGGGGACGAAAGCAGGGAGGGATACGAGGGCTCCTGTAAAGGCGTCATCATGTAGAGTAGGGGCAGGTGGGGCTTGTTTTCCACCAGTTTTAGTGGCACCTCCTCCATCCATCTCAATTATGAAATTTTTCCATCCTGAACTGCTCTGCCAGGCTTATAAGACTGGTGTGTGTGTGCACGTGTGTGTGTGTGTGTGTGTGTGTGTTTATGTGTTTCTTCTTTCTGCTTTGGAAAAACTCAGATATTCCAGGCAGATTTGTCAGCAATTTTTTTTCCTCAGCCAGAGGGAAGGCTCCAAGCCATAGCCACTTGCATTCCAGCACTAAGCCAACTCGGCCCACTGTGGTGGTAGGAAGTCATGGACTGGGTTACAACAGACCAGCAAGAGCAGGGTGGCCTGGGTGACCTCACAGGTTCTCCCTGCCCCACCCCAGCCCCCACCTGTCTCCTCCTCTGTGCTCTGTGTCTCCCTGTCTTGCCTCTCCTTTCTGTTCCCTCTCCCCATGCCCTGCTCATCCTCTCTCCCTCTCCATCCCTCTTCATCTCCCTGTCCCTCTCTCCTTTCTCACTCCCACTCTTATCTCACCCCTCCTCCTCTGTCTCTGGTGAAGAATGAAGAGAAGGGCACCACACTGCTCCAGCGGCAGTCATTCTGAGCTCCCAAGGAACAGAAACTGAAGCTATTTCAGGTCAGCCTGGCTCATTCCTTAACACTTCCCACTGGGGTTGCCTGATTAAGGATCCTTTGTGAGATGGGGGAAAAGAAGCCAGAACTCCACCCTTTAAAAAATCATCAAAGCATGGTTGGGCCTGGTGACTCATGCCTGTCATCCCAGCACTTTGGGAGGCCGAGGCGGGTAGATCACCTGAGGTCAGAAGTTTGAGACCAGCCTGGCCAAACATGGCGAAAACCCCATCTCTACTAAAAATACAAAAATTAGCCAGGCATGGTAGCGGGCACCTGTAGACCCAGCTACTAGGGAGGCTGAGTCAGGAGAATGGCTGGAACCTGGGAGGTGGTTGCAGTGAGCCGAGAATGCACCACTGCACTCCAGCCTGGGGGATAGAGTGATATTCTGTCTCAAATAAATAAATAATAAATAAATAAATAAATAAATAATAAATAAATAAATAATACAGGCTGAGTGCGGTGGCTCACACCTGTAATCCCAGCACTTACGGAGGCTGAGGAGGGCTGATCACGAGATCAGGAGATCGAGACCATCCTGGCCAACGCAGTGAAACCCTGTCTCTACTAAAAATACAAAAATTAGCTGGGCGTGGTGGCACATGCCCATAGTACCAGCTACTTGGGAGGCTGAGGCAGGAGAATTACTTAAACCAGGAAGTTGGAGGTTGCAGTGAGCCAAGATTGCGCCACTGCACTCCAGCTGGGTGACAGAGCAAGGATCTGTCCTAAACAAATATATAAACATAAATAAAAAAAAAATCAGTGAAGCAGTTTGGAAGTGAACCCAAAATGACCAGTTGCAGCAATCCTTTGAGGATAGTGAAGCAAAGCGGCTCCATGAAAGCAAACTGTGGTTCTAGTAGGAGGGTGGCCTGGCCATGGTTGAGATCCATCCTGTCCTTAGACTGGCTGCCCTGGCCTCAGCTCTCAGGGTGGGTATGGGGTGGGGTGCCTGGTCCAGTGTACCATGCACTGCCAATTGGCCTCTGTTGGACCATTCACATGCCCTCTGCAGGATCTTTGTAAACTCTGCCTCAGTGTTCTCAAACCTGAGCTGGTGTGAGAATTACCAGGGAAGCTCATCAATAATACAGATTCCTGGGCCACACCCTTACCGATTGGATTTAGTAGCTGAGTGGGGTCCCAAAATATGTGTCTTGAAACCAGGACAGCAGTCTCAAGAGAGGAAACTGTGGATTCTGGGAGAGAAATAGAGATATAGCCCTGCAGCACCATGCCCTCCAGAGCTGACTGTACTTCCAGCCTGGGTACCTGGGACAGGCCCCCTCATCCTTCCAGTTAGGCCCCCTTTTAGCTTGGATCAGCCTGTTTTAAGAGTTTGCTAGCCATGAATCTGAATGCCACACGGAATCTTCCCAGATATCTGTGACTGATCTGAGCCCCCGACTCAGCCCATCTCAGACAAGACCTTCTGTTTCTTCTACCTACCCTGTGCAGGGGCTCATAGCTGAATGAGGTGGGGAGGAGATGAGGAAGGTGAGCAGAGTATGCAGAAAACTATTGTGTTAATAATATTGTGTTTTGGGCCGGTGCAGTGGCTCACGCCTGTAATCCTAGCCCTTTGGGAGGCCGAGGTGGGTGGATCACCTGAGGTCGGGAGTTTGAGACCAGCCTGACCAACATAGAGAAACCCCGTCTCTACTAAAAATACAAAATTAGCTGGGCATGGTGGCACATGCCTGTAATCCCAGCTACTCAGGAGGCTGAGGCAGGAGAATAGCTTGAACCCGGGAGGCGGAGGTTGTGGTGAGCTGAGATCGCGCCATTGTACTCCAGCCTGGGCAACAAGAGCGAAACTCCATCTCAAAAAATAATAATATTACATTTGGGGGGCGGAGCAAGATGGCCGAATAGGAACAGCTCCAGTCTCCAACTCCCGGCGCAAGCGACACAGAAGACCGGTGATTTCTGCATTTTCAACTGAGGCAAACAGGGTCTGGAGTGGACCTCAAGCAATCTCCAACAGACCTACAGCTGAGGGTCCTGACTATTAGAAGGAAAATTATCAAACAGGAAGAATACCTATACCAAAACCCCATCAGTACGTCACCATCATCAAAGACCAGAGGCAGATAAAACCACAAAGATGGGGAAGAAGCAGGGCAGAAAAGCTGGAAATTCAAAAATAAGAGCGCATCTCCCCCTGCAAAGGAGCGCAGCTCATCGCCAGCAACGGATCAAAGCTGGTCAGAGAATGACTTTGACGAGATGAGAGAAGAAGGCTTCAGTCCATCAAACTTCTCAGAGCTAAAGGAGGAATTACGTACCCAGCACAAAGAAACTAAAAATCTTGAAAAAAAAGAGTGGAAGAATTGATAGCTAGAATAATTAATGCAGAGAAGGTCATAATGAAATGACAGAGATGAAAACCATGACACAAGAAATACGTGACAAATCCACAAGCTTCAGTAACCGACTCGATCAACTGGAAGAAAGAGTATCAGCGATTGAGGATCAATGAATGAAATGAAGCGAGAAGAGAAACCTAAAGAAAAAAGAAGAAAAAGAAATGAACAAAGCCTGCAAGAAGTATGGGATTATGTAAAAAGACCAAATCTATGTCTGACTGGGGTGCCTGAAAGTGAGGGGGAAATGGAACCAAGTTGGAAAACACTCTTCAGGATATCATCCAGGAGAACTTCCCCAACCTAGTAGGGCAGGCCAACATTCAAATTCAGGAAATACAGAGAACACCACAAAGATACTCCTCGAGAAGAGCAACTCCAAGACACACAATTGCCAGAGTCACCGACGTTGAAATGAAGGAAAAAATCTTAAGGGCAGCCAGAGAGAAAGGTCGGGTTACCCACAAAGGGAAGCCCATCAGACTAACAGCAGACCTCTCGGCAGAAACTCTACAAGCCAGAAGAGAGTGGGGGCCAATATTCAACGTCTTTTTTTTTTTTTTTTTTTGAGACGGAGTCTTGCTCTGTCACCCAGGCTGGAGTGCGGTGGCCGGATCTCAGCTCACTGCAAGCTCCGCCTCCCGGGTTCACGCCATTCTCCTGCCTCAGCCTCCCGTATTCAACGTTCTTAAAGAAAAGAATTTTAAACCCAGAATTTCATATCCAGCCAAACTAAGTTTCATAAGTGAAGGAGAAATAAAATCCTTTACAGATAAGCAAATGCTTAGAGATTTTGTCACCACCAGGCCTGCCTTACAAGAGACCCTGAAGAAAGCACTAAACATGGAAAGGAACAACCGGTACCAGCCATTGCAAAAACATGTCAAAATGTAAAGACCATCGAGGCTAGGAAGAAACTGCATCAACTAATGAGCAAAATAACCAGTTAATATCAAATGGCAGGATCAAGTTCACACATAACAATATTAACCTAAATGTTAATGGACTAAATGCTCCAATTAAAAGACACAGACTGGCAAACTGGATAAAGAGTCAAGACCCATCAGTCTGCTGTATTCAGGAGACCCATCTCACATGCAGAGACATACATAGGCTCAAAATAAAGGAATGGAGGAAGAGCTACCAAGCAAATGGAGAACAAAAAAAGCAGGGTTTGCAATCCTAGTCTCTGATAAAATAGACTTAAACCATCAAAGAACAAAAGAGACAAAGAAGACCATTACATAATGGTAAAGGATCAATTCAATAGAAGAGCTAACTATCCTAAATATATATGCACCCAATACAGGAGCACCCAAATTCATAAAGCAAGTCCTTAGAGATTTACAAAGAGACTTAGACTCCCATACAATAATAATGGGAGACTTCAACACTCCACTGTCAACATTAGACAGATCAACGAGACAGAAAGTTAACAAGGATATCCAGGAATTGAACTCATCTCTGCACCAAGCGGACCTAATAGACATCTATAGAACTCTCCACCCCAAATCAACAGAATATACATTCTTCTCAGCACCACATCGCACTTATTCCAAAATTGACCACATAATTGGAAGTAAAGCACTCCTCAGCAAATGTACAAGAACAGAAATTATAACAAACTGTCTCTCAGACCACAGTGCAATCAAACTAGAACTCAGGACTAAGAAACTCAATCAAAACCGCTCAACTACATGGAAACTGAACAACCTGCTCCTGAATGACTACTGGGTACATAACGAAATGAAGGCAGAAATAAAGATGTTCTTTGAAACCAATGAGAACAACGATACAACATACCAGAATCTCCGGGACACATTTAAAGCAGTGTGTAAAGGGAAATTTATAGCACTAAATGCCCACAAGAGAAAGCTGGAAAGATCTAAAATTGACACTCTAACATCACAATTAAAAGAACTGGAGAAGCAAGAGCAAACACATTCAAAAGCTAGCAGAAGGCAAGAAATAACTAAGATCAGAGCAGAACTGAAGGAGATAGAGACACAAAAAACCTCCAAAAAATCAATGAATCCAGGAGCTGGTTTTTTGAAAAGATCAACAAAATTGACAGACCACTAGCAAGACTAATAAAGAAGAAAGAGAGAGGAATCAAATAGACGCAATAAAAAATGATAAAGGGGATATCACCACAGACCCCACAGAAATACAAACTACCATCAGAGAATACTATAAACACCTCTATGCAAATCAACTAGAAAATCGAGAAGAAATGGATCATTTCCTGGACACTTACACTCTTCCAAGACTAAACCAGGAAGAAGTTGAATCCCTGAATAGACCAATAGCAGGCTCTGAAATTGAGGCAATAATTAATAGCCTACCAACCAAAAAAAGTCCAGGACCAGATGGATTCATAGCTGAATTCTACCAGAGGTACAAAGAGGAGCTGGTATCATTCCTTCTGAAACTATTCCAATCAAATGAAAAAGAGGGAATCCTCCCTAACTCATTTTATGAGGCCAACATCATCCTGATACCAAAGCCTGGCAGAGACACAACAAAAAAAGAGAATTTTAGGCCAATATCCCTGATGAACATCGATGCAAAAATCCTCAATAAAATACTGGCAAACCGGATTCAGCAGCACATCAAAAAGCTTATCCACCATGATCAAGTGGGCTTCATCCCTGGGATGCAAGGCTGGTTCAACATTCGCAAATCAATAAACGTAATCCAGCATATAAACAGAACCAAAGACAAGAACCACATGATTATCTCAATAGATGCAGAAAAGGCTTTTGACAAAATTCAACAGCCCTTCATGCTAAAAATGCTCAATACATTCGGTATTGATGGAATGTACCTCAAAATAATAAGAGCTATTTATGACAAACCCACAGCCAATATCATACTGAATGGGAAAAATTGGAAAATTCCCTTTGAAAACTGGCACAAGACAGGGATGCCCTCTCTCACCACTCCTATTCAACATAGTGTTGGAAGTTCTGGCTAGGGCAATCAGGCAAGAGAAAGAAATCAAGAGTATCCAGTTAGGAAAAAGAAGTCAAATTGTCCCTGTTTGCAGATGACATGATTGTATATTTAGAAAACCCCATGGTCTCAGCCCAAAATCTCCTTAAGCTGATAAGCAACTTCAGCAAAGTCTCAGGATACAAAATCAATGTGCAAAAATCACAAGCATTCTTATACACCAGTAACAGACAAACAGAGAGCCAAATCATGAATGAACTTCCATTCATATTGCTTCAAAGAGAATAAAATACCTAGGAATCCAACTTACAAGGGATGTAAAGGACCTCTTCAAGGAGAACTACAAACCACTGCTCAGTGAAATAAAAGAGGACACTAACAAATGGAAGAACATACCATGCTCATGGATAGGAAGAATCAATATCGTGAAAATGGCCATTTGCCCAAGGTTATTTATAGATTCAATGCCATCCCCATCAAGCTACCAATGAGTTTCTTCACAGAACTGGAAAAAACAGCTTTAAAGTTCATATGGAACCAAAAAGAGCCCGCATTGCCAAGATAATCCTAAGTCAAAAGAACAAAGCTGGAGGCATCACGCTACCTGACTTCAAACTATACTACAAGGCTACAGTAACCAAAACAGCATGGTACTGGTACCAAACAGAGATATAGACCAATGGAACAGAACAGAGTCCTCAGAAATAATACCACACATCTACAGCCATCTGATCTTTGACAAACCTGAGAGAAACAAGAAATGGGGAAAGGATTCCCTATTTAATAAATGGTGCTGGGAAAATTGGCTAGCCATAAGTAGAAAGCTGAAACTGGATCCTTTCCTTACTCCTTATACGAAAATTAATTCAAGATGGATTAGAGACTTAAATGTTAGACCTAATACCATAAAAACCCTAGAAGAAAACCTAGGTAGTACCATTCAGGACATAGGCATGGGCAAGGACTTCATGTCTAAAACACCAAAAGCAATGGCAGCAAAAGCCAAAATTGATAAATGGGATCTAATTAAACGAAAGAGCTTCTGCACAGCAAAAGAAACTACCATCAGAGTGAACAGGCAACCTACAGAATGGGAGAAAATTTTTGCAATCTACTCATCTGACAAAGGGCTAATATCCAGAATCTACAAAGAACTCAAACAAATTTAGAAGAAAAAAACAAACAACCCCATCAAAAAGTGGGCAAAGGATATGAACAGACATTTCTCAAAAAGACATTCATACAGCCAACAGACACATGAAAAAATGCTCATCATCACTGGCCATCAGAGAGATGCAAATCAAAACCACATGAGATACCATCTCACACCAGTTAGAATGGCAGTCATCAAGAAGTCAGGAACAACAGGTGCTGGAGAGGATGTGGAGAAATAGGAACACTTTTACACTGTTGGTGGGATTGTAAACTAGTTCAACCATTATGGAAAACAGTATGGCGATTCCTCAAGGATCTAGAACTAGATGTACCATATGACCCAGCCATCCCACTACTGGATATATACCCAAAGGATTATAAATCATGCTGCTATAAAGACACATGCACACGTATGTTTATTGCGGCACTATTCACAATAGCAAAGACTTGGAATCAACCCAAATGTCCATCTGTGACAGACTGGATTAAGAAAATGTGGCACATACCACCATGGAATATTATGCAGCCATAAAAAAGGATGAGTTTGCATCCTTTGTAGGGACATGGATGCAGCTGGAAACCATCATTCTTAGCAAACTATCACAAGAACAGAAAACCAAACACCGCATGTTCTCACTCATAGACGGGAACTGAACAATGAGATCACTTGGACTCGGGAAGGGGAACATCACACATCGGGGCCTATCATGGGGAGGGGGGAGGGGGGAGGGATTGCATTGGGAGTTATACCTGATATAAATGACGAATTGACGGGTGCTGACGAGTTGATGGGTGCAGCACACCAACATGGCACAAGTATACATATGTAACAAACCTGCACGTTATGCACATGTACCCTAGAACTTAAAGTATAATAATAATAATAAATAATAATAATATTAATCACATTGTGTTTTAGACACTTTATGCACATAGCTAATCTATTCCCACCCATAACTTTCCACTCACCACACGGGCACCAAAGAGTAGTATCTTTAAAATACCAGTTGGACTGGACCTAAAACCTGTCTGTGGTCTCTGGGGTAAAGCCCAAGTTCCTCAGTGTGGCCCGCAAGGACCTTTCGGACTGGCTCCTCCCTTTCCACAATACCAGCTTCCAACTTTAAACTACTCTCCAATCATACAGAAATACGTGTAGCTCTTCCCATGCCTGTGCTGCTGCTGCTCCCACGGCCAGGAATGCCTCCCACGCCTTCTTTGCTAGGTATCACCTGCTCACCTGCTAAGATTCCTCTTTGGAGTCACCTGCTCTCAAAGTCATTCCCTGACACTTAGGAGGGTTCCCAGCCTGACCTAAGCACCCTCGCCTGTGAGGATGGTGACTCAGGACCACACTGGAGATTTGCATTCCTAGCGCAGCACCTCCTCCGTGATGGGAAGCTATCTGTGGCACGACTGTCTTCCCCCACAGAGGTGAGCTCCCTATGAGCCAGAAAGGTGGCTTAGTCACCTCTGTAGTTCCAGCATCCCGTGGGCCTGGTGCACTGTGAGGGCTTAGTTCTTGTCTGGTGAACTGAATGGGCTCTTTTCATTTTAAGTGTTATGTTAGGAATCACTGCAGAGAATGGAGAGGTACATTAAAGAGGTCTTCAGACACCTGAGGATCTTTTGGGTTGTTCTGGGTCTTGGTCTAGTTCCTCGTTTTCTACTGAGATGGAATCAGCAGCTCTGCAGAACCTCAGATCCAGGGAGGCACTGATGTCAGCAGCTCTGCCTGGCATAGAAACGAACTGAAGCTGCTGGGCATGGTGGCTCATGCCTGTAATCCTAACACTTTGGGAGGCCAAGGAAGGAGGGTCGCTTGAGCTCAAGAGTTCAAGACCAGCTTGTGCAACATAGTGAGACCTCATCTCTACAAAAAATATAAAATTAGCTGGGTGTGGCGGTGCACGCCTGTAGTCCCAGCTACTTAGGAGGCTGAGGCAGGAGGATTGCTTGGTCCTACAGTGAGTAGTAGTGGTGATCGCTTGATCACTACAGTGAGTCAAGGCTGTAGTGAGCCAAGATTGTACCATTCCACTGCAACCTGGGCAACAGAGCAAAACCCTGCCCAAAAAAAAAAAAAAGACAAACAAACTGAACTGAAGCCTTTGAGTGAGTTTGTCCACCACATCTCATGGGCTTTGCTCATGAGATCATACAGCCTGGATCATATCATCTCCCAAAAATCCGCATTTGGCATTCAGGGATCCCCTGGCTCTTCACTGAGCTCCACCAAGCACATGGGGTCCAGAGCAGCTGCTGCTGCCAGGGAAAACCCATTGTGGGACTTCCCTGAAGGGTCACTCATGGGCCAGAAGTATTGGCCAGAAATTCAGGCCAGCAGAGTGGACGAGAGGTGGTCTAGTACCCAGAAACATCAAGGCAGCAGCTGGTCTCTGAGGCCCCAGGACTTGAACCCCTGGGCTTAAGTGACTCCATGGGCTTGAGGCCAAAATAGCAAACACAAAGCCAGTTGGGCCTGATGCAAGGAAATAACCTCCAGCCACCTTCCCCCGGGCCTTTAGGATGCTGGTCTTTCCACAGAGAAGGAGCACAAAGGACAGCAGCCTCCAGGACTCACCCTTCCCCACTTCTGGCCCCGCCAGGTCAGTAGAGTGGCCTCAGGATGTGGGGCTCCCATGAAGATGGTCAGGAAGGATCTCTGGGGTCATTTCCAATCAAGCATCATGCTGTCTTCGTGCCTCAAAGCACAGTGGGGCTTCCCACTCATCTCTCTCTCCTACTGGGGCTACCTTACTGCGTTTTCCCCTTCCCTTTCCTTCACCCACCCAGGTAGGTGGGTAGTCCAGCTCTGGTTTATGGGAAGGCTGGAGGTAAATTTGCAAGCAGTTTGCAAAAATCAGAATGCCTTGCCCAGGCACCACACTAGATTCTAGACAAAATGAAGGAATGCTTAAAATAACCCATAATACTATTCAAACCCACTATTTAGGACATAGCCTAGGTTTTGAACAGTGGTGGAGATGGGAAAAAAACAGTAGCCACTTAGATGGTGGGGTTGAAGAAAAAAAAAAAAGAATACCTTTCTCCCTAAGTTCCAGCCCCTTCGCATAGCTTTCCAAATGATGGGGGGCAAGAGAACGCAAGGAATGGGAAGGCACCCCTTGGGTTCTTCCTGGAAATTAGGGCCCATTTAGGGGAATGGCAGAAATCAGGACATGACCGATTCCCACCCCCATTTCCCAGCACTGCTCACAGATCCCCGCCCAGACCCGACTTGGTTGCCAAGCACACCCAGCTGAGAGCCTTCCCTGCCTCACAGACACAGCCCAGGGAGAGCCCCAGAAACAGAAATGAAGGCCACATTTATTCCACTTCTTGAAGGTGCAGGCCTTGGACCTGCCCAGACTCACAGGCCTGGCTGCGTGTCCCAGGACCAGCCGGAGCCTCAGAGAGTGAGGGAGAGGCAAAGGGGCCCCAAGACACTGGCACTGGCCTTGGCCACCCATTTTCTCAACTTTAGGCTCAGTCAGACCAAGCATAGAAAGAACAGGAGGCTCTACATTGCCTGGGGCTGAGAGTGGTGGCCCTTAGAAATCACCGGGGAGCAGAGAGAGCTGTGTTCAACATGAAATGCTTGAAGAGGAAGGAAGACTGTGATGAGGTCGTTTGACCTAGTGCGCTGGGGAAACCCCAGGAGGCCTCCTCTCCTGTTGGCTAGGGAGTGAAGTCCTATAAACCAGAGGGAGTGGGAGGGCATATGGAAGCCTCTTCTCCCCACGGCCCAGCCAGGGGCACGGAGGAGCAGTACCTGAGCCTGGAGAAGATGGAAAGGTCAGCCCAGGCAGTGGCTGCCACACTCTTTCCTGTGGGTCCCAACAGAGGTGGCCTGGTGCCCAGGCTCAGCTGTGCTGCTTCCCAAGGAGAAAGGCAGTGGAAGGTAATGCTGGCGACATCCCAGCCAGCAGCCAGGAGGGAGGTAGGCTGATGTGATGGGATGGGATCTTGCCCTGGGTTGGTCTCACGGTGCAGGAGAGCAGTGTTGGAATCATTCTAATGCTTCAGGATGCCTCATGCGCCCCATGGAGCTCAGACATCAGGAGCTGCTGGGACTCTATTTAGCCTACAAGAAAAGGTACAGGCTAGCAGTGCCCACCTGTTGGAGAGGCCTGCAGACCACACTCCAGGGCCCAGCACAATTAGCTTTCAAGAACACTGAGCCATTCAAGTCCTCAGCTCTCCTCTTGTAGCAGCCTCACTCCCTGACAAGAACCCACTGGCTCTCACCTCTGACTATATGTTGGAATCACTTGGAAAACTTATACAAATCCTAACCACAAGCTGCACCCAGAGTCTCTGGGGCAAGACCCAGGCGTCTGTACTTTTAAAAGATCCCCTGGTGATTCCAATGTGCAGCCAAGGTTTAGGAGGAGGAGAAAGGAGTTTAAACTGGTTCATTTGGCTCTTTGGCTATAGCTCTGAATAAGGAAGTGAAAATTCACTAAAATAAAGTTTTGAGCTATCTGCAAATAGATCACATATCACAGCAAGAGCAATTTATGTTGTCACTAAAATTAGAACTTCCTGACCAAGAGGGCTGTTTTGGAAAATCCTTCCAAGAAGCTGTCAAATGTCCTCTTTGTGAGTGTTTAAGAGGACGAGTTCTCTTGCTGGAACAGGACAGGGAGGAGATTCCTCCCTTACCCAAAGACCCTCTGAAACTCTGGGGACAAACCACAAGCTCTGCTCCTGGTTTCCCTACCTCCTGGCCCCAATTCTAGTGTCAGACTGGAGTGGCCTCTGGGGAAGAAGTAACATTTAGTGAGCCCTTCCCTCCCCTCCACAGCCCCTACCCCCAAGCACCTCGCATATCTCGTTTTATTTAAACCCTATGTCAATACCATGAGGTAGAAATGATTACTCCTGTCTCACAGGGGAGGGAACTGAAGCACAAAGCTGAATACACCTCCCGGGATCACGCAGTTGGTAAGAAGCAGGGTCAGGATTGAAATCCTGTAGGAATCTCTGCTGACCCTACCCTGCCGTTGGTTCCCAGACAGGAAAATGACAGACACGAGGATGATAGGCAGGAGTGGGAGATGCGTGCACGTGTGTACATGTATATAAACAGGGCTGCTGGCCTTCAGGGCAAGCAAGGACCATCCTTTATCCTGGGGTTATCTCTCTTTGGTGATAAAATGTGTTTTATAAAGTGGGGTTACTCGATGACAGGGCTTTTTTTTTTTTTTTTTTCACTTCAAACGTGCTTACTTGGTTATGTGAGCAGCTGGTAACTCTGTTGGTCTTGAGTTTTCTTTTAGAACTTTTACTGGTACGTAGCCAGGCGCGGTGGCTCATGTCTGTAATCCCAGTACTTTGGGAGGTCGAGGCAGGCGGATCACCTGAGGCCAGGAGTTCGAGACCAGCCTGGCCAACATAGTGAAACCCCATCTCTACTAAAAATATAAAAATTAGCTGGGTGTGGTGGTGGGCGCCTGTAATCCCAGCTACTTGGGAGGCTGAGGCAGGAGAATTGCTTGAACCCAGGAGATGGAGGTTGCAGTGAGCCGACACAGTACCACTGCACTCCAGCCTGGGTGACAAAGTGAGACTCCGTCTCAAAAAAAAAAAAAAAAAGAAAAAGAACTTTTACTGGTACACAAAATCTCAATCTCGAGTCGGAGCCCTGCTGCGTTCCCACACCAACCTCTCATGACCCCTCAGTGCCCTGAGGAGGGGAGTTGAATCAGGAGATGATCCTGCAGCCCCGGGCTGGCCCATGAGCATTGGCAAGAGGGACAGGAGCCCCACAAGACCAGAGAAACACTGGCCTTGGACATCGTACCCAAGCTGTGTGTGCTGTGGCTTCCTGGGGTAGCACATGGGGTGAAAACAGCACCTATCCTGAGGATGGCTGTGATTGAAGGAGGCGGTCTGGGGCGGCTTGGGCACAGAGTACATATGGAGTGCAGAGCTGGACACAGGCGCAAACCCCATGCCTCCAGGCCCCCACCTCCCTGACAGCATGGGGGCTCACATTTTAAAGGCTATAAGTGAATCCTACACCTCCTGAGGATGTCAACTTATTTGTGGAAAACGCCTAATCTTCAACAGGGCTGCTTGGAAAATGGACACGTGTCATCAAACCTGCATGGACAGGCTTGGGGACTCTTCGCCGCCCCAGGCAAGGGTAGCTTGAAGACCCAGCCCTGACCCACACAAGGTGAAAGCTCCTTACCGCTCAATGATGCGGTTGTTATCCAGGAGGTCAGACGCCAGCAGCTTCATCCCCTCGCAGAGCTCTTGCATGCTGCCCAAGGCAGAGGCAGGAGAAGTGGCTGAGGCTGGAAGTTGCCCTGCCCAGACCCCTTTCCTGGGAGGCCCACCCTCCTCTGCAGCTCCCCCAAAGAAACCTCTTTATTCTTTGTTGTTTGCTTATTTGAGACGGAGTCTTGCTCCCTTGCTCAGGTTGGAGTGCAGTGGCACTATCTTGGCTCACTGCAACCTCTGCCTCCCGGACTCAAGCAATTCTTGTGCCTCAGCCTCCCGAGTAGCTGAGATTACAGGTGCATGCCACCACACCCGGCTAAATTTTGTATTTTTACTAGAGATGGGGTTTCACCATGTTTGCCAGGCTGGTCTTAAACTTCTGGCCTCAAGTTGATCCGCCCACCTTGGCCTCCCAAAGTGCTGGGATTACAGGCATGAGCTACTGCACCCAGCCAGTCTCTTTAATCTTGCCTCTTAGGACTGGCATGAGGCCAAACCCCTCAAGGTCTAACCTCAGCACGCTCCCTACAACCCCCTTCCACACAGATACACACCTCCTTTCTCCCCAGCACTTACTGGAGAAGCAGGTCCTTTGGTGTAGGGCTGGGGTAAGGAGCTGTGGGAGGTGGGGAGGCCTGAGCCCCCTTTGCTCGGTCCTGAAGAAGCTGGTGAGATAGCTCTTCCAGGATCTGCAGGGAAGCCATACTTTAGTCAGCACTTAGTAGCCAGCTTATGTGTGGCTGGGTAAGGGGAGTACTTGAGGAGGTGAAGACATGGGTAACAAGAGCCCCAGCCTGCATCCCCAGAGCACCTAGAATTCCTCTGCCATGCCCACCTTGCTGAGACTCTCCTGGACCCCCTGGGCTTCTGTGTTACAGGCGGCCACAGAACAGCCGACCAGGCGCAGGTGTTTCCTGGTCTCGTGCACCACCCTCAAGAGAACAGACAGAGACTTAGAATTAGAGCAGGACTCAGCCCACTCACCAGGGTTCACCTAGCTGCCATCGGGTCCGCACATGGACACAGGTGGGTCCTGGGTATTTGCCTCCCTCGCTGCTTCTGCCCTGCCAGCTGTGCCCTCTATGCTTGCCTGCCCCACTGCAATAATGCAGATGCACACAGCTGGCTGAGGCTGGGAGGGCCCCTTCAGAGCCGCAGTGGGGAGCACCAACAACATGCGTGTGGCTGTGGCTGGGTGACACATGCCAGCTATGGTGAGTGTGGCACCAGTCAGGCTGCAGAGAGGCAGAGGATAGCCCCCACTAGGGCTCTCGGTGTGGGGAACTGCCCACTCTCATTTCCAGAGTGAATTCTCTTCTGTCTCTAAGTGGAGAGAAGGAGTAGGAACATTTTCCCCAAGGCCCAGAGCTGTGAAATCAGGGGTTGGTGCTCAGCCCTGGCCACACATTAGAATCACCTGGAGAAGCTGTACTACACTGATATCCAAGCCCTGCTCCAGAGCAATTACACCAGAATGTGTGGTGGGTTGGAGTAGGAGAAGCAGGCATTAGTATTCTGATACGAGGACAGGTGAGCGCCCAGGTGTCAGCCCCATAACAAGGTGAGGTCCTACAGGCCTCAGAACGTGGCAGCACGTGGGAAATTGTCCTCTCTTCTCTGGAGGGGCCAACTTTCACACAGGCGGGGGAACGGAGAGTGGGCCTGATCTGAGGAGGCGGAACCCATAACTCCTGAAGGGGACGGTGTGACAGAGGATTCTCCTTAAGGGCCACTGCCACTGTCCTTATCCCAGGGGGATCTAGTGTTCTCCTAAAGGAGATTTCTCAATACAACCAGGTGGAACAGTAGAAAGAATCCAGATTTGATTTGATTTTACCCTCAAAAGCCCAGATGGTAGAGGCAGACAGAGCCACATATGAGTCTTGGGTCTGCCACTTACTAGCCATGTGATGTGCAGAGGAGACCTGTTCTCAGAGCCTCAGTTTCCTCGTCTAGGAAATAGGGTGATGATATCTGCCATATTGGACAGGTGTTGTGGGATTCAATAAGCTAAGCTATAGAAATCTCCCAGCCGACTGCCTGGTCCACCCAGGAACACAAAACCACTCATCTGCTCACACCCCTTCACTCGCTCCTCCCTCTCCCTCAGGGCTCCACAAAGCCCTGGGTCCTCTGAAGTCTAGAAGGGCCAGGCCAGGCCCCGGGCTCCGTGAGCTCAGGAAGGGCTGTTACCTCATCCTCTTGCCGTGCACGACTAGGGATGCTTGATACTTCTGCACGCACTCCTCCTGGAACACCTGCAGGAGCCTTTTGGCTAAATGGCTGAAATTCATCCTAGAATGACAGGGAACAAAGGCACAGATGGGCCGCCAGAACCACTGTGCACAAGCCCACCATCCCTCAGTCTCCGTCACCACCTTGTCGTACGTGCCCAAGCCTGCGACCACAGCAGGCCTATGTCTCTGGGAAAGGAGGAAGGACGGTCACACACTTGGATTGTGAAGGCTGCGGTGGCCAGCAAAACCCACATCAACAGGGAGACATGGGAGACGCACAGCGGGTCCTCGGGGAACACACACGTGCTCAAGCTTAGTCCTCAGGAAAAGGGAAGGGAAAGTGAGGCAGTCGTGGAAAGGTGTGCATGTCCGTGTGCAGGGGTCGAGGTGCTTGTAGAACTAGGGGAGTGAGTTCCCAGATAACCATTAAATCAGGGAGGGCCTCCTGGACATGAGTGTGTCCAGGAAACATGGGAGACAGAGGAGCAGGGGGAGGCAGGGAAGGTTCAGGCAGAGGGCAGAAGCAGGAGGTGGTAAGTGGTCCCTCAGTGAGGACGACTAGAGAGAAAAAAATAAAAATAAAAAGCCTGCAAACAGTCTTGTCCGTCCCAGAAGTAAATCCAGTTACATCAAGGTTGCATCTGAGAAGCCTCCCTCCAATTAAGCTATGCACACTCCCTCCCCTGGCCCCAGATAACCTGTTATCCCCAACTGCTCAGCTGCAGCCCGGGGCAGGGCCCTTCACGGCCTCTCCTCTGGCGTTAGGATCGCTCTGCCCCGAGGACACCCACCCTCCTGCCCACCCGCCTGCAGGCGGACAGGCCACTCACTTATCCAGCTTGTGAATCTGTTCCTCATTGTAGCCAAGCCCTGGAGAAAACAGACAGGACAGATGTCACCTATTCAATCAGTCAACCAAACAGAGTGCAGCAAGGGTCGGGAGACAGTTACAAAGATGAAGACGGCCCAGCCCGTGCTGCTTCACGGGAACTCACGGCCCAGCAGAATAGGAAGCGCAAAGGAGTGAAGCCAGCACCCAAGTAGCTGATTAGGACAAAGCCGGGGCCTCAAGAAGCCGTGGGGAAGTTGTGTGAGGGCCCCAGGGGAAGGCAGCCGGCAGTGCAGGGCCAGGGTGGGGACGTGGGGGATGCTTCGGGTGGGAGGTGGGGGATGAATGGGCTTGGAAGGAGGCTCAGTCAGCCATAGCCCCTTATCCAGCACCCTCCCAGAGTGACTGATGCCTGCAGCTGGATGGTCCCATCCCTGAATGTTCACGGGCTCTGTCTGCAATGAGCTAGAGAAACTAGGCCACCACCTTCTACCTCCCCGCTCTGCCCAGCCACTTTTGCCACAAAGGCTGAAGCTTTCATGGTCTTGGCTGCCTCCTGAAGGGCCCTAAGGCTCATATACTAGGGATATGCTGCCCCCTCCTGCTCTCCGCAGGAATGGGCCTTCAGGGTGGCAGCAGCCACAAGATGAAATGATGATGGAGGTTCTCTTGGTGGGCCTCCCCATCCCACTCCTCCAATAGCGGAGTCCCCCTCCTGGGCCCTGCACTCGGCCAGCTGAGAGCATGTGTGCAGTCCGAGAGAATGGACACAGCCCTTTCTCCTGTTGGCAGGCGGCTCTAGGCGAGTGATTTCACTTCACTGAGCCTGTCTCTTCATCCGTCACAGGTTCCACATGGGAGTCCCGTGAGGCTCAAGCGAGAGTGCCCTGAAGACCACTGGGCGTTTTAAAAAATGGTGTCTTTCAACATGCTGGGTTTTAACAGTTAGATGTTCATTTTTAATTTTAATAAAGGACTCTTAAAGACCAATAGAAGTAAAACTGCTTTGAGGCTGTAACTTGGGATGATTAAAAGCAGTTGGGCCTAGATTACTTGGGCTGCTTAACCTTTCTGTGCCTTGGTTTTCTCCTCTATAAAATGGGGAAGGTAACGATGCCTAGAGGTTTTGTTATTGTTGTTGATGCTTGAGACAGGGTTTCCCTCTCGCCCTGGCTGGAGTGCTGCAGTGGTGTGATCTCAGCTCATTGCAGCCTCCAACTCCCAGCTCCCAGGCTCAGGTGATCCTCCCACCTCAGCCTCCCAAGTAGTTAGGACTACAGGCACATGCCCATGTCCAGCTAGTTCTGTTTACTTTTTGTAGAGATGGGGTCTTACTATGTTGCCCAGGCTGGTCTTGAACTCCTGGGCCCAAGTGTTCCTCCTGCTTCAGCTTTCCAAAGTGCTGAGATTACAGGCATGAGCCACCACACCCAGCTCCACACACACACATATATAAAATTTAGTTTCCCAACAGAGATGTGTTATAAATGTAATATATATATATGTGAATAATATATATATGTGCAATATAAAACAATAAAGCGATGGAAAAGCATCCTATAGTCCCAGCCAGTCAGGAGGCTGAAGTGGGAGGATGGCTTGAGCCCAGGAGGTTGAGGCGACAGTGGGCAGTGATCATGCTATTGTACTCCTGCCTGGGTGACAGAGAACTGCCCTGTCTCAAATATATATATTAGCATGTAATCAATATAAACAGAATTGCTAAGGACATAAGTTATGTATTTATGTGATAGCACAAAAAGAATATAAGGTATTTCTTCAGTGATTTTGTTTATATTGATTGCATGCTAAAATGACACTGGATATATTGGGTTGAATAACACATTAAAATTAATTTCACTTGTTTCTACTTTTTAAAAATTGGCTACTAGAAAACTTAGAATTACATATGTGTCTGGCATTATATTTCTACTGGACAGTGGTTTTTAGATAATCCCCAGGATAGAAGATAATTTGGCAATCAAGCCCAAGACCTTCAGTCTACAGATGAGGAAATGCTTGGGGCCTGGGAGGGGAGGGGGAGGTTTGGTTCCTGGTGTGTTAGTTCCCCAACCAGAAGTGTCAACTGGAGCCTCCGCAGGCTCCCTCCAACCCCCTCACCAGCCCTCCCTGGGTCCCCCCTTGCACTACCCCACAACGGCAGTCACTTTGGACACGCAGCTTCCCACCCCCGAGCCTGTGAATGGGCTGCGCCTGCCACAACGTCCTTGTGAGGATTAATGGATCATGCAGCCAAAATGCCTGACCCAGTGACTCAAAACGGGACTTCTCCTGATCCCCCCTTTTCTGGAAAACCTGACTACCTCAGTGCCCCAAGGACACAATGGATAGTGACATTTTATACTTTAAAATGCTCTGCCAAGGTGAGGGATCTCTTTCCAGGACTACCTCTCCTAGAGCACCCAGGCTCTAGGAGCCTGGTGGATCCCCCACTGGATCTCCCAATCATGTGATCCAAGTCTCTCATGTGGCAACAGGCAGGCATGTAAAGGTTTCACGTCCCCCACTGGCCTGCAGGCAGCTTGCAGACAGGGGCCCTGCCCTAGAGCAGCTGCACAGACCATCCACTTAGTGGGCCTCCAAGACCACCAGCTGGAGGTTAGTGGCCACTTAGCTGGAGGTTAGTGGCCACTGGTAGCAATGACTCACCAGAGAAAAGGAAGAAAGAAGGGAGACAGAGGAGAGAGAAGGGGCATCTGCCCTCCCTGGGCTCACCTGGCCTCATCCTAGACTTCTTGAACTGTTTGTAGATGAAGTTCATCTTGTCCAAACAGCACTGAATCTGCTGGATGCTGTGGGCAGATGACAGGGACCAGGTGTTGGAAGAATCTAACGGCACAGAGCAAAGAGGAGGGAGGCGAAGGGTGGCAGTGGAATAGGGGAGGAGCCTCACTGCCACAGTTTTGGGGGATCAATTTGGGAGTGGAGGTGACTGTCTCTAGGCTTATTTGAGACCCCATACAGTCAGCCAGCCATCTCTCATTCTCATGGCTTATTCCTCCTGTCTCTCACACACATGCACTCACAGCATGAGTTAAGTAGGAGACAAGAGAGACAGGAAGCCAAGCAGGACAGGCAACAGGAACGTGGCCTTTCCTACATGAGAAGTTGTGAGACTAGCCCTGGGAAGAAGCCTAGGCCCCTGAAACCTAAGAGCGTGTCTGGCAGTGACAGCTGGGGATGGAGGGGAGCTAAAATCTCTCTCTGGTCAACTGGAAAAGGCAGAAAAGTATAGCTTCTTGGTTTACCCAACGCGTGGCACACAGCAGAAACTTAACATAAATAATGAATCAATAATCCTTGTTGAAAACAAGAAAGAATCAACAGGCCTTGCTCCTGCCTGGAGGTGGAGGAACTGGGGAGATGATCTCCTGAGGACCTTCTTGGTCTGGGGTTGAAGGTCATTATTATTTCTTCCTTCCCCTTTTCAGGCTGGATACAAACACTTTGTCTGAGAAGTTGGGAGTGTGTGGGGAAAGTTCTTCCTCACCCTCAGGCCTATGTAGCTCCACTCCCTCCCCACAGCACCTCCAAGTGACCCCATCTCTGCTATTTCTGGAGCCAGACTCTGTGAACAGAGCACGGGCTTGTTCCAGGGCTCTGCCAGCCAAAGGAGCCTGCCCCGCCAGGAACATGCGGGTGGAAGACGAAGTAGCTGGGACAGACCTCAGATCCACAGCCTTCATCCAAAAGGACAGGGCCTCGATCCTCAGCCTTCATCCAAAAGGACGGGGCCTCAGAACTGCAGCCTTCATCCAAAATGACAGGCCTCAGATCCTCAGCCTTCATCCAAAAGGACAGGGCCTCGATCCTCAGCCTTCATCTAAAAGACAGGGCCTCGATCCTCAGCCTTCATCCGAAAGGACAGGCCTCAGATCTGCAGCCTTCATCCAAAAGGCTCGGGGCCAAATGGGCTCTGAATTCAGAATCGTCTTCTGATATTGGAAAGGCAATTTGGTGCCCACACAGTGTATTGTAGAATGGCCTGAGCAGGGCATCAACTCCTAATTAGACACATTCACATCTCCAAAGAACCACAAGAATATTCACCCCAAGTGGGATAAAGTCTGTAAAGAGCCTCATTTGGTTTAGGTCAGGTTTTATGGCCAAAACAGTTACGAAAACCTCCTGTGGTGTTCAGAGCTGTTTGAATTTATAATTGAGGGCATGGGATGATGGATGGGGATAGGCCCAGATTACAGCAGGCACCAAAGAGAATGGGGAGGAGGTCCGCACTGGGCACCACCCACCCCCTGGTCAGAGGCGGCAAGGTAGGCAGCGGCTCCACACAGTCAGCTGGGGCTGGGGGAAGGGGGTATTTCTATGTCTGTTAGAAGGGAGAGTCGTGCTTTAAAGCTTGTAAACCCCTGCCTAGCATAGGCCAAGAACATAGGCTTTGGAGGTGGACAGACCCGACCTGAAGCCACCTCTGTCATTTGTCATTTACTGGCTGTGACTCGGGATAAGTTAACCTCACTGACCGAGCTTCTACAAAAAGGGCATTATCGCAGCATCATTATTGTTTTCAGGATTCAACGAGGTGCTGTACATGAGAGGATCTGCCCAAGGGCCTGACACGAGAAAGGGAACTAAAGTCTTCTTTTATCAGAATTATTGCACCTGCTAAGATTCCCAAGGCGTTCCTCAAACTCCCAGATGGGAGCAGGACCCCAGATCATTTTCTCCTCCCGGCTGGTGTCTGGGGCAGTGCAGGGCAGGGGGTTCTTGTTCATTGCTGGATCTCCTCCACTCCCCCAGGCCCTAGCACTCTTGCCAAGAGAAAGGGGAATGCAAGCTGACATCTGTAAAGGCTAAAGGCTACTGGACCTTTGGCGCTGCCCACTCCCCCACTCCCACCCCACAAAGAAGGAAAATCCCACAGACCTTCTGTCCTCATGTACCTGATCCCGGCTCTTCACCAGCTCCTGGCTCAGGCTGCTCAGGCTCTCCTGGGTCTCCGTGATATTTTGGGAGCATCTGGAGAGGACCTCAGCTAGCTGTGGGGCAAGAAGGCAGACCCCCATGGGGTCTTCAACCTGGGCACTGGTGGGCAGGCTGGCTGGACCATGGGCCCCCAGCTCTGATCCTGCTAAGCCCTTGCCCTCCAGCCTCACTCACAGTCCGCAGCCTGGACCTCAATTCTGCAGCCACCTTCAGTTCCTGGATCTCAGGTGTTCCAGCCACGCTGCTGGACCTTGAGGGAGGCAAGGAGAAAGGCCACATTTGGGGGCTTGGGAACAGCCAAGGTGGGAGGCAGAGAGCTCTGTGGGCACATGCTGGGCATAGCATCTGTGGGACAGCCTTGGTGGCTCTCCGGGTCTCTGGAGAGTTTTGTGTTTGGTACAGAGGCACCATCCTGAAGAGGGTCCTACTCACCCAAGTTGTGACATTGTTGAGTATTGCAAAGAATAAAGGTTGAGACAGACTGTAACACCTTGAGTCTATGAAAATCCATGGGCCCGTGATGCAAGGCTGCTATTAATGATCTCCTTACCAGGAAACTTTATAACTAAAGGGAAAGAATTAAGTTCCTGTCCAGTAGAAACTGTATTTCTTGATAACCAACAGCTTTCTGATGAGGGAAAAGCTATATTTTGTAGACTACTAGGCAATGATGTATCAGAAGTTCGAACATTATCATCTTGCTGCCCAGTGAAATTGTTACCTGAGGCATAGCGTTACAAGCAATGATGGATGATAAAGGGGTGAGCATTTGCACGGTGACAAGGTCACACCACTCTGCTTCTTTCTTCTACAGGGAAAATGTAACATTACAGTAGAGGAATCAGGCTGTCACCAGCCAATGGTATATCGACATACAATGCCCGGCATCATCAATAATATATTCTAGCAAAAAATGTTCAACTGGAATCCATCTAGCCTTATGCACTCCCAGTTTAGGCCTGGCACAGTGGTTCATGCCTGTAATCCCAGCACTTTGGGAGACAGGAGTGGGAGGATTGCTTGAGGCCAGGAGTTTGAGATCAGCCTGGGCAACATAGTGAGACCCTGTCTCTACAAAAATAAAAATAAAAATAAATAAAATAAAACAAAATAAAAGCCAGGCATGGTGGCTCACACCAGTAATCCCAGCACTTTGGGAGGCCAAGGTGGGAGGATCGCTTAAGGCCAGAAGTTCAAGACCATCCTGGCCAACATAGTGAGACCCTGCCTTGAAAAAAAAAAATGAAAATAAATAAAATACTAAAATTTTTTTAAAAACTTCCCAGTTTACAGGAAATGCCGAGAAAGAAGGACAAGACAAAGAACTTCAAGGGGAAACTCTAATGAGTCCAGAAGGTGGGACCGTGCATGTGATCTCAAAAACAGGTTATAAAACGGCAAATACACCATCATTTCATGTTGGTTAATGTTTACGTGTAGTAGAATAATATCTAGAAGGACATGTCCTTCTAAGGTGTGATAACCTATCTCTAGATAGTGGGATACGGGATTTTAATTTTCTTATTTTGGCTTATTTCTGTTTTCTAACTTTCTACCATTAGTGTATACATTTTAGTAATAATCATGATTTAAAAAAAGTATCCTGTGTACTTTGGCTTGGGAATGGAGAAGTAGCAGAGGAAAGGGGAGCTGAGCAAAGAGAGAATCAGGAATGAACTGCAGGCTCCTTGAAGATAGGGGTGCCGTTGCTTTGCTCCTCGTATGACTCCAGTGCCTAGCAATGTGTTCAGCACACAGTAGTCTGTCAGTGTATGGATGTTGAAGGCATTACTGAGTGCACAAATGGATGAAGATTTGGGATATTTGATGGCAGAAGAGGGTGAGGCTGGACCCAATCCATCTCCACAGGGAGTCAGGAGACATGGGTTTGAGTCCTAGTCCTGGCAGTCACATTTGCTATCTGCATGACCGTGGGTTAGTCCTTTAGCTCTACAGGCCTCAGGCCCTTTGTCTATAAAACGAGGAGACAAATTTCCTTCCTGCGACCTAATAAGGTGTTCATAGGGATCCAAAGGGACCTCAGAGATGAAGTCTTGCCTGGAAAGTCTTGCCTGCTGGTGGGGCTGGGGGAAGCCCTAGGATTCCCAAAGCCCATCCTGGCTGCCTGAGCAGTGCCTCCGGATGACAGCAGCTGCTCAGGAGGGCCAGAAAGCTTTAGGACAAAGGCAAGGTTGCTCTGCCAGAGGAGCTGTCCTGGGGAACCTGAGGCAGGAGGAGCACACTCAGGGAGGGGCGAGTCACCAGGCTGGGCAAAGGTGGGCCACTTGGCATGAGGTGCTGGGTTCCACCAGTGTCACATTCAGCTCATGAAAATACCTGGTTCCACTGTGGGTGGAGCTGGTGTTTTCAGACCTTAGGCGAATCTACAGGTCTGGGGATGTTCAGGCAAGAACAGGCTTGCAACATGTGGGAGCTGGGAGGCCACAGAGATCATCCAACCCTCTCATTTTGAAAATGAGGACACAGAGGCCCAGGTAGGGTAAGGTGACAATTGGCTGGAGTCACACCCAGACTAAGAGAAGAGGCTGCACCTGGCCCTCTGGCTCCCTGCTCACAACTGGTTTTGCTCCCCATCTTCCTCCTTGATGGGAGGCTGAAATAGGCTTCAAAGCAGGCACTTGCCTGACCCGAGCTCTCTAGACATACCACGGAGGCCGCCTTGGAGGAGGCTGCAGAGCCATAACAGGGGAACAGCAGCCACTGGACGCCAGGATGCCAGGACGCCAGACCTAGGCCAGTGTGCCACTCGCCCCCAGCCCCTGTCCATCCAGGGCAAGTGGGCAGACAGACACCCAAAAAGCTTTCCCAAACACATCTTCCCAGGTCAAGAATCTACAATGGCTCCCTACTGGTTGTTCTACTGGGGTCCAACCTCCCTCTAGCTGGACCCCTCCAGGGCCTCTATGCATTCTTTCCTCCCCTCCTCACCCCACCTCTGTCCGCCTCTGGCTTAGCTCTGAGCTACCTGCCATCATGACTGTGGCTTCAGTAAACCTCCCCAGCACCCCCTCGCTCCCCTTGAACAGGGCCCTTTTCTTCTCTGTCTCTGCACAGACCTTCCTGCCTGAGGTATTCTCCTTCCTTCTGGCCTTAAAAGCCTCATCTTTCAGGAAGGCCTCCATGGTTGCCTCTACCCATCTCAAGTCTCCTCTTACCCAACAATCCCATCAGCCCTTACATGTCCAGGAAGGGCTAGCTGCTCCGCAGGAAGCATGGGCCTCTCTGAATGACAGGAGGCCACACCTACCCGCAGCCCCCTCTGTGTCCTGGACAGAGCTCTGCTCAAAGGAGATTCACTCGCAGTTCTGCTGACTGAACCCCACTCTCTGTCACCGTTTGAGAGGGGCTCAGTCTGGATGGAGACTCCATCCCTGTTATCTGGAGATGCTCCTCTTCCTCCACCCTGCTCCTCCACCTCCCAGCTGCCCCATCATCTGTGTTGCTGCTGCCAAGCAGGAGGCATGTGGGGCTGCATGAGTCAGCCCACAGCTGGGAAACTCCCTGGAGCTCCCTGGAGACAAGGGCTGGGGGGTGGCGAGAGGAGGAGGGCCTTCAGGCATGTGCGCAGTCTCTGATCCTCTGTCCCCAAAGACTCCCACCACCAGTGGCATCCCTAGGCTGCAGAGCTCCCGCCCTCACCCGTACCATGGCCTCGTGCCTTCCAGGATTTGGGGTGCTGTGCTCACTTCTCAATCATGCTCTGATCAATGAAGTATTCCCATATTCCCCATCTCCAGACCCTTCCACCTGACTTCCTCCTCCCCAGTCTCTCTCTACTTCCAACTCATCCCCACTAATTAGCCTGAGACAAAGGAGTGGAGGGAGTAAGGTTCCAAGGATTGGGGCAGGGGACCCAAGGAAGGCAAGGATAAGCTGAAGAGTCAGAGAAAGCAGGAGATGAGGCGTGGAGAACAAGATCACCGGGATCTTGTTCTGTGTGTGGGTGTGAGTCCTCCCCCTAGAGTTCTGCTGGCACTTGGCATAGGGTGAGCATTCTAAATCATTCAGAGAAGGACTTGGCAGGACACAAGCCCCTTCCTGGGATAGGGAGGCCACCTTGGTACCTGGAGAGTCTGTGCCCCCATGGGCCCCTTCCCCTGCAGGTGAGGGACTGGGTTTGGAGGGAGCCATTGCAGTTATTTGGTGAGGTGGGGATAAGGGATAGGGTGCGGGTGCCTCTATTCTAGGAGGGCAGGGAAGGCAGGAGCCCCGGGTTGGGGAGGAGAGGTGCATTGTTGGAGGTATTAAGGGTGAGGAGCAGACAGAGCAGGCCTGAGAGGTCCCAGCGGCCTAGGGCAAACACCCACCTCTCAGTCCCCAGGCTGCTGCTGAGGTAGAGGAGGGATGTCCTCACCACCTCCAGAGTCCGTCTGCATGTGGCCTGGAGCACCTCCCTGTCCAAGGGGAGACTGAGTCAGAGCTGCCTTGATCGGGGGACTCAGGGCACTGTGCATGCAGACAGCATCCCAGGGTGCTGGCCTCTGCCTCCTGCCGACCTCCCCTCCTGCCCGCCTCCCCCTCCTGCCTGCCTCTCCGTCTCTGCCCGCCTCCCTCTCCTCCGCACCCCCTCTCCTGCCACCTCCCCCTCCTGCCTGCCTCTCCATCTCTGCCCACCTCCCTTTCCTCCGCACCCCCTCTCCTGCCCACCTCCCCTTCCTGCCCGCCCCTCCTCCTCTCTGCCTCCCGCTCCTGCTGGTCTTCCCCTCTCTGCCCGCCTCCCTCTCCTCCGCACCCCCTCTCCTGCCACCTCCCCCTCCTGCCTGCCTCTCCGTCTCTGCCGCCTCCCTTTCCTCCGCACCCCCTCTCCTGCCCACCTCCCCTTCCTGCCCGCCCCTCCTCTTGCCCATCCCCCCTCCTGCCCACCCCCCTCCTGCCCACCTCCCGCTCCTGCCCACCCCCCTCCTGCCCACCTCCCGCTCCTGCCCACCCCCCTCCTGCCCACCCCTCCTCCTGCCCACCTCCCGCTCCTGCCCACCCCTCCTCCTGCCCACCTCCCGCTCCTGCCCACCTCCCCCTCCTGCCCACCCCTCCTCCTGCCCGCCTCCCGCTCCTGCCCACCTCCCCCTCCTGCCCACCCCCCTCCTGCCCGCCACCCGCTCCTGCCCACCTCCCCCTCCTGCCCACCCCTCCTCCTGCCCGCCTCCTCCTCCTGCCCGCCTCCCTCCTGCCCGCCTCCCGCTCCTGCCCACCTCCCGCTCCTGCCCACCTCCCGCTCCTGCCCACCTCCCGCTCCTGCCCGCCTCCCTCCTGCCCACCTCCCCCTTTGTGCCCAGCCCTCATGGCTACTCACATGACCCAGTGCAGCCCCCGCAACATTAGCTCCTGCCCATCCAGCAGGACCCGCGCCAGCCGCAGGGCCTGGTAGCCGGCGCCCAACACACCCTGAAACACAGAGGTGCGCAGGACCAGGTCCCACACCTCCTACCCTTGGGCCATGCCTCTCCCTGCCACCTGGGGGTTGCCCCTCACCTTGGCCGTGTTGTAATCCGCCTGCAGGTCCACTTTGGGGACGAACTTGGGGACGTCCAGAGCAGCTGCAGACAAAGACCCTGTCTGAGGGGCCTGTCTATATGGTGCTGGGTCGGCTCATCTTTCATTAAGTCCAGCGCACACTCACCCCTCACTGCCAATCTCCCACCTCAGGCTTCGCAACTCACCCTGAGCCCCCCACCTTGCCAGCCTTAGCCGCACTTAAAGTTGTGATCCCTCACTGCCACCTTGTGGCCCCTTTTGAGAACGACATGCTCATGCCCAAGGGCCGAAAATGGACTAAATCACCTTCTTGCCCACAGGTTTTGAGGAGAATACCCCTTCCTAGCCTCAGAGAAGGAGGATAAAACTGGCATTATTCAAGTGAGAAGAAAGGAAATTTATGCTAGGATTTGGAGAAAGGCTCAAGCTCTGGACCCCTGACCCCCTTCCCTTCTTTCCAGGAGCTCAGACTTGGGCTTCCTCCAACACAAACTGTCTGAGGCTTCCCCACAAATCAGAGATTATGGAAACTGCATTAAATCCAGATCTCTCTGTTTCCACTGGAGCTCTTTCCACAGCTCCGAGGATGCTGGGAAGCCCCCGGGAGGTCAAGCCACCAGCCCACATCATGCGGCATCTCAGAGGCATCTGCAGAATTAGAACCCGCATCTGCAGAATTAAAACCCACATCTGCCTCTGGCTCCCTGTGGCCCCAAAGAAACACCCACAAAGGAAAGTAACCAATGGCCTGGATTGCAAACTCCTGTCTCACAGGAAATGTGGGGAGGAGAAAGATCCAGCCCAGGTGGCTCTACTCACGGTCCCTGAAGGCCAGTCCCTTGGGGATGGCTGTGCTGAAGAGGGTCAGGGGGCTGCTTGCTGTTGTGTGGGCGATGTGCTGTGCTGAGATGCTGGGCTCAAGGACACAGAGGTGACCCTCAAAGAGGTACTCCTGGTGTTGGGGGGCCACACTGGTCTGCTTATGCACAGCCTCCTGGAAAATGGCTATCCTAGACATAGCCGTGGTGGGGGGCAGAGGGCAGGGGGTGTCAGTAGGCAGGGCAGGGGGCCAAGGTCTCCTAAGCCCCAGCTAAGCATTGCCCATGGGCAGGGCTCTGTTTTGCAGAGGGAGGGACGGGGGTGGTTTTCTCTGTCATCAAGGGTGGAGAGGCCAAGGGGAGAGTTCACATCTTATAGTGATGGAGACAGAGTGGGAACAGGCCCCAGGAGTCCCAATACCCAGTCTCTGACTCTGCACCTCTTCCTGTCACACTGCCGTTACATTTACCTAGTTCTATAAAATTATCCAGGAATCAAGGGTTCTAAGAGCCGTATACTTAGGAAATGCACAGCCAACATACACGCACACACTTCTCAGATGTATAACGCATATTAGCATTAGAAAAGGTACTGACTCTCTGAAGTACATGCAAGAAAACCTGTTTGGCTTTAACTTTGTAGATCTAGTCTTTTTCCAGACTATGTTTGGACCCAGAAGCGTTCCTACATATACACTCTTCAGAACGTACTGTGGGAGATGCTGCTTGGGACAGGCACCGCTGCTTGGGTACAGAAGATTCTCACTGCTTCCCTCCCTTGTCCCCACTTACGTGTTGTGGGCATGGATGTAGACGTGGTGCAGGACTGCCTGGGACAGGGAGAAGACATGGATGACAACTCGCTGCAGGATGTCACTGGTCTCCGCAAAGAACTGGTCGAAGCCCCAGCACTTGGCCTGCTCCACCTCCAGGATGTTGGCCAGGATGGGCACCAGCTGGCTCTGCAGCCCCCTGCCCTCCCAGGACATGGAGACTGTCAGGGGCGGGGGCCCAGACCTGTCCGCCTTAAGCAGGCAATAGGGGCATGTCCTGAAGAGCTAGGACCAAGGTGGTGGGGCCGGGTGGGTTGGGGAGGAAGAGTTGGAAGAACTCGTTCCAGCATCCAGGTGGGAAAGTGGTGTGCCTAAGCCTGCAGCATGCCCAGAACCTGCTGGAACAGGCCTCAGAAGTCTTGACTCAGCAGAGAGAAGTGATACCCAGCTCAGACTCCAGCATCACCCACCCAGCAGGGTCCCACTCACAGAGACAGCTGGCAGGTGATGGGGAGGGTGTAGCTCCACTCCAGGGGCCCATTCTCCCGCCTCTGGGCACCTGCAATGGCCCCAGCTGGCTTTTCCGTGGTGATCCGGTACCTAGGGGGAGCAAGACCAGGTCAGTGGGATCCCCAGCCATCACATTTCGAGGCAACCACACACTCAGCACAAAGGGCTCAGAGCACAGGTTCAAGTCACCCAGCCACCCCAAGGTAGCCTGAGTGATGGAATGTGAGAGACCTGGCTCTCAGCTGTGAGAGCACCTTGCCTCAGCACTCCTCCTGGAGCCCTTTGCTTCAGATAGAGACACCTTTGCCCTGTCCACTGCCTCCCTCCCAGCTACACTTCCCTCAGCCTGGCCAGCCTCCTCCACACCTTTGCCCATGCTATGCATGGCCCCAGTATCCTCTCGTCCTCTTTCTCTCCCTTCAGAGTCCAGCCTTCCCTGACAACCCCTGTCCACGCGGGTCTCCTGCCCCTCTCACGGTCCTAATATAGGTTCCACACAGCTGGACCCCTGGGCTGAGGCGAGTGCAGCAACCTTCCCACTAAGCAGCTGACATCTCTGCTCCAGGTGGTGCGCTCAGAGGGAGCCGCTGCTGTCTCCAGCCACTTAACTATTCCCTGTCCGATGGCACAAAACCATGGAAGGACCTTGGATCTGGGAACAGGAAGCTGCCACCTTTGCCCCTGGTGAGCTCTGCCACCTTGGGCAAGTCACTCTTTGAGCTTCGGTTAAGACAAGGAGAGCAGTAAGGGAGCAGAGGGCTAGAGTGAAGCACTGAACTAACACAGGGTGTATTCACAGACACCCGTCAGTCCCGGGCAGAGCTCAGCTGCTTGTTTGATCCGATTAACAAAAAGAGGTCTACAAAGAGCCTGGGTGTGGGGTGGACCAAAGCAGTGTGAGGGGACCAGGAGACACAGCAGGGACTGGTGGGAGAAGGGCCAGGGGACCGCCAGTCTGCCCCATTCCCTGCCCTGTGGCCCACTGTACATGATCTCCTTGTTCCGCCGTGGCCCACCAAAGGGGATGAAGGGCAGGCTGCCGGTGGCTGCATGGTACAAGGTCACTCCAATGCTCCAGAGATCCACAGTCACCCCGAACGCTTTTTGCTGGGGCTTTCGAAGCACCGCCCGCTCATACATGTCGGGGTGCTGCCGGAGAGAACCAGAACGCGGCCATGGAGCGGGAGGGCTGGCAAGGGCCTGAGACCTGTCAGACTCCCTTCCACCGCCTGCAGGTGAAAACAGAACTGTTCAAATCCTTCTCCTTTGTCATCTTAAAAACTGGTGTCGCGTTCACCCTACCCAGGGTGTTTCCGTCGGCCCACCCTGTGCCCTGGGGACCTGTACGTCCCATCCTCCTGAGTCCCGGCAAGGAGTTAACTGCACAAGGCCGGGTAGCCTGGCCAGGCTGCAGCCTCACCTTTTCTGTCTTAGAGAACAGAATGCATTCTTCTGGTTGCGGTACAGGGGAGAGACATAACCCTGTCGGAAGCAGGAGGTGGGCCACACCCCCTATGGGGGCTCTGAGGGGCTCACAAGGGGGCAGCGGGTCCCCAGCAGCTCACCCACCAGGTACTCCTCAGTCCCATAGACTGAGACAAACTTCTCGTCATCATCCAGCTCCCGGGCAGCCCCGAAGTCTGTCAGCTTGTAGATGCTCTGCCCCTCCTCCCCCACGAGGCGCATGATGTTCCCGGGCTTGATGTCGCGATGCACGATGCCGTTCTCCCGCAGGTGGTTCATGCCGGCCACTGGGGACAGACGGGGAAGCCACTAGCTGGCTCTGGCCAGGGAAAGTCTAGTGTCTGAGGCTCATCTTGGTGGGCAGGCTGTCCTTGGACCCAGAGACACAGGAGTTCCCATGGGCTGACAGAGCCATGGCACAGGCAGAAGGCCAGAGACACACATGGGGCTGAGGAGGGCATCTCAAGGACACTAGGGTATGGAGGTGCCATCTGGATTCTCTAGGAAACCGAGAGGGGTGGTGGCTCTGTCTCCCCAAGGGCGGCACCCCTCTTTGTCGATTATTTCTTTTGATTAGGTGTTCAGTTGTGGTAAAATATCCATAACAAAATTTCCCATTTTAACCGATTTGAAGTGTACACTTCATTGGCACTAAGCACACCCATGCTGCTGTGCCACCATCATACCATCCAGCTTAGAACTTTCTCACTCTCCACTTTTTTTTTTTTTTTTTTGAGACAGAGTCTCACTCTGACACCTAGACCAGAGTGCAATGGCTCAATCTCGGCTCACTGCAACCTCTGCCTCTCGAGTTTAATCGATTCTCATGCCTCCACCTCCCATGTAGCTGGAACTACAGGCGCACGTCACCATGCCCGGCTAATTTTTGTATTTTTTGTAGTAGAGACAGGGTTTCACTGTGTTTGCCGGACTGGTCTCAAACCCCCAACCTCAAATAATCCGCCCACCTGGGCCTTGCAAAGTGCTGAGATTACAGGCATAAGCCCCTGCACCCGGCCTCATTCTTCAAAATTGAAACCAGACTCATTAAACAACTCCCCATTCTCCTCTGCCCCCAGACCCTGACATCCACCATGGTACTTTCTGTCTCTATGAATGTATGAGTGGAATCATACAGGATTTGTCCTTCTGTGTCTGGCTTTTTTCACTTAGCATAATGTCACCAAGGTCCATCCATGTTGTAGCAGGTGTCAGAATTTCTTTCCTTTTAAGACTGAATAATATTCTATTTTAGGTACCTCCCACATTTTGTTTTCACAGGCTGTTTCCAACTTTTGGCTATTGTAAATAATGCTGCTATGAACATCGGTGTACAATCTTTTTTAGGTTTACTTTTTAAGTTGGAATTTTAAATGGAAGGATTAGCAGGAGTCAGAAGCCTGGGTCCTGCCCGTCAGCGTCTGTCCCAGGCCTGCTGCCAGTCTGAGGGTGGAGGCAGGGACAGGGAGGGGCTCACCCACACAGCGCAGCACCACCAGGAACTCATCCTCTGGCAGCCCAAAGGCGTTCTCGGGGCTCTCCAGCACGCTCAGCAGGCTCCCACTGGAGCAGTACTCCATCACCAGTACCTTCTGCCGGCTGCCCCCCTGCAGGTGGGACAGAGAGGGGCCCATGAGGACAGCACTTCTCCTCCCCACCCACTAGGAAGAAGTGGCTCAGAGCCATGGGACAGGCAGAAGGGCAGAGACACACATGGGGCTGAGGAGGGCGTCTCAAGGACACTAGGGTATGGAGGTGCCATCTGGATTCTCTAGGAAACCAAGAGGGGTGGTGGCTCTGTCTCCCCAAGGGCAGCACCCCTCTTTGTATTACTTTTTTTGATTAGGTGTTCAACTGTGGTAAAATATCCATAACAAAATTTCCCATTTTAACCAATTTTAAGTGTATACTTCATTGGCACTAAGCACACCCATGCCGCTGTGCCACCGTCGTCACACCATCCATCTTAGTGGGGATGGAGCCCAGAGTCCCCATTCTCCAGGTCCCAGCTTCCGGCCTGGCCTTCCCTCCTTGGCCTCACACTGATCTCAAACACTGGAATCCAAAGTCACCTATTCCAGGAAGCCCTCTCTGCTTAGGTACTGATTCTGTCTATCGTTCCTTTCCCATGCACCGCTCCCACCCCCTTGCACCCTTTGCTCCCTTCTGCAATTTGCCTGCTCTGTCTGACCTGCTGATGAGCATGGGACCAAGTCTCTGTTGTTGTGTGGCCTGACTCTCCCCAGACGACAAGGGTCCAGGACAAGACCACCCTCTGACCAAGCACCGGACCCACCGTCTCCTCCACCGCAAAGAGCTTGATAATGTTCTGGTGGTTCAGCTTCCGCAGGACCTCAAACTCCCTCACCTGCACCTCGCGGGGCCGCAGGTAGCTGGTGGTGTTGAAGACCTTCACAGCAACCAGCTCCCCGGATTTCTGCCATTGGGGAGGGAGCAGTGGGAGGCAGCATGGGGATTAGCACACGTCCCACTCCCGCTGGGGGGGAAGCAGCCACCCTCTCCTGGGCCTCCATTCAGCCTCTCCCGCCAGCCCAACCCAGAGATGAGCCTGGTTGGATGGGGGCTCCCATCCACACCTCCTTTTCCTCTCAAGGGGTAGACAGTCCCACACTGGGAGGTGACAAGAGCCTGAAATTCTGATCTCCTGCAGGGGATGGCTTGTTGTTATTATTACAATTGCCATTGACAATCACCACAGGGCAGCTAACACTCCCTGGGGTTAGCAGCAGGGAAGGGACTGGAACCTGGTCTGGCTGGCTCCAATTCCTTTTTTTTTTTTTTAAGACGGAGTCTCACTCTGTCCCTAGGCTGGAATGCAGTCTCAAGATCTCAGCTCACTGGAATCTCTGCCTCCCGGGTTCAAGCGATTCTCTGCCTCAGCCTCCCGAGTAGCTGGGATTATAGGCGCCCGCCACCACAGCCAGCTAATTTTTGTATTTTTAGTAGAGACGGGGTTTCACCATCTTGACCAGGATGGTCTCGATCTCCTGACCTCATGATTCGCCCACCTCGGCCTCCCAAAGCGCTGGGATTACAGGTGTGAACCACTGCGCCCAGCCGGCTACCACTCTTAAGTAAAACAGAGTGGATACCATCTCGTATATTCTTGCAGGATAAATCCAAACAAGGCCTAATTCCTGCCTCTGCTCTCCCTAGATCCCATGTGCTGCTACCTTCCTCGGCTGTTTGCCTTGTGACTTCATAGTTCTCTTGCCCAACTCGTGCCTGACGGAGGCATCCTCTCAAGGAGCCGTTTTCAGCTCCCTATCCCTCTGCTCAAACCCACAGTGTGAGTGTGCTGCACAATGTCCCCAGATCCCTGTCCCACCGCCCTCAGTGCCCTCTGGGAGCTGACTGGGCCAGCTTCCAAGGCATGAGAAGGCCAAGTCTGGGCTGGCCATGGTTGCTTCCTACCTTGTTGCGGGCCTTGTACACACTGGCAGTGGCCCCCTGCCCCAGCAGGTCGTCTGTGTGCCACAGGTAATTGGCTGTGCTCTGCATCTCCTGCCCTGAGCTGGCTGGTCACCTGCTGCCTAGAAAAAGAGCATGCTGGGGGCTCAGGATTTCATTCCTGGCATGGGGTGGCCACTGGTGGCCTGACCTGTAACTGTGCCCCAAGGCTACCCTAAGAAGGGCTCCATGTGGGCATTCCATAAGCAAGGGAGTAGGGGAAGTGTGAAGCACAGAAAGGTTAAGTAACTTCCCCAAAAGGACGCACAGCACAACAAGAGGGCCCCCACTGAGCCCTAAGCCCACAGCCGGCACCTGTTCCACCTAAGAGGCCTGGCCTTCTGCCTGTCCTGGCTCCCCAAGTCCCCTTGAAGCCCCTCCCCAGGCAGGTCATTCAACAGAGACAAACCTCTTGTCTCTATCACCTCTCCCCAGCACTGAAGATTCTGGGTTTTGGCATCCAGGCTTGAGACTGTCCCAGGAAGCAGAAACAGTATAGGAGGAAGGGCCTGGGGTCAAGCAGCATCTCCCACACTACCACAAATCTCCAGGATTGCAACATGAGCCTGGAGCCACTCCCCCAGCCCCCGCTGGCCTGCCTGCCAGGCCCACCACTTCCTGCTGCTGTGAGCTGACAGCCGGGTCAGTGCTGCTCCAAGAGAGACGGGGCTGCTTCAGAGTGTGTGTGTGTGTGTGAGTGTGTGTGTGTGTGTGCGTGTGTGTGTGTGTATTTGTGTAGGGGGTTGGGGAGAAGCGTGTGAGTGTGTGTGTAAGAGCGGGGTATAGGGGAGGCAAAATTCATCATTCGGCCATTGGGAGAATCGGAAACATCTTACAACTCTGTTTCCCATCTTTGTCCTCATCTTTTCTCCACAGCCTGGTTCTCCTAAAGCAATTAGTACCAGAAAGTGTATCCTTAGAAGTTAAACTCAATTTCTCTCTGAAAAATAAGGCCAGGGCTGGCCTTTTTGGGATACCTGGGGACAGAAGCATTAGAAGGCCCACCATCCTTTAAATACTCTTTTTTTCTTTGACATAAGGTCTCACTCTGTCATCCAGGCTGGGGTGCAGTGGTGCAATCATGACTCACTGTAACCTCCACACCCTGGGCTCAAGCAATCCTCCCAACTCAGCCTCCTGAGTAGCTTAGGACCATAGGCGTGAACCACCACACCTGGCTGTCTTTTGTATTTTTAGTAGAGATGGGTTTTTGCCATGTTGCCCAGGCTGGTCTCGAACTCCTGAGCTCAAGCAATCCGCCCACATGGGCTTCCTCCCAAAAGTACTGGGATTACAGTGTGAGCCACCATGCCTGGCCACTTAAATACTTTCAAATAACGCTAGACTAGAAAAGGTGTCTTCGTGTTCTAACATCTTAGAGGTTCTCAAACTGAGGGTTGCCATGCCTGGAATCCTATGTTCCTTCACTCTGAACTTTTTCTCTGTGTAATCTTTTTTAAAAATGCAAATCCTTGATAATGTCAGTTCATTGAGCCAGAGGCCCCTTGAAGAGATCAGTGGTCATCTCCCAGTTTCAGATCAGGTAGGAGTGGACATTACACAGAAGCAACTGAAGTACTGAGAGGCTTCCTGAAGACAACACAGTAGCTCAGCATGAATGAGTGGGTCTGGTTTTCCCCGCTGAGGCTGGAGCCAGCCAGCAGGTCTGGGGGCTGGGGCTGGAGCAGAGCAGGCTGAAATCAAGGCCAAAGGCTCTGATACTGGGGCGAGGAACAGCTGATGACTCTGGGATAATAGGCAGTGAGGTGCAAGGCACAGAGCCCCAGACAGGCGGCGTGCCCCTGGGTTCTGTGCCCAGGAGCTCTGGTTGTGGCACATCTGGCTCAACTCTGCACGCTCTGCAGATCCTCCCCCCACCACCCCAAGCACCTGGTGCATAGAAGGGCTCAGTGGCCCTCAACCAGTGGTTGGATGAATGAGCAGTGGACAGTGAAGCATGTGAGCGCCGCCCACCCATCTCTCCCCTCCCCTCCCTCCTCAGGGCTCTGCTATGGCCAAATGCACTTACCCCACACTCTGAGCTGCCCTGAGTCAGGCAAAGGCTCTTCCTGGCGAGCGTGTGTTATGCTTTCTGTCTGTGGCACGTCCAGGAGCTGAGCTACACCGGAAAGAGGAGGGCGGATGAGAGGCGCCCCTCAGTGCAGTTGCTTCTCAGCCTCCATCAAAGGCCACCGGCCCTAGCCCTTTAACCCTTTCCTGTTTGTCACCTTCCCCCAGAGGGCTGGGCTGGGGGTTTCCAGCTCTATACCCCAACTGTTCAGGGAGACTTTCCCGGCGTCTCCTACTCCTGAGACTCTGGCCAGGGAGAAAGACCCCGGGAAAGGTGAGGGCAGGTGCTGGGAGCTGATCGCTGGCTTTGGGTGTTGGTAAGCAGAGCCCAGGGAGGGCTTGTGGTTGGCCCATGGTGGCTCACCTCTATGCCACACACAATGCTCTATGTGAGAGCACCGCTGCCGACAAGCCCACACCCCTGTGCCCGGCTGAGCTGCCCTGCAGCTGCCCCTTGCCTGGCCCCCTCATTCCACCCCCGCCCCCCTCCACACTCTGCACACTTACCCCATCTCCACTGCAGGGGATGCAGGTTTGTGGGACTGGGTGGCACTCCCAGAACTTTCAGGGCTTGCTGTCATTCATGAGCAGTGTTCTTAGCCTCCTGGTGGCCAAGGGCCCTTAGGACCCACAGGCAGGACCAGTTGCAATGGCCTGTGCCACCCCAGGAGCTGGGACTAGTGGGTTTCTTCCCTGCCTCCTTGTGGCGGTGGGACACCAAGCTCAGCACTGAGTCCTGGCTCTCAGCTCTCTCACACTTCCTGATTTCCGTCTCTCGCTCTCTTTCTCTCTTAAAGAGACAGAGGCAACTCAGTGCAGCCACCAGCTCAGCAAAGAGAAAGAGGATGCTCTGAGTTCCCAAGTGTAGGTGATAGGACCAGAGTCTGAGCCACAGAGAAGCCAGGAACAGGGGCCCTTCTGGTCATTGTGGTGGGCAGCTGGGTGCTGTTTTGGCATCTCGCACAATTCACTGGAGCAGGGAAGTTCAGGACTCTGCCCGGAGTCAACAGAGCAGGTTGGGCAAGTTAACTAAGTGGAAAGCTGCCTGGGAAGTCCACGCTCCCACACCCAGGAGCCCCAAGGAGGTGTAGGACCTACGCCGACCCAGTCCTAGAAGTTGGATCTGAGTCACCTTCCAAGGAGGCCTGCAGAGGTCCGAGCAAGCACAGGGATCCAGCTGATGCCCTCCAGTGTAACCTGAGCACAGCATGCAGTCCCACCCAGCCAGCTCACTCACCTGCAGCAGGAGGAGAGTAACAGCTACTTCATGGGTTGATTGGATGACATGGATATATTTGGAATTGTTTGGAGCTTGGAAAGTGTTTTACAGAAAGCATTGAAGGTATGGAGGCCCACACACTTCAGGAATTTACCCATTCTCTTCAGAGACTGCTGAGGCTGGAACCCAGGTGCCAACTTCCCAGCCAGGACCCAATGCCCTGCATCAAATGTCCTAGGAGGCTGGAGGGGTCTGTGCTGCTCTGGTCAGCTCTGAGATGGCAGTTGGATGTGAAATGGTTAAAACCAGGAAATTCCATGTTTCTATAGAATGTTGGAGGGACTTTCCCATGGCCACACCTGGTGGTTTCCTCCGCCAGCACCACCCCTCCCACAGTGACACTAGAACAGGAGCAGAGCTGAGAACTGCCTGGTGCTTTGTTAAAGAGACCTCCCCATAACACTGCCAGCTGGAGGAGTTGCTGCAGCTTCTCACGGCAAGACCTGGAGGAATGTGCCTGAGTGCCTGAGATCCTCATGTTCCACCCAGTCTTCCCAGCTTGCTTTTTTTTTTTTTTTTTTTTAGATAGAATCTTGCTCTGTCACCAAGACTGGAGTGCAGTAGCACAATCTTGATCTTGGCTCACTGCAACCTCTGCCTCAGCCTCCCGAGTAGCTGGGACTATAGGCACACACCACCACGCCTGGCTAATTTCTTGTATTTTTAGAAGAGATGGGGTTTCACTGTGTGGTTGGTGAGGTGGATTGAACAGGTTGGTCTCAATCTCCCAACCTCCTGATCCACCTGCCTCGGCCTCCCAAAGTGCTGGGATTACAGGCGTGAGCCACTGCACCCAGCCTAGTCTTCCCAGGTTTCTGCCTGCCTGGCACATGGGAGAACTGCACATCCTAGTTACCTTGTGATGCAGGGAGCATGTGAGTTCCCCACCAAAGCATTTAATTCCTGATGCAAGACCCTCCCAGAGCTCTGCTTTCTGGCAGTGTGATTCTGTTAGTCTGGGTCCTTGAGTGACTGTCCTGAGCAGAGTCCCTCTGCTGGTTCACGAGGGACATTGGCTTTGGTGAGAAATCAGCCTTTGTTGCTTTAGGGCACCAAAGTTTGCTAAATAACTTAGACAATCCATAATGTTTACCCACTTTTTACCCTGATGAACCTGCTGGGTCCTCAGCAGCACTCTTACTTTCTTCTCTCCATCAATCTCTTTCCCAGTGTATTTAGCACGTTCAAAGGCAACTACCATGTGTCTAGCACCTTCTATGAGGCAGGCACTGTGTGCTGAGGACGTAAAGGCTGGGCATCCCACCAGGAGCCTGGAGGTCCAGGATGGCATGGCAGATGCTGAGTGGCAGGCAGGCAGCAGGGAGGAAGGTGATCAAGAAGGGCTTTCCAGAAGGGTTGCTCGGCCAGACTTTAGGAAGAGGGGAGTTAGGCAGAGGAGAGGGGGCTGGGGGAATGGAGTTCCAGGCTGTGGGCACACATGCAGAGGTACAGAAGCAAGAGAAGAGCTGGACTGAGGCTGAGAAAAGGGGGAGAGGTAGAGGTGGCCTGGAGCCATGTGCCCCGTGACAGATCAAGTTTCCTTGGGCATCCTCTGTGAGGTCACATCCTCTGTGAGGTCACAGTGAAGCAATGTCTTGCCTGTGCCCCAGTCGGGCAGCACAGCCAGTTGTATCCAGGAAGGTGCAGGGGGCTGGCTGGCTCCAGAAGGGAAGAGGAAGTCTGTAAGAGTCCCCACCACATGTTCCCAAGTGGCTCTGAGGAGTCCTAGAAATAGAAGTGGCAATCCAAGGGTAGTGCAAGGACCAGAGGCGGAAGAGGGCGGCCCTTGACAGCAGCTGTCAGAAAGAAAATCTCATGTGACTTCTACAAAGAGGCTGAAAGTATAGTGGGAAGGGCAGGGGCTAGCTCCATTGCCATGGAGGTTTGAGTTCAGATTTTACCACCTACTGTGGGTGACCCTAGCACGTCACTCGACGTTCCTCATAGGGCTGGTTTGAAAGTAAAATGAGATGAAGCTCCTGGCACCTGGTCCACTCTGAAGAGATATTAATTTCTTTTTCCGCCCCTAAGGGGCCTGAGTCAGTTTTTCACAGCTGACTCACCTGCCCAGTGCCTTAAAGGGGAGGGGAAAGGGCTCGGGTGCTGGTGGGGTGCATATGGAAGAGACTGGGGGGCATTGCCAGGCAGTGTGTATTTGCTATGCTCAGTCACAAGGGCAAAGGGCTGAGCGACGCGCTCTCGGAGCCCGGCTTCTTGTCACCTACAGGGGTTGGCTCTGGCCAGGAGCTTTGGGTGTGGAAGGAGGGACAGACACCGCAGCCAGGCCTGCTGCTATGGACCCAAGCAGTGGGACAAGCTGTGGGGCAGCATCCAGGCCACTGAAGGAAATCGGCGCCGGTGCCAGCGTCATCTCTCTTCGAGGAAAAGTAAGTGTTTCTCTCATTGTCTTCACTCTTCAAACCTCCTCCGCACCATTCCCTCCTACGCTGTCAGCTAAGGACCTTGCCTTAAACTTCACTTAGATAAAAGAAGCAATCAGAAGGGAGCTCCCTCATTTCCTCCCCCACATCCACTGCCTGCCCCGTCTGTACTCACCTGCCTTCCCTCCCACGCGACAGCAGGAAGTGCCTCTTGTTGAGCCTCTTCTAGTGGCCATGGCTAACCCTCCTGCTTGTGCTCTGCAGCTTACCCTCTCCTCTCCTGCACATTCATTCTTCCCGTTCTACTGTGTCCTGCCCACCCCACCAAACAAATGCACCTCTGCACTGCCGATCTTACCCTTGTCTCTCGATGCTCCCCATTCAACGAGCTGTCAAGTTACTGCCTCTTCCCTTCCCATTTGCCACCTAACCCACTCCAGTTGGACTCATTCCCCCTCTGCTGAAAATGCTCCTGTCCAGGTCACGAATGATTCCCTTTCTATGCCAGCCTCACTTTACCCCATTGGCATTCAACAGCAGATTCCCCCTTTGTTGAAGCATTGTCCTCTCCTGCTGTCTGTGACCCTGTGCTCTCCCAGCCACCTACCTCACTGCCACTTGCTCATTCTACCTTCTTTGCTGGCCCCCTTCCTCTGCTGCATTTCTTTTTCTTTTTTTATTGAGACAGAGTTTCACTCTTGTTGCCCAGGCTGGAGTGCAATGGCGTGATCTTGGCTCACCACAACCTTCACCTCCCGGGTTCAAGCGATTCTCCTGCCTCAGACTCCCGAGTAGCTGGGATTACAGGCATGTGCTACCACATCAGGCTAATTTTTTTGTATTTTTAGTAGAGGCGGGGTTTCTCCATGTTGGTCAGGCTGGTCTCGAATTCTCGATCTCAGGTGATCCGCCTGCCTAGGCCTCCCAAAGTGCTGGGATTACAGGTGTGAGCCACTGCACTCAGCCCTTCTGCTGCATTTCTAATGATCAGGACCTTCTCTTTTTTCCATCTCCACGCTCTTCCTGGGAATCTCTGTTTGAATACATCTATAATGTAACAGTTCCTAATAGGTTTTCAGGTATTATCTACCCCCAAAACTCCAAATTCGTACATCCAAGGGTCTACCTGGTATTTCCACTTAGATGTCTACTAGTCATGTCAGCCTTGCCAAGTCAAGCAGCATCCTTCATTTCCTGAACAACTCCTATCTTACTACAGTTTTGTTTTCAGAGTAATACTCATTTTGCTTTTTCATCTGTCCTCCCTGACTAGAAAGCTCCACTACCTGTTTTTTTTCTGTTCAGTACTATAGGACAGTGCTTGCACAGAGAGAAGCTTAATGTTTGTTGACTGACTAAATGACTGTCTTTAGTATATGTAATATGCCAAGGTTGCTAACTCCTGAGTAAAAGGAAATGTCGAATACTGATGAACATAAATCAGGAGTTTCCAATCTTTTGGTTTCTCTAGGCCACATTGGAAGAATTGTCTTGGGCCACACATAAAATACACGAACACTTATGATAGCTGATGAACTAAAAAGAAATTGCAAAAAAATTTCATAACGTTGTAAGAAAGTTTATGAATTTGTGTTGGGCTGCATTCAAAGCCATCCTGAGCTGTGGGTTGGACAAGTTTGATATAAACATTTAGGTTAAATAGTCTTAAAAGACTGTTTCCTAAGTTAACCTACATCTGGTCTGCATTTTTGGTTTCTATCTGGATGGAATGGGCTTGTGTTTTGACAGTGTTCATTGCCACTAGTTTCCATCCAGCCCCCATCAGGACATATGAAATAAAAAGAACCATATATGGATAAAGAGGACCTAAAAAGCATAGCCTGCCTTTGCCTCGGGACCCTCTGAAAAGGGGCTCTTTTGTCCCCTGCTCACGGCCTACGAACTGGCTCCATGTCACAGCTATTATGGGGTGCTCCTGGCCATCCCCATTCTCTCTGCACTCAGGGAGAACTCATTTCTACCGCAGTGGCACAGTAACCTTAGCCTTGACTTACCCGAGGCCAAGGGCCCAGCAAGAGAAGCTCAAGATGTAGCTATTCCTTGAACACAGGGGAAGGGAAGAGACAGTAGGCTGGAAGGGCATAGCAAAGCTGAATAAAAGACCTATGAATAATGGAAAGGGATGATAAACCTAAGAAGGGGTTGTAAAGTGTCCTGTCTAGAGCTGAGGGTAGGATTCCTTGCATTACCATTGAACACAGGGTACCCACTTGGAGAGATGTGATCCATCCCCAGGGGCATCTGGTATTAGAACAAGCCTGTTAAAAGTAAGTGTTGGCCCTAGGGGCTCTAGGATTTGTTTCAAGTTGTTACCTTTGAATAACTTCACCCTTGAACTTAAGCTCTGCTAGACTCACAATCTATAGGAGAGAAAACATCACCTGTATCCCCCACTTCCACCAACAGCACAAGCAAATTGGTCAGCTTTTCTCCCAGAGGCAGGGGGCTGTCAAGGACAGAATGACTCAGGGCTTTGGTTGTGGAAGAAAGAGAACCTCTAGTCACCCTTGGTTGTAGCTTGCCAAGTTTCTAAGCAACTTGTTAGGCCCGACTCCCTGAAGTGGGGGAAATCTGACTAGAGATAGAAAACAAGGAAGGTGGATTCTGTGAAGGCAATGGTTCTCACGGCAACAGGCGGTCCAATGGTGAGCTGGAAGACTCTCCACAAAACCTATGAGAATCCACACACAGGCTAAATGGAAATGCTGGGGAAAAAACCTCCCATTCTAAATGCAAGTGTGCTATGCCTTGGTGGGGAGGGAGAAGGTGGCTGGCTGTAAGGTCATCTCGTTGCTCTCTCTGTTGCCAGGCAGGGCTCTGTTAACACAGACGAATCAAAATCCCTCCTGGGTAGCTGAAGTCCTGAATCAGATTTCACAGAGGAGAGAAGGGATATGAACTGCAGCATCGAAACCTAAAAATGTATTTTATTTTGAAGTTGTGCTTTGGATTTTCCCCAATCCAACATCTGTTGAGTGACAGTCTTAGGTTCACACAAAGCATCTCCAAGCATACATACAATATTCCAGTTATCAACACTATTTTAAAGAATATACCATTTTACACAAATGTGACATACAAGTCAGACACCACCACATTGCGATTCCCTGGAAGATCTGACTTCTCTTCCGCACAGGAAGTAGATCTGCACCAGCCCTTCCAGTGCTCTGCGCATCCTGGTGCTGGCATCACTGCTCCTCATCTCCTTGGGGAGAAGCCAGGGCGCCCTGAGGAGGTTGGTTGAGACCAGTGTTTCCAGTTTACAGGCTTCTGGCTACAAACTCCTCTATTTTCTAAATTGGGATGCTAGTAGCCCCACCCCACCTCTCTTCCCCAAAGACTGACCCTTCAGAGTCCACACCAGGAAAAGGATCCATGCCATGAGGGGCAGAGCAGGGCTCTTTGAAGCATCATGCTGGTTTCGGCAAGCATAGCTGAGGAAGGCTGGTCTCCCTAGGCCCTGCATGGCCAGCTCCTTCTGGCTTTTCGGTGTAAAAATCACAGTGTGCAACCTCAATTCCAGTTGTTTGCAGTGAGCTCTGCTGAGGACTCTCCTCCTATCGGTTCCTAGTCCTCTCGACAGGACCATCTCACAGGTGTCAGGAGCACCAGAGATGGGGAAGACAGCTCTGCCCCCAGAGTTGGGTTTAGTAGGTGACCACTCACACACTGTTCAGTTCATGATGCAAATTAGCGCGGATGGACACTGATCAAGGGGATGGTGAACACGAGTCACGTACAGGGTTGAAAGAGAAATAAGGCAGGAACAACAGAACAGGCCCAAAGCGTTGCCATTAAGAAAGCTTTGCTTTTACTTTCTTAGAGGGGAGTGTGCTGGAGAGAGGGAGAAAGGGCAAGTGTGGGTACCAGTTTTGATCAGTTGGACTGAAAGGAATGTAAAGTGAAAGATGGGGTTTCATTTTCAGCAAGGAAACAGATCCTTGGGTATGAAAGCCCCCTGTTGGCTCAGGACCTGTGTAGGCCCAGGTGACAGGCAAGAACAGGTCAGGAAACAGCAACAAACACCAAGACTGTGGGTTGCCTCTTCCAGGCTGACTCACTTCACTGAAGGAGTTCTTCAGTTCTCCCTTCTAGCACTTGGAAAGGTTTTTCTGGTGCTGCAGGTTAGCCTTCTCATTAGTGATTTCCCATAAAGCACCTCTTTTCCTTCACACAGGATTAAAAAAAAAAAAAAAATCCTACCACTTTCCATAGATGTAACCACCAATTTCACATGTTCATCCAAAAATAATCTCTTCTAGGTCAAAGATAAGAAAACTCAGATTTTCCTACCTGAATGGCAACCCACCATCTCTCCTGAACTACAGAAAATAATAAGGCCAAAATCTAAGTGCAGCTTTTAAACCAGAAAACACAGAGAAGAAGGATGAGTTTCAGCTTTAACTCAAGTTGCTGTCTGAGAACCATGAGCCTGGCTGTGGATGTCTCCGGTCCTGGTACTCCTGGGATAGCATGATGCTAGGGGGGCCAGGACCACGGACACCAGGTTTGGAGACTGGATTGGAGCAGACAAGGGTATATTTGTGCATTTTGGAAGGGAACCAGAAAAAAGGCCAGAGTAGAGCCAAAATATTCAGCATTCAAATTTTAATTTTCTTTAGATTCCGGCCTTGGGAAGACTTGAGAACCTGTGGGGTCAGAGTTCCCTTAATTGTCCTTGTTTGGATCAATGAAAACTGGTTTTAGAAGGCAGGGTCTCCCTTTAATCTAACTAAGGCTCTCTAAGCCCCTGTTGGTCGCTGAAGAGAGACCTTGTAAAATAACCAAACTAAGGGGTGGACTTAAAACAAGTTTTCATTTGGGAACAATTTCTGGATTAGCAAAGCTGAATTTAATTTTTTAATAGGATAATGAATTTTATGTGTTAAGTGCCAAAAACATTAGGAGGAAAAAGGACCCATTTCTTACCTTTTGCAAACCTGCCATAGACACAATAAAATTCTCTTAAGACTCTTTACCCTAAAACGAACCAGCTATAAAATTGTCTTATATAGAAAAATGTCTTAAATGGAAAATGGTCCATCAGAGACAAAGGTAGGAACCCGAGAAATGTCTATACATTCAGAAAAACTTTAAAAGCTCCTTAGTAAGACTGGGGTGTACTTCTAGGGGATGGAGGAGAGCAAGAGCAAACACCAGTGACCAATTCACATCAATGGAAAGGACAAAGAGAGAAAGCCCCTAACCCCAAACAGGTTACGGGATTGTCCCATCCCATGATATTTCATATGATGGAGAGATTTCAAAGGCTAGGTTCTCTGACCCAGACAGAACGAAGTTTGTAACGGAAACAGAGACCCCTGGTGGCTACTGTGTGAACTGCCACAATAACTTACAAAGAGACTGGTCTATGACCAGGAGAGGCTACACATGCCAGAGACTAGAAAAACGTGTGTGTGTATGTAAAATATGTGTGTGTGTGTGTAAAATGAAGACTAGACTACATATGATTCTCTATAATCAGTTCCCAAAACAAGATGCCACTGAAAGGTGGATGGCTGTAGCCAACCAACTGGTCAAGGCATCCCCGTGGTCTGAGGGGACTGAGACTGGAGCCCATATCCTCAGGACTGCCTTACCAGATTTCACAGTGACTTGATAATGAAAACCTGTCTCTGGCTAACCTAAGAACGGTACAGACTGCAGCTGGCTGAATTACGACGACTGGGGGAAGCAGAGGGCAGTGGGAAGGGAGAGGCGATGCCAAGGGTTTCATTCTCAAGGTTTTGGGAGACGGGGAGGCTAATTCCTGCAAGAACAACTTAGAACCTAATTTTCAACTGAAGTCCCCAAGCTAGTTAAATAGGAAGATTTTAATAACAGTCAGTCCCTATAATCCCTTTGTCTAGAACAATTAAATTATATCCCTCAGACAGTACAAGACTTGTCAGTGGACTGTGGGGAAGTTGAAGAGTTAACACCAGGGCTAGTGGCATTTGTTTTGGGGAAGACAGTGGGCTTGGGCCGCGTGGCTGGTGGTTTAACCGGGGCAGCCATCTTGACAGACTTGACAGGCCGGAAGGCGCAGGCGATGTCCCCAGCAGTACTGGCGCTGCGCTGGAAGGCGGGCTCGGGGTCCTTGAGGAGCTGGGTGTGCATGGGGCTGGAAGGTTCCGATGTGGGGGCCACCACTGGGGAGGTTTTGAGGGGCTCCAAGGTGTCCAGAACCACGTCAGGGGTGTGCTTGACGCTGCTCTGCCGTTCTAGCTCCCGTAGCTCATTCAGGGCTGAGTTCATTGTTGCCTCAATATCCTGCAAAACAGGAAAAAGGAGGAGGTGAGGCAAATAAGGGGAGAATTCCCCAAGGAGCCGGTTTCAACAACACAGGCCAAGGCATGAAGAAACCGACCGTAAGATGTCCAGATTATTGTACTTGGCCCAAATCCTCCAACATATGAATGCTCAGAAAGTGGGGAAACGGGGACAGAGGGATTTTCATTGTCATGAGATTTTTTTTTTTTTCCTTTAGAAAAAGTAGTTGATTTTTTTTGGGGGCCCTGGATTTGAGAGACAGATATTGAAATACTTATTGATGAAGTGACATATAATCTAGTGGGGAGGAGAAACATGGACAAAGTAAGAAGGGCCAGGAGTTTGGTGATGAGTACATGGGGGTTTGTTACCCAGTTCTCTCTGCTTTTGGGTAGGTTTGAAATTGTACATAATAAACACTTTTTAAAAAAGTGGTAGAGATGATGTATGATCTTTATTCTCTTGGACTTCAAGGCCAAAGGTGAAGAGGGTTAGTCCTTCCTCCTCAGGGGCTGAGGAAAGTTTCAGGAGCCCAAGACACCTCCCCCCCGCCCCTCCTCTCCAGCTCAGGGCAGCATCCAATTTGAAACCATTTCCTTCCAGCCATCACCACCGGGGGGACCAATGAGTGACCAGGAGGGGGAGCCAAAGCCCACGTAGGTGAATCAATTGCCTGCAAAATCAATGGAACACTCTAGATCTTAGCCAACAGCGGTCCTAGCCCAGGGGCTCAAGGCAGAACCAAAGAACCTCTGTATGCAAGCCAGCTGCCTCCCAGCGAGGCTTCCCAGCTCCCCGCTCCCTCCTCATAAACCTGTGTCTGGCACCCCCAAACTACCACAGGATTTCTTCCTGGGATTAGGTTCACATGGAAGGATTTCACACATTCCAAGTGAAGGCCTCTAGTTAAGGTTTCTTTGTCCTACAGAGCGATGCATGCTTTGTGTTCACAGTGATTCAGTTTCACTCATCCCTGTGACATTCTCAAACCTTTAAAATGTTCAGGAAGAACTCCATCTCCCTCCTCAGTCGCACTCTACAGCTAGTCTGTCCCAGCTGTCTACCTTTCCTGACATTCCTATTAACACCTGGCCAAGGAGGGAGCTGGGAGGATACCCGTAGTGCAAGGCAGATTGCAGCCAAGAGCTTAAATAGAGGCACAGAATAGAAGGCTAGCAAAGCAAGACATCTCAGGCCCGTAGCTCAATACTGGGCTTGCCAGGTACATCTCTGTAAGCAGAGAACCACAATTAAGCCAAGAGAGACCATGCCCAGCCTCTATCACCCCCTGGAAGATGGGGTAAGGAGAATCTCAACTCAGGTGAGACAAGAAGGCAACAACGAGCCCTTAGTTCCTACCTGGTCTAATGAAAATTATATAGTTGGGAGAGACGTCTGAGTGAACTGCTCGGAGTGGCCCCGGTAGTCGGATTTTTAGAAGTGGGGTTGGATCTCTAATATTTCATGGAAAACAGAGAGTCATCAGTGTGGTGCTTACACAGAAGGAAGACCCTGCAACCAGGGAGCTCATCTCCACAGCCTCTGGACGCTTGGGCTGCTGCAAATCCTTTTGGTTACCAGAGCTCTCTGCAGCCAGATTATTTTTTAGATCTTTAAGACCAGGTGCAGGTTGTTAATTGATCATACCCACTCGGTACCAGAGACTAGCCTTAGGAATCGTGATGATGGTGATGGGCACAGCAATATAAAAATGTGGCCAGGATTACACCTGAGCCTCAATAGTTGGGCAGTTTCACTAAAGTCTACCAAGGTCTTTAGACCCAAAACTTGGGCTATCAAAATACTCTTAACACTGGCTTTAAAAATTACAACAGCCTTCCTAATAGTCAGTGTATGAGCAAGAAGCTAGGCTTATTTTATTCTGTCTTTAGGTTCTTCCTGGGGAGAGAGGGGCAGGCAGACTGCTTATTAAGCTGTCTTATCAGGTCCACAGGTCCAGAATGGATATATATTCAGTATATGACATACAAAATAATTGTTCTGTTTCAAGTTCTGTCATAATTAGGCGGGTGGCACTAAGTGGTAGTGATGAATGTAGACTCATGCTGTCTGTCCAGGAGCCCACAGTTACCTGAGCAATGACCTCAGGGTCCATGGGCCGATGGTTATTGAAGCTTTTTGACCTTCCTGCTGTGGCAGTCTTCCGGATCTGTGGACTGTCCAGCCGATTCTTCAGGGATGAGTGGCGGCTGATGGAGTTGAGGCTCCCGTGCCCACTGATGGAACACTTATCTGGCCCTTCCTTGGGGAGACTCTGGCTCATGATGGGCTGGGAGGATGGGCGGCAGCTAGCCCCCACCCCTGGGGAGGAGGAGTCAGTCAGGGAACTGCTCAGCCCATGGCTGTCACTCCGAAAAGTTTTCCGGATGCTCCCAGATTCTGGACGCTTCCTTTGCCTTCAATCACAAACAGAAAGGGCAGTGTGATCAGGGAGCCCTGGCTCCAAGGAAGCTAGGACAAGTGGGAGGGGGCAGATGTTGGCCCCCAGGGACTTCGGAAGGAGAGGGACACGAACACATTCTGTCCTCGGCTTCATCTTCTCTTGCATTCTCCATGTCTTCATTCCCTTGCCACCCCCAAGCTGGGCAAAGGAGAAATGGATACTTACTTGGTGGTCACGGGCTTTGTGTTGTCAAGATGTAAGTTGCTGTCAGAAAAAATGTCTGATTAAGCGAAAGTTTCTAATGGGGAAGAGATTCATGGAAAGGCCCCTTCTGTGACCTGCCATGAACAGAAACCTAAGGCCCCAGGTAGGAGAAGAAGTCTCACCATCACCAAAGAGGTCGCGAATTGCTGGTAAGAGGATAGTTAACTTTTCTAAATTTTAGCATGTCTCTTTTTCCAAAAAGTCTGTAACTGTTTTGGGCTCTGGCAAGAGGCTGTTGTTGCTTATTCTGTAGGGATGGAACAGAATAGTTTTCAAGAGGCAGCAATACTGCAGAGTTAGGGCCCAGTTTGTGCATTTTCTTAGTGTGGAAATACATGACTCTCAAGTCACCGAGCACTGGGCTGAACCCTGGATCTGGGCGAACTTGTTTCAGACCACTTAGGGCTCTCAGACAAAATGGCTTGGCAGAATGGTAGTGCTGCCTGCGGCTGGATAATTTCATTTTGTCTTGGAATCAGATCGGAAAAGGTCCAATCTAAGAGGCAATGAAACTTCTGATTTGGATGGCCGCTGAATAGCTCTGATCTTGAATCTAAGACAGATGGGGGCTGAGGCAGGAGTTGAGGTGGAAGGAGGGAAGGGGTCAGATTCTGAAGATAAGGAGCTGGTCTGTGAGGTGGGGTCAGTGCTCTAAGTCAGTCCTAGTTTTGTTCACTGCTGAGGTCTTCCTCATCTTTCTGCCTGCAGCACCTGGCCCAGGACCTGGCATGTATCAGCCACTCCGTGAATCTGTCCACTTGGCAGCTTTAGGCTTGTGAGTCAGCCGTTCTCGAGTGGAAAAAGGATGTTCTCAGAGTCTTCTAAAGCCCTGCTGAAATGACCCCCCTCTCTGCAAGGATTTCCCTGGCACCACTAACTCCAGCTGCACTGGCACCACTGCACCACTAACTCCAGTTGCAGGAAGAATGGACCCCTCCCTCCTCTGTACCTTCAGAGCACCTGATGCTACCTTTCAGTTACCTGTCCATAGGGTCTTTACCTTGCCGGACTGTGAGCTCTGAAATCAAGGACCTTGTCTTTTTTATCTCTGAATAACCACCAGCAGTGCTTGGCACAACAGTAGATACTTAATAAATGTGTAGAATTAAATGGAAGTGCCACACCCTAATAGCTCTTTGCTGTTTTCCTTTTTCCGCTTGAGGATGGCTGACTCACAGGCTGAAACTGCTGAGAAGGCAGATTTATGGGGTGGCTGTGGTGTGCCATGTCCCGGGCCAGGCCCTGGGGATGTAAAGAAAAGGAAGACACAGTTCCTGGGTTCAAGGAGCTCAATCTGGTGGGGGATCTGAGTGCAGCGTGCGTACCAAAAGGTACTCAAAGTGCCTTTGGAATACAGCATAAGGGCACCTCACTCAGCCTGGGGAACTCAGGGATGTCAAAAGGGCTTCCCCAAAGAGCTAAGTCTTTGGGCTGAGTCTTGAAGGGAGAGGAGGAGGTGACCAGGTGAGGAGACATCAGGTGTGAGGGCCCAGGGGTGAGAGAGAACCTGGGCACTCAGGAAACTGAAGGAACTTGGGAGGAGGAGTGGTGTGGGGGACAGGAGGTAAGAACTGAAAGGCCAACTCACTCCTAAGGGCCAGACATGCCCGGGGGCCGCCGCTCACCCACCCACCAGGTGATGAGGCTTGTCCTCCAAGAACCCCATCCCAAGACTCCTGACACCAGCAAGCAAGGAGTTCAAGGGAACCACCTTAACTTTCTACCAGATACTCTTTTTTTTTTCTTTTTTTGTTTACCATTTCAGTTAGTACTCTCTACAATTTCTATGTACAAATGGTATCAAATATATGATGGCTTAAAAATATGTACTGAACTAATTATCTAACTCTTCCTCCACCAACCCCACCTTGGTTTCTGGGTTAATTACAGGATTACGGCCTTTTGATTGTAGGGTTATAATTAACATAGAATTGTAAATAAGAAAAAAAATGTGATTAGCCCACAGTTACTTGATATTGGCCTGCCCTCCCAGCACGGCAGTGTGCTGAAGGGAAACAGAAACTCCTCAATTCTTTTTTAACTGGTCTGAATTAAATTATAACTACACTCAGTAAGTGATCTGAATAAATGACTTTACTAACTTGAGGGTGAAAGAGATGGAAAAGAGCCACGTGCCCCAACCACTCCCCCTGCTACCGTCTGGGTGGAAAAAAGCCAAGAGATCTGGGAAACCTGGTATAGTTTAAAAACAACAAGCATCCTTTATTCTCCTTCCAGTCTCAGTGTCCAGAGGCTATGGTTAACAGGTTTTCAAAGTGCAAATCATTTCATTCCTCAAAAGCCAGAGGGGAATAAAAACTGTACATCATCTCCAATCCATATTCATCAGGAGCGCCCTGGGGCTTGTCATCCTGCTGGCACGGGGCCAGGTTTCAGGGTCTGGCGGAAAGAGGTCTGGAGGCTTTGGGACTTGGTGTCTGGCCCCTTGAGATGAGATTAGTTCTCCAATAACCCGAATGCCTCTTGGGGAGGCGGCAGCACGCAGGCGTAGAATCCCTCTAGACAGCCAGATCGGGCGTGGGTGGAGTTAAAACCCCAGGATGTTGCTAACAGCCACAGAGAAAGCTGGGGGTCAAAGGTAAGAGCCTGCTGAGCAGGAGTGGGGATCTGCAAAGGGACTAAGGGGGTAGAATAGTACACAGGGCCAAAGCAATAGGAACAAAATGGAAAATTATTTCTCCCGGTGTGAAAGGGCAGAAGAAAAGGGAGCTAGGTAGGGGTTAGCCAATGAATGAAGAGCTCAGGACAAAGCTTTCTTTAGGGACATTGTGGCCTCCTTTCCTCCACAGGAGTGAATGCAGGACAGGGGGAGGAACAGACACATGATATCTCAATAAACCCACCTGGTGTAACATCAGCCTAGTAGAAGCCACACACAGACTTTGAATCTTTGCACGAACACGGGTCAAGGAAGACAGACATCAAAGACTATTATTTGAGTATGGATTGGAAAAAAGAAGGCACCTCTGAGAAACAGTACAAAACCAGGTTGCATAAAGTGACCAAAGCTTTGGTCAAAGTTTTAGCTGTAAGACTGCCACAAAGGTCTGGGTGGACAGACACTGCGGGAACACATAGTAAAGCACCCTTCCACAGCACGAGGGCAGCTAGCTGGAGACCTGGGCCTGCCCCGAGGCTTGTAGCAGCATCCTCAGCCCTGTCCGCCTTGCAGCAGCAGTGACCACATGCAAACTGTTAGGCTGGGGGAGCTGGGAGCCCTACGTGCAGCACAGGAATGGAGATGGGGGGTTAGGCCAGAGGGTGAGGCTGGGTGTTGCAAGTCATTCAGGGGAGCAGAAAATGAAAAGCAGAGCTTACTTGTTGATGTTTGCAAGATAAATATCGGCTACATGACCCCCAGTGGGACAGCTGGCCCCCGCTCTGGCTGTCACCTTTTCTTCAGGTGGCTCAGAAATGACCTCAATCTCAGACTTGGGGCTGGACCTCTCCACGACACCGTCCTCGCTGGGGGAGAAGGGGCAGGCAGGCAGGGAGGAGGGAAAACAACAACAACACAAAAAGCAGTGTTAAATCGGCAAGATGGCCCCCCGACACACACGCGACCCCACACAGCTCTGAGGCAGCAGCGACACCTGGCTGGGCTAGTTCTGTGAGCAGAGGCAAGGAAACCTAAGGGCCTTTGAAGGGTTGTTTAAATAAAAATAAATAATCCGCTGAGTTCTGCGGGCTCCTCAGCTCCTCAGGAAAGCGTGTCTAGGGGACACCTGGATTCGAGGCATCTGCCTTCTACCCCATGCTGCTTCCTGGGGAGGCCGTGCTGGGGCGGCCTCCTGGAGAAGGAGGCGGCAAGTCCAGGTTGTGGTTTATCAGCTGAGGTCCTGAGCACTGCCGGGTAAGGACAGTCAACTGTGTGGTGGCTCTGGAGATGGTGGCGTCGTGGCAGGACACTGCCACACACTGTCGTAGCGCCTCTAGCCCCGCTCAGAGCATCCAAGCTGGTCCCAGGTCTCTCCACTGCTCTCCTGGCCCCTCTGGCTACTGATGACAAAGAAAGCCCCTTCTCCCCCACAATTCATCTTCTCTTGATCCTGTAGTGAAGTCATAATGCTAAATTTGGGAGGGTTCTGTCCACGCACAGATTGCCACCAGGTTTGCGATGCTATCAACAGAGGGAGGATTTCCCTGCAGAACGAGCCGGGAAGAGGCTGGGAGGGTGCAGACTCACTCAGGATATCAACCTTTAAAAAATAATATTAAGGGAAGGACTAAAAACACTGACAGCATCGTATCCAAGGGAGGGGAGCTGGGGACAGAGGCAGGGCAAAGGGACAGGGGGCAGGCTTGGGTGGGCCCACGGGACAACTGCTTCAAAGTGTGAGAATCAACCAACAGCCTATCAGATGAGATCTCTCTGGGAGCAGTTCAGGTTTCCTTTGTTCCTTGACATCCTTTTCCCTCCTTCCCCCATCTTACCCCAAATCAACCTCATCTTGGTTAAATGAACTAGGTCACTTCCATAAGACTGCTTAAGCCAGATTTCTCCTAGAAAACTAGTCATTTTAGTTTGCAAGTGAAAGAGTGGCTCAACAGGTTGGGGTGAGCATAGTTGTTAAAAAAAAAAAAAAAAAAAGGGGGGGGGGAGGCAAAAACGTTTTCCCAGCCTGATCTTTCGAGAAAAGAAATAGAGGTGGTCTATACATGATATAAACGTCATGCACATGTACCCTAGAACTTAAAGTATAATAAAAAAAAATTAAAAAAAAAAAAAAAAAAAAAAAAGAAATAGAGGTGGTCAAATAAAAACCCCTTGTTATCACTCATCAGGTATAAATATGGATGAGTGCTGGCTGGCTGGCAGGTTTCTAAAATGACTGGATTAGGGGGTGATTTGCAGGGGGCACAGATAGTGGAGAGATTTAAAAAAATTCTCCACTGAGTGCAGGGAGTGGGGTGGGGGGGCTCTTCAAGGAACTGTGTGAGCCTCAGGACTGCACCGGACACCCCCAGGGGTTGGCCTCCCTCATAGTCCTGTGGCTCCAGAAATGAAGTCTCACTCCCCCAGAGCAGCTGGGGACCACCCGCAAAGATGCCATGGGCCCAACATACGTGTCTTGGACCACGATGTACTGATGGGGGATGAGTCCGTCGATGCCATTGTGCCGGCCTTCCCACCAGTCGTCGGAAGCCCGCTGGTAAAGCAGCAGGGATGCTCCCTTCTTAAAGGACAGCTCTCGGGCTGTCCGGCCCACGTAGTCAAACTTGGCAATGGCCTCGATGGGCTCACACTCTGAGAAGGGTGGAAAAGAAGTAAATACATGTTCTTGGGACCTGCAGACTCAGGAAACTGGGTGGAAAAGCTGAATTAGCTGAACTTACAGTGGTGGGAAGATAACTTAGTGGGAAAATGAAGCCATGGATGATCTATAAAGCAAGTAACTCCCATGCAGACTGTACCATTATCCTGAAAGCACTGGTATCATCTTTTACCTGCCTTTGCTTACACTGTTCCCTCTACCAGGAACCTTCTTCTCTTTTACCTGCCTGATGAAACACATCACAACACAACTCAACATCTCCTGCTTTTTCTTTTTTTTTCTGAGACGGAGTCTTACTCTGTCGCTCAGGCTGGAGTGCAGTGGCTCGATCTTGGCTCACTGCAACCTCTGCCTCCCGGGTTTAAGTGATTCTCCTGCCTCAGCCTCCCGAGTAGCTGGGACTACAGACGTGTGCCACCAAGTCCAGCTAATTTTTTGTATTATTAATAGAGATGGGTTTCACCATGTTAGCCAGGATGGTCTCGATCTCCTGACCTCGTGATCCGCCCGCCTCGGCCTCCCAAAGTGCTGGGATTACAGGTGTGAGCCACAGTGCCCGGCCGCATCCCCTGCTTTCTACAGTAACTTCTTTTAAAGCTCTTCATGCTTTGACATCTATCATCAAACTTGCCATACTATATTTTTAAGCATTATTTCTTTTCTGATTATATAATAATTCCAATAATTGTAGAAAATGTATCATACTGTATTCTAAATATTTTATGTTATCCAGTCCCCCTAGTAAGTAGAATGTGAACTTTTCGTCTCTAAAAAGAGAAAATAACTTGCTCAATCAACTTTTCAAGGAGCAAAATATGGAAATACATTTTGTGACCAATCTATGACAAAAATGCACATGAAAGTAACCTGAAAAAGTACAAGGGGTTTACAAATGCAATGTATCTTCATTTTTGTATGGGCTTCTGTCTCCTCATCTGTTAACATGGAGATAATGATAGTGTCTTTTTCATGAAGTTGTCATGAAGGTCAATGAATTACAATTTGTAAAAGTGCTTAGAACAGTGTCCAGCCCATAGTAAGTGGTATGTGTGCATGACTTATTGTTATCATTATCTTCATCTGTGCTAGGCTGCGGTAGAGATCAAAGAGCAAAGAGAAGGCTCCCAGAAAGCTGGAACCTGAGATGAAAGTCAGCTATTCTGGGAAGTAGAGAGAAAGGTTGCTTAAAAATAAGACCATGCCTAGACGGCCCTAGCTGGTGGGTCTGCTCCTGAACAGGAGGGGTTAGAGATTTCACTATAGGAGGCTGGTCAGAGAAGGCCTGTCTAAATATACCCATCTCAGTTCTCTATAGCCTCGGGAACGTTACTCGACCTCCCTGACCTGCATTTTCTCAACCGTAAAATAGCGGCCATATCAATTTCACTAGGGATTAAGAGAGAACATACAGAAAGCCTCTAGCAGAGTTGGCCACGAGGTAGGCTCTAACCCATTACTCATTTTCCTAGTTCACCTACTCCCCTCCTTGAATGTAGCAAATGATCATATGGATCCTTACGACATCAGGATCTAAATAAGCAGTCCTATTTTTTTTTCTCCTTTAAAAGCTGGCCAAGAATTGCAGAATTCTCAGCAAGGCAGGAACAGGGAAAGCTCCACAGACTGTGCCATTTCATTCTTGTGCCCAGAAAATTCTGAGGCTCCTTGTCAGCTGCTGAGACTTCCAGAGCCCATGTGATACAGAAATGGAGGTGTGGAGCTGTTGGAAGCAGGGGAAATGTGCTGGCTGGACAGACCCTCACAAAGCATGGGCACTGCTGAGGGGCCTGAGGATGACAGCTGAGCATTCCTCCCCTTGATGCATGCCCACCAGCCTGCTCGGCACTCGCATGTCTGTACTTTGGAAAGGGTCAGTTTTTCCAGTCGGTAGGCACGAAAGCATGCGGTTTCTACATCCTCATTCCCACTCTCTCTGGCTTGCTTCTATTGGGTTCGGGGCACTCAGCTCTGCTATTTCGCACCCCAGGCTTACTGTTTCTTTGTGTTTTTTTTTTTTTTTTTGAGACAGGGTCTCACTGTCTCACCCAGGCTGGAGTACTGTAGCACAATCATAGCCTGTTGCAGCCTTGAACTCCTGGGCTTAAGGGATCTTCCTACATCAGCCTCCCATGTAGCTGGCACTACAGGGATGCTGCACACCATCATGCCAGACTATTTTTTTTTTTTTAAGAGACAGGGCCTGGCTATGTTGCCCAGGCTGGTCTTGAATTCTTGAACTCAAGTGATCCTCCCTCCTGGGCTTTCCAGTGTTGGGATTACAGGCGTGAGCCACCACACCCAATTGCTTACTGTTTTTCATATGAGCTTTCCTTCACTTTGTTCTCCTGCTGTCTGGCAGGAGTCTAGGCTATGATAAGGGACCAACATCATGCTGCACTCAGGCCAGACAAGGAGCTGGGAGGTGGGGCAAGAAGGCTGAAGGGCTATGGGAGGCCTAGTTCTTCACCTCTGGTTTAATACAGAGCAATTCTATTTGAGAAGGTGGGCTATCTCTCCAAGGAAGGAAGAGAATGAAATTGGGACAGGGAGCTCTCTGCCTGTCCTCAGGGGACCACTGGGCATACAGGTTCATTAGATGCACACGATATATAATCACTTCCTTCTGCTTCACCCCTGGCGTCCCCACGACCAGGAAGCAGGGCCTCGTACCGTCATCGCTCGTGTGGTGCTCTGCAGTCACATCCTGGGTTGAGTCTTCAACCGAGGTAGTCTCACCATGAGGGCTATCACTGCAACAGAAGCAAGAGGGACCGGGACATTAACATTTATTTGCTTATAAAATTCTTGTCTTCCCCTTCATACAGCCTCCCTGGCACAAGGGCACTGAATCCATCTTACGCTCTCTATATCCTAACTGCACACAACAGACAAATGCTTATAATGAAATACAAAGCTCTAGAGTTTTTCCAGTCTAGCTCCTGCTACAAAAACCACTTGAGACTACTTGGAACTTAGAATATCTCAAGACAAAGGGAAGCCCTTTCGAAGGTATAAGCTAAATTCTTTAGAAAATAGAGAACAACTCAACTCCTCAAGGGCTGATTCTCTACGTGAATTCATTCCTGGTTTTCAAGGTGGAAGCAGGGTGGAAGGGAAACACTGGGCTTCGGCATCAGATAAAACTGGATCCGAAAACCAGCTCTGATACTTGGTAGCTGTGTGATCCTGGGCAAGTTACTTAATTCCCTTAAGCCTCAGCTGCTTCATCTATAAACCGAAGATAATGATCTATATCCTCAGCTGTGTGAGGACTTAATAAAGTAATTTAGGAACGTTTGGCACAGAGCGGGTGCTTAATAAATAGTCCTTGCTTCCCTTCTTTCTCATTTTGGTTGGTGCCTCTAGGTTGCTTTGTAGTTTAGATTGTGAACTGGTGAAAAAGTGGAAGGCGAGTCATAGGAGTGGGTGGGAAACAAAAGTAGGGGAGGAAGAATCTGCTATGGGCTAGAGGGCAGGATTTTGCTATGGACTAGAGGGCAGGGGATAGAAGCTGGGTCAAGTTCTTGAAATAATTCATGAAATTTAAAATCATTCAGGGTAGGTCAGGCACAGTGGCTCATGCTTGTAATCCCACCACTTTGGGAGGATCATTTGAGTCTAGGAGTTTGGGACCAGTCTGGGCAACTTAGTGAGATCCTGTCTCTACAAAAAAAGAAAAAAAAAAAAAAAAAGCCAGTGTGCATGCTGTGGTTCTAGCTACTCTGGAGGCTGAGGTGGGAGGATTGCTTGAGTCTGGGAGGTCGAGGCTGCAGTGAGCCATGATCGTGCCACTGCACTCTGGCCTGGGTGACAGAGCAAGATCTTGTCTTAAAAAAAAAAAAAAATCATCCAGTGTAAGGAATCGAGAAAGGATAGGCAGGTTACTAGGAAAGTCATTTCTATTCCTGATCTCCTGGCTCATGGACTTCAAAATTCATGAGGATGGGCACCAGGAAGTTCTTACTTCCTGAAAAGTAGAGAAACTGTTCATTTCTAAAGTTCTTCCTCTGGTAGTAGGCAGTAACAGGTGAGGCTTTCCAGGCAGTTGTGTGAAAGCACCATCACCCATTCAGCCTGGCAGCCCGGCCGCACAGTTTCCACCTTGGAACCCTCCAGCCTCTTTCCCCATGAGATGGATCCTACACTCCTGGGAAGTTCCTCAAAGACAGGGTGACCAGTTCAGAACTCGTCCTGTGTAGAGCAAGTCACTTCTAAGGAGGTTTCTCAGGCTCCAGAGAACATTCTAGAAGAATATAAATGGGGATTCTTCTTTGTCAAAAAATGTAGGCACAATTTCTCATTGTTTTCTAGGGCTAAAAACCATCTGATGAATCTGATGAATTTTGTGATGTTCTGGAAACCCTTGAGGTGCTAGGGGTGGCGGGGCAGAGGTTCAAAGATAAACTTTCCCTCAGGGCTTCAAGTTTATTTACATAGCCAGCCAGTAAGGCAATAGTTTCAAACTTCAGGGAGCCATGGAAGGCTTGTTAAAAAACACTGCCCCACCCTCAGAGTTTCTGTGTCACTGGGTCTTTGTGGAGCCAAATAGTGTGCATTTCTAACCAGTCCTTTGTGACACAGATGCTGTTGATCCAGGGACCTCACTTTGAAAACCACTGCTTTATGAGAAAGGCAAGAGGATGCTTTCTGAGGTCTCTTCTAGCCCTAAAATCCTATGCTTCTCTCGAAACACACCCCATCCCCAGCCTTTGCCCTTGTGCACCCACCCACGCCCAAAAATACCTGAGGTCTCAGGAGCAGCCCACCATACCACCCAACAGGTAGTCCCAGAAAACTGGGTTCCAGTTTCAGGACCGGAAAGCGTGGTGAAATGGATTTGTCTCTCCTCTCCATAGCTGTGGGGAGGCCATGTGGCCTGGCGCTCTCCTTTCCATGGCTGTTTGGTTCTCCTGACCATTCTCCATTCTCTTCTTAGTGCTCTATCTCCCCTTCTACCACCCTCACTCACCTCCTTCACCGCCTTAGCTCCCAGGGCTGGCATTTCTCTCACTTCCCGAAGAAGGGAGAGGAGGGGCCATGAGCCTTCCAGGTGGGTGTGAATCCAGTGGTTGAAAGGTCCCTCTCAACCCAAGGTCGCCGACTCTTGTTCCTCAGGTGCTTCTGGCCTCCCACCCAGTCTGTGGTAGTAATGTTCCCTGACTAATCTTGTGGTTTTTCCAGAGGCTGCTAATAAATGTTGAGTGCACAAGAAATAGGTGGGTAGGTTGGGAGAATACCTTGGAGGAAAACTGGAGGAAGGCACCTGCCTGTCTGTGCCCCTGAGCCACACCCCTCCAGGACTCTGTCCCACTGGGCTGGGACTCAGGGGCCAGGGCTGTAGGGGTCTCTGTGCCCTGGGCACTGGAACAGAGCCTGCAGTGGTTTGATGTTTCAGAAGTGAGGGCGGAGGTTCTGCCTGATTTTAGAAGGAAGGAAATGCTATTCTACAGCTTGCCACCACTCATGCAAGGGGAAAAACCAAAGCTCTAAGTCACATGCACAAGGACAGCTCCCTGGAGCTCATCATCCAGTAGGCTGAGACCTAAAGTGACCAACAACCTCCCCAGTCACCACCAACCATCTGTCGGTGACAAAAAGCTTTCTCTCCCAGCTGGCCAGCATAGGTTCCTCCAGCTTGGACCCAGACACTGAAATCTGCAGTACAGCAGAGAGGGATGAACCCAGGGATGTCACTGATATTACTATGTTCACAGAACACAAATGCCATGTTCTTCACTCTTTGGGCAAGAGGATGCTCTGTGGGGGTCAGGGAGAAGTGTGGCCCAATTGGCCTCTAATTAAGTAAACAACCTCCCCTGTCCTCCCCTACCTCAGTCGATAGCAATGGGGCTGGCCGAATTGGTTCCAGATGTTGAATTCAGACGGAATCCGATTTGGGCTGGCTTGTGCTTTCAGCTCAGGCTGAAACACTATTTAGGGGAAGAAGGGAGGGGGAGGAGGAGGGGGGAGGTAGGGACGTTAGGGATTAAAAGAGAGAGGCAGTTGTCTTTGTGTTTAGAAAAAAAATGACACTGTAAATGGTACCATGGCAGGCAGCATGGGGTAACGGACTGTATCCTGTACTAAGAGATGAGATTGGGGTTAAATTCTCATCACTAAAGTGGACTAAAATACTGTCACTGGGCTTTCTGGGTTGCAGCGACTTCATCCATAAAATGGAAATAGTGATTTGTTCTTTGTCTAACAGAGGGGTCTAGCAAAGATATATCCCAGGGATTCCTTTTAGATCTCTGTTCCGAAGCGAGGTCATGGAAAACCTGGCACCACAGAATGGAATGCTGCTTCAGGGGAGGACCATCCCTAACCTGCCAAAAACAAGGCTGACCCTTCTTTCTCTTCACAAATTTCTAAAATCATTCTGAAGCGCCAGCTTACAAACTCAGTCAGGAATATATGCCTTTTATCTAAACTCTTCCCAATAAGAAGGCAATTCCCTGGGACCCAGGATGGTTTTTCTCACAATACACAGCAGAGTAGAAGCCCGAGAGACACTGTTGATTAATAAACATGCAACTTTATAAAAAGTCCTTTCTTAGAGATTAGTATCACAATTAATGTTGTCAATATCTTTCAAAATAGTCCCTTGCCACTCAGAACTCATCAAAAAGGGAGGTGGCAAGAAGTGGCATTTAGTCTGTGGGTGGGGCCGAGGTGGGGGCTGCCTATACCATCCCCAGACCCTGGCAGCCTGGGAGTGAGGAGTTGCGAGGATCTGGATGTTTCCCTTTGGTTTTTGTGTGGCCATCTGGCTCCCATGCCAGTGTGTGCTAGTGAATCCCTCCCCTCCTCCCGTCCCAAGCCCCCTACCAGTAATCCTCCATGCTTCCTCCTCTGCTGTAGACAGGGCCCTCCAGCTCCCTGGGGCTTGGGAAGATGTTCTCATGCTGGATGATGATGGTTTTGATCAGCTCATTCACGTGGGCTTGGCAGGACACCTGGTCGTGGCCCTCCGGCACTGACATCAGCGAGGGCCCGAAGCAGATGGCGAGGTTGTAGGGGTCCATCATGTTCTCTTCACTGAACTGTGATAAACTGGAGGAGAAGGGAAAGGGGGTAAGCTGGAAAGCTCTCGCATGAGTGCCCAGAAAACACAATCACAGGAGGCGCTGCCAAGAGCAAAAGCAGAAGGTCCACAAATTGCCACCTGCCTTTCTGGGTGTCAGAAGCTTTCCAGAAAGTAAGCTGGGGAGAAGAGTAATCACCAGAATGGTCATTCAGGAGTTCAGGAAAAGCAAACTAGAGGTAGCTAGTTTGCAGCTCTGACCCCTTCTCTCTTTCCAGCTCCCATTTCAAATTCTACTTACCACCCCATCCTCATCCCTATCTTCGGATCTTATCTACCAAAAGCCACATGACCTTGAGAACATGTCACTCTGCAGAGCTGAATATGGCTCCTATACACCAACACACTAAGCTGCCAGGGCAGACAGGGACCCTCAGGCTGCCCTGGTAAACATATGGTCAGAGGCACAGGCACTGTGCATTGTGTACCTTCTTGCATAACAAAATAATCAAATTATTAGGGATATTCCTTTCTAGCTTCTAGACTTACTAAAAAATAGCCAACTGATTAGCTGTTGTATTCCACCAAGCCAGTGAATTTCTTCCTAGAACAGCGAATGCAACTGTTTTTCATGTTCATAATCTCCTCTATATTATTACATTCAGGATTTATTCAGGAAAAGGTCAGCATGCCATTTGGCTTCTGCTCGGGCTTCCTTTGGATGCAGGCTGACTTCATTCTCGGGTATTTATTTATTCTGGGAACTCTCCCTTTCTCAGCCAGCAGCTGTTCCAGCCACACCTCCAACCTTGGCCAAGGACCCAAGGTCTTCAATGAGCCATTGCACCTGATGAGTCCCATTGGGTCTTGCCCATCCAGGCATTGAGGGCTGGGCCAGCTCTGGATACCTCCCCAACACAGTCTGCAGAGCTGTGAGCTCTGCTGAGGAGTCTCCCTTATGGGCATCGGCAGGATTTGATTCTGAGAAGGAACCAAAGATCCTCTGTTGGGAAACTAGAGGCCTGAGACTCAGCTTTCTCCATCTGAATAGCTGTTCTTCAGAAATGATTGCAGAGTTTGTTTCTGTAGTGTACCCCTCATCCAGTCTCACATTACAAAGTCCATTTCCTCTGACTCAATGGTTCTCTCCCCTCCTGGAGATGTAGCCCCTGTCCATTTGTGAATCACTGAAGGACTTGAAGAGTGGTATTACGGACGTGATGGGAAGAAAGAGTTGGGAATCACTGTTTCTAGGGCCTAGAATCAAATGCAGAGAGGCCAGCAATGGGGGAGGTTACAAATTTCATTGGACCGCTTCACAGGAGTTCTTAAAAGTGTATAATCCTTCCCCGGATCCTGAGTTCAAAGAGAGCAGAGATTTAGAAAAGACGGAGGGAAGTTTCTAAGTCTATTTCCTAGTCAAATTAAAACTGGGGAGAGACAGGAGCGATAATCACCTTGGTAACCTCAGTGCGTACAACTGAGGCGTGAGGTGCCACAGTCTTAAGCTGTAGCTAATCCAAGCCTGGCCAGTTCCTGGTGTCATGGAGGGACAAAGAGGAGGAAGGCCCTGATCCTTTAGAGTGATCTGACAATGTTTTGGTAACATAAAAGAAAACCAGTAGTGTCTGGGAAGCCTGATGGTCAAAGGGAAACAAACTCTAGTCCTGAGAGTCCTGAGTCAAAGCTCTGTGAAAGATGAAAAATGTTGGGAAGCCTGCTAAGGTAAGGACTGTTCAATTCATAGGTGGCTACAATGACCAGGAGCTTGAAGAGGACACATCTTCGTGGACTGTGATCTCATAAATCTAGGTCTATTTTCTTACTCCCATCAAAATATAGAATAAAATCCATTTTTCTTTTCCAATATACAGTGGTTCTAAGTTTAGGGGCTGAAGCAGTGTTTTCGTTTGTTTTTTTTTTTTTTTTTTTCTGAGACAGAGTCTCACTCTGTCGCCAGGCTGGAGTGCAGTGACACGATCTTGGCTCACTGTAGCCTCCGACTCCCAGGTTCAAGTGATTCTCCTGCCTCAGCGTGCGCCACTGCGCCTGGCCAATTTTTGTATTTTTAGTAGAGAGAGGGTTTCACCATGTTGGCCAGGTTGGTCTCAAACTCCTGACCTCAGGTGATCCACCCGCCTTGAACTCCCAACGTGCTGGGATTACAGGTGTGAGCTACTGCGCCCGGCTTAAAGCAGTGGTTCTTAACTATTTAGGGGACACAAGTTCCTTCAATAACTTGACAAAAACTAGGGATTCTCTCCCCAGAAAAATTCATGTATGTGCACATATAAATGCACACAGTTTTGTGTAAAATGTCATGGTGTTAATAATCTTTGAAGTCCCTGAAGGCTGTGTCTAGTGTAAGAGTATAAAAAAACTGGATTTTTATTTTTATTTTTATTTTTTTTTTGAGGCGGAGTCTCGCTCTGCCGCCCAGGCTGGAGTGCTGTGGCCGGATCTCGGCTCACTGCAAGCTCCGCCTCCCGGGTTCACACCATTCTCCTGCCTCAGCCTCCTGAGTAGCTGGGACTACAGGCGCCCGCAACCGCGCCCGGCTAATTTTTTTGTATTTTTAGTAGAGACGGGGTTTCACCATGGTCTCGATCTCCTGACCTTGTGATCCGCCCGCCTCGGCCTCCCAAAGTGCTGGGATTACAGGCGTGAGCCACCGCGCCCGGCCTGGATTTTTATTTTTAAAGAAATATCTAGGCCAGGCGTGGTGTAATTACAGGCTCACGCCTGTAATCCCAGCACTTTGGGAGGCTGAGGCGGGTGGATCACGAGGTCAAGAGATCAAGACCATCCTGGCCAACATGGTGAAACCCTGTGTCTACTAAAAATACAAAAATTAGCTGGGCTGGTGGCACACGCCTGTGGTCCCAGCTACTCAGGAGGCTGAGGCAGAATCGCTTGAACCCAAGAGGCGGAGGTTGCAGACAGCCAAGATCGCTCTACTGTACTCCAGTCTGGAGATAGAGCGAGACTTTGTCTCAAAAAAAAAAAAAAATCTTCTAATTGCTTCCCAAATCCAAATCCAAACTTGCTACTACCATGACTCTGGGGTTTTAAATGGCCCCATGGCATGCTTTCCCCTCCTCTGGGTTGCTGCTTGTACACTGTCTTCTCAGACATGTCTCTGCTGTCCACCTCAACTACAGTGCTTCTCCCTCCTTTCATTCAGACCCCTGCACTCTCCCTCCTTTCTTTACTCTTTTTTATTTTTCTTCTAAGCACTTATTCCACCTGATATATCTGTTATTGTCTGTTTCCTTCCCCGGAACAGGAGCTAAATGATATCAAGGCTTTCATCTTTTATTTAACAATGTATTAAATAAGTCTAGCACTGTGGCTAGCACACAGTAAGTGCTCAATAAATATTTTGTTGGGTTGGGTGAATAGGCATAGGTCCATAGAGGAACTTCCAGTAGCCCAAGCCAAAGCCTGATCCAGCTATTCACTGGGAAGGTTACTCACTGATTGAGGAAGGCAAAGAGGTATCTCATGATAATCAGAGTGGTTTTAGGCAGGACCAGCAGGACTTTTCGGATGTGCAGAGCTCTCTCCTGCAGGTTGTCCATTGCTGAAAAGAAGAAAGCCATGTGTTATCCTCCACTATGACTGAGATCCCAGAGAGTAATGATCAGAAGTACCTACTACCAGCAGGGGCAACACGGACAGCATCAGATCAAGCCCACACACAGCACTGGTGCAGTGACAGGAAGGCATCCCTGTTGCTCCTTGGGGTAGGGCTGTTAGAAGAGGACACTTGCTGGGTTCTAGACATTTACCATTGCAGGATGTAAGGTATATACTTCTTGGGCACAGGGGACGATGCCAAATCCAAATCCAAACTCATTATTACACATTATTAAAATTAAACTGAACTAAGGTTGTTGTAATTTCGTTATTAATAACAAGTTTGGATTTGGATTTGGGCACAGGGAATGGGGTTAGAAATGTTCCCCACAGCATCTACCACCCTCTTATTCAAGCAACCACAGAGAGGGAACTGCCGCTAACCTGCCATAACTGCTCAACACAAAGCCTCAGAGGGCCTACATCTTGGTGGGAAGAGAGGCTGTGCAAGTCCTGTCCTGCTCACTCCATATGTGCCATCTCATCCTCTGGACAAGTGTGGCTTATCTTCCCCCTCCCTTATCTGCATTACGAATGAGTAAAAAGTGGTCTGAGGCAAGAGGTAGCAGGCCCCTGGGTATGTAGTGATACTGGGAAGGAGACCTGAAAGGTTTTCTTGCCCTGTGGAGAGGTTAATTACAGGTCAGTTACAGGTCCTCCATCATAGGCAGCCTCTCACTTCCACAGTGTACCATGTAAACGCTGCCATTTTCTATGAGTGCCTTTATATGAAAAAGAGATGGGAACTACTGGATTAGGAGGAAGAGTGTATCTCCAGGCAAGAATTGGGCAGCCAAGGGACCTTGAACTATCTTTACTATCTTGGCAATCCCAATTCAGCTTAAGATACCTCAACTAGGCCCAGTCCTGGAAAAAGACACAAAGACATGACCCAAGGGAATCACATTCTTAATCACCCACATAACTCACTTCCACTAGACTCCCATAAACAGAAGTCAACAAACAAACCAGAAAGCCAGCTTCCCAAATGCCCTGGAAATTTCTCAGGATAACAGAGAGGCACAAGTACTCAGGGCAGATACTGAGTGAAACTGGAAACTCAGTAGGTATGAAGATCTGGTCAACCTAGGAAGAAGGATCTTTTCTCCATTCAAAGGCACCACTCCCTCCAGCCTCTGCAGCCATCACTCAGACAGGGCCTGCTTCCAGGCTGACCTGTATTAATCCAAGTTTCCATTGATTGTTTTCCCTGGCAAACAAATGAGAGGGTGTTCCAGTACCACAAGCTAAACCAAATGGCTAGGAATAGCTTTTCAAGACCCAAATTTTAGAGTAAGAGGCAGAGAACTCCTAAGAGGATAAAGCAGAGAATATATCTTTCTCTTTGGGAAAATATCCTATTACTACTTTTAAATGTGCAGAGGGCTTTTGTTCCTAGAACACATATTAATACATTTAGCAGGTAAGCCATGTCTTGTTTAATGCAATAAGCATGAAATATTTGCAACGCTTATGCTTTTCCCCCTTGTACCATGAAAAGCACAAGCACTAATGTATAAGCTTCAAATACATAATTGAAAATAAACGTACTTTACTAAAAGAAGATAAAGCCCAGAGATGAATCAGAAGGAAAAAAAAAAAAGCCAGGAGTCCTGACTTGAGGGTCCTAGATTCTTACTGAAAAGTCTTTCCTCGATCCCCTCCCACCAGGGGATGAAGGAGTGAGGATGAGGAGAAATTTCACTGGGGAAAAGAAAAACTTTATTGAAAAGCTTATGAGAACACACAGACCCTGTGGAAACTTTTTATCTCCTACTACCGGTGCTGTGGCCCAGAAGCCAATCTGAAGCCAGAATGGTACTTACTGACACAGGCCATCAGGTCATGAAAGATGTCCTTGGGGAAGAGAGGGTGTTCCAGCCCCCGGAAGTAAAGCTTCAGGACACCAGCTATGGAGTCCATGTCATGGTCGTTCTGGTCCCCAGCCAGGGGGTCCTCTCCTGAGGATAAGCAACCCCCGCAAAAAGGAAAGAGAGTGAGAGAGGCAAAAACACACAGGACGAACAGAGGCGGTGGGGAGGGGGTAAATCATGTATGTCCTGGTCCCAATCCATCAGCTTTCTGCCCAGCATGGTGGCCATGAGTGGGATAGACCAGGGAACAGATAAAGCAAAGACTGCTCCATTTCAGGGGCTCCAAGACCAAAGCACAGCAGACGAGTCCATCATGATAAACTCTCTAGTGCCAGCCTGGCTCAGGGACATGGTCCCTATGGGCTGAGGATGGGACACAGCAACTGTCTCTCACAAGAATCATGAAACCAGGCTGGGACTGAGCCCCTGAGGGGAGAAAAATGAGGCCAAGGAGGCCAGCTCCTGAGACTGGCTCTCACGTCTCCTGGCCTACAACCAAGAACACCTACTTACAGAACAATCACGCCAGAGCTCCCCATGGAAAATTTCATATCAGATGTAATTAGATTTAATGATAGGGCCAACCTCAAATTGAAACTATATATATCCATTACAGTGACGGAAATTGCCAAAGCTTGCCCATTACCTTAATAGCCCACAAAATAATAAATGGGCTACAATGAACAAGTGCATTAGCCTTGATATTAACTGCCACCAAGGGTTCCAGATGAAGCCATAAACCGCCCAGATATCATAGTTAACTTCTTGGGTTTTGGCAGATCATCGGCATGAAAGAGGCAGGATGGGTAGGGCTGTGAAGGAAGAAGGAAACTGGGATGTGCCCTGGTATTTCCCTGCATATCTACAGGGGAATGTGTACAAGAGAGCAGGTACCCTCTGAAGAGACAGGCAAGCTGGCTTCCTGACTTTTGGGAACCTCTTAGGGAAGAAAGGGTGGAGCCAATACCCCGGGGGCTGGCAAATATTTGGTTTTATCTTCAAGACTGTTTCCTTACCTCTCTCAAAGGCATTTTTGATGTCATTCACTTCCACCTGGGATCCTGACACCCGGAAAATTCCTTCATGCTGTAGTCCTGGCGATACACAGAAAAGTGATCAAGAAGAAAAAGCAAATTCACAAGCATAGTGGCAAGCTTAGCTGAATACCTATCTCCCCCAACCAGTGTGTATTTAAGCATGCTGTCTCTCTTCTTTAGGCCAAAGGAGAAAAATAGGTGCAAGGATGTTGGAAAAGTCACTGGAATAATTTCGAGGCATTCGTTTTCATTAGAAAGCACCATGTTAGAGACTCCTCTGACTCCAGGGCGACTATGAGGCAGATTCCTTCCCTTGTCTTTGCCTCTCTGTTCCCATCTGTAAAGCAAGGAAGTGACCCATTGGTACTTTTTAAAAATCATCTAGGGTCAAGAATAGAAAAATGTACTCAGGAAGCTGAGGCAGGAGGACTGCTTGAGGCTGCGAGTTTGAGACTAGCCTGGGCAACATAATGAGACCCTGTCTCTAAAAAATGTTTGAAAGTAGCCAGGCACAGTGCTTGTAGCATGCCTGTAGTCCTAGCTACTCAAGAGGCTGAGGTAGGAGGTTCACTTGAACTTGGCAGTTAGAGGCTACAATGAGCTATGATCATACACTGCCCTCCAGCCTGCGTGACAGAGTGGACCCTATCTCAAAGAAAAAAAAAAAAAAGAATGGGAAATGGGTCAAGGCATCAGTTCTCATCAGGAGTTTCATAAGGTCTGAGATTATAATATTGCTTTAGCTGTTTTAACATAGTTTGATTGTTCAAGGGGGCAATGCTTTCAATACTTATGAAAAAGAGTGGACATGAAACTATAAGTCAGGAGCGTCCAATCTTTTGGCTTCCCTGGACCACACTGGAAGAAAAACTGTCTTGGGCCACAGAGAAAATACTCTAACGATAGCTGATGAGAAAGAAAAAATTCCCCCAAAATCCCGTAATATTACAAGAAAGTTTACGAATTTGTGCTGCAGCCCATGGGCCACAGGTTGAACAAGCTTGCTATTAAGTGATCAGTCAATGGATAGTATTGCCAGACATTGTGCTAGGCACTGGTTCCTGACTACAGCTTTACTCTAAAGACAAACATGCATGAATGTTACACTACGATAATGTGCACAAGAACTTCTTGGTTTTGTTAGAGGAGAAAAACAAATCATGAAAAAAAAAATGCTGGCATAGTAACTGCTGCTAATCAATGCTTTCACACAAATAAATTACTTGGTCCTCACAAGTAATAATGTCACAACAAGGTAAAGGTTGGCAACAATCTTATTCTCTGGATGAGGGGACTGATGAGTGATAGCCAATCTTAAGTTATACAGGAAGTAAGAACCAGGGCCAGGACTCAAACTCAGGCTTTGTGGCTGCAATCATATTCAGTCCTCAACACCAGGCTTGTGGAGCCTATCGGAATGCAAGTGCAGAGGTTGGGAACCACATTGGTCAGTCTGAGCATGGACATGACTTACAGACAGCACCACACACACAACTGCAAAACCGGTGAGAAATCCAGCAAGTGTGTCATCAGTGCCAGCCCCAGGGGTTGGACTGGACTAGCATCTCTGATTGCATTAGGACCGCTCAGCTTTTCTCAGGATCCCTGGGTCTCAATCTTAATCATTTTGTCAAAATCCCTCTGTTACGGCACAATCCTTCAAAAACCTTGACATGCTGGAGAAATCTCAAGTTTTATTTTAGGAAAACAAAATAGACTAATGCTACATTTTGCCCACTGTTAGAGGGTTTCTTCAGTTGAGAAACCTTCTTGCGCCTCATCTGCTTTTATCTCTAAAGCAGATGAATTCTATCAGCTAGACCTTTGGAGGTAAACCACATAGGCCAGGACAGATTCTGAATCCAACTGAAACAACATTAAGAAGTAAGCAGAGGAAATGTAGTTACCTGCCTTGTAATAGGCCTTAAGTTGTCTGCTCCTATAAAGGAATCTCCAGAATATTCCTCACAGAGTGGCAAGCAACGTTAAAACCTCATTAGTACCAGTGTAATAGGACTATAATACTAGTTACAAATGCAATGTAAAAGCCGGATAATGTTGTTTAAATATAGTATGTAAACAACAAGTGCTTTGAGAGAAACAGCCACATGTCACAACATGGTATAAGCAAATGTCATCTCGGAAACCAGGCTACTCACTATGTTCTAGTTGGTGAAGCCATTGTACACATTCCTGAAACAGCGTCATCATCTTGATACTTTTTGGTAGGTTAGAACACCAAGGAAAAGAAGCCTGGGCCTGGGGGTCCAGGACAAGAAGAAATGAGAGGAGAGCTCATTGGAAATCAGGCAGCAGGCCTGGAACACACAGAGCTCTCTTTAGGTCTGGTCTCTGTTTCCTCTTGTGAACTTATGTTTTGGAGGGACTACTATGTGTTCTTGCTCAACAGACAGAATCTCTAGATTCAGGAAGCAGAAACATTAATAAGTGGCTGGTTTCCAGAAAGTAAAGAGAAAAACCAGTTGGCTTTTTATTATACTGCAGGTGAATCCTTGCATAACCAAAGTGACACATCCATGATCATTTAAATTTTTTCTCAGTTCACACGAACATGAAAGTATAAAACTCATCAGACTTGGATAAGTTATCTAAAATGGCACAAAACCTTCCATTGTTCACGGAATCCAACCACTGCCAAAAGTTGTTCTCCTGGAGAATTCTTGAAATGATTTCTACAGCAGCCATCTCATGTTCACGTTACGTTGCTCCCTTCCTCATGAAAATGTTTTTTTTTTTTTTCCCATGATGATTCAGTTTCAATTGTTCCTCAAATCCCTTCTCTTCCTTTAAGCCTTCCTGAATCACCCTCACCCACCACTGAGCTTTCTCATCTATATAATGGGGACTATAATGTCTACCTCCCAAGGGATTTGAGGATATAAAAATCCCCAGCATTCAGTGGGCCACAAATGAGGATGTGAAAATCCCCAGCATTCAGTGGGCCACAGACTCTTTCAAGACTGACACAGGTTATGAGCTCTATCCTCATTAAATGCCTACACACAAAAATTTTTACTGTGGTTTTTTAGGGAGTTCATGAATACCTTAGGTCCTTATTTGGGAAAAATCAATGTAGTGGAACAGATGTTTTTTGAGCAGCTACTATGTGCTCAATTTTTAAAAATCCACAATATATTTGCTTGATCCTCGAATATATATAAAATACTTTTAGAATTGCTAATCCATATCTGTGTTATAAAAAAATTACTAATTACTGTAAAATATTTGTTTAGAGATCTTTTTATCTTTAGATTTATATTATAGTCAAGACAAATTACTTGGGTTATTTTCTTCCTTATTCTCTTCATTGTGGTTATGTTACTCACTTGTAATACAGTCAGGTTTATATGTTACTGTCTACATTCCATTTTGGGTTGTACCCATATCCTGCCTTTATTTATTTATTTATCTTTTTTTTTTTTTTTGAGACAGGGTTTTACCCCATCACTCAGGCTGGAGAGCAGTGGTGTGATCTCATCACAACCTCCACTTCCTGGGTTTGAGTGATTCTTGGCCTAAGCCTCCCGAGTAGATGGGATTACAGGTGCCCAACACCACACCCAGCTAATATTTTTGTATTTTTAGTAGAGGCAGGGTTTCGCCATGTTGGCCAGGCTGGTCTTGAACTCCTGGCCTCAAGTGATCTGCCCGCCTCAGCTTCCCAACGTGCTTGGATTACAGGTGTGAGCCACTGCACCCGGCTTATTTATCTTTTGAGTACAGGAAACACTAATGTTGTTCTAAAAGTCAAAACTACACTAAGGTAAGAGAAACGCCACTCCTTACCATTTTCCATTGCCCCAGTCTTTTCACCTCTTTTCCATCCATCCCCTATAGGTAGCCAATTAAATATTAGTTCCTAGATTCATCCTTCCTGCATTTCTTTTTGCAGAAATGAGAAGATACACGGATATTCTTATATCTTCTTCCTCTTACATAAAAGGTAATGAAATGCAAAAGAATATCTATATGTATAGTCTGACTTATAATAGTTTGACTTAAGATTTCTTGCCTTTATGATGGTACAAAAATGATATGCATTCAGGAGAAATACTTCCAATGTTGATCTTTTCTTGGGCTAGCAAAATGTAGTACGATATTCTCTTATAATGCTGGGCAGCAACAGAGAGCCACAGCTCCCAGTCAGCCATGTGATTACCAAGGTAAACAACCTATACTCTACAGTATATAGTGTTGCCAGATGATTTTGCACAACTGTAGGCCAATGTAAGTGTTCTGAGTATATTTAAGGCAGGCTAGGCTAAGCTCTGATGTTCCCTAGGCTAAGTATATTGAGTACATTTTCAACTTTTTATGGGTTTATCTCTATGTAACCCCATCAGAGGCCGAGGAGCATCTGTAGTATTCTACATGATACAGACTCTTTCACATTTTGTTTTTTTCACTTAACAACATATCCTGGGAATCTCTCCATATCAGTTCATGTAAATCTTCCCCATTCTTGTGTAGTACTCCACTGAGTGAATGTCCCATAATTTTGTCAACCACACCTCTATGTATGGGCATTTAGGTTCTTTCTAATATTTTGCAATTACAAACAATGCTGTCACAAATAACCTTGTGCGCATGCATCTTTGTATTGCTGGAGATGTAACTTCACAGTAAATTCCTAGAATTCCTAGAATCTGCTGGATCCTAAGTGCATATGAAGTTTGTTAGATACTGCCAAATTCCCTTCCAAAAGAGTTGTATCAGTTTGCATTCCCATCAGCAACATATAAATGTGCCTGTTTCCCCAGAGCCTCACCACAGTAATGTGCTAAATTTTTGTCTCCTCATGCACTGTGCCTGTAATGGGCAGAAACAGGTACATTCACGCCACAATATCTGGAACCTGTCCACTTTTCAGCAAATACCACAGCTAACACCCTGGTCTAGGCCACCATCATGTCTTCCTCGGGCTACTGCAGTTGCTTCCTGTCTCCTTCTTACAGTCTTATCTCCAGAGAGCAGCCAAGGATACTTTAAAAAGATGACTGCCTGTTCAAAATTCTCCAGGGGCTTCCCATCTCCCTCAGAATAAAATCCAATCCTAGCACATTAAGCCCTAAGAGTCTGGCTTCCAGCTTCATCTCCTGCCGCTTTCTTCTTCACTCGCTCTGCTCCAGTTATGCTGGCTTCCTGCATGTGGCAAGGTTCTCTGCACTTGTTCCCGCTCCCCAAGATACTCTTCCCCAGATATCCACAAGGCTTACTCCCTCACAACTCTGCCCTAATGTCACTTTAGGAGAAGTCTTTTCTCTGAACCAGCTTCAAACAGTGTCCCCTCTTCCTTCTCCATCCCCTCACCTTGCTTTACTTATCTTCATGACATTCACCAATACCTGACATATTGTATTTACTGGCTGATCAATTGGTCATTTGCTTATCCACCTGTCAGTGGAATGTAAGGTTCATGAAGGCAGGATCTTTTTGTTGGGATATAATAAGCAACCAATATGTGTTTGTTGAATGAATGAAATGTATGCTGAATGAGCAGTAGCTCAGACTTTCTTTCTCCTATTGTCTCTTAGGCACAAATAATTCATCCTCCCCTGAACTCAGTTTGGACTTATCTTTGCAAACTGTTTGACTATTAATCATTACTATCTTGTGAAATTTCTCATACTCCTATTCTGAATTACCACAGCTTATCTCTTTTTATTTAACTTATCACTTGCTTACTTATTTCTCCCAACTGCAAAATAAAACCACTTAAAGACAGGAACAGTATATTATTCCTGTTTCTGCTTTCCTACATGGCAATGCATGGTACCCAGCATTGATCAGGGACTTGATAAATTTGTTGACTGTTCAATACTGATATACAATGCTGTTACTTTAAATGAATAGGGATAAGATTTAAAAATTATAGCTGATTAGAATGAGATCAATTGTAACCATGCTATAATAATTACTATCCCAAAAGTGAACCTGAGCAATGCCCCAGTTTACAGGGAGAGAAAAAGGCAAGGAGAGGGAGAGAGAATAGCTGCCTCTGAATTTAGACAAGCAATATTTTATCTACCTCCTTAGCTCCAGAAAGGTCACTCTGCCCCTTTTCCTATCACAGAAAGAACAGCATCTAAAAACAATTTCTGATGCCCAGTTCCTAGAAATTTTCATAGCACTAGTTCTGTCCTTTCTAAACACTCTTAAACCTTGGGAAATCAATTCTCTGGCAATTATTTCCATCGCTAAATTCCATCCAATAAGACCAGTAGCTGGTGGGGAATGGTGTTTATAAGATTCAGCTTCATCCAAGTAGAAGAGAGTATGATTTCACCTAGGTTGAGAAGCAGCCTGCCTCTGCAGATTCTCAAAAGGTGGATACAGCTTTAAGACCAGCTACTAACTCAGCTCTTGGCCATGCTGCATCCAGCAAGACCAAACCAGAACAAAAACTGATTATTAGGAATCACTGCAACATTGGGAAAGGAGATGTTTTCAAACTAGTCTGGTACAGAAAGTGACAAAATGGTCAGGCTGTACAGTGGGAGATACCCACACTTGCAAAGACTGTGAGTAATGGTGAAACTACTGTTACCACGTAATAGCAGCTATATTTACATAACAGCTGCAATTTCAAACTTACTCTCAAGCTAAAAAAATGCTGTGTGATAAGTGGCTGAGGCATTTTGCGTCAAAATAACATGATGCCTTTCTTTCAATGTCCAGGTGTGGCTATTCTGAGGTCGCAAAAGTTATGTGGACAAATAAGAACTTATTCCTTTTCTGAGAATGTCAGGATGGGAAGTCAATCTCTATTCTTACTCTCAAAGAATTCCTGGAAGTTCTTCCCAATCTTTGCACAAATATGGACAAGGCTGTCATCCTGCTTACCGTGCCTGCTGATAAACCGGATACAGCTTTCCACCACCAGAGGAATTGCCTGGCTGGAGTCCTGAGAAGCCAAAGGGAAACACAACATTAGAATCTTCAAACAGGGATAGCCCAGGGTCAGAGAAAATGGGCCAAATCGTGCAGAACTGTTTTAGTGGATCAGTGGCCGGTCTACAAAAAAGCACCTGGCCTGTCCTCCAAGTTTCAGAGCACAAAAATACAACCACCTACATAGAATGCTACACAGATGCCTTAAAGTCAGCATGTCCTAAATAAAACTGATCATCTTTTATCCCAAACCAGTTTCTCACCACCTTCTCCACCACCTAATTAATCAATACATTCTGTCATGTCTGCCTTCTAAATATCTCTCAAATCCATTTGCTTCTCTCTATCTCAATTGCCACCAACCTAGTTCAATCCACCAATACCTCAATTCCCATCCCTGCCATCTTCTGACCCGCATTTCTCTTCCTTCACATAATCTTTAAAAGTGCACATTTCATTATTTAAACTCTTTCAAAGACCTCTCATTACTCTCTTACACAGCCTTGCATGCCAGGAATCCTGCCTGTGCCTCCAGTTCCACTGCCTGTTCTTTCCCCTGGCTTCTGCTACAGTCATGCTGGCTATGTTTCTGTTCTGCAAAGTCTTCCTTGGCCTCGTGGCTTTGCCTGAGCTGCTCCTGCTGGGGGCATGTTCTCCTTAACCCTGATTGTGACTCCAATGTGTGGATGTGAATATTTGTTGGCACTTGTCACCACTACAGCTCAAACTTCATAAGGGCAGATTCTATGTCAATTCCTGGGTGTCCAGGGTTAGCCATGATGCTCTCACATAAGAGGTGCTCAATTATTCTCAGTTGAAGGTAGCAGAATGAACCAATGGGAGCTTCAGAAAGACGGTTTGTTTGGTATAAAGGTAAGAAAGAAAAGAAAAACTACCTCTAAATAGTGGGGACTAACAGGTACTAAGCAAAGAAGCAGGCCTCCCAGATGTCAATCTTTGCTCTCTTGTTTTGCTTCACAATCTGGCTCATGTCACTGAACTTTTTGGGGCCTCAATTTGCCTTCTAACGACTGGGGAGGGGACTGGCGGCAAGGAGAGTAATATTTCCTATTAGCACATGAACATTAGTGCCTATCATTTATAGAGAAATTTAAAGAGGTATGAGACCATGTACTAAGTCTTTTAGACGGACTGGTGCTGGTAACAATCCTATGGAGTACTATTATTATTATTATACTCATTAAAATGAAAAAGTGAGGCCAGGTGCGGTGGCTCACACCTGTAATCCCAGCACTTTGGGAGGCCAAGGCCAGTAGATCACTTGAGATCAGGAGTGTGAGACCAGCCTGGGCAACAGACTCTGTCTCTACTAAAAATAGCCTGGCGTGGTGTTGCACACCTGTGGTCCCAGCTACTTGGGAGGCTGAGGTGGGAGGACTGCTTGAGCCCAGAGGAGAGAGGTTGCAGTGAGCCAAGATCAAGCCACTGCACTCCAGCCTGGGTGATAGAGCGGGACCCTGTCTCAAAAAAGAAAAAGAAAAGAAAAATGAAGAAATGAAGGCTTAGTAAGGTTAAGTAGCTGCTATGGTCACATAGCTGGCAAGTGGCAAAACCAGGATTCAAACCCAGGCAATCTCCCTCGGAGACCTAACACTTTACCACTACCCATACTGCACCCTAGCAGTTCAGCAAACATTGCCAGGTGTACATACCAAGTATTACTCAAAACTAGTAGGGTTTTATTTTATATTTTAAACGATTTTATTGTTTTTAGAGACAGGGGTTCCCTCTCTAGCCTAGGCTGGAGTGCAGTGGTGTGATCATAGCTCAATGTAACCTTGAGCAAATAGTCTCAAGTGATCCTCCCGCCTCAGCCTCCTGAGTAGCTGGAACTACAGGTACCCACACCACACCCAGCACATTTTTATTTTTTCAGAGGGTCTCGCTATGTTGCCCAGGCTGGTCTCAAACTCCTAGCCTCAAGCAATCCTCCTGCCTTAGTCTCCCAAAGCGCTGGGATTACAGGTATGAACCATGGTACCTGGCCTAAACCAGTAGGGTTTTATAATGCAGCTGAATGTACAATAATTCAGCTGTGTGGAAGAAAGAGATCAGGGAGAGGGGCCCGAACTTAACTAGAAAGGGCTTTAGATGTTCAGGACAGAGACTGGACTGTCAAGTGGGATGGGTCTGTGTAGCTTCTGCCTGTTTGACAGGTTTGCGTGGATCCCTCCCATGGCTCTGAATTTGCTACTGTATCCATAGGGTTTGGCCACTATTAGGCAAGCAGTTGGGTCTCACAAAGAAGTCAGGCTGAGAGAAGAGCTGACTTAGCCTCTAACTCTCAAGCTTTCTGGGAACCAGAGATGACGCCAAAGGGAGTACTGTATATGCCAAGGTGGAGCTGGTGTCAGGATGGTCTCAGTGACCCAAATGCTCATCTTCATGACCCCTAAACCCATCTGTTTCCTCCAGCTTTCCAACTACAGCAGCCAGTGTCTGCCCTCTTGTCAGCATCACTGACTGGCCAGTTAGGCTAACGTGATCTCAGGGGAAGAATCCTTGTCTTCTCTTCCTTATTCTAAGGAAGAAACTGGGTTCCACTATAAAAATGCCAAAAAAAGCTCAGTTTGGGGGAAGTCTTTTTATGTTTACAGACTTCTGTTATTACATTTCTCATTTATAAATAATAGCAGCAGAAGAATGAAACTAGAGTCCCATCTCTCACCATATAGAAAAACAAATCAAAATGGATTAAAGACATGTAAGACCTGAACTATGAAATGACTAAAAAAAATCAGTGGGGCAATGCTTCAAGGATACTGGTCTGGGCAAAGATTTTTTGAGTAAGACCTCAAAAGCATAGGCAACAAAAGCAAAAATAGACAAATGGGATTATCTCAAGCTACAAAGCTTTTGCATAGCAAAGGAAATGATTAACAGAGTGAAGAGACAACCTAAAGAATGGGAGAAAATATTTGCAAACTATCCATCTGATAAGGGATTAATAACCAGAATATATAAGGAACTCAAACAACTCAATAGCAAAAAAACCGGCCGGGCGCGGTGGCTCAAGCCTGTAATCCCAGCACTTTGGGAGGCCGAGACGGGCGGATCACGAGGTCAGGAGATCGAGACCATCCTGGCTAATACGGTGAAACCCCGTCTCTACTAAAAAATACAAAAAAACTAGCCGGGCGAGGTGGCGGGCGCCTGTAGTCCCAGCTACTCCGGAGGCTGAGGCAGGAGAATGGCGTAAACCCGGGAGACGGAGCTTGTAGTGAGCTGAGATCCGGCCACTGCACTCCAGCCTGGGCGACAGAGCGAGACTCCGTCTCAAAAAAAAAAAAAAAAAAAAAAAAAATAGCAAAAAAACCAAACTATCTGATTTAAAAACGGGCAAATGGTTTGAATAGGCATTCTCAAAAGAAGACATACACATGGCCAACAGGTATGTGAAAAAATACTCAATGTCACTAATCATGAGAAATGCAAATTTTTAAATAATCTCGCCCCAATTAAAATGGCAATTATCAAAAAGCCAAAAAATAACAAATGCTGGCAAGGATGCAGAGAAAAGGGAATGCTTGTACACTGCTGGCAGGAATATAAATTAGTACAGCCACCACGGAAAACAGTATGGAAGCTCCTCGAGAAACTAAAAATAGATCTACCATATGATCCAGCAGGCCCATTGCTGGTTATATATCCAAAAGAAAAGAAATCAGTATATTGAAGTATCAGTATAACTGCACTCTCACGTTTATTGTGGCATTATTCACAACAGCCGAGATATGGAAGCAGCCTAAGTGTCCATCAATGGATGAATGGGTAAAATGTGGTATATACACACAATGAAATATTATTCAGTCATAAAAAAGAATAAAATTCTGTCACTTGCAGCAACATAGATGGAACTGGAGGACATTGTGTTAAGTAAAATAAGTCAGGCACAGAAAGATAAATACTGCATATTCTCACTTGTATGCATGAGCTAAAAAAGTTGATTGCATGAAGACAGAGAGTAGAACGATGGCTTCCAGAGATTGGGAAGGGTAGCGGGGAGTGGGGGGTTAAGAGGTGAGGTTGGGCCAGGTGAGGTGGCTCATGCCTGTAATCCCAGCACTTTGGGAGACTGAGGTGGGCAGATAACCTGAGGTCAGGAGTTCAAGACCAGCCTGGCCAACATGGTAAAACCTTGTCTCTACTAAAAATATAAAAATTAGCTGGGCACGGCAGCCAGTGCCTGAAATCCCAGCTACTTGGGAGGCTGAGGCAAGAGAATTGCTTAAACCCGGGAGGTGGAGGTTGCAGTCAGCCAAGATTGTGCCATTGCACCCCAGCCTGGGCAACAAGAGCGAAACTCCATCACAAAAAAAAAAAGAAAAAAGAAAAAAGAAGTGAGGTTGGGCAGGGCGCAGTGGTTCACGCCTGTAATCCCAGCACTTTGGGAGGCTGAGGCAAGCGGTTCATCTGAGGTCAGGAGTTCGACACCAACAAGGAAAAACTCTGTCTCTACTAAAAATACAAAACTTAGCCAGGCGTTGTGGCGCACACCTGTAATCCCAGCTACTTGGGATTTTCAAGGCACGAGAATCGCTTGAATTGGGGAGGCAGAGGTTGCAGTGAGCTGAGATCGCACCACTGCAGTCCAGCCTGGGCAACAGAACAAGATCCTGTCTCAAAAAAAAAAGGTGAGGTTAATGGGTATAAAAATAGTTAGAATAAATAAGTTCTAATGTTTGATAGCACAGTAGGATGATAATAGGTAACAATAATTTATTGGATATTTCAAAATAGACAGAAGATTTGGAATGTTCCCAACACACACACACCAAAAAATGATAAATATGTGAGGTGATAGATACCCTAATTACCCTGATTTGGTTATCACAAATTGTATGCATGTATCAAAATATTACATGTACCCGTAAGTATGTACAATTATGTACCCGTAAGTATTGTACATTTAATTGTACATTTAAAAATTGTACATTACTTTAATTGTACATTTAAAAATACTAGCAGCAGAGATAATGAAGATAGTGATATGAGTGTTTGCATAGTTTTGTTGGTCCTAGGTTTATATATTATGACCTAGAGGGAGAAAAGCTGGAAGGCTTACAGGCTACTGGCTTCAACAAACTGTGTGAGTACAAACTTTGGCCGGCATATGCAGGAAATGGAGTATCAGTGGTAAAGGTAAGTACGAAGGGTTGGCAGGAAACAGGGCAAGAAAAATATTAACCTGCATGTCCGTGGTTACCAGCAGCAATCACATGCAGCTCCCAATGGATAATCTGTGGCAGACAAGGGTGGGCTACAGATGACCTGTCCTACTGCACAAGCATTTTCTAGTCTCCACTGCTCCAGTGGAGTCTAAGAGTCCAGTAGGAGCATAAAATGGACAAAGTCACAAAGGCTTTGAACACTCCTGCCATCCTCCTCTCTCCTTGTAGTGTTTCTGAGCAATGAGTAAATTAATTTCCCTGGGACGTGCCTGTGCACTCCTGTGGTGCCACGAAGACCAGCACTTCACCATTGCCTTTGTATAGAGTTGACTGAGTTTATTTTATTTTATTTTGAGACAGAGTCTCACTCTTGTCACCCAGGTTGGAGTGCAATGGCACGATCTCGGCTCACTGCAACCTCCGCTTCCCAAGTTCAAGTGATTCTCCTGCCTCAGCCACACGAGTAGCTGGGATTACAGGTACCCACCACCACGGCTGGCTAATTTTTGTATTTTTAGTGGAGACGGGGTTTTACCATGTTGGCCAGGCCAGTCTCAAACTCCTGACCTCAGGTGATCCACCCATCTCAGCCTCCCAAAATGCTGGGATTATAGGTGTGAGCTCTGACTGAGCAGTTTCTACGTTTTTACACACTATTTGTCTCCTCCTTTCTCCTTCTCTTCTTCCCTCCTCTGATGTTAGAAACTCTTGTCAGTTTAATTCCCTCATATACTTTTTTTTTTTGGTCATGAAATCTTAGGGTTAGAAGGGGCCTTTAAGGAATCAGGCCAAATTCTCATCCAATCAGATTAAGGGAACTTTAAACCAAAAGTAGAGGGAGAAAGGTAGGGCCTAAGTTGGAAAACATAGTAAAGCAGTGGTCCAGTGATTTGCAGAAGAAAACAATCAAAAAGGGACGGGCACAGTGGCTCAGGCCTGTAATCCCAGCACTTTGGGAGGTCAAGGCAGGTGGATCACTTGAGCTCAGGAATTTGAGACCAGTCTGGGTAACATGGTGAAACCCGTCTCTACAAAAAAAAAAAAAAAAAAATACATAAATTAGCCAGGCGTGGTGGTGTGCACCTGTAGTCCCAGCTACTTAGGAGGCTGTGGTGGGTGCACTGCTTGAGTCCAGGAGGTGGAGGTTGCAGGGAGCCAAGATCGTGCCACTGCACTCCAGCCTGGGTGACAAAGCCAGATCCTGTCTCAAAAAAAAAAAAATCAGAAAGGTGGCCAGAAAATCTGTGAATATGCATTATCTGGCATAATTTCACATGAGTAAGAGGGTTGGAGTTTTTGTTAGGTACTTATTTGTACTACATTTGTTAATTTTCTTTTTTACCAAGGGAGAAAATACAAATCTTTACAACAGATTATATGTGAGTAACGAGGGAAAAAAGCATCAAAGATAAGATTTGGGGCCTCAGAGACTGTGAAGAATGGAGTTCCCCTGAACACAAACAGAGAAGTGAGGGGAGGGGCTATGCAAATCACAATGTGATGGGGGAGGGTGAGACTGATGCTGAAGGTAGAAGGTGCTATCACAACTTTCAAGCATAAATGTCTAGTCGATCACTCAGGAGTTACACCCAAAGACTCAAAAGGACAGCATTACAGAACAAAAGAATGCTTAGGGAAGAAGAGAAAGATTCATCTAAGGGAACAAGAGTGACAAGGGAAAGAATATAGAGAGACATTGTGAGAGGACAGAACCCTGGAGAAATGCCTCAATTTAGAGGAACAGAGAAAGGCCAACAAAGAAGATATGAAGTCATGGCCAGGAAAGAAATAATGCTGAGCTTACAGGGAGCAGGGAAGGCCTGGAAGCAGCAGTGGGACTGTCTCCTTTTTTAAAAAGGTCTGGGATGGTTTAAACCTAGTCTTTGACAGTGTCAAAAATGACTGGAACACATTAGGGACCCTCAAAAACAAAAACTACTAGCTTCTTCCTCTTGTTTGCCTGATTTGCCATAAACAAATAATTACTTCCTTGTTACTTATACAAGATTACTCACCTTCCAAGTAACTTACTATCTATTTTACCTTCCTGACCATCTTAGGAAAACTTTTTGCTGATCCACTAGTAGATTTGAACTGCTAGAGAGAAACTGGGGCAGCCAAATGAAAACAAGATCTTTTATTTGATTGGGGATTTTGGTATATCCTGTAACCCCTATGCAAATCCAGCACCAGGCAAACACACTTTGCCTGCAACTGCTTAGGTGCAGCAGGATGCAAACCAGAGGGGTGCTGTTCCCCTCCAACGGTGAGCCCAACCAAGGGCACATAGCACCTGCCAAACTGATGTCTCTGGCACTCCTGTAGCCACAGTGGAGGTTGCAAACCCCTTGCAAACATGTTCCAGCTATAAGCAAGATGCCTGGTTTCAACCCAGAACTGAGAAGAACAAACTTCAAGTTCATTTCTTTTCTTACAAGAGAAAATGGCTTGCTCCCTCTGCAAGATATGCACTATTAATTTTAAATGCACTAAATTATCCCTAGGAGTCACTCCACTCCTCTCTAGTTTTAAATGAAATTATGGAAGAAAGAGGAAGAAGAAAGAAATAGAGGAAAAAGAGAGAGGAGAGTTGCAATTAAATTTTCATAATTAAAAAGATGTGTAATTGCATCTGATGGCATTCTCATTAAGATGAGATCCAAAGTAGAGAAGGGAAAAACAGTGACAGCAAAGCTAAGACAAGCGAGGCCTGTATCATCCAAGTTCCCCAGCTTAATGGTCCACCCTGTCAGAGCAGTCAGATGAGCTGAAGAAATGCCGGGGCTGCCAACACCATAGAAATCACGCGCCCTCTTTATTCGATTATCTCCCTGTGGCTACAGCCACTGAGAATTACCCAAAATGATTTTTTAAAGCCTGGATTAGCTTTCCCCTGAGCAGACACAAAGATATTTCTGAGCTCTCTCCACCCGCCCTCCCTGCTGTCTACTGCATAGCTGGTATGAGCTTAGGGGACATAAAATCATTTCAGTATTTGCCATAAAGTATAATTAGGAAGTCAATTTTGCTACTGTGAAAAATATTTCAATTAATTTTTTTTAAACAAGCACAAGTGCTGTTTAGATTATCCATTGATGTGGATTATCCATGCCACTGCTCTCTTAAGATCCCTCCTAATATGGGTAATGAGAGTTGGCTGCCCAGTGGCAGATTTTAATACAACACTGAAGATCATGCACCAAATTGCAGAGTCAAACGGCTCTTGCCTATCATTCCCAGACCAGACTTAATCGTTGCACTGTTAGCATGTCTTAGGAATCCATCTAGAATGACTACGCCACCAGAAACAATCAAACAAAATCTGCCAACTTAAAGCGAGATTGTCTGGTCTAGCTAATTAGGTGCTGTGAGTTACTGATATGCTGGCACATATGCAGGAAGTGTCAAGCCTCTTTTGAGGTCTTGGAAAAGGATGCCATGGGCAGTTCTGGAAGAATCTGCACCAATCAAACCAAATCCCTAGTATGCAAGAGGATAAATGACTAGAAAAGGAGAGGAACAAGTCAAAAAGACTATGCGCACTCCAACGAGTTAAATCAATGATATTGCCACAATATTAAACATACTATGACTAAATGATACATTCCAAATGCAGGCATGAAGTCAGAGGTGTCAGTCCTGCACACAGTGGCGCTCAATAAATGCCTGTGGGATGGACTATATTTTCAGGCCAGACCAGCCTGGCCCTGGTTGGGCCCTTACCTGTTTCCTCACAGTTGAGCTGCGCCTATGACCAATCCCGCCGAAATCAGAATGGACCAATCCAGCAACAAGGAAGAAAAAGAGAAAAGTGGGACGAATGAGATAAACAACAAGTCTTAAACCCAGAAGTAAAGTTTTTAATAATTAAAAACAATCTGTGTGGTGGCTAATGAAACATGTGGCATCACTCAGTTCAGTCCCAGAAATGGCTAAGAGACTTGATAAATAACTTCCACAATAAAGCCTACTAAAGCTCTTTTTTTTTTCACAAAAGCACAGACGTCCCTGCTTTTAATGTCTAGCACTACTCAAAATTAGAATAGGAGAGAACTGGTTCAATTTGTAGTAAAATATATTTGGGTTAGACAATAAGAAGATTTTTTTGTCTGCTAGGAGACACTAGGAAACACCAAAGGATGCTACAATTTTTGTTTTGTTTCTCTAGGAAATCCTTAAAGATTGCTATCTTTATAGGGAACAATTTTTCTGGATTTAGAGTGCAGAACATCTAGTTTGGGAAGAGCCTTGAGGTTCCTCTCAGTCAATGTTTTCCAATCTGTGTTTAGCCTCAGAAGCCTTTTCTCAAAGGGAATCTGACTCACAGGCACAACACCCAAACCAAGGAGGCAGGGCTGTCCTGCTCTGAGTAAAGGATGGGACCAGAGCCTGGTTGCTGTTCCTGCCACCAGGCCACTCCTGAGGAACCCCTTTGGAATCCTAGAGCTCCTTGAATCTAGTGGAGTGCTCTGGTCTTATAAAAGAGGAAACCAGAATTCAGAGAGGGGAAAAGCATGGCCCAAGGTCTCACAGCAAAATAACTCAGCACCAGGAAATTCAATTCAGCTCTTTTCAGTCCTACAGAGCTTTCCACAGACTCAGGAGCTCAGGTGAACTTACATTAAGACTCTTAACACCAAAAAGATGTGTTCCAGAGAATCCCATTAATCTGGTTCCCTCCAGTCATCAAGACTGGTATATTAATGGGATCTTTATTGTAATTCACAATGACAAAACAATGAAAGTCAAATGAAGCTATCTCTAAATAATGAGCCTATAATTGTAAATGGCCTCATGATTATTATGTGTTTTGGCAGATATAAATGGTTGATATAATGGGTTAACCCAGGGTCTCTAAGGAGTCCAACCCATTAAAGCCCCTTCTCTAGTTAAATAAGCACATTTCTAGGCATTTGAGAACTGTTGGATGAATGAATACCTTGCTCTCCAACAGCTCACAAATTTTCTCATAGCAGCACTGTGACTGAGGGAAAATATTTGGCTGGGGTGGAGGAGGAAGGAGAAGGTGGGGAAAGATTGGGAGGGGTACATACTTGTACATCAGGCAAATATTTCTACCAATGCTCTTTGGCAAGCCAATGCAATGTAATATTTCATTATCCAGCAACAGTCACTACTAATTAGGGGCTGCCTTCTTTTCTGGGCATAAAAAAAAAAAAATCAAATGCCATCTCCTGATCTTTCTCTGGGTCAAAGACTCCCCAGAGCCCCTATGTTGAAGTCTGGCAGCTAAGGTTAGGTTACCAGAATCCTCTACAGTTGAATGTTTATGTTCCTTGCAATTCAGTGGCGTCTGGGGGTCTCTGGTACAATTTCAGCAAATGACAACTCCTTTCACTCAGTTCTGCTTAGCTCCTTCTCGAAGTCCCAGAAAACCCCATTTCTATCTGAGATCAGATGGGGTCAGCAAGGCAAAGGGAAGTAAACAGACCCCGCCCCAGGCCATTGCTCTGTAAAGTCATTCAATGCCTTTACAACTCAACTCCTTGGCTCTCTCCCAGACTAAGATTGCTCTACCCACCAGGCCTCTATCCCTTCCCAGGCCTGTCCCAGGCCACACTCACCTGGCTAGACTGCAATCTGTCCGCTGACCTGTTGGAAAGACAAAGGCAAAAAGCATATGTTAAAGGAGAAGGGGTGAAGGAGGGAGACCCACTCCTACTAACTACCATGCCTATCTCCCCTAGAAGCCACAGTATAACAGTGTGTAGCAAAAGAGAGGAGAGAGAGAGAGACAGAGACAGAGAGACAGAGAGAGAGATAGAGAGACAGAGAGACAGAGAGAAAGAAGAGAAAGCACCAAGACCCTCTTTCTGGGCAAGAACTGTTTCTGATGCTGATTCCCAGTCCAGGTCGGTCTCCCTAAACCTTAGAGCCAACTCTGCTTCCCAATGGGAACATAGGGATGGATATAGTGGAACAATAGCAACACAAATCATACTTAATAGAATAAAATTATTAGAAGCCCTCCCAGAGATGAAATTCAGCTTCTCTTATGTTGGATGTGTGTGTGATGGGGTGGAAGGCCAAGTTTACTTGCTCCTGAGTGTAGACACACACACACACACACACACACACACACAGAGTTGGAGGCTGGGAGAACAAGAGGAGCTGTTTGCGGGACAGAACAGAGAAGATATGGATATTGACTGAGGTGGCAAGGGAGATGGGAGATACAATGTTGATACTACTAGTAAATCATGGTTCTCAATTCAATAGTGGGCCTTAGGAGTTCAATGGGTCATTGCTAGCTTTTAAAAAAATGAAACTGAAAATCTTCAAGTTCATGAGAAGTATTCTCATGTTTTTAAAAAATATACATGCATGTCTACATGGGAAATGATGTGATATATATTGCTTTCTTTGGATCCACAGTTAATGAAGCTTGATCTGTTTTAGACCTGCATTATTTAAACCAGGGGCAAACCCTAGCAGGTGCTGAGCCGAGGAAGTAAAAATCAGCTCCCACACTCCTCCCCATCCAAGCTCTTGCAAAGGCAACTCCAAGGGCTGGGGGAGGAAGGGCAGGGCCTTTCCTTGCTGCTAAAGTTTGGTAATTGTTGCTTATAGTTCAGCTCATCTTGAGCAATGCCATCCCCCACCCCTAACTGTCTCTCGTTACCAAAGGCTCAGCTCTTATGTGCAAAAATATTATTCTGAGCCATTATTTTCAACATCTATTCCATTTCCATTCTGGAATATTCATACACATCAATTATCCCTCTATGGCAAGAACAAGGGACTCCTGCATTATGGTGACAAATACATTCAGAAGGCAGGGACGTGATGACTTGCACACATAAAGATTTACAGTTTTGTTTTTTTCTTTATTGCTAGAACTTGTCATCTTTAGATTAAGGCAATTTGTAGCACTAATGAATGGTCAGCCTTCGTTCCTCCATAGTAGCACATTTAGTGCATAAAAGTGTGAGTAAACCCATTCACTCACACACACAAATGTGAGCGTATATGCATCTGTATGACCCCAAGGCCCTGCTCTCTGTCTTACTTATGGACTATGCTTAGACTGTCTTGATTCTCCGTGGAGCAATCTGATAACCCTAGAGTAAGGATTTTCTATAAGCAAAGTTTGGTCCTCAGTGCCCGAACTTGTTTAGTCTGAGTCCTTTTGGTGGTGAGGAAGAGAGAACAGAAATTATCTAACAGGCTTTCTTCACATAAAAGAAAATGCCTTAAAAGTCGTAAGATCAGGCTGGGCATGGTGGCTTACGCCTGTAATCCCAGCACTTTGGGAGGCTGAGCAGGCAGATCACCTGAGGTCAGGAGTTTGAGACCAGCCTGGCCAACATGGTGAAACCCCATCTCTATTAAGAATACAAAAAAATTAGCCAGGCATGGTGGTGGGCACCTGTAATCCCAGCTATTCGGGAGGCTGAGGCAGGAGAATTGCTTGAACCTGGGAAGCGGAGTTTGCAGTGAGCTGAGATCACACCATTGCACTCCAGCCTGGGCGACAGAGCAAGACTCCATTCCAAAAAAAAAAAAAAGTCATAAGATCAGCCATGCATAGTGGCTCATGCCTGTAGTCCCAGCACTTTGGGAGGCTGAAGTGGGTGGATCACCTGAGGTCAGGAGTTTGAGACCAGCCCGGCCAACATGGCAAAATTCCATCTCTACTAAAAATACAAAACTTACCCAGGCGTGGTGGCACACGCCTATAATCCCAGCTACTCAGGAGGCTGAGGTGGGAGAATCGCTTTAATCCAGGAGGTGGAGTTGGCAGTGAGCCGAGACGGTGCCACTCCACTCCAGCCTGGGTGACACAGCGAGACTCCATCTCAAAAAAAAAAAAAAAAAAGTCATTAGATAAAAGATTAGAGAAAAAAACTAATCATTTGGGAAATCATCCAAGGCAGGAAAAGGACAGGGCAAAAAAGGCGGGTAGGAGGCTCCAGTATAAGAAGTGAGGCTCCAATTCCTGGGGCCAATGAGCCAAGGAGTACTGCACACTTTCCTAAACTTTGCAGTTCGTCTAAGGAGTGCTCAAGAATTTATTTTAAAATGTCAGATCTCTGTGCAAGTACAGGCTTGCCTGTAACTGAAGTTAGCCATATTCCCTGCAGCTTCTCCCTTCCTCTCCCTCCTATCTTTAAGTGAGGAGATTAGTGGGACAGGGAGGAGGTGTGGGGCATTCAGAGGCATCCCCAACTTGGGAATCCCATTAATCATAGAATGCTGAGAGCTAGGCAGGAAATCTGGGCAGGGTGCCAAAAAACCCTGGGGAAGCTTCTCTTTCAACCTCCACCTTCTGTTTGACAGTTGAGGAGAGAAAGTCCAGAGTGCCAGTCCAGTTCTCTGCCTTGCTACTTTCCAGGGTCTGGTTAAAATCATTCCATGAGACAAGACAGTCCATTCAGCACCACGGCCTCAGCATAGCCACAGGAGAGAGGGCTGCCACTTAAACAGCATTAAGAGCTTTCAAAGCAGAAGGAAACTGACGTTCTTTCTGGAAGCTATAGAAAGCGGCAGTCTGTCCATCTCCTGCATTTGAGAATTCTCTCCTCTCAGAGCAGCTGCGTATCTCATCTCACGGCTCCCTACCTTCTTGCTCCAGTCTCAGTGCTGCCACAGAGGAGCTAGAAGTTTTAACAAAGTGTCTGGAGAATAAATAACCTCTCAGCCTCTCTACCCTGAAGTGGCAGAGGAGGCAAGGGTGGGGGGACCGGGTGGAGAGCAGGCACGCTCCATTTAAACAAATAGATGATACACGTTAGTGCTTCATTAAGCATTGGCCTTTTCCCATTACTCAAGCAGTCATCTGGGGCGTGTGCTTCCACATCAAACAAGCCGGGAAAAGAAAGGCATTCATATAACAAGACCAGTCCACTTGGCTGAGGTGTGCTCAGCAAGAAAGCTCCAGCTGGCCTCACTGTCAAGCCTCCAGCAGAGGGTTCCCACACTCACTTTCTCCCAGGGTTTTCTGCAGAAGGTCATGCTTGGCTTGTAACTTGGTGATGAGGTTCCTGCCCTCCAGGTACTCTTTCATTTTCTGTAAGAGAGGAGGAGGAGGAAAAAAAGCAATCAGATCCTGAAGAAGAAAAAAAATCACAGATGCTCAGCTGAACAATTCCCCTTTACAGAGGTCATTTGGTTTCTGACCCAATTTCCACCAGTCCATTTTTTCATTTCTTTAAGGCACTGATTATATGGGCAGCTGCTGATTTTCATGGTGGATTAACATCCTTCTCCATGTTTTTTCTGGGACTTCCATGATGGCCAGTATAAAGAAACTGTTTCCTAGAGCCCCTCTCCCGCGGTTTCACTGAGGAAGAGCAGGGAGGGTGGATGAACTCATTGAGCCCTGATCTTCTTGGTGTGAGGACACATACCTGCTATCTGTCACCTCTACTGACATCCTGCCCTGCCCTGGCCTCTAGGCAGGAGTGGGGGGGGGGCATTCCATCACACCAGGAGCAGTGCCAATGGCAGGCTCAGCCCCTGCCTCAGCTGCAAGCCTGGGATATGGAGCATCTTTGAGCCATATCCTCAACAGCTTCCTTCTCTATTCTGCATGGAGTCTTTATGGAAAGCTTTGGATTTCTGAGCACTCAGTGGAAGGGGCTGCCATCCCCCACTTGCATACACACATCCAGGTCCAAACACAAATGTGATCCCACCTGCTCTCACAGTCAAAATACGACTGCTGTGCTGCACTTTCAGATTTGTTCTCTCTCAACCCTCATCTGCCCAGTGAGAGACCGTATGTCCCCAGACAATTCACTGAATCTTCAAAACAACCCTAGGAACTATCATCATCATCATCATCATCTCCATTTTACACATGAGAGCACTGAGGTTTTGAGAGTTTAATTAAGTTGCTCAAGGTCAAACAGTTAGTGAGTGGTAAAGTCAGTATCCAAATACAGGCAGTTTGACAATACAGCGTGTGCTCTTAACCATTATGACAAAATGTCCCATCCATCATGGTACAGAGCAGGAGAAGGAGAGAACTAAGCTTCATAGTATTAACGCTCTATGCATGCAGCAACATAGCAGGTTTTAGAGCACTTTACCACATATTCTCTCATTTGACTCTTACAATAAATAACTGCACAGCACATAGGGAAGATATTACTTCCTTATTACAGACAAGATGATCTCAGGGGAGGGGAGGTATCAAATAAATTGCTGAGAGTTGCAAGCTAGCAAGTGGTAGTGTCAGGCCCAACCCAAGGCCTTTGGATTTTTAAAGTATCTTTTCCGCTCTCCTCCACAGCCATTCTTTGGGTCTTAGTTTGCCTTGATCACCTCCTGCTGCAGTGGTTCATCCTCCAGATCAGGGGCTATCTGCCTACGTCCGAACTCAGAAGTCAAATGGCCAGGTTTCCCAAAGTGTGATCCGTGAATTACTGGTGACATGTGAGATCACTGAGGTAGTTAGGTGGATGCACCATTTTAAATGGTAATAGTTCTGTCTTTTAATGTACATTAAGTAAAACATATAAGTATACATCAAACCTTTGATTTCACTTAGGATTAAGAGTGATAGAAAGAAAAGGTGAACACAGCCAGGTGCGGTGGCTCAGGCCTATCATTGCAGCACTTTTGGAGGCTGAGGCAGATGGATCAGTTGAGGACAGGAGTTTGAGACCAGCCTGGCCAACATGGTGAAACTCCATATCTAACAAAAATACAAAAATTAGCCGGGCGTGGTGGTGAGTGCCTGTAATCCCAGCTACTTGAGAGGCTGAGGCGGGAAAATTGCTTGAACCTGGGAGGCGGAGCTTGCAGTGAGCCAAGATCGCACCACTGCACTCCAGCCTGAGCGACAGAGCAAGACTCCGTCTCAAAAAACAAAAAACAAACAAAAAAAGAAAAGTGAACAAATATGAGTTACTTTTACTCTATACTTTTCTGTACAATGTGAACTTTTAACTAAGAGCTTGCATCTGATTCTTTCTCTTGTTTAAAAACAAAAGAAAAATCTGCTTTCTCTGGGACGCAGTGCCTAGACCTCCCATGTTCACCCAGATGGTCCTGTGGGTACCATGCAAATCTCCATGACAGCACTTCTCATACAGCCCTGTCACAGAGGGTTTATTACTCATGTGTCTTTTTCTCCAGACTGCTTCCTTCCTATGGTCAGAGACCATGTCATTCATTATTCTTTGCACCCCTGATAGTACCATGCCTAGCAGATAGCAGATACTCAATAAATGCATGATGAATAAATGAATGAGCAGTCTCACTCTCCTCTGGGTAGACCCTTCCTCAGCAGTCACAAACCAAGCCTCTAGTGTGCCCGTACTCACTGAATTAAAAATAAAACAAGCCAAAACCAAATCTTACTCTAAATCATTTCTACTGCCTTATTCATGATCTGTTCCCTCTGTCCCTTTATGCTTTTACACAAGAACATCTGCAAGGAAAGAGGCTCTGTTGTCACCTTCCCTTTTCCATCTGTTCCAGATGCCAGCTCACCTGCTGTCATTCTTCCTGGGGTAATATCCAAATCCCCAACCAATGCCTAATTGTGGACTTGAAACAGTACGTTAGGGCCCAGAGGTGGAAAGCCTTCAGGAAATATCCATTGCCAACAATGCAAGCCTCAAAAGCCTCTCTCTTTGGAAGGTTATCCCAGGAGACTCTAAAGGTTTCCTAATGAGGAAAATTCACCAAGAAGCTATAACCTTCAAAACAAGACCAGACTGCTCAGAAAACAGCCACAGTTCTCAAAGGAGACGGATGCAAATTCCTTCCTCTCACTACTTGTGATTCCGGAAATCATTTTTTAAACTCATGTTCACAATTCATTAGTTAACTCTGGCTGTCACTTGATGAACCATTAAAATAAATAACAATCTCGTCAAGATGTACGATGGATTACCTCTTCGGGTTCCATTAAATCCTGAAGGATCATAACTGTGTCGAGATATGAACTACATCCCTAATACTGGTGTGGAAACCATGGTTAGAGTTTTCCATCCAGGTAAGCCAGGTATGGAAAGGTAAAGGCATCTCAGAGTCTGCAGGCATGTTATTTTATTTCTCACTCCCCCATCCCACCCATAAGTCAGCATTTATCCATATGAGAGACTTGCTGGGGATAAGTGACCTTGTCTTTAATTGGTGGAAGTGAGTTAGAAGGCTTCTATTGCGGCTGGACAGACACACAGACAAAGGAGTTGAGACCGCTGAAGAAGGCAAGGGAAGAATAGGTGGTTTTTAATGATTTCTGGAGATGAGGGGGGCCAGGAAAAGGGACGCTTATAATCTCCAACCTCAAAATTCCTTCCTTGGGCAACGAGGATCACTTTCCTTACTTAGGGCATGTTCCAATATTAGGTAATTCTTTTTCGTTCCTTCACCAAACACCCAAAATCAATGTGGTTACCTGGGGTTTTCCTCAATGAAGGAGGAAAAGAATGGGTAATATTTTATTCTAGGTATCACCAAAATAAAATCAAGTTCCTAAAACACAGTCTGACCAGTGCCCACCCCCAACACAACTTTCACACTCAAAATAATCAAAACTGAGAATTTCTTCAAAAAGTAGGAAGGGCGGCAAACAGTCTATTGGGCATTTTGTTTAGTGCCATTGTGAAACTTCAACTCAGTTTTTATGACTCATTAATTCATTTCCTAATAATTCTTAATTGGATATTAACTGTCAGCAGTGAGTTTTGTTTATTGAAAAGTATTAATATAATCACTTTTCTTTCTGCACCTTCCCTCCTTGATAGATGTTTTAGTTGCATTACAATGAAAAAGCATGAGTTGGAATATTCTACTCCTACCACTTACTAACTCTTCTAACCTTGGGCAAATCATTTAACCCCCTGAGTCTTAGTTTTTCCATCTGAAAAATGAGAATAATATTTTTTTCACAAGGTTGGTGAGAATGAAATTGGATAATAAGCATTACTGTGATTAGCACAGGGCCTGGCATAGAGCAGGCACTCAAAAAGGTGTTCCTTATACCTGAATCACCTCCTCAGTGAGCCTAAAAGCATCCCTTCCCTAAGTGTCTTTGCTTTGTGCTAAGATAAAAGCAGAATGAAAGCAGAAGGTTTTGGGCCTTAAAAAAGTAGTAAGAGGCTGGGCGCGGTGGCTCAAGCCTGTAATCCCAGCACTTTGGGAGGCCAAGACGGGCGGATCACGAGGTCAGGAGATTGAGACCATCCTGGCTAACACGGTGAAACCCCGTCTCTACTAAAAAATACAAAAAACTAGCCGGGCGAGGTGGCGGGCGCCTGTAGTCCCAGCTACTCAGGAGGCTGAGGCAGGAGAATGGCGTAAACCCGGGAGGCGGAGCTTGCAGTGAGCTGAGATCCGGCCACTGCACTCCAGCCTGGGTGACAGAGCGAGACTCCGACTCAAAAAAAAAAAAAAAAAGTAGTAAGAGGCACTAGAATGCTTTTCAAATTTCATTTTTAAAAACCTCTTCCCTTTAAATACACTCTTACCATGGGGGTCTAAAACTCACTGGATGTTGCCTATGCCTTGTACTTAATCTGCGTGAACCTAAGACCCTAAGTATCCACTGCAGCAAGGCAGGAAAAGTTAGTACATCTACCCAGCCCATGCTCAGAGATATACAGATGTCATTATAGTGGCTGTTTCCCCACCATGCTGGCATGCTGACATTTCCTCTTCTCCCCGTCAGTTTTTAAAATAGGAAGCAGCTGTCAGATAGAATACATAATAGAGTAAACCTTAAATGGAGCATGTCTCCCCAGTTTAACTGACAGCACAGGGGCTTTCACTCATTTGTACTCGCCAGCACACGTTTACCAAGGGCCTGCAAGAAAATACCAAGATAAAAAGATCTCAGACCACAGGTTCCAAGTCTAGTGGTCGCTCAGTGCGCCAGTGGCCAAGGCATTGCTTCCTCTTCTATTACCTTCCCTAAACCTGTCCCTAAGAATTCAGACTGTTCAGCTTTGTTACCTTATCAGCCATGATCCTTAACCCCTTCACTGCTCTATCCCCATACAATAACCTAATTCTTCAACTCCCTATAAAAGGAAATACTTAGGCTGGGTGTGGTGGCTCACGCCTGTAATTCCAGCACTTTGGGAGGCTGAGGAGGGCGGATCACGAGGTCAGGAGTTCGAGACCAGCCTGGCCAACATAGTGAAACCTCGTCTCTACTAAAAATACAAAAAGTAGCTGGGTGTGGGGGTGGGTGCCTGTAATCCCAGCTATTTGGGAGGCTGAGGCAGGAGAATCGCTTGAACCTGAGAGGCGGAGGTTGCAGCGAGCTCAGATTGCGCCATTGCACTCCAGCCTTGGGCTCTTGGGCAACAAGAGCGAGGCTTGGTCTCCAAAAAACAAAGGAAATACTTAGGAAAATGCCAGCCTTATAAAGCTTTGGTAAACCTTGGCTAAACAGCAAGCATCACTGCCTATGAGGAGGGAATTTGCTAAACAAATGATGGCATATTCATATAGTGGAATTCTGTCCAGCAATTTAAAAAGGAGGCAAATCTTTTTGGACTAACATAAAAATAAGATCCAAGATAAATAATGTTAAAAAAGTGAAGAACTGTATAAGTGGTATACTTCTATATCTACTTCCATTTTCTTTCATTACATTTCTAATATAATTTATTGCATTAAAGGGTATTTACAGATATGTCAGTTGTTGTCCATGCAGAGTATCTCTGGAAGGACACAGAAGAAACTGGTTTCAACCACCAGCAGAGGGGAGGGGAAACAGGAGTCAGGAATGAAAAGAAACTTTATAGTAGATTTTCCTGTATACCCTTTTAAATCTTTGCATCCTTTAAAAATACTGATTTTTAACAATCACAATAAAAAAGGCAACAGGTAAAGAGTAGACATTGCTGAACTATGTGTTATAGAAGATAAGCAATAAACACAAAGCCAAGAAAATCAGGAAACATGTCACCACTGAGGGCAAATAAGAGGCGAAAGTTGCTGAGCTGTTCCTGAGCCCTTCCCTTCACCTCTGCTTCTTCCACAGTGTGTAGAGAAGCAGCCTGTGGCCAGAGACCCAGTAACTAGAGCAGTGGGTCCAGCTTTTGTGAGCTACCCATTCTCTCTGGATTTATTGATTGATTGACTGATGGACTGAGATGGAGTTCCGCTCTTGTTGCCCAGGCTGGAGTGCAATGGCGCGATCTTGGCTCACTGTAACCTCGGCTTCCTGGGTTCAAGCGATTCTCCTGCCTCAGCCTCCTGAGTAGCTGGGATTACAGGCATGTCCCACCATGCCCAGCTAATTTTGTGTATTTTTAGTAGAGACAGGGTTTCTCTATGTTGATCAGGCTGGTCTTGAACTCCTGACCTCAGGTGATCTGCCCACCTTGGCCTCCTAAAGTGCTAGGATTACAGGCGTGAGCCACCACGCCCAGTAGATTTATTTATTTTTTAATCTTTCTTTCTTTCTTCCTTTCTTTTTTTTTTAAGGCAGAGTCTTACTCTGTCACCCAGGTCGGAGTGCAGTGACACAAACTTGACTCACTGCAACCTCTGCCTCCTGGGTTCAAGTGATCCTCCCACCTTAGCCTCCTGAGTAGCTGGGATACTATCCTGTGATAGGCGCCCATGATCACACCTGGCTAATTTTTGTATTTTTAGTAGAGACAGGGTTTCACCATGTTGTCCAGGCTGGTCTTGAACTCCTGACCTCAAGAGACCCACCTGCCTCAGGTTCCCACAGTGCTGGGATCACAGGCATGAGTCACCATGCCTGGCCTATTTATTTTTTAATTTTTCAAATGAGAAGGTTGGGTTAGGTAATTTTTTAAAAATCACTTCAAGTTTCTTCACTCCACAATTATTTTCCTGAGACTTCTGCAAGCAACTCATCTTTACAGGTCATGCCTCACATTCCCAATTGATGTCATCTGGGCAAATCAGTCCAATGAGAGCCATAAGTGGTCAGAAAGCTTTCTTAGCAGCCCTCTTGGTCACTAGGCACACCACCTAGGAGTCAAGCTGTGACAAGAGACTGCTTTCTAACCTTCCAGAAGATAGGATCTTCCAGGATGTGCTGCTCTGATGTTTTTGAAGGGCACAGGGAAACACACGGGCAATGTTTGCAGAGGCAACAGACTAAAGAAAGCACATCTGTAGTTGTATTGGCTTTGTGTGGGTTGTATGGTAAACAGGTAGTCACTCTGCTTAATGTGGGTATCCCATTTTCCATAAATGCCTATTTCACCACCCCAAAAAGCCCCTTTTATCATGAAATTAATCATCTGATGCACTTCAAGTACTACTCACAAAAACGATGAACTTGCACAGAATTCCACTGCTAGACAAGCCCAGACAAAAACTGTTCCTGTTAGCCAAGGAAATTTGCACACAATTTTGATAAGTGGCACTAGGGCCACCACATAAGACAGGAAATGGATTAGAGGACATCAATGTATTGAGACAGAAAGTGAAAGGGTGGGCAGGATTTGCGAGGTCACCAGTTTGAATACGGCCATTCCTGCTTTTACTAAAGGTCAACTTAGAATACAAATGTTACAGAATTCATTTAAAGCCAAAAAGCAATTCTGACAATGACTGTCTTAAAATGCAAGATTTTTAGGTCCAAAATTTCTTACTTAACCTAAAAAATGGAAATCTTCACAATGTAATGAGATTGGGTCATTTAAATAGTGTTATATCTAAGCAGTCCAGACAGACCAGTTAAACAATCCTATTATTAAAAGCCTCTACAGAGTGTTCAACAAGCTCCTTAGATAATGAAGCTTGGGGCAGCGACACATCCCTCATTATAGTCAGAAAGTTATCTTAACGTGTGAGGCAGGTTATTGCGTACATTTATGTTTTCCCACATGCTGCTCTTTCCTCAAGGAATGCGATTCTCCTCCCCGACTCCCTGCCTGGTTCGCTTATTCTTCAAGATCAAACACAAAAGTCACTTTGTGTGTGATGCTTCCCCAACTCCACTCATCCTGGCTGCCATTCATGCACTAGTACATGTATGCATTTTTACATTTTTTAAACTACAAAAATCAACCTATTTTAACTGTTTAGATATATATGAAGTAAAAATAGAAGTTCTCCCTTTACATGACCCATCCCCCATGATTTCCCTCTTTATCTTATACTCTCAGCATTCCCAGCTTGGAGCACAGTGTCTGGCAATAGTAAATCCTCAAAAAATGATCAATGAATAATTTAATAATGATTAATAAATAAATTAATGATGATGATGAAGATAAAGTTTTAGCATTTATTGAACGCTAACTACAAACCACGGAGTGTGTTAAATATTTTACAAAAATCGAATGAGCTAAAATGTCATTCTATTATTTTTTTGTATAGGTTTTAATATTTTACTCATAAGTATGCTTAAAGAATATTATAATTATATCACTTAGATTGTAAAACAATATGTACAGCAGTATCCTATTTTTTAGAATAAAATTATAAATATGTGCTCACATATGTGTTTGGGCACACATAGAAAACAGATTAGAAAGGAATATATTCTAACACCATTATCTCTAGCTGGTAGAATTATGGACAATTTTTATTTCCTTCTTTTTGCTTCTAAATTTTATATAATGAGCATATGTGGCTTTGTATAATCATTTTTAAAAAGTTGTGTTAGAAGAATAGTACTGATACATCATTCCCTTTTAGCAGTTTTCTCTAGGATAAAAAATATGAGGAAGTCTGAGCTTAATAAAAAAACAGATTTTTTAAAAAAAGTTAGCAAATCATCAGTGTTCTTAATGCAGAAAGGGCAGTGTTCAAAGAAGAGTTAAACAAATCACTCCAGTTGCAGGAAAAATTCAATTTACTGCTCGCAGACTGTTTCTTGACTGAAAAGTTAATTCCTTTCATTCAGGATCAGTATGCATATTCACTGGCTATATTTCATCTCACATCTGCAAACTTAATTTTTCCTTTCTTGGTCATCAGAAGATTAGGAAATAAATTTTAGTCCAGGCAACAGATCCTACTTGGCAAGCTCAAAATAACTCACTTATTAAAAAGCAGCACCAAAGACCAGTAGCAACTTCCAAAGGACTGTTAACAATACTTAAAAAAAAAAAAAAAAGAATAAAAGGCTCCAACTGTCTAAAAGAAGACTAGAGATACATGAATAAGAAAATACGATGTTTTGGAATTATGCGCAAAATAGTAATGCTGCATACAACCCATCCTTTAAGTTTTAGCAATAATTAGAAAAAATAGTTTCCCAACAATGAAAGTTATAAAATAATGTCATTATATCACCTAGAAAAGATTACAGATTTTTAAAAACAAAACATGTGTTATCATGAATATTTGTATGTACTTTCCAAGAATTAAAAGACGAAGTTCCCCTTTCAGGATCCCCTGTGCCTGAGAAGGAAACTTTCCAGTGAAAGCCTACTAGCTAGTTAAAAATTTCTTAAAAAAGAAAATCTTCTTAGTAGTATACTTGGGAGCATCCTTTTTCTTGGGGGAATCTCTGTTAGACATATACAACTTATAAATGCTTACACCTTTAAGTGTAGGGATGGTCTCTGAGTATGCCCACATTCATATCTAAGATATTCAATGCCTGTCCTTCAGACACTTAACAAGTCTCTGAGTTCCAAATCTCCCTTGAGTGCTGCAATGCATGCTGACACTCTTTAAAAGCCATAGTGCTCCCTTACTGTGAAATAAAACTGCTCTGTCTCTTGCTGGTTGGCTCTCCTCTTAGCAATGCTGGGCTTGCTCATGAAGGTTTCAGACACTGTGGACTTGACGGACTCCATGGAGTTGCTATACTGGAAGCAGTCAGACACATCAAAGTCCTCGACAGTCACAATGTCCTGGATGGTTTGCAGGGTGGCCTCCATTGTCTTCTTTACCTGCCACGACAAGGGTCAGCAGGATGCATGAAGGGTGGGTTGTAAAACAGCAGGTGATGGAGAAGCTTGAAGGGAGTGGGCTGGGGAAGGCCAGAGGATGCCATCAGAATGTGCAGCTCTGCTTCCCACTGGACAGTGCTAAGTGAGAGGTAAACATCACATGGACTCTGCTGCAGCATGATACTCTCTACAGTGAAAACCTAAAAGCCACTACAACTCTTCATGCTATGTACTTGACCCAGATCTTTTAATGTTCACTTTTAAAATTTAACATTAGCATTTTTATATCATATAGCAATATTATATTATATATTATATTTTAACGTTTACTTTTACAATTTAATATTAGCATTACGATAATATTATATAGCAATATTATAATAGAAGTGTTAAGGGAAAGAGGATAAAATATATCTAAACCAACCCCCTCATACAAACAGCTAATTAAAATGTGTGATGGGCCTAGCACTGCAAAGCCCCAGGTTCTGTTTCATGACCTTCAACAAACTGATGAATTTGCTTGCTCATTTGCAAACTAAGTGACCTATCCCTACTTCTTCCTGCTCTTCCTGTGGAAAGTAAGACTTACTGAGACACAGGTAAGAAGCCATCTGAGCTCAACAGAAAGCTGGATCACCTGCCCTTTTGAACTGCTTTTTGAAAGCAAATACACTGAGCCCAGAAGAAACTCACCCTTTCCTAAGAGGATGGAGATGTTTGAAGTGTCAAAGTCAAAGGCCTCTGTTTGTTTGAACATGCTAGACAAAGCTAGGCATGAGGAGGTGGTTTCAGAGACACAATATTGTTCACACAGCTGCCAAGTGCCATTTTGATTAAATGTGTAGAGGGGGAAAAAAAGCATTTCGCAAAAGCTCAAAATAGAGCACAACCTTTGGCAATGCAAGAGCAACTTCCTGGAGTTCAAGGGCAGGATATAGCAGAGGGGAAAAGTCCAAGCCTACATTTGGCTAGGAAATGTTTGCGGCCGCCCGGACATTCTCTGCATGCTCCTTCCACCTGCTCCCAGACGGGCAGCAGCAAAAGTTTCAACAGGGAAACTCAGAGTGTGGCTTTGAGCCTCCTAAGGAGGAAACTCACCTCTTCGTTTTCAATCTTTAGAGTGGATAAGCGAGACTGCAGTTGTTGGCATCTCTGTACCAGCTCACTCTGGACAGGCTGCTGGGCACAGAGCTGGGAAGCCTAACAAAAGAAAGCAACACCAGGTCAGAAAGAGGATACAGTCCCCTTGGCAGTTCCAGAGTTCCCATTCCTGGCAATGAAACTACCCATATTCAAGGTATAAGACTCATGGTTTCTATGTTGAAGCAAAATCCAAAGCCATCTTGTGTGAGCCTCTTCCAGGACCAAACAGTACATGAAAGGAATGGGTAGGGGGATCTGTTTGGAGCCTAGCAGGGGTAGGTCTATGTAGGCTCTGCAGCTCCATGGAAGGCTGAGGAGGCTGGAGAAGAGTGCCTCAGGCAGCCCCAGCTCCAGAAACACAATGCTTTGGCACAGCGAGTATTTCCTGCCGAAGGTCCAAGTGGCCACCTCTCTGGCCCCTCCCTCATCCCCCTTCATACATCAGAGTGAAAGCAGGAGAGAAGTGGGTCAGGAGGCTAACTTGCCGCTGCTGGCAGCCAGCATGTGTTTATAAATCCAGGCCGTGCATGAGAGCTCTGATTCAATGAGAAAGCGTGAAACCAGGAACAAGTTGCTCGCCTATGCTAGAGGGCCTGAGAGGGTATAGAATCTGAAGGAGCTTGGCATTTTCCAAAGAGCCATCATTTTACCCCAGGCCTTCCCTAGATCTGTAAGAGAGAAGTCTGCCTTTCCCACAAGGATTATTGCCAATTAGCTTTCCCCTGTGTGAAGGAATGGCTGCTCCACTGTCTCCTGTTGGGGATGTGGTTATGGGATGAGGTCATCCACAGTCCCCTGGATGACAGATGAGGAGCAGAAGGCTGAGAGAGTTGGGAGGCAGGACCCATGTGGAGACAGCTCCTGTCACCTTGTTATACCGTTCGTCCTTTAGCCTCTTGTCTGCAGAGAGACATCTGGATAGAAATGGCCTCCTTCCTCCTCAGCAACGAGTGGGCACATTCACATGCCCACGGACCATTCTCTTGCTTGAAAAGACAAAACCTCTCTTCAAATGGAGGGGGCTGGGACTTGACCTTTTCCTCCATTGGCTTTTAAGCTCCCAAATGACTTGACCTCCTCCCCCAGCTGAGAGGCTGGTCTGAGCCAGCTCTTAGATCTGAAGAGAGCTGACTTCACTCTAACTCTTGGATAAGCAGACACAATGGAGAAAGCTCAGTGGCCAGAACCGGTTAGTGCCAAGAGTGAAATTCTCTGGCTGCCTGATGTCACCAGTCAGGCATCCAGAGTCCTACAGCCTCTGAGGGCACCAAAAATGGAGCCAAGTACCTCCTCCTAGTACATCTGAGAGCACTTGGCATCAATTCATATGCTGTGCACCCCAGAACACCAGTTAGTGTGGGGCCTTGGCCAATTTCAAGGCTTCCGGTCAAAATGCCACCGGATCTTTGGCCCTAGTCCAACGACTTGCAGGCAGCTCCCTCCTGTTGCCTCCACAATCTGCAGACAACCCACACTGATGGGGACAGACTGGCTGCAGAGGCCAAGAATGACCCACCCTCTCATCTCTTTTTATTTTCACTCATATGAAGGCTAGGCTAGAATGCAGAACCTTCACAAGCTCCTGAACTGGTCCTGGCCCCTGCCTGGCTCAGTCACTGATCAGCTATATCACATAAAGGGAGCGTCCCAGCAGAAGAGTGAGCTATTGATTTTTAAAGTAACCCAGACCTAGCAGAGAGGAATCATGGAGGGAAAAACCACCTCCAAGCCTGTTCCTTTAAGAAGTAGCAGAGCTGATGATGATGCATGCTTTGGCAGTGGTCTGCTACCGGGGTGCAAGGTAATACACTTCAGCTGCACTCTGGAGTATGGAAATAAGACACTGACAGGGGGAGGTGGGGGCCTGAGCACCCAGCATCTGGAATCCTCCTTTATGGAGACAAGCTGTTTGGCTCAGAAGGCAACTCAGTCACTAACACCAGAAAATGTATCACTCCACACTCAGCTGGTCCCCAAGTTCCACTGATCCCTGGGAAGGAATCTCAGTGACAGCCGGAGAAGGGGCTTGGAAGGCAAGTTTGACCAGAAGCCAGGGCAGGTGAAGAATGGGTCTTCCTGAGGCTTGGTGACAACCCTTCCCCCAATTCTAATTGCACATGCTGCCATCTCACTTCTCCATCTGTTCAGACACTGACATTTCCTAAGCCACAGCAATGGAAATGAACTGTAAATGGTTTGATTTTCCCCAAGAAGGAAAGGAAAGAAATCAACTCCACATTTCTGTCTCTAGGACAGTGTCTCACTCTCCACAGAGGCTGACTGACGACAGCAAATCCTCTGGTTCCACTGCCACAGCTGTCATTCTGGAGCGGAGATTTCTAGAGTCTGGATGCTAATCTTAAGAGAAGCATCATTCCTGATGAGCACACATGTTGCTGTTATTTGGTCCCCCAGCGTCCACTCCTCCTTCTTTTGGTAGCTTTGGTCTGACTACCCTTGGCGAGGGGAACCTCCCACTCCACAACTCAGGCCATGTGCTTTGCATGGACCCAGGCATAAGCACTTTACCCAATCAAAACCAGAGACACGTGAAACTTTGTGGGGGCTTTGAGGAGGAAGGCAGAGACTCTTTCCACTGGATTTCAACCTACCAGGGAAGGCTGGAAATGCAGTCACCTTGCCTCCATGGGAGAATGACCTGTCTGAGAATGGAGCTAACACACAGGAAGTAGTGCAGAGACAGCAAAACAGTGTCTTGGTAAAATTCCTCCTCCTAAAGCCAACTATACTCAAAGGTCCATCCTGATCTTTTCTATCACATAAGCCTATACAACCTCCTTCTGATTTCACCAATAGGTGAAATGGTGGCTCTTACCCACAGGAATGAGGTTCACTCTGGCTCGTACACACAACAACACAAGTGGAACCAAAAGATTCAGAACGATGAAAACCCAGGAGCTTCTCTTGCCTCACACTTTAGTTTATTTAGGCCCTTCTTATTCTAGTCACTGGAGGTGAAGAGTCCAAAACAAGGCCCCCATGTTCATGCTCCCCTGTCTGGGCAACCAGCATCAGGCCTTTGGGATGGCATCTTAGCTCCTTTCCTTTGTGCAGGTATCCATTCTTTTTTGTTCAATACCCAAGCAAAACTATACACTTCATCACAGTCTTCTAACTTCAGGAGAATAAGATTATTCAGAACTCTACCAAATGCCAAAAGATCACAACATTCCCTGCCTAGCTGTCGCTTCTCCACTAAAGCCTCTAGGATGTGGCCCCACCTCAGCTCTCATTTCTTCTAGCCTCACCACTGGGAGCGCTCCCCTCCCTCACTTCCCTTTCACCATCCTGAACTGTTGGTAGTTTTTAGAATACACCTGCGGTTTTTCACCTTCTTTGATCCTGCTGGGCCCTTTGGATGCCCCTCTCTGCATAGTTCTAACTCTCCCCTTAGCAACCTTATTCCCCAGACTGTAAGCTCCCCGAGGGCTTTAATCTCCCATATCTGCAGCCAAGCCTGAGTGTCTGACAGTAGGCACTCACTAAGTGTTTGCTCAGTAAGTGGAATATGCCTCACCCACCTGACAAGAAGCTGGGCCCAGACCTCTCCCACCCCAGAATAATGTGGCTTCTGTGTAATGAATCTAGACAAGTCCACTCAAGCCCCTTGAGGGTGGAGGTATAGGGAGAGGGCCTCACCATATCCCCCATGTGGGGCTGAAACTCAAACTTCATAGGGGGACAGAAGACATTGTTGTACATCTCCATGAGGCGCTGCTTGTCACTGGTGGCATCCAGGTTTTCTACTGCATTCTCGATGGCATCCAGACCCTCATGCTTCGACTGTTCCAGGTTTAACTCAGCAGAGAGGAAGGTGCGCAGAGCCCGGTTCAGACTTGCATGGTAGCCTAAGTCACAACACTGCTGTGGGAAGGAGAAGGCACATGAGCACACCATGGACAGCCCCAAGGCTTGGCGGAAATGGAGGGTGGTCCCGAGGGCAGATCTGACCACATCAATAAGCCTGGCTGTGCAGTGGAAAGAGGGCTGACATTCTAACTTCCAAGGCCTGGGTGAGAGTTCTCAGTTCTTGATTCCCAATTCAATGGTTAAACACACCCTAGAGGGCTGTGAGGTGGTTGGGAGGAAGAAGATTCATAAGATTAAATGACATTATTTAATTAAGTGCTATTTCATAAACGAGAAGAATTGAGAGTTAAAGAGAATCCTCTTTCATTTTTAGGTTTATCTGGGGTTGCCATTATAACAAAATTCAACAATAAAAATACAACCTGCCACTCACTGAGGGTTACTGTGGTTAAATCACTATACAGCAACCAAGCCAGGCCATTTCAGGGTTCTGAAAGCAGAGTATTGCAACAGCAGCTAATGTATGCGAGCTCAACTCTAGATGAGAGAAGGACAGAATGGGGAGCTGACTCTGTGGGTCATCATTCCCACCAACTCCCAACATCCTAGGATAGGCCTTAGCTGCAGCCTAAGGTTTACTGACATGCCTCCTCCTTCCTGGCATCTGACAACAGATGCCCCTGCACTACAGAAATAGCATTTACAAGACTAAAAAGCTCTACGCATAAGTGTTACTGGAAAAATTCATGCCATGTAAAGGATTCTGATTTTTCACAACAAAATGCAAAACAAAAATGGTATGAAAGAGGCAACTGTACAAAAAAAGCACTGGCGCAGAATCAAGCAACCTTGGAAAAGCTACCCCCCTTCTCTAAACCTGTTTCTTCCATAGTAAAATGAACAGATTTGGCCAGGCCAGTGGCTTTCAAGCAGTAGACCAGAGCCCGCACTGAAGCTGCCCTTGAGAAGTGGGTAAAAGGACAACCCAACTACTAGGACTTGGAGTCTTCTATTCCTCCTTCAACTAAGCCAACTCTGCTCTTTTTTCTATTTAATATTTAGGGATTCTATGTAAGGTCTGCTTTGAAGAAAGAATTATTCTGTTAGAGAAAAGTCTGAAAATCCTTGGACTAAATGTAATCCCTAAGGCCCTCTTCAGCAATGGCATTCTGTAACTCGGTGATAATATTCCCTATCCCTCCCCAAGGACTCAGAGATCCCAATCCCTTGGTCATCCATCATCCTCTCTATTGCTTAAGCAACTTTGAGGTCCAGGTCCTGAGAAGAAACATCAGAGAAGAATCCATGCATAGAGTAAGGCCATCTGCCTGATTGCCATTTCATTGCACAAGCAAGCATCAAATTAACTCTCCCCACAGCCTTTTCCTCTCATCATGATCACATTGGAAGCAGCTACTATTGGGGAAGAAAAGGCCTATGATGTGCTTCCTCTTTCCCAGCATCTGACAAGAAGCTCAGTGAGAGCATCAGTTGGGCTGGGCTCTGGGTTCAGTGCCAACAGGCCCTGGCAGCTGCCTGGCTGCAGTGGAATAACAGCAGTTACAGCTTAACTAGAGGCAGAGGATGGAAAGACATTAAATTCAGTTGGGAGGGAAGAGCAAATAGAAGCTAGACAAAAGCGGCTGATTAGGACACTGCACGTGCACAGGCCCTCTGGGAGATGCTGCTGGTCTCACCAGGCTGCCCTTGAACATGTAAACATTCCTGACTAGCTCTATGTAGACCCCACTGATGAGCTCTGTGCCTATAAGTCTAATGAACAGAAGTAACACCGCCCACAGAGTGTATGTGTGTGGGTGGAGGGGGTGTGGGCAGGGGGTAAATGTGGGAGAGAAAAGTTACCCTTCAAAACACCTTTACCTATTTTTGGTAATTTCCCTTTCCTCTCCATTCTCACTACCTCTACCCCTATTCATACCCTCACTGTCTTACACCAGTGCTGTCTGCCTCACTGTCCTAAAATGTGACTTTAATTACGGCACTTACCTGTTGAAGAACCTAAAATATCTCTCATTTTTTTCCCCAAGGTAAAATTCACTTTCCTCAGTTTTGAAATTTAAAAAATGCTTCTTTTTTTTTTTTTTTTTTTTTTTTTGAGACGGAGTCTCGCTCTGTCGCCCAGGCTGGAGTGCAGTGGCCGGATCTCAGCTCACTGCAAGCTCCGCCTCCCGGGTTTACGCCATTCTCTCGCCTCAGCCTCCCGAGTAGCTGGGACTACAGGCGCCCGCCATCTCGCCCGGCTAATTTTTTGTATTTTTTTAGTAGAGACGGGGTTTCACCGTGTTAGCCAGGATGGTCTCGATCTCCTGACCTCGTGATCCGCCCGTCTCGGCCTCCCAAAGTGCTGGGATTACAGGCTTGAGCCACCGCGCCCGGCCTAAAAAATGCTTCTATTTCACTAAGTATGCTTACTATACGTCAGTCCATGTGCTAAGTCCTCTATATACACTCTACATTTTAATCCTCATAATAACCCCAATGAGGATGGTATTATCTTAATTTTCCAGGCTCGAAAGCTGAGGCTCAGTGAAGTTAAATAATTTGAGCAAGGTCCAACAGCCAGAACAAATTGTAATCTGTCTTCAATCTATCCATCCAACATCAACTCCCTTTATTTTCTTCTTCAGATTCATCTGCTCTAATCCAACGAAATACTCTCTGTTTAGGGTATAGTATTAGGCTTCAAATCAACTATATGGCCATAAGCAAGCTACTTAATCCCTCTGGGCCTCAAATGAGGATAACACCAGCCTCACAGGTTGTTGTAGGCTAAAAGGCAATATATTTACATATATTTAGTACCATGTAGACACTTTAAAAAAATACTAATATAGCTCCAAATCCACTGACCTCGCCCTTCAGCTCCCAGAATGTCTTCTTCCTTAAATGTTTCCTACGCCTCTCACCTGTTGGAATTGGACCAGATCTTCAAGATCCAAATTAAATTCTCAGCCTCTGGGAGCCAGCCAACCCTGCAATCCTGGACTCCAATGACTCTAGTCTCTACTTAGAACCACACTAATCTGCAGCTTTCATATGACAAGGAATACACTTCTTCATTCTATGACTTGCCATGTCATATCACCCCAACCAGACTACCTTCTCACCCTTCTTTACATCCCTCAGCATTAGGCCTTGCTCACAGTAGGCACTTAATAAATTTCAGTTGACTGACTGATGCCACAAGTACAGATTCCAGCCTTTCAGGAAATAAAGCACTTAGGCTGAATACTGACCTAAGTCAAGTGGGTAGATGAGGCCAGTGAAGCCTTTTGTTTTGCTCACTCTATGGCCAAAGGGAGGCTGGGAGTTTTCCCAGGCTGGTGCACTGTCTCTATTTATATAACTGTTCGGTAGGTTCTTTGTGCCAATGAGTGAGGGTCTGAGTCACAATATGCCCCTGGCTCCTCTACACCTCTAGCCAACCAGGCAGATTCAGAAGAGGTTTTCCAGAGTCTTGACTATCTACATACCTGTAGGGGAACAGCCAGAAACCAAGCAGTTAGCGAAGAAGCAATATCTGGCAAGGTTAGGCAAATGAGATTTGAATATTTCATCCTGTTCCAAGGAGAATACCAGTAAGTAGAGGAAACACATTATTTTGCTCGCAATGGGGACAAAGCAGACTTTCCATGGCTTCTGATGAGTTCTGTGGCCACACTGGGCTCCCCTGGCCATTTCTGGGTTATATAAATGTTTGATGAATAATCTCTCAGGGGAAATCAAACTTTTGCAAGAATTTAATGACAGCCCATCCAGATGTATGATGACTTGAGTTGATAGCTCATTAACCCTTTCCCAACTGATATCCTCACCCAGAGACTCCAGAAGGCCTGGAAAGGAAAAATGGGTGTTTCACAACACCCACTTCAAGTTCCCACAGAAGAGAAAAAGAACTGTCCTTAATGACATTTCTTACTGAAACAGCCAAGTTCCCTCATGTCTGATTTGGGTGCACATGGTGTCACAGACCTTCTATACATGTACACGGCACTTACAACACTCCAGCTATGCATGAGGACATTGCCCTGTTCTTCATTCATCCATCTGCTCTTGGGTTGAGAGAGCCAGAAGAATATGGGGGAGCAAAAGTACATTCCAGTGAGCCTACCATTCTTAAATGCTATCAATTGAGCTCAGAACGTCTTTTTGGCTTGAAGTCAAGGTTTCCCTAGTGTGGCAGAAGCCTCATGTGGATTCCTACAGTCTGAAGCTTAAATCTTACACTATACTATAAAAAGAATTCGGAGGCTAGTCCTCGGTCAATGTAATGACATCGAAAAAAATAACTTCTTTTCACTTATCCTCAATGCCTTATGCACATATTTGGCTTCAAATCCACTAGGAAGGAGGCAGAAGGGTGTACATGACACAGATGGCAATAGACTGAAACAGGATTCATCCCATGTCTTAAAGCAAGTAATGGATAATGTTAAGATCAGGATGCCAATATCCCAGGCTCCTCACTTAGTCCTGCTCTAACTGCATCCTTTTGGCCCTTTTTATTGCATAGATCAGCAAGAAAAAGTAAGAAACTACTGATACATGCAAAAACATGGATGAAATTAATCATGCTGGGCAAAAGATGCCAGACACAAAAAAGGATAATCCCATCTTTATGAAGTTCTACAATGGGCAAAACTAATTTATGGTGAAAGAAATCATAACAGTGGTTGCCTTGGGGTGGGAGACTGGCTGGGAAGAGACAAAAGAAACCTTCTGAGGCAATGGAAATATATCTCTTATCAAAATATTTATTCTATATCTTGATGTAGGTTACAAAGATGTACAAATTTGTCAAAACTCTTGAAACCATAACACTTAAGTTTAGTTACTGTATGTAAATTATACTTCAAAACAATATTGAAAGGTACAAAAAGAAAAACAAATCTTAGCTTAGATGATCATCTTCCTCCTCCTTCTATTCCTTTCTTCCTTCAGTAAACACACTATATGCTCAGCTATATATTAAGCACTGGAGGCTACTAAGGTAAAGAAAACTCTTGATTCCTGCTCTCACAGAACTTAACAGAGGAGACTGAGATCTTCCTTTGTCCATAGTACAATGGCTCACAAGTACGTTTTTGACTCCCAACTCACAATAAGAAACACATCGTCTATTGTCACACTCCCCCACCATAGGATGTACAAGTGTGTACATACACATCTAACATAAAAGTTTCACATAATCTTAACAATGTGATGTACTCTAATATTTTCTTTCTTATTCTAGTCTCATCGATTCATTTGAAACCACAGGTTAAACCAATAAAAGTGATTTCCTGATTTCCCTAAGGGATCTGACCGATGGTTTGAAAAATGCTGTCTTAGAGTCTATGAATACTCTAGGGCAAGAACTACTATATTCCATTTTTACCCCGATACTGAGCACGTGGCTTCTCCCTAAATAAATATTTACTGAACGTTTATAGAGCAGAATAATACAACTTAAAAAAAATAATGAATGCGTCCTCATCCCAGGAAAAACAACAAAAACCCAACCAACCAACAAAATAAAACAAGACACAACCAAAACAGCAGCAAAGAAACATGAGAAACTTTATTACTACCTATGTAGCCTTTTGATCCCAGTGATAGACACACACCCTGCCAAGTACTAAGGCAGCCTCTTTTTCAATGGCATGTCACACCACATCCTGTGAAATCAGACTCTTAACAGACTTTTTTTTTTTTTTTAATGATGAAAATAAGGTACAAAATACCTTGCTTCTTGGACTGATTTTAAAACACTTCCTTATATCTGATGGAGAATCTACGGATTGCAAAGGTTGTGGCTGATACAGCAGTAGCCCCTCCCTTCCTCTGAGATCAGCATTTTGGTGAAAAAGATAGGGAAGTTGCCTTGAGTACAAAAACAGAACAGGGCTAACCAACAGTAGAGGTGTGGCAGACAACACAGTCTGAATTTTTACCAAATGCGAGATAAATAGCAGGAATTGTGCACAAGAAAGAATAGATTCTCTTCCTCATGCTGAGAACAGGCCTCTCTCCCAACAATGAGGAGCGCCAACCCTGAGGAGGAGAAAGGATCTTGTTTAGGGCTTTGACCTCCATTGAAGGACAGTGTTCAGATTGTCATCAACAAGCAGAGAGAGCAAAGAGGTAACAGAACAGGGAGCAAGGCTCCACTAACCCAGCGAGACAATGACACCTAGGGCATTAAGTGGCTGAAATCTACTGAATCAAAAATTCTCAGCTAAAGGGAGACAGGAATCTGTATTTCAGAGAAGTTCCCCGAGCAACTCTTACATGAGGCCAGATTTCAACACCAGGGAATTAGTCCAGTTCTTCAGTTAGCTAGAGGAGGCTGGGAGTGGGGTGGGAAACAAAGCTGGGTTCCCCAACAATTCAGTGACAAGCCTAGATGACCCAGGTAGTGATATAACAGCAAGACTTGGACCCAAACCCCGTATGATGCTGTGAGGTGTGGCAGGTTTGCTTGTGGAGAAACCAAGGCAGGAAAGCATGAGTGGTCTGGCCAAAGTTTTGCAAAGCCCAACTGCTGCCACCAAGACCCTGAAACAAATGGCAGGCCCCAGAGACGAGATACACTTGAAGCCCCAGAGACTGGGTTGCTAAATTGGCTGGCTCCAGATGCCTCACTTTGATGACTGGAAGGAGAGGTGAGAAAAGGTGTATTTACATAGCTTCACTTAGGTGTGGCTCAGGACCTGGGCCAGATTGGAGTCTGTAGGTGAGAAGGTTTATAAGACTCAACTGTAAGGGGAAGCAGCAAGAAAAACAAGGCCAAGAATAACTCATAAGCAAAAAACAAAAAGCTTATCCCTGTGCTTGCCCCTTGCAAAACACATGTGCCTATTAACCGCTTTCCTCAACCACCTTTGAAAAAATTTGCCAGATGTCAGGGAGAGCTGGATACCTTCCTGACAGGACCCTAATCTGCAGCATAACCTTGGACAGGTGAGTCTCGTAGTCCTCTGGACCCTGAGCTTCCCTATCCAGCAACTGGAGATAGCAATGCTTACCCATAATGGTGATGTGACTATCAAATGAGTTAACACTGAGAAACCTTAAATGCTATACAAATGTAAGGTATGGCATTGTAACTCTTTAGTTAAGTTCTTGCCACTCACTTCTGTGCAAGAGAAGCTGATGTAAGAAAGTATTTCCTAGGCCGGGTGCAGTGGCTCACAGCTGTAATCCCAGCACTTTGGGAAGCTGAGGCAGGTGGATTACCTGAGGTCAGGTCACCTGAGGTGAGGAGTTCGAGATCAGCCTCGCCAACATGGTGAAACCCTGTCTCTACTAAAAATACAAAAATTAGCTGGGCATGATGATGCATGCCTGTAGTCCCAGTTACTGGGGAGGCTGGGGTAGGAGAATCGCTTGAACCTGGGAGGCGGAGGTTGCAGTGAGCCAAGATTGTGCCACTGCGCTCTAGCCTAGGGGACAGAGCAAGACTCTATCTCAAAAAAAAAAAGGAAGAAAGTATTTCCTGGCAGACAGACGAGCGTAGTGGTTATGAGCCTGGGTTGAGTCATCAGGCCTGGGTGCAAATTTTGCCTCTGTCATTTGTTAACTGACTCTGAGTAAGTCATCTAAACTCTCTGTTAATCTGTAAAAATACAGATAATAATGCCTTCCTCCCAGAATTCCAGTTAGGATTGAATGAGATAAGTGTGAAGTATTTCACTTGGTGCTTGGCAAGCACCCTGATGGATCATAGCTGCTATCTTCATAATTGTTCTCAAAATGCACCAGATTCCTGAACAATAGTATCAGGGAATGTCTGACGAGGATTCTGAAACCAGAAAAGAGGTGCCCTCAGGCCCTCAGCTTTAAGCACTTACATCAATAAGGTCAGATAGGTCATGGATGTAGTACTTGAAGACAGATGCATTGGTCGCTTCCAAAGCCAGTAAGTACTCATTCCGGGCTTTGATGGCCTTCAGCTTATTCTCCGTGTACTTGGCTTGGCGCTGAAAAGGAAACAGAAGTTCACTTTTACTTTTTTTTTTTTTAAGGGGGGATTGTTCTCTAAAAGATAAAAGTACAGTGTACTCAAGAACTACAATTGTGCTGCTACTCCCTATGCGCATTCCGCCTTAAATTGGGTTCTAATTCTGTTTAATGAGATTCAAGGGCACAATGTAGATCAATTCAGGAAAGGTTAATGAAGCTCCCTACTTAAGATGCGTGCCCCACTTTGATTCTATCTTCAAATATCATTCCTCATTCTTGCAATGCCACTCTGAAGAAGGTACCACTACTCTTGCCCCTGAACACCTGATACCTGAAACCAAATCCTGGGTCTAGTCACCCCCAACCCCTCCAAAGCAATAGGATATTGAGCTCTATTTGGAAAATGGATTGGGAAAGGTGACTACTGTTTCTTGCTGCTAGAGGCTAAAAACTTGGAGCCCACGTGCCCAGTTCTCCCAATACCTAGTATTCCCTCCAGGGCACAGAGCAAGGCCTCATTTTTAGTCACTAGGCACTAAAAGAACCCAGAGCTTCCTTGTCTGCTCTTCCCAGAACCTATTTGGAAATTCCTATCAGCCATGCCTTACCGAATGTTGCTTCCCAGCATCTACAGCTGTGGGAGCATACGTACCTTCTCCTTCATCTTCTCAATCTTCTTCACTGAGCTCCTCCGGACATGTTTCTCCTCAATGCGAACGTTGGCCGTGGAGTCAGGGGAGCGTGGGGTCTGCCGGTCCTCCTGCTTTACCGATTTACCAATTTGCTTCTCCTCCTGCTTCTCGGCCTCCTTTAGTTTGCTCTGAGCACTGATGCTGTCGGCATTGTACATGTGATATGTCTTCATGACCTGCAAGACATCGCCCACCCCCACCCCCGAAGTCAAGCCAAGGGGGTCAATACTCTGCTTTACAGACCAACAGACTCAGCTGGAGCTCTCCCCCATGAAGTAATATCCTCACACCCCTAAGGGAAAAATTCAGAAGTGTTTGGTTCAGCAAACACAGATTAAAGACCACTCCAAAGCACAGGAAAGCAATATGTGAACTGAGCCAACATTTCCTCTCATTGAAATAACTTCATGTCTATCCATCATGTATTATTTACTTCGATTCATTATCATTTGTCATCATTTCTCTTTAATATTGGCCAGGTGATTTCTATCACTTAGTCACCTCGTCATACCGAGTAGATGGGAAACACCACCACCACTCTCAGGCCCCAAGGGCAAAGCCTTCCTGGGCTGGTCAGGAACCCTGAAGAGGGCAGTGCAGTCTATGGAGTACTGCCTATGCTTTCTGTTACCTTTCAGATATAAAATAGGGAAGAGGAAAAGGTTCCAAAAGCTCTTTCTACTGGCCTAGCATTCTGGGGGATCTGTCTGTTCTGCTTTATCCAGATCAAACACCCTCTCACAGCAACTAGAGCAGCAGCAGCAATTACAATGCCAGTTATCATTTACTGAACACTTAGTATATTCCTGGCTTTATACCAAGTACCACACACACACATTTTCTCATTTCATCCTTAGGGCAATTCCACAATCTAGACAACAACCCTATGAAGACTGTAAGCCTTCATAACAATTCAGGTAAGAGTCTGGGAAGGAACAAAATCCATATGAAGTATAACTGGAATTGCCACAGGAAGGAAGTAGTATAAAAGGTGAAGGATGATTTTCCATCAAGGCAACCATTTAGGAGTTCAATCCTTTCTCTTAACAGGGAAGCCAGGAAGCCTCGAACTCAAGCTTGTTTCCAATCCTACTAAACATACTACTTCCAGCCACCCAGTGCCTGCTCTACTCTGTGGGGAGCTTTCTGTTTCCATACAGGGAGTTCAACAGTGTTGAAAGTGTGATGCCATAAGATTTCTTTGAGAGGGAGAATTAGAGAGTAAAAGTTGGGTGGATGTGTGTGTGTGTGTGTGTGCATGTGTGTGTGTAACAGAGGAGTGCAAAGGTACCATATTATTATTAATATCTACCACTTAATAAACATTGTGTGCCATGGGCTTTATGTACATTACCTCACTTAATCCTTACAATAACTCTGTGAAAGACAATGTTATTATTTCTATTTCTAAAGATAAGGAAATAAGGCTCAAAGAGATTAACTATCACACCCAAGGTCATACAAAGAGAAAATGTCGGAATCAGGATTCAAACTCAGGTCTGTCAGACTCCAAAGACCACATTCTTAGCCACTAAGCAACACTGACTCTCCTCTGGATAGGACTGGACCTGAACTGGTTGGGAGGAAAGGTTAAGTATGGTCAAGATATTCTTGAGAAGAGAAATTGGTTCCATTTATGAATTTGAGTTAGAACAGTGTCTCAACTTGGGGCTATTTTGGCCTCCAGGGGAAATGTGGCAGTGTCTGGAAATATTTTTGATTGTCACAACTTGGGGATTGCTACTGGCATCTACTAGAGGTCAGGGATGCTGCTGAACATCCCATGCACAGGACAGCCCCCACAACAACTAATTATCTGGCCCAAATGTCAATGGTGCTGAGGTTGAGAAAACCTAGCTTAGAAAGACTTTGTGGGTAGACTAATCTAGCCCCTACGATCAGCTGGAGGCAAACAAAGGAATAAAGAATATTGGGACACTGACAAAGTCAAAGTATATTAGAGTCTAAATTATGTCTCATTTTGAATGCAGAATGTTTTAAATTAGCTTCACCTTTTTCTGAACCTAACACTACTTCCCATAAATTTTACCAGGATAATACTCTTCATATTTTCTATACAGAAGAAATAATATTTAACAACCAATGGCATTTAAAAGCCTTTCTAAGTAATTGAAACAGACCCCCAGCTTTCCAGGTTAACTAAGAAGTGGAAAAGAGGCATCTGTTATCCCAGATGAAGAAGTGTAGATAGGAGGCTTCTTTTTTTTTTATTTTTCCACCTGAATCTGACCATGGGATTCAAAAGCTCAGTGAGCAGTTACAAAAGTGCGTGCTTTTTTTCTTTTTTAAAGTGATTTCCTATTTCATGAAGGTGCATGATAAAGAGAAAACGCTATGAATAAACATGAGATAAAAAAGAGGTCAAAGAATAGCGCTACGAAGTCAACAAATGAAGTAATAAAAATCAACAATTTACAATGTTCCTTTACCCTAAAAAACTTAAAGAACTTTCGTGTTAAAAGAGAGTAAAACACTACTTTGCCTAAGAAACTATACATTCTTCAGGGTAAGCTCTACTTCTTTTGTGTTTTCTGCTCACAATGGAGAAATATGTCATATACACAATGGTGGTTTTACAAAGTGGTTGCCCAAATGACTGCATGACACAATCTCTCTTCTGGGTAAATACTGGAGAAGATGTATTAGTGCCTTTCAGCTCAAGAAAAAACTGAGGTACCCAGAAGCTGAAGCCAAAACAACTGAAAAAACAGGAAAGTCAAGACAAGACTCAGAAATTTATATAGATATAGATATATGTATACATATTAAATATATGTTTATAAATATATATTTATAGTCAAGATAGACTTAGAGAAAGTCAAGATAGGACTTATATATAGCTATATACATATACATATGTAAATATATGTATATCTATATATCTATGTCTTAGACATACAGCTACACATATATGTATATATAGATGGGTATACATATAGATATACATACTTCTATCTATATATAGATAGTGAGGCAAATTCAAACTATAGAGAAAAATTGAAAAGTCTACATTCTCAGTTCTGTGAGGAACATTCTACTTTGAAAAACTAAACACTGAAGTCATGTATTTAGCTCTGCTCCCTCTGACAGCCACATTAAAATAATAGGGAAAAAAAGGTTCTAAAATTATTATCATTTAGGTATAAATTGAGAAAAACAAAAAGAATGGAAGCAGAAGCTGAAAAGCAGGCAGGCGAGCAGTAACTGATCTACTTGAGTCCTAAACCAAAACTAGAGTAAACCAGGAAGCAGCCAGATTGATATCACAGAAGCCCGAAGAGAAATAAGTAGCAGTGGGATGAAGGGAGAGCTAAACACAAAATAAGCTATTGAAAATCTGAGAACGGTGAGATCCCAAGATCCCCTCTCCCACTGTAGCGGAATACTAGATGAGAGGTTTATTCTGTTAGAGAGGGTCCATGGACTACAAGATATAAGGTTCAGCAGAGGATAGGGGGATAATGAACTTCAACAGGAGGATTAGCTGAAGTCTACGTTAAATTTTGAGATGGTCCAGGCCTCTTGACAACTCAGCCCCCAGACATGAGTAGGACATCAAAAGTGTGATCTCTTGGCAATCTGACCATCCAAGATAAGAGACCTAGAAATACTAAAGTTGGGGCTTCCATAAGGACACAGCCCAGTTAGAACAACCTACTGTGAAGGCCACAGCTGACACAGAATCTTTTAGTGCCTCACTTTAAAGTGTGAACAGGCAGCTAAGGATGACCAGGCATTTAAAGGAAATGTCTAATATGAAAGACCAAAACCAAAACTAGCAATTCAGAAGAAATATTATACAACAAGAAGAAAAGTTTGAAAACAATATATCCATAATAGCCCTGGAGAGATAAATGAGAAATAAAGTGATACTGCATCATGAAACAAAAGTTTGATGCAACAAAAAAGGGAACATGTAGAGAACAAGAAAAGAGTTCTTGGCAATTAAGATTCAACTCAAGTATCTCTTCAAGGAGCCTGACTTCATCCCTGTCCTCTGTGAAGACATGTAAATGAGTTCTTGTCACTTCATTTTCCACTTGATGCTTTACTTTTCTGTCTCTCCCAATTAAAACTAAACGCCTTGAGGTTGGAAACATCCTATTTGTTCTTGTCTCCCTAGTGCCTAGTGCCAGGGTCAAATAGGCAAGCAGAGTTGAGGGACTATTAAGTGCCATGTTTCAAGGGAACAGGTGTTAATACCAGTCTGAGGTAGCTCTGCCAGCACACAGCTGCTGCTCCAAACCAAGGGGATATATATTTAGGGGGAGTATAGAAGCATAAGGCCTCTGGGATAACAACAGCCCCAGAGTGTCCTAAAGCCTCTTCTTTCTCAATTCTAGAGCTTCCTTGACTCTTCATACTCAGGCAATCCACACTGGCTTCAGTGCCTCCATGTATGCTCCTTCCTGTGGGGGTTTGCTGGGTTTTTCCAGACATGACCTCTGAGTACAACGGAGGCAAAGAATCCCAGAGTTCTTTGGGAAGCAGTGTGTTCTGACTTCAAAGGCATTCCCGGTGCATCAGTCAGAAAATGAAAACCATTTATGCCATGGTTTACATACTAGCCAGCTCATTATCGGGGGAAAAACACGTGGAGAAGAATGCTTGCTAGGATTGCTCTCTGAATAGCAGCTGTGGGAAGCAGGCCCCGGCACAGAATGCCAAGTCAGGGAAATCAAAGGCACTTCAAGCAGAAAAGAGGAAGGTGCAGAGGGGCAGCTGGCCACTTCCAGTGGTATTCTGGGCCCCCTGCCCAAACGCATCTTTATTTGGGAACACCTGGGTCCTGCTCTGTGGATCATCAAGGTTCAAAGGTACTAAAATTACCAACCCTTGGATAACTAGTCCCCTAAAAAAGGGTATTAACAGGTATTAGGGGCAGATGTGAAGAAGAGCACTGAAAAAACTGGATGGGTTTCTTATATGCTTGGTTTCCTTTTTCCAAGGATCCCAAATAACTTCTATTACCTACAATGTCATTGAAACGAGAGGCCCTTCCCTGCCTTCCTGACAAGAAATTCTCCCTTGTTCTCTTCTTGACTCCTCAAGAGTGTGCACACAGCAAGCAGCTTCCCAAAGCTAGCATGTAACAGTCCCAGCTTCCCACCTGATAAAACCACTCTCCCGTGCAAGGTGATCAATTAACCTTTTTTAACCTAGAACTTTTCCAGTTTCAGCACTGACAATTTTATGTCCCAGGAAACTCTTCAGTACTAGGTAAAGAGGGACAGTTAGTCACCATAATCCCATGGTGCCTTATTCAGACCAGTCCTAAACTTATCTTAATCTCCAGAAGAAAAAAGTCTATTCTCTGAACTTTCTTTTTTCTTTCTTTCTTTTTTTTTTTTTTTGAGACAGAGTCTCACTCTGTCCCCCAGGCTGGAGGGCAGTGGTGCAATCTTGGCTCACTGCAAGCTCCGCCTCCCGGGTTCACGCCATTCTCCTGCCTCAGCCTCCCGAGTAGCTGGGACTATAGGGGCCCGCCACCACGCCCAGCTAACTTTTTAAATATTTTTAGTAGAGATGGGATTTCACCGTGTTAGCCAGGATGGTCTCGATCTCCTGACCTCGTGATCCACCCACCTCAGCCTCCCAAAGTGCTGGGATTACAGGCGTCAGCAACTGTGCCAGGCCTCTTTTTTCTTTTTTGAGATAGAGTCTCACCCTGTTGCCCAGGCTGGAGTACAGTGGTAAGCTCTCGGTTCACTGCAACCTCTGCCTCCCGGGTTCAAGTGATTCTCCTGCCTCAGCCTCCCAAGTAGCTGGGATTACAGACGCCCGCCACCAGGCCCAGCTAATTTTTGTATTTTTAGTAGACACCGGGTTTCGCCATGTTGGCCAAGCTGGTCTTGAACTCCTGACCTCAGGTAATCTGCCTGCCTTGGCCTCCCAAAGTGCTGGGATTACAGGTGTGAGCCACTGCGCCTGGCTACTCTGTGAACTTCCTTCTCTCTCTCCTCTCTCTCTCTCTCTTTCTCTCTCTCTCTCTCCCCCTCCTGGGTTCACGCCATTCTCCTGCCTCAGCCTCACCAGTAGCTGGGACTACAGGCGCCCGCCACCATGCCCGGCTAATTTTTTTTGTATTTTTAGTAGAGACGGGGTTTCACCATGTTAGCCAGGATGGTCTCGATCTCCTGACCTCATGATCCACCTGCCTCAGCCTCCTAAAGTGCTGGGATTAGAGGCACGAGCCCGGCTCAATGAACTTTCTAATGGCCTAGAGAATCTGGAAACCTATTTGATCCTTAGCTATAGTCTAATATTTCAGGAAGTATAACTCACTCAACTACTCCACCCCCTAGGATATAGAAATACCAGTGCATGGAGAATATGCAGACACCAAGGTCACAGAGGTTTGGGGTATCCCTCAAGTTCATACAGCTAGTAGTCAAGACAGGGTAGAATCTAGCTTGCTTAATTCAGGAGACTCTAGTCACTAGACCAGTATTTCTCAATTTTGGTATATTGGCATTGTGGGTCAGATAATTCTTTTTTGTGGGGGCTGCCCTGTGCACTGTAGGATTTTAGCTGCATCCCTGGCCTCTAGATCATTAGATGCCAGTAGCACCTTCTACTCCTCCAGCTGTAACAATCAAAAATGTCTGCAGACATTGCCAAATGTCCCCTTGGGGTAAAACTCCCTCTGCTTAAAACTCCATTTGGACCAGAATGTTTTGACTTCTCTGAAACTTTCTAGTGCCTCTACTCTTTTTTCCCTCTTTTCCATTGCCTACTAGAGGAAAACATCACATTTTAATTTTGGCCTTTGACAGATTATGAAAGTGTACTCCAGCTCACCTTATGACAGGGGATACCACACTCAGGCAACTCTCAGTTTGAACATCAATGGGAAGATGTTATGTTCTACGTTGACTGCGGCCTCACAATGGCCAGTAAAGTAGTTGGCCAATATTGGGCTGTCTTAAGTCTGCAGTCAGAGGTAGCAGCTCGGCCCTCTGCAGACCAGAGAAATAAGTTTCAAGGTTTTCTTCATCACTCAAACACAGCTTACGCCCTTTCACTTATTTTTTTCTTAAAGCACAGCATATGAAGAGATATAAGACCCTGGGTAAAAGCTAACAGATCCTTAGACATTAGTCTTCTTCTGCTGCCTTGAGTCCCACTAAAGAAGTGGCAAGGTTTGTTGGTTATCCAAACTACTCCTTCCCAGAAACAGCTGCAAATAGTAGAGGGTCAAGATGCTTTCAGGAAAATGAAAGAATTTATATAATGACTACATGTGTCATTTTCTATCTTAGGGAATTCTCTGCCAGGAGAAAGGAGTGATAGCTCTTCTTGGTGCTTAGAAAATGCTCTAAAAGAGCAGAAGTAAAGCATTAAAAAGACAAGGTTCAGGAAACCCATCCAGTCTGAAAATGGTTCACATCGATGTGTTTCTATTTTTTAAAACTCTTAACTTCATTTGAGAGAAATGAAAACTTGGGAGCTGAACCAAAGGTACCATCTATCTACGCTTGGCCTCAGAGCAGAAGAGTCACAGAGTAGAAATTCAAAACAAACTGAACACCACTGGAGATAAGTCAGATGACTACTCTACCCTCTTTACTTGCTTAACAGTTGCTATGACAAAATAATCACACCTAGGTTTCTGGATTAGCAACATCTGATCCCAAATGCCTGTCATGCATGTCACCACTGCCTGTTCTGTGAATTAAAAAAAAAAAAAAAAAAGAAAGAAAGGAAAGGAAGAAACGAAAAGAAAAGAAAAATGCAGCAAATAAGCAAGTAAACATTAGAAATCAGTATCACCTTCAAACAGGATGGAGAAATGCTGGAGAATGACACAGTAGGCTGGCACATCCAAGCTGGAGAAGGGGCCCCTGAAAGGCATTAGCTGTACAACTTAAGTATTCCCTGTATAACAACAGGAATTTCCTTGGTGTGTATGTGTGTGAGTGTGTGTTTGTTTTCATTATAATTAGAAAAACATGGCTGGGGAACCACCACCACCACCACCACCTCTCTGCGCATGAATTAACACGCACCAGCCACAGGCATCATGTGCCTGAAGCGCCAGTCATCTCAGAACAGATTGTGTTCTCTTCTCTAAGCCCGCAGCCTGCCTCGTCACTGAGGTTTGGCTTTATAAAACTCCAGGAAGCCAGTGCAAAGCTCTCTCTGCCCGAACTGGTCCCTCTTGTTGGGGGAATTTAGGACTCTGTGCTGCCCTCTAGAGCATTTGTTCTAGTCTCAAATCTGTAGATCAATCCACGATCTGATGCAAAACCTAGAACAATAAAGCCTTTCCAACAGGCACATATTAATAGTGCAATGCAGGCTACGTTCCTTGCCGTTAGGTTCTGTTTGCTGCTAATGGGGTCCATTGTGCCAATGACCTAGACTCTGGCTTGTCTCTAGCAATTATGCCCCAAATAAAGCCAGGGTGAGCTTGCACAGCTGAGGAGAAAACTTATTTTGAGGAAGTATTTTTTGACTCATTCTGTTTTGAAAAGACGAGTGTGAAAAAAGAGATGGGTGGGGTCACCCCCAGTGGGGACCATGCACTTGTCCTCAACCTCAGTTCAGTTCTGTTGCTGACGTACTATGGCTGCAAGCTGCCAAATGCTGCTTCCCTCTGCTTATTAAAGAGTCAAGCAACCCATCTGATTTACCGAGTAGAGCTCGTTCAAGACCTTCATCAAATCATCTTGGAGCTGCTGGCCGACTTCTTTACTCTGCAAGGAAAGAGGAATGAAGGTTAATTGGGAAACAGAAGAGAGAGGAGGGAGCAACGAAGGCAAAAGCCGCACTGGCTCTACAAATAACCCAGACTCAATTAAGGCCCATTATTTAACCCAGCAAATCAGATAACCACTCCAATCAGACCCAATTATGGTCAGATTACTCAAAGAGTTTTAATAAAATGAAATGTGCCCTTTCTATAGCCCAGCAAAGGCAACTGCATGGAGGGAAAAAGGGTGGTAGCCTTTGATTTTTCTATTGGTCCCCGAAGAGCAGGACTGAAAGCCACATCCTACCTAGCAACTGTTGTTAGGTGGAACACGGTTTCTCAGATACTTGCAGTCAAGCATTCCAGAAGATTTCAAAGGAAAATAAGATGTGTAATGGGATGAAATAGGAAAAAGTATATAAACATCCAGGGGCTTCAAAGTCCCTAATTAAATAGAAAACTCCAAGCAGGATGGAACTACATTTCTTACTTGCTTTATTTCTACCCGAAACTCACCAGGCAGTGAGCGGTATCTCAATATTGACTGCCTGCGAGATTAGCTGTTACTAGATGCTGAAAATCTATGTTAAAGGGTCTCCAACTAATTAATCTTGAGCAGTGATGGCTCCTGGGTTCTTTGCTGCTGCCACCCAGGGCTGACAACTAGCTACATAGAGCAGTAGAAATAAAGAATAGGGCTGGGCACGGTGGTTCACACCTGTAATCACAGCACTTTGAGAGGCCGAGGTGGGTGGATCACCTGAGGTCGGGAATTTGAGACCAGCCTGGCCAACAGAGTGAAACCCCGTTTCTACTAAAAATACAAAAATTAGCCAGGCGTGATGGCACATGCTTGTAATCCCAGCTACTCAGGAGGCTGAGGCAGGGGAATCACTTGAACCCAGGAGGCGGAGGTTGCAAGGAGCCGAGATTGTGCCATTGCACTCCAGCCTGGGCGATAAGAGTGAGACTCTGTCTCAAAAAAAAAAAAAAAAAGGAAAGAAACAATGAGGAAGCAGGAAGGAAATTGTCACAACTTCTATACTAAGTGTTATATGCCAAACCTAAGAGGGCTAAAACTGATTGGCAGCATGGGTCATTGAGAGGGAAACCCCTTGTTTTATCTTGTGCCAGCTCCTTCTAGATCTTCCCTACTAGAAATTTGGATATCAAAATGCCATCCTAACAGAAGTTGTAATACTGTCTCCCATCCCTCCCACCATGGCTGCTAGCTCCCAGGCAAAAAAAGGAAGGTCTTTCATGTCAGATACACAATCATTTAAAATCTTGCTTTTCTTTTTCAATATATCTCTACTTAAAAAATACTTTTTTTCTGATTACAAAATTAATATATGTTTATTATAATAAGGAAACTAGAAAACCTCAAAAAAGAAAACAAAAGTAACTCTTAAATGCCTACCACTAAGAAATCATCACTCTAAGGGTTGTTATGTATTTTTCTAATCTTCTCTATTTTTACAAAACTGGGATTGCATTATAAATCCTGTTTTGTAACTTATTCACTTAAACATATGTTGTAAACATTTCCACGTGTATTATTCTTCTATAGCATTATAATACATTATATTGATGCAGCTCCCATTCTTGGACATGTACTTCGCTTCTAAATTTTTGTGATAAAAAATGCCATATCACATTACTTTGTATACGATCTAATGCACACACCTTTCATTATTTTCTCCTAGAAATAACATTGCTGGGTCAAAGACTACCATTTATATCACTAAAATGCCTTTGAGAAAAACGGTACCAATTTAAAATAACACCAATAGCATATATGAATGTTTATTTCACATTTTATTGCCTTGACAATTTGATGTGGTATCCTCCTGTAATTTGCAGTCCTTTGATTCTAGTGAGCCCGAGCATTTTTAAAAATGTTTATCAGTCATTTTCATTTTTATAATCTGCCATTTTCCTATTAAGGTGTTCTCTGCCCATTTTTTCTATTAAGGTATTCATTATGGAAAATAACCTATGTGTGGCCTCTGTCATGAGTAGGTATGAATTTTTACATCTGATAGTGGGGAAAGGGGTGGAAGGAGCCCTAAATTTGCAATCATAACATTCTCTTTCTATTCCTGGCTCCTGCATTACCAAAGAGATAACTCTGGACAACCTGGTTAACCTCTTTGCCCTCTGTTTTCCCTTCTATAAAATGAAAAGCTTCAGCTAAAACATTTCTAAGGTCTTTTCCAACCTCTGCCATTCTATGATTCTACATGATCTTCTGCCTGGCTTCTAGAGTCCATATTAGCTTCAAACATCACTCCCTTTAGTGTACGGCTGGTTGGCTTAGAAGATGATGAGCAAGTTCTCCTAGGGGACCCAGATGCTCTACAAAATGGACGGGTTCAGGAGCATCTTGCCAGTCTTAAATTTACCATTCCCAGGGTCTCTCATCCAATGACCTCAACTGCTGGAAGAAGTCACAAGAAGGAATGCCTTTCATCTGTGATCTCACATACCAGCCTCTCCTTTCCATTGAGAGGAAAGCTGAGCTCCACTGAAACAACAGAGGCCCAAGGAGGTGAAGTGAGGCAACATGACTCACTCCGAGCCCCAGAGTCAGCAACAGGGTCAGGAAGTGACCATGAGTATCACTTCCCACTGCCCTGCCCTCCTGCCTCCGGGCCAGCTCCCCCTGCCAGCCTCCTATCGTTCGTTTCTTAACTCCTCCTTCTGTTTGAATGGCAGAGGTTAAAGGAGAAAGCTCCTGTTCCTCTACGCTGTTGCTTACCCATGACTTAAATAACCTAGCCCCAGAGTGGGGGATGGGGGAAGAAGAGGAGGGAAAAGTGTAACCAAAAAAAAAGCAATTAAGCCCAGGCAGATGTTTCCTTTCATGTACTGATTAGTTGGGAGGACCACTCAGCGATTATCCCTGTTTATTTGAACAGGCTGCTGAAGTGATCTGACTTACCACTCCCTCTGGCTGAGGGTTGGGCTGGGAATACATGTGTAGCAAGCCCACTTAAAATGTACAATACAGCCTCTAGCAATCAGGAGAAATTCTGACACTAGGCCAGAGGCAGGAAATTGCCAGTGTCTCTCCTTTCACAGATGATAAAAGGCTATTCGTTCTCTGTTTCAGAAACCTTAACTGTGTGCCTTTGGGGGAAAGCGCCGCCCCAGGAAGGGCTTCCGTGCTGGCCACTGCAGCAGGGTTGACAGAGCTGGTTAGCCACAAGGGGGCCCCACCCAAAGACAAGGGGGACATTTATTCCTGGGAACAACAAAACCTGATGAGGCCGAGTACATGACAATGAAGACTGTAGAGCTTTTCTGTTCTCTATAAAAAGGCAAGGGGTTTCTAGAAGAAAAAGAGAATTTACAGAGCAGTCTTTGTGTACTAACATACAGCCTGCATCTCTTTTCTTTAAAATTTCTTGGAAGAGAATGAGTCATCTAAACATTGCAGGAAACCAAATAGAAGTTGGGGGAAAAAATTACTTTGGACAAAGTTTTTCTCTTAAATGTTTGCATAGTAATCTTTGCCTGGAAAAAAAAAAAAGAGCCTAAATTTAGAATAGAGATGTGGCAAAGTTAACAATGCTGGTTCTATGGGATGGGAAGTGTGATGGTGCACCCAGGCTGGGATCTCTTATTTTGAAACTCACCACAACCGTTTGGCCAGAGTGTGTTTCACGGGGCGTCCACTCTGACTGCTGCCAAGGAGGGGCTGATCAGAAGACAATGAGATTGCAACAGCTCCTACCAGTTTTATGCTGACAAAATGGGTAGGAAAGCTTCGTTTTCCAACAGATAACAGCATTGGAAACAGAACTGAAACGCAGTGTCATTTCATCTCCCCAAGACAAGACTGTAATGTTCCAAAGCCTCCTTGCTCACAGAAAGGATGTAACAGCAGATACGTACGGAAACATGAGAATCCTAAGCATCTAGGATGCCTGGCAACTGGGCTGGTCACTCTTCCTTGGACCTCTTTAAATCAGCACGTTTCCTAAGCTTGGATGGGTTTGTCTTTCAGCGTTTCCCAAAGAACACCAATTATGAAAGAGATTTCAGACCTGTTCTCAACAGGGAGGTTACTTGTTACCAATTCTGTAGTATTTAGATCAGCACTCGTGTGCTTTCCAAGCTGGGGGTGGGACTGTTGTTTATTGGTTATCTACATCTCAAAGCTGTATTTTTTGACAGGCACAAAATTACCTCCTATTTGTATGAAAGAAGAAGAAAAAGAGGAAGGCATGTCTCTGCCATGTGCCAAGAGCTAATTTCAGCCCCATCCCAAGGCTGAGCCTGTCAGCAGGTAGGAACAGTAGGGTCAATTAGTTCTCTGCCATTTAGCCTGTATCAGCAGTTTTCCAAAAAAGAATCTAGTTTTCAAGGGCACATATCTCCCCCAGAACCACTAGTATCCCCTCCCCACCCTAAAGATTGTTCAGAGACCAACTGTTAAAAAAAAAATCCAGTTTAAAACTGAATTTATGTTACAGATTTCAGAGGAAAGGAACACGACCCTGTATTAAGCTCTGGCAGCAGAAGCACCACCATACATAAGGTGGTAGTTTCAGAAGCATTCACTCACCACTTTAAAGAGGCCACGTTTCAGGAGCTGGTGCTTTGCCTGAAATGCTTTTGGTGGGGAGGAGAGCGCTAAAAGGAATGACTGTTTGGTAGCAAGGCCAGTGCTAGGTGATGGTGGGCACTGTGTCTGGTCCTCTCCCTCACCTAACTTGGACCACCAAAATAGGTGGTACAGTGTGAGGCTGTATGCCGGTGTGAGGCTGTATGCCAAGGCTCTGGCGGTTCAAGGGGTGATGATCCAGCAGGTCAGAGCTGAGAAATGACTTCTAGATTTCCCCTCCACCACACTACCTGCATATGCAAGCAGAGCTCTTGCTATTCAGCATTCATTCATTGGTTAGGATACCACGAGTTGGCTCTGAGAAAGATTGAACTCCAGCTAGGAACTTAAACTATGTGAAGCCCAAGGATGTATAAAACACAAATATACTTAATTGCAAAACTTTTATAGAGAGGTAGGCTAGGAGATGCCACAATAGGGACACCAGAGGTGCTTTTGCCTTCCGAAGATAGGTAGAGTAGGGTGTTAAAAAAAATACATTTTTTATTGCAATACAGCATAATATGTGTCTATAATAAAAGTACTCATGTGTCCAGAGTTGGTTCCTTCTGGTGGGTTCTTGGTCTCGCTGACTTCAAGAATTAAGCTGTGGACCTTGACAGTGAGTGTTACAGCTCTTAAGAGTGCTGACTGGTGCATTTACAATCCTTTAGCTAGACACAGAGAGCTGATTGGTGTGTTTTTACAGAGTGCTGATTGGTACATTTACAATCCTCTAGCTAGACAGGAAAGTTCTCCAAGTCCCCACTCGACCCAGGAAGTCCAGCTGGCTTCACCTTTCACTTATGTGCTGTCCATTATGATATTTCCTATTCTTTTATCTTATTTTTTTCTTCCCTTTCTTTCTTTTTAGATACAAGGTCTTCCTCTTTTGCCCAGGCTAGAATGCAGTGGCATGATCATAGCTCACTGCAGCCTTGAACTCTTGGGCTCAAATGTCATGTGATCCTCCTCCCTCAGCCTCCCATGCAGCTGGGACGACAGATGTGTACCACCACGCTGGCTAAAATTTTAAATTTTTGTAGAGATGGGGTCTCACTGAGTTTGCTCAGGCTGGTCTCAAACTCCTGGCCTCAAACAATCCTCCTGCCTCATCTTCCCAAGTAGCTGGTAAAAGCATGCTTGGCTAATTTTTTAAAAAATTGTTTTTAGAGATGGGGTCTCGTGATGTTGCCCAGGCTGATCTCAAACTCCTGGCCTAAAGACTCCCCCACCTCAGCTTCTTAAAGAGTAGCTGGGATTATATTCTCAAGCGACTGTGCCTGGCCTTCTCTATTTTTTTATGTCGGTCATAACTCACTAAATTTATTTTACAACTCATTAATGAGTCATTATACACAGGTTTAAAAAGACTGGATACATACAAAAGTCTGTACTTGAGGAATTAATAAAGAAAATAGTGGTTTAGGGACTGGAGCCCACTGACTTATTTAGAAAGGAGCTAAAATAACTTGCCTTCTTGAAGTGGCTGATCAGATGTTTCAAAACAGGTTCAATTATTGAATGCTGGCAAGGGAGAAATGGCTGGATTTTAGGGAGTGAGCAGTAAAGAGTCCATGAGCAAATATTTATAGAACATCTATTAAGTGTCAGGCACTTGTGTTCTGAATGCAAAACAGAAAGTTTAAAAGTTTACAATCTGTTGAGAAAGATGGACATTAATCTAACGTCTGAGCCCATCAGAATGCAATTCTTCCAATCTCAAAGGTATTACTAGAAATGGAATATCTTAAGTTAGTTTTTTAGTTTAAGATCAATTTTTTTTCCTGTCCCAGCCAAGAGGTTTCCACACCATAACCTAACTCCACAGAAAGCTAGATATTGAATCCAGCTTGCCAGAAAAGAAAAATCTGATTTCAAAAAATCCAGCTATTACATAGTAAATTCTTTGAGTTTGCCTTTCTAAGTTACTAATGGTTATTTCAGGTTATAATGATCCAGCTTCAGTATTAGTGACTCCCAAAGCAGTCACATTCCATTTTTAAAGAATCCCTTGAGCTTGTAAGCACCATAAAAAATAATCTCACCAGAAGCTCCTTCACTCAGGAGTTAATGGATATAAACCATCCTAGTGACAAAAGTTATATTTTAAAAGAAAATGTCAGAAACTTGACATAGTCTAAGGTCCAATACCTGTTTCAGGGTTCCTCTTCTGGAATATAAATAATTTTTGAATTTGATTCCTGTTTAATTATCTGAAAAACTTAGTCCAAAAAAATCTCAAAGCAACTACAATATGAAACCATCTAAAGCGAATGGAAGAGATAGGTTTTAACTTTTTAAGCATTTTTCTGAATCCTCTGTGGTACCCAGCCCACTGCTTTGTGCATAGTGGCCATAAAATAGTAAGTTGCTGAATCAGTGAGGTCAAAATTTAAATACTATGCTTTCACATAATGGCAAGAACTAAACAATATAGCTGCATTTCATCATATAAATTATTAAAAGTGGAAACTCCATCAGAGGTTAGCCACAATGAGCTCCCTTTGGTTATGGTTCACCAATGAGCCCTAAAAGTTGAAATAACTTTTCCAGGGTCAGTAGCCTATCAGGAACTACATGCAGTATTAAAGGAGAGCTGAACACGCAGGCTCTGGAGCAGGAATTAAATCCTACTTCTACTCCCCAACTGATGACCTTGGGTAAATTATATTTAAATACTCTATGCTTCAGCTTCCACATCTGTAAAACAGGATAATAAGAGTAGTGAGATAATCCACATAAAGTGCTTTAAACAGAATCTAGCCTGTTCAATAAATGTTGGCTAACATTAATATTAGAATCCAGCCCCCTCAACACTCACTTGAGTGTTCTTTCCGCAGCACTATGCTGCCTCCTTACGTACTCTCAAACACGTTAAAGATGCTATGTGGAATTGTGAAGGTCCTGGAAACTACTTCCCAGGTAGGACTGTAGCTGAATCCCTCCAATGGGCTCTGTGGGCCCGAAGGGAAGAAGGTTCTCTGTTCTTCCTTACGCCTGCTGTTGCATAATCTTTTTCCTCCCCAGTTTCAGTAAGAACTAAATGACTCTGTAAGAAATAATTCAGCTTTCCTGAGGAAAGAAAACAAAAAACAAAACTCCCCAAACAAAACAAAGAAAGATGATAAAAAATGCTTAGCAGAAAGGAAGAAATGATGAAGGTAGGGGTGGAAGAATGAAAATAAGGAGGATACAATTACCTTCTATTCCTCCAGATAGATTAAACAGAAAAGATCCTTCTCGACTGTACAACTAGGAAATGGTTAGACTGTGGGCATAAAGGAAACATCCAAAGGTAGGAGTTCCCACTACCTAGGTCACAGAATACCAAAATCATCCATCAAGTTCTGGTTCAGTGAAATCCAGGACCCCTCTCCTCTAGGACAGAAATGGCTTTCTGAAAGCCATTTCCTTAAGGCTTTTCCAGAAGCTCTGGAATGTGTGAGCAATAACACTTGATAACCCACAAGTAATGCTAGTGGCCCTGGGAGAAAATCCATTCCTTGGCATGACGTGAACTCCATGGACTCAGCTCCTACCCTCTGTGAATGCTCACTAACAAAGCTCACTTTGGTCTCTGACCAAAGTCTCTTGTCAGGGACAGGCATACTCGGGACAAGGGTGGGAGTTTAGGGGAGTTCAGGGTGGGGTCAGGAAGAGGCTAAAGGCCCTCTGCTCTCCCAGTCTGAAACACAGTCCTATAACAATCTGAATGTTCTTCCATGGTTGTTCCAATCTCTTTGAATTACCTATCCTAATACTAAGAAAATAAGCTCAAAACAACATCTCTTAAAATAAAACAGACAATCAAATCTAAGCTTTCATTTCTTAAACTACCACTGTGATCTTTGTCTTGGCAAATTTCCATCTTTTACTCTTTTTGGATAATGATTTGGGTGGGGGTGTAATGTCTTCAGGCCCTGATCTCTCATGCCAAACCATTTCTTGAGATCATTCTTTTTTTTTTGAGACGGAGCCTCGCTCTGCCGCCCAGGCTGGAGTGCAGTGGCCGGATGTCAGCTCACTGCAAGCTCCGCCTCCCGGGTTCATGCCATTCTCCTGCCTCAGCCTCCCGAGTAGCTGGGACTACAGGCGCCCACCACGTCGCCCGGCTAGTTTTTTTGTATTTTTAGTAGAGACGGGGTTTCACCGTGTTAGCCAGGATGGTCTCGATCTCCTGACCTCGTGATCTGCCCGTCTCGGCCTCCCAAAGTGCTGGGATTACAGGCTTGAGCCACCGCACCCGGCCGAGATCATTCTTAAGATGAGTGATCACTCCATTTCCCAAGCAGGACAGTAAAAGCACAGAGTAGAAATGGTATCTAGGTGACTGTGGGTATTCTTGAGTAGACTGGGACATAAGGGACAAAAGACACAAAAGCAAACAGGCAACATGAGAGCACAAATCTCTCAGCAGCTGTAAAATGAACGAAGGAGGAAAAGCAATCAATGGCTTGGAACTGGGAGAGAAGGGGGGAAAAAAGAGCCAGAATGATAAGGTACTTGAAAACATATGCCCTCCTACAATAAGGAAATCTAGGAGCTGGGGGATGGGAAGAATGCCTGTATGGCTCCCAGATGGCTTGGCCAGGAGGAGGCTGGAAGAACAGGAGTTAATAGAGCTCATCTGAAAGTTGGCAGTGTGAATGCCAAGACAAGGAGGGCAGCCTGGTAGGAAGTAAAACAGTCAGCAGCACTCATACAGGAAATGCCTGGGGCACTGGGAAAATCGCTGATTAAATACTTTTAAGAAAGAGGAACCCAGCAGCAAAGCCTTTAGAATCAAGAGAGGAAGAAGCTCTGGAGGGTTATGAAGATAGCATTTTCTTGACACCTCAGGTGCCAGGGTTGGACCTAAGAGGAGCACAAAGCCAACTTTGGGAGACCGAGTAAAGCCCTTTACTGACAGCAATTAGAATGCATTGCCTAGGGACTGGGATGAAGATCTGAGCCTGGATCAGCTACGGTGGTGGTTTGCAGCCTCTTGTCCTTGTCTACAGTAAACACATGGGTAGCCATTCCCATTAGTCATGGCCTACATACAGTTGAAAAAAGAAAAATCAATATTCTTGGGGGAGGATACCTTCCCTCTTGGCCAGTACCCCACTCCCACTGAAAAATCAATGAATTGTGAGAAAAAGAAGGTACAGACTTTGGAACTGGAGATTTCCAGTCTCCAGCTCTAATTTCTCCCCTAAGCTCTTTGATTTTTCCTCCCCATTTCAGGTTTAAGTTTATAAATGTTCCATGTACACTTGAAAAGAATGTGTATCTACCCGCAGTTGTCAGGCACAGTATCCATGTATGTCATTTAGGTCAAGTTTGTTGTTTTTCAACTCTTCTGTATTTTTACTGACTTTTTTGGTCTAGTTGTTTAATCATTCACTGAGACAGGTGTGTTAAATCTCTCATTGGGGTTGATGATTTATCTAGTTCCCATTTTAATTCTGTCCCATTTGATTTACATATTTTAAGGCTATGTTATTAAGTATATATTTCCTCCTGGAACCTTAGTCTTTATTAGGAAATGTCTCTCTCTCTTTTGTTTTCTTGAGACGGAGTCTCGCTCTATCACTAGGCTGGAGTGCAGTAGTGCCATCTAGGCTCACTGCAACCTCCGCCTCCCGGGTTCAAGTGATTCCCCTGCCTCAGCCTCCCAAGTAGCTGGGACTACAGGTGTGCACCACCACATCCAGATAATTTTTTGTATTTTAGTAGAGATGGGGTTTCACCATTTTGGCTGGGATGATCTCGAACTCCTAACCTCAAGTGATCTGCCCACCTTGGCCTCTGAAAGTGCTGGGATTACAGGAGTGAGCCACCATGCCCAGCCTGGGAATGTCTCTATTTATAACTAAAAATACTTTTGGCATTAAAATCTACCTGGACCACCTGGGCACAGTGGCTCAGGCCTGTAATCCCAGCACCTTTTGAGGCCCAGGTGGGCAGATCACTTGAGGCCAGGAGTCTGAGACCAGCTGGGCTGACATGGTGAAACGCAGTTTCTACTAAAAATACAAAAATTAGTTGGGCATGTGCACACCTGTAATCCCAGTTATCTGGGAGGCTGAGGCAGGAGACTCGCTTGAACCCGGTAGGCAGAGGTTGCAGCGAGCTGAGATGGCACCACTGCCCTCCAGCCTGGGTGACAGAGGAAGACTCGTAAAAAAAAAAAGGAAAGAGGCCGGGCGCGGTGGCTCAAGCCTGTAATCCCAGCACTTTGGGAGGCCGAGACGGGCGGATCACGAGGTCAGGAGATCGAGACCATCCTGGCGAACACAGTGAAACCCCGTCTCTACTAAAAAAAAATACAAAAAACTAGCCGGGCGAGGTGGCGGGCGCCTGTAGTCCCAGCTTCTCGGGAGGCTGAGGCAGGAGAATGGCGTAAACCCGGGAGGCGGAGCTTGCAGTGAGCTGACATCCGGCCACTGCACTCCAGCCTGGGCGACAGAGCGAGACTCCGTCTCAACAAAAAAAAAAAAAAAAAAAAAAAAAAAGGAAAGAAAGAAAGAGAGAAAGAAGGGAGAGGGAAAGAAGGAGAGGGAGAGAGAGGGAGAGAGAAGGAGAGAGAGGGAGAGGGGGAGAGAGAGGGAGACAGACAGAAGGAAAGAAAGAAAAGAAAGAAAGGAAAGAGAGAGAGAGAAAGAGAGAAAGAGAAAAAGAGAGAGAGAGAGAAAGAAAGAAAGAAGGAAAGAAAGAAAGAAAGAGAAAGAAAGAAAGAAAGAAAGAATCTACCTGGTCTGATTTTATTGTAGCTATCTTTTCCTATCACTTTGCTTTAAATCTTTCTTTATCCTTATACTTAAAGTGTATCTGTTCTCTTACAAGCAACATACACTCCAGTTTTACTTTCTAAAAATCTGTCTTTAATTTGCATGAGTCAATTTACACCTTATATTATGGTTTAAACCTACCAACTTGCTAATTGCTTTCTATTTGTCCTGCCTCTTCTATGTTCCTTCTATGTTCCCCTTTCCTCTCCTTTTCTACCTTCTTTTTTTCTTCCATTCAGAAAATTCACTCTTGTTGGCATACAGTTCTATGTGCTTTGGCAAATGCACAGAGTTGTCTAACCATCACCACAATTAAGACACAGAACAGTTCCATCACCCACCAAAAACCTCTTGTATCCTGCACCTTTGTAGTCAAACTCTCCTCTACCCTTAACCACTGGAAGCCATTGATCTGTTCTGTATCTCTATAGTTTTTCCCTCACCAGAATTTTTCTTTCCTTGAATTATTTTTTTATTAATTGAATTTGTCCCTCTCTTAGATTGGTAGAGATACTATTCTTTGAGTGGTTACCAAAAATTACATGTATCCTTGAATTGCCAACATCTAATACAAATTACCACTTTTACCACTTTTTGAAAATATCTTTAAACCCATTTCCCTACACCCACCCAGACACAGATTCTATTGTTGATTTCATTGTTGCCATTTATATTAATTTTATACATATTTAAAACCCCACAGGGTTGGCCTGGTGTGGCTCTTGCTTGTAACCCCAGCACTTTGGAAGGCAGGAGGATCACTTGAAGCCAGGAGTTCAAGATCAGCCTGGGCAACAGATAGACCCTCTCTCTACAAAATAATAATAATAATAATAATAAGCCAGGCATGGTGGCACATACCACTTATCCAAGCTGTTATACTTGGGAGGCTGAGGTGGGAGGATCATTTGAGCCCAGGAGTTCAAGGCTGTAGTGAGCTATAATTGTGCCACTGCAGTCCAGGCTGGGCAACAGAGCAAGACTCCATCCCTCCCACCCACACATCTAAAAAAGAAAAACCCCACAGATGATTATTAGTGTTGTTTTTAACAGTGATTATTCATTTTGATCTATATATATTTTTTCTTTTCTTTTCTTTTCTTTTGTTTTTTTTTTTTGAGATGGAGTCTCACTCTGTCACCCAGGTTGAAGTGCAGTGGCGTGATCTGGGCTCACTGCAAGCTCCACCTCCCGGGTTCACGCCATTCTCCTGCCTCAGCCTCCCAAGTAGCTGGGACTACAGGTGCCCGCCACTATGTCTGGCTAATTTTTTTGTATTTTTAGTAGAGACGGGGTTTCACCATGTTAGCCAAGATGGTCTCGATCTCCTGATCTCACGATCTGCCCGTCTCGGCCTCCCAAGTGCTGGGATTACAGGTGTGAGCCACTACACCTGGCTGATCTATATTCTTACATATAGTTTTTGTTGCTCCTCATTCTTCTTTACTGCATTTCTAAGATTCTATTTGGGATCATTTTCCTCCTGCCTAAACACTGCCATTTAGTATTTCTTTTAGTGCAAGTCTGCTGGCGATATATTTTCTCATATTTTTCTTGTCTGAAAACATCTTTAGCTCACCTTCATTTTTGAAGGGTATTCCTTTCTACACTTTCATTCCACTGTCATCTGCCTTCTATTGTTTTTGTTCAGAAGTCAGCTGTCAACCATGCTGTTGCTCCACTGAAGATAATAAATCTTTTTTACCTCTAGCTGTTTGTATTTTGTTTGTATTTCTCCTATTTGGGGATCATAATGCTTCTGTTTGTGGCTTGAAGTCTTTTCTAGTTTAGGGAAATTCACAGCCATTATCTCTTCAAATACTGCTTCTATCCCATTCTCTTTGTTCTCTTCTTCTGAGACTTCAAGTAGAAGCATGTTAGGCCTACTCACCCTATCCCATAAGTCTCTTATGTTCTTTTCTGTATTTTCCATCCGCTTATCTTTCTGAGCTTCAGTATTGTTTTCTGACCTTTCAGTTCATTATTTATTCAGCACCGTCTAATCTGCTACTTGATCTACACATTGAGCTCTTTCGGTTACTGCATTTTTTGTACCAAAAGTTGTTTATTTTTTAAATTATTGAATGTAATTCACACACTGTACAATTCATCACTTCAAGGTACACAATTCAGTGGCTGTTAGTATTTTTGCAAGGTTGTACAACCACCACCACCATCTAAGTTCCGAACATTTCATCATGCCAAAAGAAAACTCAAACCTGTTAGTAGTCACTCCCCATCTCTCCTTCCCCCAGCTCCTAGCAACCACTAATCTACTTTCTGTCTCTAGAGAGTTGCATACTCTGGAAATTTACTACAAATGGAATCATATAATATGTGGCCTTTTATGTTTAGCTTCTTTCACTTACAATGTTTTCAGGGTTCATCCATATTGTAGCATGTATCAGCACTTCCTTCTTCTTTATGACTAAGTACTACTCCATTGTACGGACATGACACATTTTGTTTAAATTATATAGGTATGCCATACTTTGTTTAAGTTTGTTTCATAAATCACTTCATTAACATTTGGGCTGCTTCTACTTTTTGGTTATTTTGAATAATGCTGTTATGAACATTTGTGTACAAGTTCTTGTGTGAGCGTATGTTTTCAATTCTCTTGGGTATACACCTAGATGTGGAATTGCTGGGTCAAAGGGTAACTCTATGCTTAAGTTTCTAAGGAATTTTCAGTTTTCCACAGCATCTGCACCATTTCACAATCTCACCAGCAAAGTATGAGGGTTCTGATTCCTCCACACCCTCTCCGAAACTCTTCTTTCCTTTTATTTCTTTCTTTTTAAAATTATAGCTATCCTAGTGGGTGTGAAGTGGTATTTCACGGTGGTTTTGATTTGCAGTACCCCAATAAATAACAGTGTCAAAAATGTGCTTGTTGGCCATTTGTGTATCTTCTGTGGAGAAATGCCTATTGAAGTCTTTTGTCCATTTTTAAACTGGACTGGCCATCTTTCTGTTGCTGAGTTATAAGAATTCTTTATATATTCTGAAAATTAGACCCTGATGAGATATATGATTTGAAAATGCCTTTTCTCATTCTATAGCTGTCTTTTCATTTTCTTGAGAGTGTCCTCTGAAGCACAGAAGTTTTTGACTTCGATGAAGTTCAATTTATTTATTTTTTCTTTTGTTGCTTGTGCGTTGGTGTCATATCTAAGAAATCACTGCCTAATCCAAGGTCACGAAGACTTATACCTATATTTTCTAAGAGTTTTATAGTTTTGGCTCTTGCATTTATGTCTTTGATCCATTTTGAGTTAATTCTTTTTTTTTTATTATTTCCAGGTTTGTTCTTATAATTTAATTTCATAAACATATTAAACACAGTTAATTTAAAGTTTGCATCTGTTAACACCATTACTAGTATCTCCTGTGGGTCTAGCTTTTTCTCTTAGCTTTTGGTCACAGTTCTTATTTCCTCATAGGCCTAATTATTTATAACTGAGTGCCAAACATCATAATGAAAAATGATGAGTGATGTATTAGGTCTAGTATGATAGTGTCGTTCCATAGTATCTTCCTGTAGAGAGGATTTAAATTTGTTTCTAGCCACTGGCTATCCTAAATCACCTTAATCCAATTTGAGGTTAAGATAATTTGAAGCTAGGCTTCAGTCTCTGTGAAACTGCCTTAGTCTATTTCTGGCTTATCCTTACTTCTTAATTGTATCCCTTTGGTGTCTCAAAGCCTGGGGAATTTTACCAAGGCTACCCCTCCTGGGCCTTAAATTCCCATATTTGTCCTGCTAGCCCTACAAGTCTATTAAACACACCCATGAAGCAAAAGGATCGGTCTGAATTTTCTTCTAGAAAAGATGCCATTTCTAGAAGCACAACTCTAAGTTTAAATTTTGAAAACAGATTATCTTATGTTTATTTGTAGCCATCACCAGGCCCAGTGCAATTCTGGAAACCTAGTAAGAATGGATATGCTTTGTTTGATACAATGAACAGATACTGGTGATAGTGAAGGCTTGCCACACTTATGTTTTAAGTTGTTCATTTCCCAGGACATGGTAACCAAAGCATTCTGGTAAAACAAGAGAGAAGCAAGCCTGAGGTTTTAAATTTGGTTTCACATTACTTCCTTAGGGACTTTTCAAAAACCACACTCCATCAAACAGAAAAAGGAGGCTAAATCTACCTCAAATAAAGGGCATCTCTGAAATTAGCTGAGTGATTAAGAATCCAGATACTAATCTCTGAGATCCTCTGGTGAACACCAAAAGGAGGAAGTCTACAAGAAATTCTAAAAATTGGCACATATAAAAGCTCTGTATGGGGCCATCTGGGGTCTGAGAAAGATCTGGGCATCCAGTTCCTGAGCATATGTGAAAATGTCAGCTTCACCAGCCACCTCAGCAGAAAAAAATGTAAAGAAGTAATCACTGACTTCAAATTCTCTTTCCAATAAGTGGCCATACGCTGTTCATTTCTCCTTCATGATATGTCTGGCATCTGTCTCCTTTTCATTCCTCCTGTCACTGCTACAACATCTCAGGCTCTTATTGCCCTGTCCTGGAATTAGAGGCCCAGTCTTTTGGAAACAGCAGCAATATTTTATCATTTTCCTATGAGGAGATCTTCCATCATTCCCTAGCACTCTCAGAATGAAGTTCAAACTCCTTAGTCTGGCATTCGAGGCTCTTTTCGGCTTTGTTTCAGCTGCTCTCCTCATTAACACTTTGATTTAGCCAAACTATTTTTACTCACCACCCTCTGAAGAGTCCTCACACATTCCTGTGCTCTCCTTCATCCTGAAGCCTGTTCTTCCATATGGAATATCCTTTGACTCCAGCTCCCCCTCTGTGCTCACAAACTCTGTACTTTTTCATCTTTAATTACTAAAATCATTTTCATTCACTAAAACCCCAGTTCAAATTTCATCTCTCTACATCTCTCTGCACAAAAAGCACTTAGTACTTACAGATGCTAAAGCTTAGAGAGGTCAAACAATTTGTTCATGAGAACAACTACTAATTAGTGAAGTTGGAATTGAACTCATAAACTCCTTCAATGCTATTTTGTCCTATCTGTATTCTCCTAATCTTATACAATACCTTGCATATAGTAAGCAACTAATAATTATTGAGCAAAGATGGGGGAAGAAAGGTCATAAATTTTCACTGCAAGAAAGATATAATACAAAATAATATTCTTGATATATCAGTTTTTAAATTCCTCAGATATATACTGCTGAAAAGGTTGTGATTCCATCTGTTAAAAAGAGAATCATATAAGCAGAGCTATAAAAATGAGCTGCTAGAATATTCTGGTTAAAGGAAAGAAATCTAAAACTTAATCAGCTTTTAAATCCATTTGCTACATTGGGATTGTTGGCAGTTCAAAGGGCAAATGGCAAAAGCATGTCTCACCAAGCACCCTGGCCACAGTGCAGATGGAACTCAGCCAAGGGGTTACCCAGTTAGAAAGCATTACTGCTTTCCCACTGACCCGGGCAGTCCTGTGGAAGCCTTCAACAGCCCATGTATTCTTTGCTTTGGTCTTGGGACTTAAGGATAAATGAGATGAGGATGGTGGATAAATGACAAGGGTAGGCACTGTCTTGGGGGCACTGCTACTCATTCTTGCCCTACAGAGTTCAGGCAACAGTCTTCTTGGGGAGCCCCAAGGAAGGGTGTGGAAAGAGGCTGAAGACAATGAGTGCTTTCAGGAGTCCCCTTAATACCCAAAGAAGCAAGGAGCAGAGCAAAGGTTCAAACACTCAGGGGAAAGGAAACCACTTCTTGATCCCTTCCAAACACAAGGACCATGATCAAAGAATTGCTTGCTATAGTTATAGCAGAAAGAAAGCAACAACAGGCCTTCCTGCATTCCTGCCTTTCCATGCCAGGGTGTCCTCTCCCCATGATCGTCCCCACCCCCCAAATCCTAGGGACAATTGCGCTGTGTCTCTGGCATGTGTGGAGCTGCAGGTCACGGCCATATTTAACGAGAACATTCATTCTCCACAGGCGCTACAGGGCTCCTCAAAACACCCTTTGTGTCACTGTGCCTTTCTCTCCACCCCCCTTGACGCTAATTTAATCAAGATGTCCTTCTAGCTTGTAGATGGGGTGGACTCGTCAGTTCCGCATTCCTCCTGGCCTTAGGGCTTTGCAGCCAAATATGTAGAGTTGAAACCAGCAAGTTGAGGAGATGGGGTCAGGGTCTCCAAGCCAGAGCATGCAGACCTTCTGGGTAAACCCTAGGCATAAAGAGTGTACTAGGTCTGCGGTATGTTTTTATAGTTTTTAGTTAACCCTAAATATTCTGGAGGAGTTGAGAAATATTTTCTTAGGCAAGTATGTACACATTTAGAAGCATTTTTTTTTTAAAGCAAGAAAAAAGACACAATTTTATCTCTATATTTTTGGACTCATCACTACTGTTTCTAGAATGCAGAACTAGAAAACAGAGCTCCTTGTCACAAATATGCCTGTCCTTTTTCTCCTAGTCTGCACTCTCCATAATTTTGCAAAATCTGAAAACTTCAGTTCTTTCCCAAGAACCAGATTTTAATTCAGATTTGCCTTCCTTAGCTGTTTCTCTAGACCACAGTCAGCATCCAGAAGAGAATGTCAAAACTGTGGTAGGGATTTTAACCAATAAGAAAAATAGAGAAATAAACCATCTAGAACCCTGGGTCCCCACCCGGGTTACCTGATTCCTGGTCTAATGTTCATTTCCTATGCTGTGGTAGCTCCCAAAGAGGGCATCACTGCTCATCAGTACCCCCACCCCGCCCTGAGTTGATTTGTGGATGCCAAGCCAAACATTTGAAGCGTGAGTATTATGGGCCAGAAGGAGTCAAATGCATTTGAGAAGGGCATGAGGCAGGCCCAGGGAACTCAGACAATCTATCTTAGGAGCTGATTTGAATGTGTGTTGAAATTCCTCTGTCAACCACAGATCCAACTGTCATGACCTCCTGCCTGGGACATGTAACCATTCCTTCCATCATCTGCCTGCCAGTTTAATCGGCTCACATCAGCAGTGGCAGAAATATATTCAAAGGGCTATTGTTTCATGACCCACGAGGGCATTTTCAGAAACCCAGTAAGACTCCAGAATATAAGAGGGGTGTACCCTCTATAGATTTTGGAGCAAAAAGCTGAACTCCCTATCCTTAACTCTTTCTCCTCTTGCCTAGGTCAAGTAGACCATTGACCTGGGGTCAGGACCAACCCTAAGTTCTTAGACCAATTTCAAAGTTATCTTTAAGTAATTTTATAAACCAAATTAAACTCCCAGTCATAAAAAACTGAAAGGCTTTTTCCAGTTCCCTTACAGAGCTATACTGCAAAAATTCACCACCCTCAAATCAACAAACATATCTCGTTGTTTCTTAAAGTAAGAACTGAGCCACTTCCCTTTTCCCCTCTATCTTTTTGCTGGCTTGCCTATTTTCTCTCTTTCTCTGGAAAAGCCAATTAAGAAATGCTTCCCGGATACTGTCAAATTGTAAGAACATAGCCTACAGCTCTAGGTTTTGTACTGGGGCAAAGAGCAGGCATTCTGAACCCAAGAAGGGGATACTGCTAAGCCAGAAAGTGGCAGAAGTTTGGGGAAAGGGCTAACGAAAGCAGCATCTGGGCTACACAGAACACCATCTCATTTGTTCACATCCTATAACCAAATGATGAGCACATCCACACTGGAGATTAGAAATAGCTCTTGGTTGAACAACAGGAATTTGGTCCAGGAGAAGCAACACCTTGTGAAACATCATTTAATGAAACCTACAATATGTTTAATAAAGTCAGCTATTCTTAGAAGAGCAACCCAGGGCCGGGTGCAGTGGCTTACACCTGTAAACTCAGCAGTTAGGGAAGCCAAGGTGGGTGGATCACCTGAGGTAAGGAGTTCGAGACTAGCCTGGCCAACATAGTGAAACCCTGTCTCTACTAAATATACAAAAATTAGCCAGGCGTAGTGGCACACACTATAATCCCAGCTACTTGGGAGGCTGAGGCAAGAGAATCCCTTGAACCTGGGAGGCGGAGGTTACAGTGAGCTGAGATCATGCCATTGCACTCAGCCTGGGCGACAAGAGCAAAACTCCATCTCCAAAAAAAAAAAAGGAACAACCCAGAGGTTATATAGATATCTGTTAATCTATAAAAACTGTGATATTTCCCCCCATTTCAAAATTTTTCCAGCATTTAAATCTATAGTACAAAATGTAAACCCTGCTTATTGATTCCAAATATAGCCTAAATGGCTCTCCCATCTTCTCTACTCCTCTTCTCACTGCCTTAGATCAGGGCCCCTCTCTTAAATGAACGACTGTAGTAACTTTTTCCCTGTTCTCACATCTCTCTAACATCCAAACATTTCAGAGTAATCTTTCTAAAAGGCAAATCTGTCCATGGCACTCTCTTGGAAATCCGCTAGTAGAGTTGTTTCAGTTAACAAGCATTCTAAAAATTAGTGAGCAAAGGATGAGAAGAAATAGGATATTTACATAGTATCTTCACAAGACACTTATTACAGTGCAAAGGGGAAGGTAGTAGTAACTTTACAGTAAGGAAATCAGGAGACACCCATCCTCTCCGAGTAATCAAAATTATTACCATCAGCAAGCGCCTCCTGATATAATGCACTAAGAAAAATATGATATCTCTTCTATGGTGCTCTTGCCAAAATCGCTTAAACTGAATCCAATCATGAGGAAACCAAACAAACAAAAATTGAGTAACATTCTACAAAATAACTGACCAGAACTCTTTAAAACCATGAAAGACAAAGCAAGACAGAGGAACTGTCAGAGATTACAGGAGACTAAGATGACAGTTCACCTCAACATCATGTGTGATCCTAAACTGAACCCTGAACCAGAAATTTGAATTGGACATTAGCAAGGCACCAAGTGAAATTTCAGTAAGATTGAGAGATTATAGTATTACCTCTGTGTTAATTTCCTGATTTTGATCATTGTACTGTGATTATACAAGATTTTTAAGAAATCTTGACCCCAAATATTAGAAAGAAGGGATTTTAACATTTGGGGAATTTGGGTTAAGGGTACAGAGGAATTTCTGGATTACTTTGCAATCTTTCTTTAAGTCTGAAATTATCTCAAAACAAGAAGTTAAAACAGTAACAATATTACAGGGGCTTCTGCTTCACTGGCTTCAGGGTATAAGCCCTTTTGTGTGGCAGGCAAGGCCCTGCCTACCTCCTCAGCCTCATTGCTTGCCACTCCCCTACAAGGGACCTGTGTGCAGCCATTCTCACCCACACCACCTGTAGTTCCAGAATGCTTTTCACCTGTTATACTACCTTGCTTTCTGCATAAACGGTTTCAACTCCCAGAAATCCCCTATGCTCCCCTCTCCTACACTCCCATTCTTCCTGAGACTCAAAGGACATCATAAGGCAAACCTCACCTCATATTTCCCTCCACCCAAGAACCCATTATTACACTGTATCATCATAGCTTATGTGCATGTCTATTTCTCCCACTAGACACTGTACTCAACATCAGGGGCCATGTCAGTCATCTTCATATTCTCAACACATGGCCCAGAGAGTCATAACTCAATCTGTCCCCAGAGAGTCAGAACTCAATTCACTGTGTATTGAGCAGACATACTGTTTCCACTTAGAACGACCATAATAGCCCAATGGTTTGCCAAGCGCTTTCATAGAAATTCCCTTACTTAATTACAGAATTTCAGAGACGAATCTTAGAAAGATTAGTCCAAACCATTATCTTACAGATTAGAAAACTAAGTTCTAGACAGGTTACAAAGTTAGGCGGCATTCACAGTCAAAGTTAGGCTGTGAGTCAGTGTGAAAGGCAGGATAAGATTCTCACTCCCAGATCAGGAATTTTTTTTTTTTTTTTTTAATTCATGAACTACAACAAGAGCCTCTTTCCTCCAACCAACAAATACCACAGGATGTGTACAGGCAGAATTGTCTGGGCCTGGTGTGGTGCTTGGGGAAAGCATTTAATAAACACTTGCTAAAACGAGCTGAATTACCAGGGAGCAGCACCTCAATTCCTTATTTCACTCAGGTTGAACCTGAACAAGGCATGACTCTAAGGTCTAACCTAACCTGACTACATCTTGTGGGGAATGTGCAGCCAGAATACACTAGTCTTAAGTGAGAAGGCCTGATTTCCCACCTAAGAGATCTCTGATTCAGAGAGCAGGATCCTGGCTTTCCTCCAGGCTGGTGGGAGGATGAGGCAGATACTACATAGCCCCGAGCTATGTGGTATCAGGCCAGAGGCAACAAGCTCAGATAACTTCCTTACATCTAGCTTGGGGAGGAAGCCCATTCAGTGTGTCAGAAATCATCTGCTCTGATTACAACACCCTTTTAAATCTTCCTGGCTCAAGAGGGGATAACTTTAATAATGCCAGCAGGTACAATTAATTTCCATTCCTATTATTCCCCACTCTTCATATGAAGGGGACTGGAAGCATGGAATTAAGATTCCACTGGGGCTTCAGCCTGCAGCTTGAGACAGAAAGACTGTCTTGACACTCAGCAGGGAAAACCTCATCCTGTGTTTCATAAGGACCAATGCTGATCTATCAATGTTTGAAAAATCTGTGTGGCCTTAAGGACAGGGGTAATTCTTTTGTGGTTGGGTAACAATGACTATAAAATTAAATTAAATAAAATAACAAAGCCAAGACAGGATTTGATATGAGTCTAACGAACACTTATTAAGTAAGATTTAATCAAAATGATACTGAAGTATTTTCCATTGTTTCAAAGAAGAACATCTATTTTATCAGTCATCATGTCCTGCATTTAATGTATCGCTAATGTAAAGTATTTTGTGACTCTTTCAATAATTTTTCTTAAATTAAAAATTTAAAGTCAACTAGAAAAGGATATCTTGATTTATGTAATATTTCTCTTTCAAAGCAGTTTCCTATCCTTTGTCATTGTTATCCTCACAAGATCTTCAGAAGGCAAAGTGGGCAAGAAGTATGCTTCTTGTTCAGTTTACAGATGGGCAGATGGGAGTCTGGGAAGGTCAAATTCTTGTGTAGGATTCACAAGAAGGTAATGCAGGAGTTGGAAGTAACTTTGTTTTTAATTCTCTGTCTCAGGCTTACACTGTTATAATCCTTCTCATTATTAGCTGAAACGGCAAGAAAAGTGCTTAAAATTTTAAAGGAGGTTACATTGTAGGCACCACAGTTTCCCAAGATTCTCAAATCCAAATCTAAGAACATTTGTTCAGTTCCCATTCTTCCTGACCCCTTCATAGAACTCATCATTGAGTCTTCTCTCAAGTCCTTTGAGCCATATTACTCTCATTTTCCTTTTGCCCATTTTAATTTGTTATTCTCTCTTCTTTGCTAGCTCTTGGTCTTCTTTCTAGGCCTCAACTACCCTTTACTCTGAATATTCTTTCATCGCCTCAACTGTCATTTTTATGTGGTTTTCAAGTCTTCTTCTAGCTCTTGCCCTCACTAAACCTTCCCTTTACCATGTCTGAAGCTGAAGTCAGAAAATATGGTATGTACTGGACAGAACAGTGAGTAGAATTTAGAAGACCTGGTAGTTTCAGTCACATCTCAACTACTACCTAACTGGGTAAACTAAGGCAAGTTACTTCTCATTGGCTCTCAGCTTCTTCATGAATTACAGGGCTTGACTAGAATCAGTGGCTCTTCCATACACTTCCCTCAATAAATGGCAATTTCAACTTCGAATCGTTCAGGCCAGAATGCTTAGGGTCATCTTTGACTGCTATTTTTTTCATACACCATATCAGTCAAGCAGCAAATCCTACTGGCTCCATCTTCAAAATATATCCCAGAATTTGACCACTTTTCACCATCTCCACAGCTCCACCCTGTTTCAATCCACTATCATCTCCTGTCCTAATTAGTTATAGAAGCTCCCTTAATTGGTCTTCCCTTACTGCTTCCACCCCGCTCCTCCTAAAGCCCTCTCTTCACTTAGAAGCCAGAATAATCCTATTTAAACAGAAGTCAGACTGTATCATGCCTCTCCAGTCCTCCAGTAGTCTCCAAGGCCCTTCCTGATGAGACCTGCTGCCTGCCCCGACCACATCTCCCACCACTCTTCCTCTTGCCTACTCTGTACAAGGTCTCCTTACTGTTTCTCTAACCAGATAAGCACATTCCCATCTCATGGCCTTACTCGTGCACTATTATCTCTGCCTGAAATACGTTCCTCAAAGAGCTAAACAGCAAAATCCCTCATTTCCTCCAAGAATCAGTTCCAGTGCCAGTTTATCAGTGAAGCCATCTCTGACCACCCTATATAAGAGCAATATGCCTTGTACCCCATCCTCTTTACCCTGTTTTATCATCATCTGATATATATTCACTTTTTTATGTATTATCTGTTTCAACTATTAGAATATAAGCTCCATGAAGGCAAGAACTTTTTGTTATCTGCTGTATTCCAGTGCCTAGCACAGTACCTGGAACATGTGAGGCACACTGTAAATATCTGTTGAATGACTAACTGCTGAATGACTAAGTTGAATGACCTCCTCCCACCTCGTGTCAGGCCACCTCAGGTCAGGCCACTCAGTTCTGTCTATAATGTCTTTCCTTTGTCTTCTGGTAAATCTAATTCTTTTACTTCCCACTGCCATTATCCAAGAACTAGTTTCTATTACCCCTCTGAATTATTGTAGCAGGCTCCTATATAGTTTCTTCCAAGCTGAACCACACTGAACTGCTACCAGTGCCACTGGAAATCATGATTTTCAAGATTTCATTGCCCTGCCTAAAATTGTCAATGGCTCTCTTTGACCTGTAATTTGAATTCCTTTGACTGGCATTCAAAGCCTTCTACACTCAGGCTTCAGGCTATTTCCACATATTTCTCCCATTGCTGGTCAAAAAGAGGTCTCTGCTGTCGGACTGTCCTCATGAGTGACATCTCTAATGGGGACAAAGAGGCAGGAAAGGAACTTGGAATCAGATAATATGGAAATCTTCAAAAGATATTTCTGTAAGATAAGAAACGGATGGCTAATTGAGAATCCTGGCAGCAGGTAATTAAAAAAACATCGGCCCAATTCCTTCCCCTCTATGAAACTCTCCTGACTCACTTTTCATGAATCTGTTCTTTTTCCAAGATCCTATAGACAACAAATTGTCTGTACCACTCATTACATTGCTGTCTAAATTGTAACCTGCTTTGGGAGTCTATGGCCTGTCTTTCCAGCTGAGATGTAAGAAATCTGAGATCTTGAACCATGTTTTAAGCTTGCTCTGCAGGCCTTTTATACTGCCAACTTGAATACTGAGCAATTACAGACAATCAAATAATATTATTAAATTGAACTGAATGGGTTGGTAGTGGTTACTTGTGCTTCTGAATTTGAGTAAAGCAATACTTTTTTTTTTTTCTTTAGTCCCTGAAAGGTCAGGTAGATTATGTGGTTTTCCTTGCCTGAGAACTCAAAGGTCCAGAAAGACCACTGACTCTGAGAACAGCAAAAAGATAATGCTTTCTCTACTCTCCACCCTCAAAATGAAAATCAAAATGAAAACAAGGTCATGGGAAGAGGCAAGGCAGGAAGGGATGCAGTGCTTATGTGGGCAGAAGGCTTGGATTATCTTGGCTTTGGAGAAGAGATGATTACAGTTGGAGACTGGATCGCCCAGTTTGTTTTCTGTATTTCCTTTCTATCCTATATGATAACACGCTGCTAAAAAAGATTAGCTTAGAGATTGCAAAGACCACCCTAGCTGGGAGAAGGCACAAGACACACGCTCTTCTACATGAACACAACCAGACACCATCTGACCATAACATAACTTTGCAGAGCACTTTGTTCCCAGGTTTGACTGATGCCTATAGCATTCTGAGAACGAACAGTGAGGGTATGAGTAATTTCATGAGTGTAAAGATGAGGAAACTGAAACTCAGCATGGTGAAAGAACTCCACTGAGCCAGCCAGGGCCCAGGCTCAGGCACAGCGCTGAGGCCCAGATTCTCAGCTAAGCTCAAAGACAATAAGCAAGACAGAAGAGGAAGAAAAAGGGAAAGCAGAAGAGGGAAAAACCCTCTCTCCTTGCCTTATATTAAACGGAAGTAGGGTATTTCCAAATGAAAGCACTGGCTACCTAGTCATCCTAAAAACAAGTGATTTCCAAAAAGACAACAATGAGATTTTTAATTGCTTCTAGATGTACAAGAACATAGTCCAGGGACGAGTCAGTGTAACAGCCAGCTGGTCGTGGTGGCTCATGCCTGAAATCCCAGCACTTGGGAGGCCGAGGCAGGCAGATCACTTGGGTTCAGGAGCCAAAGACCAGTCTGGACAACACAGTGAAACCCCATCTCTACTAAAAAAATACAAAAAACTTAGCTGGACCTGGTAGCCTATGACTGTAATCCCAGCTACTCAGGAGGCTGAGGCACAAGAATCACTTGAACTTGGGGGGCGGAGGTTGCAGTGAGCCAAGATCGTGCCACTGCACTCCAGCCTGAGAAAGTGAGACTCCGTCTCAAAAAAAAAAAAAAAAAAAAAAAAAAAAGACAACATAGCCAAAGAATCGTAAGGAATATATGAAAAAGCTATGGGACAGCCAGAATACAGACTGCTTTACGATCATATAAGCCACATTTTTTTTTTTTTGGAGATTGAGTGTCGCTCTGTTGCCCAGGCTGGAGTGCAGTGGCCGGATCTCGGCTCACTGCAAGCTCCGCCTCCCGGGTTTACGCCATTCTCCGGCCTCAGCCTCCCGAGTAGCTGGGACTACAGGCGCCCGCCACCTCGCCCAGCTAGTTTTTTTGTATTTTTTAATAGAGGCGGGGTTTCACCGTGTTAGCCAGGATGGTCTCCATCTCCTGACCTCGTGTTCCGCCCGTCTCGGCCTCCCAAAGTGCTGGGATTACAGACCTGAGCCACCGTGCCCGGCCATATAAGCAATATTTAAAAGAAGATGTGATGACATGATAAAAATGCTTACTTCAAATGTTAAATGAAAAAAATTACAAAGCTTAATATACAAGGTAACTCATTTTTTAAAAAAAGGTACAAAAAAGATTGAAAGGAAATACATCAAAATGTTAATCATGATTCCAAGTAATTACTATTTTCTTTTTATTATGTTTTTCCCCACAATATCTTGAAAAAACATGTTACTACTTTAAAAAATTTTTTTCTTTTCTTTCATAGCCTTAACTGAAGCTCAGTATCACTTTAACAACTGAGAAAAATCTAAGCTGAAGGGTTGTTTGTTTGCTTCCAAATTAAAGGAAAACTAAAATAAAAATAGAAGATGTTACTTCTCAGTCCTGTCCCTGGGTCTTACTAATAACTGCTTAGCTTACCAAGAGGATGATTCTGGGAGCTCTTGAGACCATGAAAAGGGAGGCTCCTAGGTTCCTATGGTCTTTTAAATAATTAGTGCAAAGAATTCAAATTAATCTATAACTGGAAGTTTCATGTTGAGTAAATGCTGGGAAAAGCTGGATGTAGACCCAAATGATTTGTAGAGAACAGAGAAAAAGGAAAAAAAGAAAAGCAAAACAAAAAACCCCAAGGGCTGGGCTTAAAATCAAAGAAAGGTAGGATCCAGCAGAAAAACTAAGAGACCAGAGAAAGTCCAGTATTACAAGGAAAGAAGATGAAAATGAAAAAAACTAAAGATGCTGTGTCAAAAGAAGGAAAATTTAAATTTTGTCCTCACTCTAAATAAAAATCATGCTCAGACAAGCAGGGAGGAATTCAAAGAAAAAGTTTTGACAAAGGTAAATAGGAGAATCAATAGAAGCCTGTCCTGCAACAAGGGCGGCTAAAATCAAAGGTGCCTACCCTCTCTGGACAAGCTGGGCAAGAGGCAGAATCAGAATAGCACAATGGAAATTCTGACCTGACAGAAGCACAGCAACGTATGACTGCAGAATGCATAAGCCATTATTCCTTGCACAAACACTGGTTCTTTAGCTTACCAATATGACTGCCACCTTCCTACATGCAAGGCAGCAGAGCATGATGATGTGAAGAGATCAGGGGAAGCCAACTGCCTAGGCTTGAATCCCATTTCTCCCATCAACCAGCTGTATAATCTTGAGTAAACTGCTTAAACCCCCTGCCCATGCTCTTATCTACAAATGTGGATGATAAAACCAGTACTCATCTCAAAGTGTTGTGATGAGATTAAATAGGTTAATACATGTAAAACACCTAGCACGTCCCTAGGCATGGTTAGTACTCATTTAGAATTATGCTTTTTTAAAAAAAAATTATTGCTGTGATTCTTAATAATAACAAATTGATACCTAGTCAGCTTGCACACTATTCGTGTGCATGGTTTCTCCCAAGACTAATACGTTTTTACAAACTACTATTTGCATGGTGCCTGATGAGTTATACTAACAATCCTCTCCTTTTCTCAGAGAGGCATCTTTTTTTTTTTTTTTTTTTTTTTTTTTTTTTTTTTTTGAGACGGAGTCTTGCTCTGCCACCCAGGCTGGAGTGCAGTGGCCGGATCTCAGCTCACTGCAAGCTCCGCCTCCCGGGTTTACGCCATTCTCCTGCCTCAGCCTCCCGAGTAGCTGGGACTACAGGCGCCCGCCTCGTCGCCCGGCTAGTTTTTTGTATTTTTAAGTAGAGACAGGGTTTCACCGTATTAGCCAGGATGGTCTCGATCTCCTGACCTCGTGATCCGCCCGTCTCGGCCTCCCAAAGTGCTGGGATTACAGGCTTGAGCCACCGCGCCCGGCCCTTTTTTTTTTTTTGAGTTGGAGTTTCACTCTGTCACCCAGGCTGGAGTGCAACAGCACAATCTTGGCTCACTGCAACCTCCACCTCCCAGGCTCAAGCGATTCTCCTGCCTCAGCCTCCTGAGTAGCTGAGATTACAGGAATACACCACGACGCCCGGCTAATTTCTGTATTATTAGTAGAGACGGGGTTTCACCATGTTGGTCAGGCTGGTCTCAAACTCCTGACCTCAGGTGATCTACCTGCCTTCGCCTCCCAAAGTGCTGGGATTACAGGCATAAGCCACTGCGCCCAGCCTCAGAGAGGCATCTTACAGTCAAGTAAGGGAGGTACAGAGATGACAAAAAGTAACTTGTCTAAAATTATCAACTGATATTAAAATTATCAGATGAATGACTGAACTGGCACCCAATATTTGTAGGCTGACACCATGAATAACACCTTACAATCAGGTTTCTATTATGTGATTTAAAAAAATGTAACTAGAAAATGGAAGGGTCAGACTATCACCACCCTATTCTAGAGGGTGCCAATATTAGCATCACTATCAGTGGATTAACTAGATGTTATGTACTTCCTGCTCTGATGCTACATGAAGTACTAACATTACTTATTATGAATTCTAAGTCACTTGATATCCACCTGGACCTTTAGAACCAACTTCCAACTTACAGGAAATATGGGACACAGGCAGAAGCTTAACAACACAAGTAAACAACCAGACAAATCTAGAAGATGGGAGGTTTTGCAGGACATCTGGCTTGGTCTCGCCAATACAAAAATCTAGTATTGTGGCCGGGCGCGGTGGCTCAAGCCTGTAATCCCAGCACTTTGGGAGGCCGAGACGGGCGGATCACGAGGTCAGGAGATTGAGACCATCCTGGCTAACACTGTGAAACCCCGTCTCTACTAAAAAATACAAAAAACTAGCCAGGCGAGGTGGCGGGCGCCTGTAGTCCCAGCTACTCGGGAGGCTGAGGCAGGAGAATGGCGTAAACCCGGGAGGCGGAGCTTGCAGTGAGCTGAGATCTGGCCACTGCACTCCAGCCCGGGCGACAGAGTGAGACTTAAGGGACATAAAACTAGTGTGTATTAGATACTGGCTTGAACAAACTAGTTGTCAAAGAGATTTTTAGGGTAATTAATGAAATCTTTACATGGGCTGGGTATGAGATGAGAGAAAAGTTTGTTGAAATACAAAGAAGAAGGTCTTGACTAAAGCAGTAGATTACAAAATAGTATGTACAATAAATCTGTTTTTTTAAATCATATTTTTACTTTCTGTATTTTAAAATTTTCTATAACATACATCTACTATAAAATTTAAAAGATTATTCAAAAGAATAGAGAAAAGGAAGGGAGGGAGGAAAGAAGGAGACAGAGAAGGAAAGATGAAAAGGAAAGAGAGAGGAGAAGAAAGGGAAGGCAGAACGGGAGAAAGAAGAGGGGGAGGGAGAGAGGCAGACAGAGGAGGGAGAGAAAGAGAAAGAGAGACAAAGAGAGAGAAAACGTTTTGAATTCACTATTCTTAAAGCCTGGCTTGTGACCAGGTTCAACCATACATTGGAAAGAATAACTTCCCAATATAATGTTCATAGCAGCATTATTTATAACACGCATAATAGCCTGAAACTGAAAACTACCCAAATGCCATCAACAGTTTACCAGATAAAACTAAAAGTCTCATGTCCTAGGAAACCCCTCAGCCCAAGGCAAACAGGATAGTTGGTCATCTTAGGCGCTGTCCACTGTAGGGAAGATAGAATTTGGCATTCAAAGCCTGCCAAGTTAGACGGGCTTGATAAACATCTTGGGCTTCCCATGGAAACACCAGAAAGGCCATGCCTTAAGTATATAGTATATTCTAAGATGAAGGGCAAAACCAAAATGTACCCACTCTAACAAAGTATAAAGCCAAGCCCCCGTAAGTTCAAGGTGATCAACCAGTAATTTAATAGCCTCCTAGAATGAAACTTCACACTCTTCAGAGGAAGATAAGTACACCTAGAGTTTCTATGATATATTATCTACGATGTCCAATATGCAATAAAAGATTAATAGGCATGTAAAGATTCATGGTCAAAAGGAAAAATCAATAAACAGACCTAGAGATAATGTCAATGTTAAAAATAGCAGACAAGAAGTTTTAAGTAAGTACCAACTATGTTTTAAAAATATCCATACAATAATTGGGAGGCTGAAGGGGAAGGATCACTTGAGCCCTGGAGTTAAAGTCTAGCATGGGCACCACGGCGAGACTCTAAAAAAATTAGCCAAGCATGATGGTACACACCTGTAGTCTCAGACACATGAGAAGCTGAGGTGGGAGGATCGCTTGAGCCCAAGGGTTTGAGAGTACAATGAGCTATGATCACACCACTGCACTCCAACCTGGGTGACAAAGTGAGTCTTCATCTCAAAGAAAAAAAAAGAATATATATATATATATATACACACACATATATACACACATCTGAAATAAAAAAATGCATTGGATGGCATTTATAGCATCTTAGATGAACAAAAGAAAGAACTGGTATTTTGTTTGTTTGTTTGTTTTGAGATGGAGTCTCGCTCTGTCATCCAGGCTGGAGTGCAATGGCGCAATCTCAGCTCACTGCAAACTCCACCTTCCGTGTTCAAGTGATTCTCCTGCCTCAGCCTCCTGAGTAGCTGGGATTACAGGCACGTACCATCACGCCCAGCGAATTTTTGTATTTTCAGTGGAGAAGGGGTTTCACCATGTTGGCCAGGCTGGTCTCAAACTTCTGACCTCAAGTGATCCACCCGCCTTGGCCTCCCAAAGTGCTGGGATTACAGGTGTGAGCCACCACGCTCAGCCAAATTGGCAAACTTTAGAAATCATCTAAACCAAGGTATACAGAAAACAAAAATTTGAAAAAAAATGGACAGAACATCAACAAGCTGTGGGACTGAATCAAGCAGTCTAACATACATGCAATTGATATCAAAGCAAAACAGGAAGGAGAGATGGGACACAAAAAATTATTTGCCAAAAATTTTTCTCAAATTGAGCAAAAATCTGATATTTTTCCTATAATTTCTACAAATTAAGATATTTGACAGATCAGGGATTGTCTGAATATTATATTTATCCAAGCCAAATGAATACAATGAAAACCACGCTTACACTCTTATGGTAGTTAAAGTACTAAAAACCAAAGAAAACGAATAAATATTGGAAGCAGCCAAATAAAGAAGGGCTGGGCACAGTGGCTCAAGCCTATCATCCCACCACTTTGGGAGGCCAAGATGGAAGGACTGGGATTGCTTGAGCACAGTTCCAGTCTACAGTGAGCTGTAATCATGCCACAGGACTCCAGGCTGGGGAACACAGACTCCATCTCTTTAAAACAAACAAACAAAAAGATGATATATTACACACAAGTAAGCAATAATAAGAACCTAAGAACCACAGCTGATTTCTCATCAGAAATAATGGAGGCCAGAAGACAAAAGAATTACATATTTAAATTGTTGAAAAAAATTATCTGATTCCATTTACATAAACAAATTTTTAAAAATGGGCAAATACTTATATTGTGTTAGAAGTCATGATAATGGTTACCCTTCAGAGAGTAATGACTTGAAGTGGAGAGAAGGAGGGTTCATGGGATACTAGTAACATTCTTCATCTGGGTGCTGATTACATAGTTGTGTTCGGTTTGTAAAAATTCATTGAGCTGTACACTTTATAATATGTGCATTTTCTCTAAGTATTTTAACTTTCATAAATAGTTTAGGAAAAAAACTTTGCAAAAATAGATGAAAGGTGCAGAGAAAATACACATCTAGGGCCTACTACAGTAGGAGGTATTCACAGTATGAATTTTACAAAAGGTTACTATTATTATTTTGTCATCATCATCCCACAGAAAGTTTTGAAAGACCTAAATAAACCAAAAACCCAAAGCTTCCTTGGGAGGCAAATCTTATTCCTCAATTTGATTTTCAAGCTATTTTAAGCACCTAGCAGCATAATGCTGTGTATACAGTATTCACTAAAATACTCACTGACCGTATAATCTCCTAATTTAGGGTAGTATTCCAATACAAGGTTGCATATGGACACTTTTATTTTTTGTCTACTGCACCTCTCTTTCCCATATTCCATTTCCCATATTCCATTCTATTCTTTAGATTCCCTTAATAATCCTTTGATTTATACAAATTGAAGTACTATTATACCTTTGAAAGTCCTAAATATAGCACCTTGAGCTCTTTTAGAAAAGGCAGATACCTAAGAACTAAAACACCAAAAAGGCAAACACACAAACTAACCTAAGCAAAAGACTACAGACATCTTTGATGCATGCAATCCCTTTGAGCTGCACCTTCTTAAGTCCAAATAAAAGCCTGGACCACCCAGAGAGCAGCCTCAAGGGAGAGCACACAGATGCTGCTGACCCAGTGTCACAGAAACCAAAGCTAAAACACCCCCAACAGCACTAGCTGCAAAGCTCCCCTTGGTGTTGGCTTTGGCAGTAAACCTGATGCCCCTTATCAGCAGAGATACCTTTGAAGTAGCTGGCAGCCTTCCATTCCCTACTCAAATAAGCTCAGTTTCACATCCTATTCTTTTCCCCAAAGAGGATCTTTTCATCAGATATGAGAGAATAAATCTCAATTAATTAGAACAGATTTTTGCTACCAACAAGATAAACTGGGCAACTGGAACAGCTGTCTGTAAAGCACTGTGCAAACACTGTTAGTGACCATGCTATAATGTGGAGGAAATTCAGTCCAATAACAGATACTGAGTTCAGAGGAGCAGGAGGGATATGGTGGACGGGGAAGGGAAGGAGGGTTAAATCACTCATCTACTCCTTCTCCCAAAGAGTTAAACCCTTTCTTAAGGGGGCAGAGCACAGGGACACAACCTTTGGAAAACCATTCTTTTTCTCCATTCATTCAATCAACAGCACCTACCAGGGACATTCAACTATAACAGCATTGTGGGTCACTTCTTCTCTTCTTATTTATGACCATCACATCACCCAACATGCCTTCTCACAGTATCATTATTCACTCTCCTCACACATGCCAAACAGCTGGACTCAAAACACACCATAGGAAATCCTATCCCAGTCCAAAGGGATACCAAACAGATAGGTAACATGCACTGCTTTTAGTTTTAAATCTCCTTTATCCTTTTTAACTACCAGATTCATTTCCTCGGTGCCAAAAGAAATCTGACTGTTGTGGCAATTCTCTTGTGACTGATTCACTAATGGTAAAAGGACATGTTTAACATCTCCAGGGCCCTGGAGAAAAGTATTAACTGAGCCTCTTACATTCCTTCCTCAGCACTCTTCATGCATTCCCCACTTCCTGCAGTGTGAAGGAAGCCAGATTCACCCTTTGTCACCAGATTTATTTATCTGAAGCTAACTTCACCCTTCATCACCCTCCAAGAATAAAGTAGGAAACCACAATGGGTTGCCTAGAGAAACTAGCCTAGATGCTTTAACTCTGTCTGTTGCAGAGGCAAACATGGCTCACATACAGAGAGACAGGATCTTAGGGCATCAGATATTCTCCATGCTCTGCAGTTTCCCCAAGATGGAAAACACTGCAGCAGGGATTCTCAGTCCTGGCTGTAGGCAACAATCACCCAGGCCCTATTCCACAGACTCTGACTCAATTGTGCTGGGGTAGGGTCTTGGCATGGGTGTTTTTTAAATTAGATCAACTTTATTGAGGCATAATTTACATAATAAAATGTACACATTTTAACTGTACAATATGATAAATTCTGTCTAATGTACCACCATGATCAAGATTATGTAACATTATAAAAATGTTATAAAGCATCATTTAAAATGTTATATAATGTAGGCTATAAAAACCCTACAAATTCCCTCGTGTCCCTCAGCAGTCAATCCTTCATCCCCATCCTGCCCCCAAGGCAATCAATCAATGATCTATTCTCTATCACTATAGATCAGATTTGTCTTTTCTAAAATTTTATAGAAATGGAATCATACAGAATGTACTCATTGTGCTTGGCTTCTTTTTATCAACATAATGTTTTTTGACCTCATTTACATTGTATCAGCATTTCCCTTCTTATTGCTGAGTAGTATTAATATATGGATACACTACAATATGTTTTTCCATTCATCTGTTGATGGACATTTGGGTTGTTTCCAGTTTGGGCTATTATGAATAAAGTACCTAAGGCAGCTGTAACAAATTACTGCAAACACGGTGGCTTAAAACAACATACATTTGTTCTCTTAGAGTTCTGGAGGTCAGAACTCCAAAACCAACTTCACTGGGCTGAAACCAGTGTGTCAGCAGGGCTGCTTCTGCTCCGGAGGCTCTCAGGAAGAATTCGCTTCCTTGCCTTTTCTAGCATCTAGAGCTGTATTCATTGGCTCATGGCCATTTCCTCCATATTCAAAGTCAGTGGCATAGCATCCTCTCTCTATGACTCTGCTTCCCTCTGCTTCTATCACATGACCTTCCTCTCTTTTATCTGTAATCTCCTTCTTATGAGGATACTTGTGATTGCATTTAGAGCCCACCTGGCTAATCAAGCATAATAAATATCCCCATCACAAGATCCTCAAATTAGTCATATCTGCAAAGTATTACATGCATACGGCAGCATTCACAGGTTCCAGAGGTTAGAATATGCACCTTTTTTTTTTTTTTTTTTTGAGGGGGGCATTACTCAGCCTATTCCAAAACTTTATGAATATTCAGGTGCAAGTCTTTGTTTACACATATGCTTTTATTTCTCTTGGGTAGATGCCTATAAATACCTGGAATTACTGGGTCATATGACAAGTACATATTTAATGTCATAAGAAACTGCCACTATTTTCCAAAGTGGTTGTACCATTTTCACACTCTCACCAGCAAAATATGAGGGTTCTGGCCAACTTCCTTAACACTTGGTATTGCCAGATGTTTTAATTTTAACCATCCTAGTGAACCTATGGTATATCTTCTTACAGTTTTAACTTGCGTTTCCATCATGACTGTTGATATTCAGCATATTTTCATGTGCTGATTAGCCATTTATATATTTTTATTAGTGAAATGTTCATTAAAACCTTTTCCCATTTTAAAAAATTTGGGCAGTCTGTCTTATTACTGAGTTCTCAGAGTTCTTTATTCTATATTCTGATATAAGTCCTTGTCAGATATACAAGTATTTTCTCATAGTCTGCATCTTGTCTTTCATTTTGTAAATAAAGTCTTTCCAAGAACAAAAGTCCAAGATTTGAGGAAGTCTGATTTATCCTTTATAAAATTTTATAGTTCATGCTTTTTATATCCTAAGAAACCTTTGTTTATTCAAGGTCACAAAGATTTTTTTAAAACTCCCCAAGTAACTTTCATGCTCAGGCAAAGTTGAAAGCTACTGGTCTACAGGGAATCTGACTTGGCTTTTTCAATTTAACCTAAGTTTTTGCCATAGAAACTTAAGAGTCCTAACAGTAAAACAGGAGTACAGTTCACTGCAGTGCTGTAAAAACAAGGATGCAACTGAGTCTTAGCACTGTCTGAACTGACCAGCTTCCAAGCTTAAGTGTGAGCAGCTATGAAGGGCTAGAAACAGGGATTTGAGAAAGCAAAGTCAGAGGTACTTTTAGTGTGTTCCAGCTAAGTAAAAAGAGAAAACAGGATTATCCTCTCTGCTGTAGGAAAAAGCACACCCAAGTTTATTTCAGTTTAAACTGAGCAAGTGGGAAAAATTATATCTGTTCTTGGTGGGCTTCTTTAGAACATGCCCCTCATGGAGACCACAGGCAGATGGGAGCCAAACTTGGTGGTTTTTGGGCATAGTTTTTGAAGCCACCGCATTAAACAAATGAAGGTGGCAGCAATAATATTTGCCCAAACCCTGGTTCCAACAGAGGTTAGACAGACTGAGCTTTCATTACATGAAAGGAGATGTCAGGAGCACCAAACGGGCTCAATTTTCCCTGGAGTCCTAGACAAAGTCAGTCTGTTTTTAAGCTGTGGACAGGAGGCTACTTTCTCCAGATGTTATATTTAGCTAAAAGAATCTCCAACATGGCTTCATGCAAAATGTAAAATATGTCCCAGCAGACCTTACCACAAACCAGAGGGCTAGCAAGGAGCATCCCTTAAGGGGGTTCAATACCATAGAGGGGCCAATTGTGCAGCCACCCTGACATCCCTAAATTAGCTAAATTAGCTGTGAGTCAGATTTTGGGCCAGCTCTCACATTTAATGAGTCCTTGTTTCCCTCTTACAGGGGGCAGAGATATTTTGTCCCTGGCGAGTGTAAACATGCTGCCCTATTTCATTCCCAACTTCTAGCTGCCTGCCCCAACCCCAGGTAGGAAAAACAATCCAATGTTGATGTTCAACATCTCCATACCCTTTGAAGGTTTATGTGCAAAAGAAAAAATCAGGTTAATTCTATAAGTGAAATATCTGAATTCAGTGAAAAAGAGAAAATCCAGGATTTTCTCTTCTCTGCACAACATACTTAGAGAATCCTAATACAGTATGTAGATGAAAATGTTGGATTCTAGAGCCAGGTGACTGGAGTTAAACACTAGCTTCCTTTCATTTTTCTTAATCTCTCTCTCTCTTCTTTTTTTTTTGAGATGAAGTCTCGCTCTGTTGCCTAGGCTGAAGTGCAATGGCATGATCTCTGCTCACTGCAACCTCCGCTTCCCGGGTTCAAGTGATTCTCCTGCCTCAGCCTCTTGAGTAGCTGGGATTACAGGCACTGGCCATCTTGCCCGGCTAGTTTTTGTATTTTTGTAGAGACGAGGTTTCACCATGTTGGCCAAGCTGGTCTTGAACTCCTGACCTCAGGTGAACTGCGCACCTTGGCCTCCCAAAGCGCTAGGATTACAGGCGTGGAGCTACCCCGCCCAGCCCTCTGTTATTTTTTGTTTTTGTTTTTTTGTTTTGTAAAGACAAAACTCTAGTCTGTTACTCAGGCTAGAGTATAGTGGCATGATTATAGATCACTGCAGCCTCAAATCTCTGGGGTCAAGCAATCCTCCCTGCCTCAGCCTCCTAGCTAGCTAGGCTTACAGGTGTGTACCATCTGTACACACCTGTAATTTTTTTTGTCGGGGGGAGGTGGGTAGAGACAGTCTTGCTATGTTGCCCAGGCTGGTCTCGAACTCCTTGCTTCAAGCGATCCTCCCACCTCGACCTCCCAAAGGGCTGGGATTACAGGCTTGAGCCACTGTGCCTGGCCTGCTTAATCTCTTTAAGCCATAGTTTCTTCCTTCATAAAACATCGATGGTAACAATAGTAACTACCTTATAAAATTATGGTAAGGATTAAAGGAGATAATACATATAAAGTGCTTAACACAATACCTGGCACATACAGGTTCAAAATATAATGACTTCTATCATCATAATATTTTCAGTGAATCCTTAAGTTTATACATTAAAACAAGATTTTTTAAAATGTTGACTTTGGCTAGTGACAAACAGACTCAAATTCACATAAAGCACAGGTGTGTACAGCCATACCAGAAATTAAGGTATCTTTTCTAAGCCTAAGTCCCCAGAGAAATGGCTCCTTTTGCCACTGGAACCAAATTTACCAGTAAAATATATCTATTTTATATATTTGGATCCCAATTTGGTATTTCGTGGTTGCTGACATTGTAGATATCAGCACCTGAAGTAATGCTTCATTCTTCAAGAAATTTGGTCTTCATTTGCTGAAGCTAGCCCTCTCCACACCCATATCCACTTTTGTTTGTCCTTATCTGTGGGATTACAATTTACCTATCACAATTTAACAAAGGTAACCTAACAACTGGAAGGAAGCCCCCAGTGTAAGATTCCCTTATCGTCACAGAACTGTGGTATCCTGGATTTGGAAGGCACCATGGAGATCATATAGACCACACTCTTTTTTTAAAGTTTAGGGAACTGAGGCACAAAAAGAAGTCATTGTCCAAGGTCTCACAGTTAATAGCAGAGCTAGGCCCAAGAGAAAGGGTCACTTGGAAAAGGCGTCTCCTCTGATAGCACAAAGCAAATCCCGGGGAAGATTCATGTAACTATAGAATGGCTGAGGACATTCCTTAGGACTCTTATCTGATACTATCTTAACCAGTAGGATTCTAATTCTTCATGTGCAATAACACTCTAAACAAAAGAGGTTAAAAATCTGGGGTGGGGTATGAAGAATGTTTCTTTGCCCATTACTAGAAAGCAGAGAGGCTCTTTACCCAGCCAAAATAGAATGAATCAATTTTTTTTTTTTTTTTTTTTTTTTTTTTGAGGTGGAGTCTTGCTCTGTCGCCCGGACTGGAGTGCAGTGGCCAGATCTCAGCTCACTGCAAGCTCCGCCTCCCGGGTTTACGCCATTCTCCTGCCTCAGCCTCCCGAGTAGCTGGGACTACAGGCGCCCGCCACCTCGCCCGACTAGTTTTTTGTATTTTTTAGTAGAGACGGGGTTTCACAGTGTTAGCCAGGATGGTCTCGATCTCCTGACCTCGTGATCCACCCGTCTCGGCCTCCCAAAGTGCTGGGATTACAGGCTTGAGCCACCGCGCCCGGCCTTTTTTTTTTTTTTTTTAAAGAGTCAGGGTCTCTCTCTGTTGCCCAGGCTGGAGTGCAGTGGCATGATGACAGCTCACTGCATCCTCAGACTATCAGGGTCTCACTCTGTTGCCCAGGCTGGAGTGCAGTGGCATGATTACAGCTCACTGCATCCTCAAACTATTAGGGTCTCACTCTGTTGCCCAGGCTGGAGTGCAATGGCATGATAACGGCTGACTGCATCCTCAAACCCCTAGGCTCATGCAATACTCCCGCCTCAGCATCCCAAGTGGCTGTGGCTACAGGCACAGGCCACCATGCCCAGCTAACTTTTTAAATTTTTTTAGAGACAAGGTCTTGTTATGTTGCCCAGGTTGTTTTTGAACTTCTGGCCTCAAGCATTTTTCCCACCTTGACCTCCTGAGTTGTTGGGATTATAGGCATGAGCCACGATGCTTGGCTGAATCTATTTTTATGATCTGCCAACCAGCTCCTAACTTAAGAGTTTTCTGCCTACATGGGACCTCCCCCACAAGGGAAGGAGAAAATAAATTATTAATGCTGTGGGATAGTAATCATTGGCATGTCTCTAATCGACTACAATTTAATTGATCCAAAGTTACAAAGATCAAGAGAAATTCCTATGATCTGTAACTATACACAACAGTATGAATAAATCTCACAAACATAATATTGAGAGAAACCAGACAAAAAAAGAGTACATACTGTGCAATTCTGTTTATATAAAGTATGAAACCAAGCAAAGCTAATCTCTGCTGTTAAAAGTCAAGACAGTTGTTATCCTTAAGGATTTAGGGTGGGGAGATGACTCGAAGGGAATATGAGGGGGCTTCTAGGGTACAGAAATGTTCTATTTCTTGATCTGGGTGCTGGTTACACAAGTGTGAAGTCAGTTTGTGAAAATGCATATAGCTATTAAATTATGATAGGCATCCTTTTCTTCGGTGAAATGTAATATATAAACAGTCCTGTGAGAAATAAGTTCTTCCTCGCACTCTAGCATAGTAATACACAGCTTAAGGAAGTCAACCCTGAGCGCATGGCTAAGAATATCATTCACAGACAAATTTTTTTCATGGAGGTCATACGCCCCACACCTTGTATACGTGCCATGTACCTAGTCCTTTGGTGAAATATACATGGGGCACTTGAAGAGTCAGGAACACTTGTGGCTTTGATATCTGGCTGCCTTCGGTATAAGCATCTCTGAGATCTGGAGAGGCTATTAAATTCTCTCAGCTTGGTTTTTCTCTAACCTTCTAAGGTTGGGAGAAAAGGGAGCTGAGAGACTGGGTGAAGTCTAGCTAGGTGAACAGATTTTATAAAAGTTGTTTTCTCAGATGAGCAAAGAAAACGGAGGAGGAAACTATCAGTCAAGCCCTTTCCTTCTTGAGATAGTCTAAAAGTGGCTGTCAAGGTCATAGAGACAAGCTGTCAAAATTTCACCTAAATAAGTTTTAATTTTAGTCACACACACGCATCATGAAGTATTGCAGAATAATTCAAATTAATGACAACCAAGCTGAAGCTGATGCTGGAAACCATGGAGGAGATGGTGAGAAGTACCCTCACCCCGAAATGAAGTGTGGCCCCAACCACAGCACAGCCGGGCTACTAAAAGTAGCCAGTGAGCTCTGGGAGGAGTTATCTTTCTCTGCCTTCTTTTCTTCGACAGATGATTGTACCCTCAATATTCTGTCTCTAAGACACAGGGAAAGCACCTTCACGGATGCAATTAGGTAGATGGAAGATTCCAAATCAGTTATTTGATCAGGCTGGTAATTACAGAAAAAAATGGGGTATTAATTCCAGATCTAGTGAAATCTGGAAAACTTTCTAACTGAGAATTGGAAAGCTGATCAAGAGCTTTGACTAGCCGGGCGCGGTGGCCCAAGCCTGTAATCCCAGCACTTTGGGAGGCCGAGACGGGTGGATCACGAGGTCAGGAGATCGAGACCATCCTGGCTAACACTGTGAAACCCCGTCTCTACTAAAAAATACAAAAAACTAGTCGGGCGAGGTGGCGGGCGCCTGTAGTCCCAGCTACTCGGGAGGCTGAGGCAGGAGAATGGCGTGAACCCGGGAGGCGGAGCTTGCAGTGAGCTGAGATCCGGCCACTGCACTCCAGCCCGGGCGACAGAGCGAGACTCTGTCTCAAAAAAAAAAAGAGCTTTGACTGTATTGACTACAATCCTGTTTACCAGTCTTTTCTCTCACACTTTCAAATTTTAATAATGGATTTTGTCACCTGGAAACTGATGAATTCTAAATAGCGCTCTATCACCTTTTTCTACCTATAACTTATAGGAAGATTATTTGCCTTCTGAAAAGTCTTCCGGGGATGTCAACGCTTGAATGGTAGACATGGCATATCATATACAATGGCTGGGGCCTTCACCGCTGTTTGTAACCAAACCTCATGAATAAATGATTCCACTTTGAGCTCAAGCTGAGACAGCTTAGAAAAGAGCTTCCTGGGTTTTCAAGAGGCTAGGTCCATCATTGACAGGTAAGGTGAATTGGCTCCTTAAGATTATCATGATTATTTTGAGTTTTCCTTAGTCAAATTGTTCAACCTATACCCAAGGAAGTATGATAACAATTGAGTTCCGAAAGCATTCAGAGACCCAAAGACAAAGACACATCACGATAAGAATAACCACACTTATGAGCTTACCTTGGCCAAAATGAGACCCTGGGAAGAAAACTAAACTAAAAACATAAATGTATATAAGTTTGCTAAATGAACTAGAATAGGAAAACATAAAATGACACTGTTGGCCGCTTAAGCTCAAAAGCTTCACAAATCACTTTAAGGAAACTTCCCAAAACACAGTTTTTGTTAATAGATGCAGCTTATGAATTATGGTACCAGTCCTGGGTTTGTACCTTGCAAATGTTCCTTTCCCAAGGCTACTATTAATTCAGCTCAGAAAGGAAGAAAGGAATGCCAATTCAAATATTTTTTTCTCCACAAGTATGTAGTAGGGAATGACTAGTGGAAAGCCTATGAAGTGGGCCAATAAGATATTCTTTCTTTTATTTTTCCTTTCTAACTTTTATTTTAGGTTCAAGGGGTGTATGTGCAAGTTTGTTACATGGGTAAATTGCATGTCACAGGGGTTTGGTGTACAGATAATTTTGTCACCCAGGTAATCAACATAATACCTAACAGAATTTCAAAAATTGTGTCATTACTCCACCCAAGAACCTCTGTGACTAGAAATATCTCTGTACCTTTTTAAAGAGTCTTCCTGAGTCCTCGCTGACTTGGACAAATCGAGGAATGATGTTATTCAGGTAGATGTCACTCAGGGTGGTGTGGTCCCTGCTTTCCCGTTTCACCTGGTTTAAGAGGAGATTCCAGCAGTTGACTGGAGAGAGAACATTCTGATCCTTCCTGTGGAGAAACATCAAGGAAAAGAAGTCATTGTTGATACGCAGCCAGGGCAATATCTACAACTATAGTCCGTGTCCTAAAATCACAGCAATCAAAGCCAATCCAGAAATAAAGATATTTTTCCTGAAGCTCACCTCTCTAGTTTTCTCCTTTTCTAAAAACTCAGTGGAGAAAAAAGGAGAAAATAAGGACAAGAAGGAGAGAGGGGGAAGAGGGGATGTAGAAGGAGAAACAGGATTATCAGGCACCTACTATGTTCTAAGAACTTGGTGAATGCGTTATACGTATTATCTCATCTAAGCTCTATCATTTCATTGCAAGAAAAGAACTACCATTATCCCCCTTCTACTGATTAGAAAACTGAAGCTTTTAGAAAACAGAGGTTGTCACTTGTCTACAGCGAATAAGACTAACACAACAAGTAAGAGGGTGCCAGGGACTAGAACAACAGTTCTGCATTGTCTGGCTAGACCAGGTCTAAGGTGATTCTGAAGTCCATCACTTTAGCCACTAAGTCATTTGGTTTATCTCTACGGTAGAAACCAAAGTTAGAGATTTTGTCTAGAGACAAAAATCACTACAGCACTACAAAATGCCCACAAATTTATCCATTGTAGGATTTAATAAAGGCAACTTTGGAGACGTATGCCATTAAAACATTACTGAAAACTCTGGAGTTCCACAGAACATATCTAAGGAAGTTTTGATTTCATTTATTGAGCCATAATCTCATGTCCCATACAATCAAGAACACAAACCATACCTGAACATATGTGTTCCTAAAATGTCTACAGCTTGAGTGGAGCAGTAAAGTGCTAAACCAAGGTACTCCTTTTTTGTTTTTTGAGACAAAGTCTCACTCTGTCGCCCAGGCTGGAGTACAGTGGCACAATCTTGGTTCACTGTAACCTCTGTCTCCCAGGTTCAAGAGATTCTCCTGCCTCAGCCTCCCTAGTAGCTGGGATTATAGGCGCCTGCCACCACGCCCAGCAAATTTTTGTATTTTTAGTAGAGATGGGTTTTCACCATATTGGCCAGGCTGATCTTGAAGTCCCAACCTCAAGTGATCCACTCACCTTGGCCTCCCAAAGTGCTGGGATTACAGGTGTGAGCCACCATGCCTGGCCCTAGATGCTCATTTCTAATGAAAACATTGTGATCCAAAAGAATTATTGATTGCCAACGCAGTATTAACTTAAGCAACAGAAAGTTCTACATTTGGAAGTTGGATTTCTTTAAGGAGAAAAACAAAAGTAGGAATAATTTGCAGTACTATTTATCAAGGGATACTGTACACATATCTGGGCCCTTTATACATGTTGTTTGACTTAAACCCCACAACTACCTGATGAGGTGGGTGTTATTAACCACATATGGCAGATGAGGAAAAGTGGACTAAAAATTTTTAAACACTTTGCCCAGGGTCATATAGCTAAAAAGTGGCAATTCCAGAATTCAAACCAAGCCTATAACTGCAAAGCAAGTATTCTCATTCACTGCAAATAATTTTATGATCTGTTTCTTTCCCTCTTTCCTCTCTTCCTCCCTCCAGTCAAACTGCTACTACAAAGAAAGTGAGCTGAGAGTAGCTTAGTTCTTGAGTCAGTACTGCCTCCATTCAGCACTAAAGGCGAGGCACTTTGTGATTTGTAAAGGGTGAAGTTCAACTTAGGCTTTTCCAATTCTGTAGTAAAAGCTATTAACAAATTATCATGCCACACCTACTTGGACTTCAGAAAACATCAGACAAATCAAATATCTGTCTAACCCAAACCAAGAAGTTACTTCAAACCAATTAATATTAGAGTCCAAATTGAAAATGTTCTAAACCTGTATCCAGGTCCCCACCCCCTGCCCCAGGCATCACTCTTCTGTAGCCAAAATCACTAACTCTTAAGAGTGCCAATCACTGGGACAACACTTACCTTTTGAGAGAAACTGAAAGATTTCTATGGAAATCAAAAATATACTAGCTGAGAGGAAGAGAGACATATATTAATTTACTCCTTTCAAAATGTTTAGTATCTGGGGAAAAAAAAAGTGAACAGGAAACAATTCTAAATTCAAAATGGTAAGATATTTGAACACATGCATTCCATGGCATCTGATGTTTCCACTGCAAGAAAACTTTCAAAATGATTCCAATTAGATTTCAGTTACAAAATTCTAAATAATCTAATCTACATTTTAATCAAGTGGTGTCTCTCGGCAAGATACCCATGTCCTCAGTAAGCATGCTTTTTAAAGGAGCAAATCTCATGAGACTTTACATTGACAATTGGTTTAAATCTGTTTCTTAAAGGAGAACATGGATGGGGGGGTTTCTATACAGGTTCTTTCCCTATAGCACTTTACATACACACAAATGATGCCACAATTCAATTCCACAAATGTACAAACATTTGTATCTTAAATGAACAAGGCATGGTGTTAGGGGCTTTAGTGGTTATAAAAGTACGAATGCTGCAATATAGTAAGGGAGACAAAGAAAGACCTATAGTAAAATAGAACTTTAATGGTGGTACAGACAAAGGGCCAGCTAGCTCAGAAAGGTAGACTGCAGATCAAAAGAGGAAGCAGAGGGGGTAAAACCAACCTAACACCATGGGAAAGGATGCAGAGCACATATCCCCAGGGTGTCCTCAAAAGAAAGGATGAGTGAACAAAGGTGGGTCAATAAAGAGGATGGCTGGCAGTAGAAATCTTTTAAAATAAAATGCCTTATCACTTAATGCTAATAAGTTTTATCAAGACCTTGTAAGGTGTGGCTCACGCCTGTAATCCCACCACTTTGGGAGGCCAAGGCGGTGGATCACTTGAGGTCAGGAGTTCGAGACCAGCCTGGCCAATATGGGAAAACCCCATCTCTACTAAAAATACAAAATTACCTGGGTGTGGATGGTGCACACCTGTAATCCCAGCTACTTGGGAGGCTAAGGCAGGAGAATCACTTGAACCCCAGAGGCGGAGGTTGCAGTGAGCTGAGATCATGCCACTGTACTCCAGCCTGGGTGACAGAAAGACTCTGTCTCAAAACAAAAGAAAAAGAAGAAAATAGAACTTGCAAGGTGCTACAAGTACTTTTACCATATGTATTTATTTCCATTCTTACAGCATTTTGTGCAATAGTTACAGTATTAGTATTGGCTTCAGTGAGCAGGAGCTTTTAAACTGTGTTCTGAGACACTCTGGAATTAGCAGAAAATCACATTTCAATTTAAAAAATGGTGACACATCCATTCACATGAGCAACCCTTACTGACGTGGGCAAGAGACCCAGGACCCAGTTTCCCTGCATTACATACCACCACAATGTGTCGCAGGCTGCTAGCATTGTTTTATGCAAACCCTGGAAGAAAGAATCACTGTATGCCTTGGAACTTCTGAACAATATGCTATTGATTAGAATACATGTAGCTTTGCATAGGCTTATTTTTTCATTCAAGCCTATGTGTACCTCCTCCAATAAAGCTGTACAGGTGAGCCTATAACTTGACACACAGCAGCAAGGTTTAATCACATGCCATAGAAGGCTCAAGGGCCTAGGCTGGGTTCATGTTAGACTATGGTTGGGTAGTGAAAAAATAATCATACCATCTCATTGTCAGTTGTTGCAATGCCTATTATACATGTTGGGGCTTATCCAATTAATATTTATGAAGGGGAATAGCTGCTAGGTGATGATAATGACTCAACTTTAAAACAAAAATATCTTCTTTTTTCCATCTAAATCAGTTTAAAGCTCAAGATTACAATAACTCATCTATGCTAATCAGAATTTTCTTGATATTGGGCTACCTAAACCAAAACCAGATGCTGAAATGAATATAAAACTATAACTGATTCATAATCCTGATCTCAATATTTTTAGTTCATGAAAACAGCCTCATTGTTCTCATTGACTGATGATATAATAAGTACTGTATAAATTTGTACTTTAAAAGTAGATTTATACCAATAAAAATACTGCTTTGATCTTTTTCATATATTCAGGCTCTATGCAAGACTTTTATTTTAAGAAAGGAGTCTATGCTTAAAAAACCAGCACTAGATGCTGTTGTCTGTTTCTTCTAGGAATTCACAGCCTCTCCTACTATTAATGCAGCTTTTCACACAATATTTCTGGTCCTTTGAGTCTGTAAGCTTTCTCAGACATATTCTTCCTTTCAACTGAGGTGTTTTAATTAATTCATTTATTTATTTTTGGGTGGTGGTAGGGCAAGTAAGGTAGAGAGAAAGTGGGAGGAGGGGATCACAAATATACAGACAATTTTCCCAGCCAACACGAACAAAGACGAAACACACTTCAGGCTGGAAAATAAGCAAGGCAATGAGACGTGATTTCATAGGGAGCATATTAAGGCTCTGCTAGAGTGGTTTCCTGCTCCAGAAGCTTTGCAGCCTCATTTTATTTGGGACCGCTGGAGCCAAGGGAACTTCGTTTGGTTAGGAGATTGAAATTTGTCTTTATATCTTTTCCATCTATCATTTGTTTGCACAGTCTCTTTACTTTCCCCACCCCCAGAGCCTTAGGTTGTATAATACTTGGGCCTTTAAAGGAAAGGGTCTGCATCCCTTAGGAATGTGCTGAACAGCTGCAAACCTCCTCAAAAACTAATCCCTAAAAAGCAGACAAAATATCTAGGAGTATTTTTCTTAAAATTTTTTTCAGGAGGAAGATCAAGAAAACATCATACTGTACTTCAGAAGGAATGACTCTGGAGTCAAAAGAAAGGAGACCTGGAAAGTCACATGCTGCCTGTACATCTGCAGAAGACATTATCACTGTAAATGCACTGAAAGAGATAAACCTACACAGTTGAATCATTAGCTTCGAAGACATTAGCCCAGCTTTTCTCCCTCAACTTGGACTATTTATGGACATTCAACAAACTTAGCAACAAGCGCTTAAAGGGATTTCTCTAAAATATCCATGGTGAAGAGCCAAGTCCATAGAGGTCCAAGTTGGCCTCTCTATTATGGTTCTTTTCCATATTCCCTCTGTTTGGTTTTGATCATCTCATCTATAAAATGGACACGTGCCCTGTTGGTATACATCTCACTCCTTAAAGATCTTCAAAGTATGGTTGTAAAATCCTGGAAGCTCTCCTGACCTAAGGTGCCATTTAATTAATAATTGCTACATTCATGGCTGTGCAGATGGAATGCATGGCATGAGACTGGCATTGCTGGAATATAGCTTGAGCTTCTGCATTGCTATAATGAGGTGTGTTTCCTTTTGGATCAACAGTCTCTAAGTTGCTCACCTCTCAGGGCTGTTGTGTGGATCAAATGAAATGATGGATGCAAAAGAACTATGCCAACAGTTCAGCACTATACAAATGTGAAGAAATATTATTACTTTTATTTCCAAACAAACTAGGACTCAGCTTTCATCAATTTCCAACATGCTTCTCACCCGGCTCTGGGCCAGGGCCAAGATCGCTGCCTGCTGAAAATGCACAGCCTTCAGCAAATAATGGTTGGAGTACGACAGCAGCAACAGGCAATTAACAAAGCAGTTGTAAGTCTCTGGGAAGACGTGAGAGAGATACCAACAGGAGAGCAGATTCTAACCTCCCACTGTCTTTTCCCTAAAGGACAAGGTAGAACAATCAGTCCTGCATTCCACACTGGGAACTGTGTGCTGAGGTTGACAGAAAGGAATCCAAAGGGAGCCCAGATTGCCGGAACCCTAGATGCTTCAGCAACTTATACTAAGCCCCCATCCCCGTCTCAGAATTCCTATCAAACCTGCCAATCTGCATAGAGAGATGGCAACTATCAATACATCTAAGCAGAATATAATTTCTCACTTTTAAAAACAGACGTATCTGTGATGATAGGCAAAACCCAGAGAGTTGAATACATCATTCAATATATGTTATTGAACATATAACTATGTGGTGAATAAAAAAAGGTATATGCATGATAAAAAGGAATCATTTAAGTGATGGTTGGACAGGGAACTTGTGACAAGGAGGTTGGATTTTTTTAACCTAAATTCCCTCCTGGCACCTTGATTAAAATGAAATGAACTGAGGCAGCCAAAGAGATTATTTTATTCAGATGAGTGTTATTAGCCTTTCTGGCTTATTTTCTCTATTTTGTATTTTGCTGATGCTGACAGAAGCAGGCAGGCTGGATAGAGAGGCAAAGCTGCAGCGGATTTATGGTCTGACAGTGCCATGCATAAAATCAGACTCTTGCTGACCCAGATAAGCCAGAGGATGGATTGGATTTGCTGGGGAAGGTGTTAAAAGGAGGGGGTAAAAATCACCAAGGTAGGAACTGACTTGAAAACGATTCTGCCTGTAATGGTGGACGCTGGTTTTGTGACCCAGTAGTACAGCGGCAGCCTGAAGGTATCTTTCAAAGACAGGCAGGCAGGCAGGGGGCGGGCACACTTCTCTGGGCTTATCACAGCTCTAGCTTCAGCTTTGCCAGCAATGAGATCAGAGGAGGAGAGTTCAGAGACAGAGAAAAGTGCCAAAGGCAAAAATAATATAGTCTACATATGGAGAAATGAGCTTTCAAATTTTCAGGGACAAGTGAGTACCACAAATTGTCTTCGGTAGCCTAGACAGATGATTAGAAAGGATTCAAGCAGTGGTAGACCCACCTTCTCAAAATAGCCTAAATTGTCCCCTATAATCAGGTCTGGGGAAAGGACTGTATGAAAATAGGATTCTTGTGGCTCTGGATTAGTTCCATGGAGCGGAACCACACCCTTGAGAGAATGGCATACCCAAGAGCCAGAGCTTAGGAATCTGCTTTGAAGTAGAGAACTGGACTAGCACCGTGTCTGACATCTATTAAGTGCTTAATCACGATTTCCTGAATGATTATAGGACCAAGGTTCTTGTGGCTAAGGTCAGAGAACTAGGAATGGCCCCCCAATATAAGCCATTGTAGACACTAACTGGAAATGTCTCCACCAATTTATGTTAAGTGAGAGATTTTGCCTTCCTTTCAACCACCCCTATGGCACCGTGCTCAGAGCAGAAAGGAGGCAGCTGGAGGGTCTTCATATCACTTAAGACAGATCTATGGATCCCATAAGACCAGACATGGGGGTCTACACAGGATTTGAATCTCTGCCATCCCTATTTCTTGCCTAGTTTCTGATATCTTATTGTCCAGGCTCCTTCTCTGAGTCCCTGATCTCTTCTTATTTCATTCATTCATTTAACAAATATTAATTGAGCATCCTACTATGGGCTAGACACTGTTCTAGGAAAAAAAAGGATCAACATTCTTTTTTCTGACCTGCTTCTCGCATGTTTGCGGATTTTCTGGATCCAAGACATGGCTTTCCTGCTCCTAAACTGTGCAGCAGCCACAACACACATCTTATCCTGGTCTTGTGGCTTGGATGAACCCATTGCAAAACCCTGATTTGTCTGACTTGGAAAATCTGCCTGCCCACCAGCTCTCTCTATAGCTTCTGTAGACCTGGGACCTTCCCTTTGTTTACATCCCATGTATTAATTCCCAGAACTACAGAGAGGAAAAAATAAAGAGGCTTTTAAACCCTCTTGGTACAATCTACATGCTACAATGCCACCCCAATATAATCCATAGAACTAAGGGCCTAGAAATTCACCTCGGTATTAAATATGCTCCCTGAAAGCCCCCCAAAATAGGCTGTGATTACATCAAAGGCCTGAGCTGACTCATTCATTCAATTAAACTAAAACACCATAGCAAGGGTAAAAGACAGAACAAAGGTGTGATCGATGACCAAGGAACATAAAATTTATACGTTTCTCAGCTTAAAAAGAATTCATAACCATCGATATCATGTTGACAGTTGGATCCACAAAGTCCACAGAAAAACCTGTGAACAACTCTACAATTATATCTTCGGTTTTTTTCTTCTCTAGTTAATTAAGATGTCACCAGAAGCCCCATAAGTAATTATAGCACATGACAAACACATACAGAAAAAAAAATACACGCAGATGTGTTAGCAGATTTTTAAAACAAATGAAACCTTGGGAGATGACCGAGGCAGACAGTCTGGCTCACCCCTGGTAGTTCATTCTAGAGAAATAAATACCTGTCTGTGCCAAAGTGGAATGATGTCACTCAGAAATCCACACACTTATTATCAAAGCAGTAACCACCCCCTTAAGAGCAAGCATCTCCCTGGCACCAGGCATGAGCGGAGATGCTTAATCTACAGCCAGAAACTCCTCCTGGCTAGCAAACTGTACTTTAGTATGCCAAATAGCAATAAGCCACTGAGAAGAAAGGGTATCCATAAAGATCTCCCCCTCTAAATACCTGTCCCTGGGATAATGAATCCCCTTACATGGCTCATAACAACAATGAAAAGGAGGGAAAAAAATAAAATTCTTGATTCTGTGAAACTATGGATCTAAATGGAATGAAGTCTACGTAATCATCAGATTGGATGCATGTGTCATTATCAGTTCTCATGTGTTATCTGGATATTTATCTTGGAGAAGGAAGTCTCTTTTTGTGTGGGGGTGCAGGAGGAACAACCCCCAGGCCCAGTAAGGAATTCTCTTGAGGACAGGGTATATTTAGAATGTTTAATGAACACCTATCACCAAGAATAGGTGGGTACTTAATCAGTATTGACTAACAACAGATGCCAGAGCCAAAGCAATTCTGTAAATGTTGAGGATAGAAAGACCATGATTCATCTAATGACTAGTTAATATCTTCAGCCTCCACTAAACTTGCCAAATCAGCTGCTCCAGCATGTATCTGTACTCACTCTCTGGGTGGCTACTGAATGACCAAATTTGTATGTCCACTGGCTTCTTGTGTGCTCTAAATTACAGCATATTATTAACTATGTTGATACTTTACTGGCAAAACTTTAAGGGGTTGAGTGGTAGAAGAGATGCCCTAGTCAATTTCCAGGTTAGTAGATCAAATTATTGAGCTCAGGTCCTTAAGGAATCTGGATGAACAATGTGAAACTCCATCTATACTCTGTGGGAAGCACCTTGAACTATGCTTAAGACCCAGAGACTAGGCTTAGCTCTGCCACTTACTAGCCAGGTAACTTTGGGCAAGCCACAAATGCATTCTGGGTCTCAAAATTTCTTCAACTGTTTTAAAAAGTAAATGGAAGCCAGGTATGGTGGCATGTGCCTGTAGTCCTGGTTACTCGGGAAGCTGAGGTGGGAAGATCGCTTGAGCCCAGGAGTTGGAGGGTATAGTGCACAATGAATGTGACTGTAAATGACCAGCCTGGGCAACACAGTAGGACCTGTCTCTTAAAAACAAAACAAAACAAAACAACAACAACAACAAAAAAAACGGGATAAGCAGGGACAGCAGACCTGCCCTGCCCAACACACATGACTTTTGTGAAGATCTAATCAAACAAGGTGATGCCCACAAACATGAAAGTGTTCTACAACCATGTATCAGTACGAACATCTTTTCTTATTATTTTAACAACTATTATTACTCAACAGCCCACACAATGAATTCATACACACAAAACAAAGTGACTAGAATCAGGTCTGAAAAGACAAATACATCTCAAAATTCCTCTTACAATAAACTTGTTTCATAAATTTCCTACTTCATTAGTATACTAAATAGGAATACTTCTTTTTTTGGTTTTTTTTTTTTTTTTTGAGATGGAGTTTCGCTCTTATTGCCCAGGCTAGAGTGCAATGGCACAATCTCGGCTCACTGCAACCTCCACCTCCCAGGTTCAAGCGATTCTCCTGCCTCAGCCTCCCGAGTAGCTGGGATTATAGGCATGTGCCACCACACCCGGCTAATTTTGTATTATTTAGTAGAGACCAGGTTTCCCCATATTGGTCAGGCTGGTCTCAAACTCGTGACCTCAGGTGATCCGTCCACCTTGGCCTCCCAAAGTGCTGGGATTACAGGCGTGAACCACCGCACCCGGTCCATACTTTCTTTTTTTTAGAGACATGCGGTCTTGCTCTGTTGCCCAGGTTGGAGTACAGGGACATGACCATGGTTCACTGTAGCCTCAAACTCCTGGGCTCAAGCAGTCCTCCCGCCTCAGCCTCCCAAAGTGCCAGGCTCACAAGTGTGAGCCACCTCACCTGGCTAGGAATACATTTTGTTGTTATTAATTTATCATCTGATTCTCTGGAAATTCCCAAACTCAGTGAATCTTCTGTGCTTAACCTAGCTGAGACTTTAAATGAAAGAATCATGTGCAAAGAGAAAAGGCCAGTGTGTACAAAAATAGAATTATGGAATTTCAGAGCTAGAAGGGACTTTCAAGATGGTCTAGAGTCTAGACCAAGCCTGTCATTTTCTGAGTGAGGAAATTGAGGCTCAGGGAGCCTGAGGTCACACAGATAGTGGTGGAGCAGGGCAAGAATCCAGGTCTCCTGACTAGTAACCGTTTTCTTATTTCATTGTGGTGGTTATTACATTTCATTCAAAAAGCCCTTAGCATCTCAAAGGGCTGGTGCTGAAAGAGTTAAATGACAATGTTCAGAGCCCCAGAGTGCAGAGCTATTCTAAGACAACACATAACAGGAATACCAAGGGTCCGTGAACCCAGAGGGAACAAAACTGCTGCTGCCTAACGGCGCCTGAAAGCATGTTGACACACTGCATGTGGTTACACATGAAAGGCAAGTGAATAGGAAAAGCAGTTTTGAATCCCACCCCATTCTAATTTTGGACTGGCTCTGGGCACCTACTGGAGGACTGGGCCACACCCCAGTCACTCTGTAAAATGACCCTTCAGTTCCTTCACTCTATTCTGTGGCCTCAGTTAACCCCTTCTCTGCCTTCTTAAGGGCCAAAAGAGACATCAGTAAAAGAGGACTCTCAAGGAATTGTGAAGATCCAGAAGTAAACCTAAGTGATTGGGGTCATTCTGTAACGAGAAGATTCTCAGTCTGGAGTCAGATGATCCCCAGGAGTATCTGTCATCCCCAAGCAAGTATGTGATCTGAAGCCTTAAACGGCCAGGTTTATAAATGCAAAAGAGAGCAGTTTCTGTAAGTGTGAGGCTTCAAGACCCCAAATCACCTTGCATCAGAATCACCTGGAATGCTTGTTTAACATGTGGATTCTTATGCTCATCTGCCAGAGATTACAACTTACTAGGGGTGGACTGATGCCCAGGAATCTGCCTTTCAAATCAGCATGTCACGTAATTTTATGCACACCAAAAATTTAAAAACCAATGCTCTTAAAGCAATGCTTTACAAACTGTGGGATTCACCCCATTAGTGAGGTTTAAAAAAATCAACTTATAGGTCACCAACTAGCATTTCTCAAAAAATTAAGTAGAAAATAGTAGAACAGAATAACAGAAAAAAGTAGCCTGGACGAAGCGTCTCACGCCTGCATTACCAGCACTTTGGGAGGCTGAGGAAGGCAGATCACTTGTGGTCAGGAGTTTGAGACCAGCATGGGGCAACATGGCAAAACCTTATCTCTACCAAAAATACAAAAAATTAGCTGGGCGTGGTGGTGTGCACTTGTGGTCCTAGCTACTCGGGAGGCTGAGGTGGGAAGATCGCTTGAGCTTAGGGGGCAGAGGTTGCAGTGAGCCATGATGGCGCCATTGCACTCCAACCTGGGTGAAAGAATGAGACCCCATCTCAACAAAAAAAGGAATAACAGAACAAAGTAGAAAATCTCGGAGTATATCATACAGAGCAAAGATAAGCATTGTTTTGTGAAAGTGTTGTTCTCAGCTATTTATGTGTATCTATGTATATTCCAGCCTGTAGTATAAAACACAGAGATTCATGATCAAAACGTTGTAAAGTCACTGCTTCAGAGTAATGGTCTTAAATTATGGGAGATAATTACGTACCCCAGATCCTTTTGAGAATCTTTTTTTTTTTTTTTTTTCCAGTTACCATCCATAGGGCTCTGCTTGATACTTTTTGAGAATCTAAGGATTCTCTTCTAAGTATTCTCTTCTAAAGAAGGGAGGGAGGGAGAGAGGAATGGAGGGAGGGAAGCGGGGAAATGCTATAATCTGCATAGATAAATCCAGCGTGTACTTGCACTTCTAGAAGCCTATCCCTCAAGGGCTTTTCTTGAGGACAGTTCCTACAATGTCTGGTCACAGTACGCACCCAATAACCACTGTACCATGCCAATAGCTTTCTCCCCATACTCTGTAAATGACTGCCAGTGTCTTCCTTATTACCTCTAAGATAAGTGGTCCCACTACAATGATTGTTTTCCTCTTATTTTTAGGGTGACTAGGAATGCCAAAGCTAAACAATGATCTACAGAACATTGGGAGAAAGCAGTTGGCATATTCCCAGAATGAGGATTCTGAAAGCAATGGTGTGGGTCCAATGTCACTGCTTTCCAAGGAACAAGCTCCCTGTCTACAGGGAGTGTCTACTTGCTCCCGACAAGGGCAGACAGTGGCACTGGCACAATTTTGCACCCCTAGTGATGAAGTCAATAGAAGAATATCTACTTTATTCGCAAGTTGGTGAATTATATGACCTATAAATGTACCCACAGACACAGCGGCCCCAGCCTCACCTTCTTTATATGACCAAAAGGACATAAGGTCCCTAGTCCTAGATGGAAGATTTTAAAAGGGTATAAACATTTAGAAAAAACAACCAACAGCCCTAGCTTGATTATCAACACAGTCCCATCCCGATGGTTAAACCTATCAGTACATAGAAAGAGGAGAAATGAGGATAAAGGTTTTTAAAACCAGCCTTTGCTAAGTAAGGAATATAAAGAAGAGATGGAAAGTGGCAAGGTGTAATGTGGGGGGAGGGGGGGTGGAGGGCAGGGTGAAGAGAAATAGAAGAGTTGGGGAGGAAGGACCATTGAGAAGGCAGAGAATCAAACCCCAAAACTATTCTAAAATTTCCTGATGCTTTTCAGTAATTTGTTTTCATGCGGTGGAAATTGGCACAGCATCTAGGATACTTTGGGCCCATCTGTTTTTGAACTTAAGCTGTAGACAAGATTCAGAACAGCTGGAATCAGCAGCACTGACCAGGTTATATGTGTCTGGAGGAAAGAGAAATAAAATGAGTGTGTGGGAGATGGAGGAAGAGGGTTAAATGGGGCAGAGGAAGGGGATTCTGGAAGTCATTCCCAGACAGACAGGAGAAAATGGCCAGGTCATCAGAATTGATGCAAAACAGCTATTAGAGAGGCCAAAGCATGTAACTGAAGAAAGTCCAGGAGGAGAAATTTCAAGGATTTCAGAACAAGACACTAGCAAACAGTCTTGCAAAAGGACATAAAAGTCTGCAAGTTTGGGTGTCAATGTGCAGTGTCCTGGGGCTTCTTGTCTGAGAGGCTAGATCAACATCATCCTAAGGTCTTACATCAAGCATATTACATGAGCTGCTGGTACACAGTACACACAATCATGGCCTACAGCTGAGCAGATGCTGATGCGGATACTGGATTTTTGGTTCGCTAAATGCAAAAGAGGTGATCAGGGAGAATGGCAAGGAGAACCTAGGAGTAGGCTTAGTGGAAATTAGCAAGGGTTTCAATCCACAAGATGGTTTGCCTAGAGACAGGGTTGGCCCAGAAGTAGGGGAAATGGTTGGTTTGTTCTCAGTGCATGTCTGGCCTATGTCCCCATCACTGACTTCTGCTAAAGCCCTGACTTAATCTATGGATACATGGGTCTCTCGCTTCTCCTGAATCTGTTCCATCTTTAGTCAAGAGAAAAGGTTTGGCAGTGAGAAATGTCAAGACCCCATTCTGGAGAGGAAAACATTAAATACAAACAAATAAATAAACCAAATTATATTTCAAACAAGTAATATAACTACATGGAAGGTCTGGAGGTTGAGGGATACTATGGTTTGAATATGGTCCGTTCCCTCCAAAACTCATGTTGAAATTTGATTGCAATTGCAAGTGGTTTTGAGAGGCGGGGCCATTAGGGGGTTGTCTGGGTCATGGGAAGAATCCTTCATGTATAAGATTAACATTCTCATGGAAATGAGTTCTCACTGTTGTGGGACTGGATTAGTTCCTGAGAGAGTGAGGTGTTGTAAAGCAAGCTTCTTCCTAGTGTTCGCTGTCTTTGAACTCGTTCCCCAGCCTTTCAGCTTCTCCGCCATGTTGTCAGGCAGCACATGGCCCCCACCAGGAGCTGAGCAGATGCTGATGCCACGTTCTTATACTCTCCAGCCACCACAGTCGTGAGCCAAATAAGCTTCTTTTCTTTATAAATTACCTGGACTCAGGTATTCTGTTACGGCAACACAAAACAGACTAAGATAGGAAAGAAAGAACTAGTCAGCTAACTTTTGAACACTGTATTTTGGCCCTCAAGGTTAATAACAAAAAGAACTCTAAACCAGTATTAAAATCTAGTCAGTAGTCTTCTTTTTCAGAGGCATGGGTTAGTAATTCTGAAGCAACTTTCTGTACACTCTAGGACTGAGCAATTAAGTGAACATGTGTGTTATGGATAAGAGGAACCAGGTTTCTCACTGTTCAGAGAACAGGAAAGGGGAGAAAATTAAATAAAACACATGGTATTGGATTGGAATGAAAGATACTGATATGAACTCACAGGCCTTAATATATATAAATATACAGACCGATAAAGAAACAGTTATTTATAGAAGTACATGGGTGTGTGTGTGTGTCTATGTGTACATACATGTATCTACTACCTCTGTCTGCTGAAAGGGACTATAAATAATGGTACTTCGGTCACAAATAGCATATTTAGCATCCATGGTTTCTAAATACCATTTCCCACTAAAAGCAACCAAGGCTCTCTGAAAAAACGGCCAACTCCAGAGTAAAGGCAAGGAACGTACAAGTTAAGCCTGGAACACCTTGTTGTGCCATGAAGTAAGGAAGTGCTCAAAGAATGATGGGGACATATCAATAAGACACAGGAGCCAGCATGAAGGGACTCCATTGGCCAAATCTAGAACAATATGAACATTAAAATAAAGATGGCAAAGGATTATAACCTGTTGAATAAAATAATAATCCACAAGTCCACACTGACATAAACCAACAACCAGACCAAAAAGTGGGGGTAATGGAAAAGCTCTTCCTTACAGTAGAAATGGAACTGATAAATGTAGAAGGAATGATGAAAACTGGAAAAATGACTATTTGGTAACCATCGTAATAAAAATTGATTCAAGCAAGAATTACAATGGATGCTAAAACTAGTGAGTATAACAGTTGAAGGTAAGTTGATATTTACATGGTCTCAAAGTATCTCTCTACAATATATGCATTAATTACAAAGTTTATATAACAACTTCATGGTGGAGAAACCTAGCAGACACAACTGTAACCAAATGGTCAAATTCAACATCACCAGTAATGGCACAAATCATCAGCAAGTGCCTCCTGATATGATGCACTGAGAGGAACATGACATTACCATTTTATGGTATTCCTGCCAAAAGTGTGTGGCTTGAATCTAATCATAAGGAAATTATCAGAAATTGCCAGAAATATCAAATTAAGGGACTTTTTACAACATAACGGGGTCAATGTCAATGTCTTGAAATGTAAAGAAAGACTTGGAAATCATCCCACATTAAAGGAAACTAAAGAGATAAGATAATTGAACGAATTGCATAATCTTGGACTTTCTTTTGCCAAAAAAGGACATTTTTAGAACAACTGGTAAAATCTGAATGTCTATTGATTAGAAAATAGTATTGTATCAATCTGGTCGTCCTGATTTTGATGACTACAGTACAATTATGCAAAAGAACATCCTTATTTTTAGTGAATACACCTTAAAGTATGTATGGATAAAAGGGCATGATGTCTGCAATCTACTCTCAAGTGTTTCAGAAAAGCAAAATATGTATGAGAACTGGGTATGAAAAGGGTGAAGTATAAAGCAAACGTAGTAATATGTTAACATTTTGGGGCAAGCTGGATAAAATGGTAGTATACAAAAATTTTTTGTGCTATTCCTGTGATTTTTCTGTAAGTCTAACACTATGGCAAAATTTTAAAACTGTTTAAAGATTGCATTCTGGAGAAAAATGAAATCATTTCTCCCATCTCTCCTTCGGCAATAAGTGTATATTATTTTGTGTTATCTTTTTCATATAAACTCTCTGTCTTCCACATGACACCATGAGCTTCCTGAGGGAAAGAACAGGATCCTACACCTCTCTGTGACCCCAAACCTGCAGAGAACCTATTGGTAATTAGTGATGAGAATGAAGTCAAGTGTTTATTACTAATTCACATATAATAAAGGTGACTAACAGGATGACTCATAACCCAACAATTCTGTCTCCTCAACCTGGAAGTCTATGCCTTATCAGAGCACACACAAATACACATAAACAAACTTAAAATATTTCACATTAAATAATAACTTCCATGAGCTAGAATGGTAGCTTATTCTTCTATGTATATTTAATTCCTTGTACAACTCTTGGCACAGAATAAATGTTCAATAAATGTTTGCTGAAAGATTAAGGGAACCTCACATACCAGGATTGGCATTCACCAAATTCATACAAATGGACAAAACAGCCAGAGGTGGACTTGTTTTGCAGAAGGAATAACAGCACAAAGATGGGCCGGGCGCAGTGGCTCATGCCTGTAATCCCAGCACTTTGGGAGGCCAAGGCGGGCAGATCACCTGAGGTCAGGAGTTCGAGGTCAGTTTGGCCAACATGGAAAAACCCCATCTCTACTAAAAATATAAAAAGTAGCCAGGCATGGTGGTATGCACCTGTAATCCCAGGTACTTGGGAGGCTGAGGCATGAGAATTGCTTGAACCTGGGAGGCAGAGGGTACAGTGAGCCGAGATGGCACCATTGCACTCCCACCTGGACAACAGAGTGAGAGATTCCCATCTTAAAAAAAAAAAAAAATTGTACAAAGATGTTCTTAGCTTCCAAAACAGTAAGTTATTTTATCATAGATTTTCAAGCCAGTTGTTTCTTGCTAGAGTGGCTCAAAAACATTCCCGGATCTGGTAAATTGCTTTTCTTCATCTGATTTACGATAAGAATCTTTCTAAAGTCTTCTTTAATTTGGTACCAAGGAAGTCTACCAAAGATGTATTATATTTTTTCTATTACGGCTTCCCTGAACTATGTTGTAAAGTAGAAGGTTTCCTAGGCACTGATCATCTGGCTGGGAACTCGGTATGTGTGCTTGGGGACTAGGGGATGGGGATAAAGAAGAGGCAGCATTGAAGTCTTCATAAGCCATATTCTCATCACTGACTTCTGTTTTTTCTTTTCTTTTCTTTTCTTTTTTTTGAGACGGAGTCTTGCTCTGTCACCCAGGCTGGAGTGCAGTGGCACAATCTCGCAAGCTCTGCCTTCTGGGTTCATGCCATTCTCCTGCCTCAGCCTCCGGAGTAGCTGGGACTACAGGCACCCGCCACCACGCCCAGCTAATTTTTTGTATTTAGTAGAGAAGGGGTTTCACCATGTTAGCCAGGACGGTCTCCATCTCCTGACCTCATGATCTGCCCGCCTCGGCCTCCCAAAGTGCTGGGATTACAGGCGTGAGCCACCATGCCCAGCACCTCTGTTTAATGAAGTAATGAATATCTAGCAAAACCAACATTGAGAAAGTATAAGGTTAAAATCCAAGACAAAGCCCATAACAATAACCCATTAATCAGTGTATCATAAAAACCTGAGTTGCGTCCTTCAGAAGATACTAAGGGAAGTGCACCTGTGTGCTCTTCCTGTGTGTTTTCCCTCCTATGTGATATGGTTTGGATGTTTGTCCCCTCCAAATCTCATGCTGAAATGTGATTCCCAGTGTTGGAGGTGGGGCCTGGTGGGAGGTGACTGGGTCATGGGGGTAGATCCTTCATGAATGGTTTAGCACCATCTCCGTGGTGATAAGTGAGTTCATGCTCACTTAGTTCACAAAAGACCTGGTTGTTCAAAAGTCTGGGACCTCCCCCGACTCTCGCTCCCACTCTCACCATGTGACATGCTAGCTCCCTGGTGCCTTCTGCCATGATTGTAAGCTTCCTGAGGCCTCACCAGAAGCAGATACCAGCACCATGCCTCCTGTACAGCCTGCAGAACCATAAGCCAATCAAACTTTTTTTCTTTAGAAATTACCCAGCCTCGGGTATTTATTTATAGCATCGCAAAAATGGCCTAATACACTGTGTAATTTGTATGCACGTATATCTAGGACTCTGTAGTAAGAAAGGGCACACATTTCCACCGGAGAAAACAGGAGCAAGAAGGAGACTGACAAATCCAGTCCATGTATAAAAAGGGGTGAGGGAGGAGAAGGAGGAGAGGAAGTCAATACACTAAGAAGCCAACCCTTTCTTAACTGTGCCTGCCTTCCTGGGTTCACCTTGTTCTGTTTTAGAGTCCACTCAATAGCCTGTGCTTTGTCTTCAAGGAAATCCATCTGAGGCATCATTTCTACCTGTACACTGCAGAAATCAATTCTGTACAACTTCCTCCTTTTGCTAAATCCCTGAGATGCTGCCTATAAATTCAAAGAATTTCAAGCATCAACAATAACCCCTACCCCCACCCTAGAACTTAGTTATGAACATCTGTTGTTTACAAGGGTTCAGGCTGAGAGCTGCCAGACTTGTTCTGCAACCTCTACTTTAACATAGAGGCTGCCAGGGAGGGATGTCTGAATTTCATGCAAGGATGCCCTGTCCCGACTGCTTAAGCAGGAATCAGCAAACACAGCTCAGCATCCTACCGTTGAAGATAATCCTAGTTTGTTCGATTCGTTTTCTAATCCTGGCTCTTTAACCAGCTGCACCCTAAATATACTAAGAAGCAGAACTGTGCTCGTTGATTCTCCCTGAATTTAAAACCCAAGGAGCAATGACAGTGGGGATGTATAAGAGGAGGCGCCAGCAGAAAAGATGGACCTATTTCAACTCTGAAAAACCCAAACCCTACTTTTTTCTCATTCTCTGTAAATCTTTCATTAACAATGAGTCCGTCCCATGTCACGCTGTTTCTCTTCACCATGTGATACTTCTGTGCAGCGCAGGAATTAGATATTAAAGTCCTTACTTCAATTAACTAGGGAACAAATCTAATTGAGAACATAACTATACTATTTTTTACCTTTCCCTGACTGAACCAAGTACAAGTCCCTCCTGAGTACTGCACCTTTCTTCTCTTCCTGGTGACTACTGGAACCTGCTTTAAATGGGGTGCTATTTTTAAATTCCTGTGCACATGTGTTCTTATTATTCTCTCTCAGCCTGCCCGATTTTCCCCATTTCAATTATAAAAGCATGTATGGCAGAGACTGTCTTTTATTCTTATCTTGTAAACCCTCCCACTTAACACAGTCAGCTCCCAATAAGATGACACAGCTTTTGCCTTGAAAAGAGAACTGGATCAAAGTAAATTCATTTAATTGGCTGCAAATTCCTGAGAATTAAAAATCCCAAGAACACACTGCCTGGTAGTAGTTAGACACATTGCTTCCTGTGTCTGCTACAGAATTATTATGGGGCTTACAGGAGCAGAGAAAAGGAAAACTAAAAGCTCCCCACACACTAGCACTGTTGTCAAGGAACGTGATCACTACTGTCTTTGCTCCATGGAGCTGAAAGACTGAGGTATGGCCTGCTGACATTCCAGTGGCAGATCCTAGGAGACACAAGGAAACTCTCAGGAGTCTCCAACATCCTCCCAATTGCTCATAAAAGCGTATTTTGCTTCTGACCTGCCCGCTTATCATTCCCTACCCTAAAAGGAAGATATAAAGCCACTTATGCAGAAGTTTGGGAGCTTCTGTTTGGCCTCATGAGACAAACAACCCAGTAAACCACATTTTTTTTTTTTTTTTTTGAGACGGAGTCTCGCTCTGTCGCCCAGGCTGGAGTGCAGTGGCCAGATCTCAGCTCACTGCAAGCTCCGCCTCCCGGGTTCACGCCATTCTCCTGCCTCAGCCTCCCGAGTAGCTGGGACTACAGGCGCCTGCCACCTCGCCCGGCTAGTTTTTTGTATTTTTTAGTAGAGACGGGGTTTCACCATGTTAGCCAGGATGGTCTCGATCTCCTGACCTCGTGATCCGCCCGTCTCGGCCTCCCAAAGTGCTGGGATTACAGGCTTGAGCCACCGCGCCCGGCCTGTAAACTACATATTATTATGTTCATGACTAAGGTTTGTACTGCACTGGCCTGCTGGCCTCGATGGTAGATACTGCAGGAGGCTGAATAGGACTGGCCTTCTTTTATTTGCCCAAGTCAAAATTGGGACCTGTGGGCCTGAATGGTGTATCTTTATAGAAACTCAGCAATTTGGCAATAGGGCTAACTATTAACTCCAAGAGGACAAGAAAATCAGAGAGTGGTTGTATGACAAATGTCCTACTCTTCATGAATGTGAAGTATGGAATGGTGGATCTAAAAGTAACCCACCAAGGTTGAACTATATGACACCTTACAGAACAAAACATACAATTGCTGAGTTTTTATAGGGACTGACCATGCAATTACATAGAGTCACATAATTGCTTATGTCCTGCCCAATGTAGCTATACCATAAAAATCAGGGTGGGGGATAAATTTGTCATTCATGAGGGCCCACAGGGGTCTGAAGAAAATGGAAACTTGACATATTACCCAGCCAGGCTTAGGAATACTTAACTCTGCACAGGGAATGACTAGTGCATCTAATATACCAGTGTTTTACCCAGTATAGCTGTGCTCAGGCCCAAATCCTGAGGATAGGGATAACTGTTGCTACTATTTACATTTACTATGTGCCAAGCTCTGTCCTAAGTGTTTCACATATTAATTCACTTAACCAGCATAACAACTCCATAAGGTAGGTATGAATATTACCTTCATTTTGCAAATGAAGATACTGAGGTGATTAAAAACTTTCACCTAAAATCATGCAGCAAGTAAGTGGGGGAAATCCAGGATTATAAACCCAGGAAATTTGGTTCCCAGAACTTGTGATCTTAACTATCAGGGTTGACTCTTCCTGTGGCTGATCTTAACTATCAGGGTTGACTCTTCCTGATAATTATATCAGCTACCATTTATTAAGCATCCATTAAGTCACAGAAAATAGCTAGTGCTGTATATACATTACATATATCCTTAGAAGAACCCTTCAAGGTAAGTATTACTGTCAACATTTCACAGGTAAGAAACTGAGGCTAACAGGGGTAAATTGCCTTGCTTAAGGTTACCAGCTAGGAGTAGAAGAGACAAGATTCAGACCCAAGTTTTTCTGGCTCAAAGCTCTGGCTTTTCCCACTAAGTCACAAAGCTTCCCAAATAACTTTTAATTGAATTCCTCCTCTCTTCCAAAGACTGGATCACCCTGTCTTGCTGATTCCCAAGTGGCCTTCTTGTGTCTCTTCCATCCTGCTTTACCCATGTGTGAGAAGTCCTCCCAATTCTTCCTCCAAAAAGGACTCAACCATGATCTAAGGTTCTACATGAACTGAGCCCATGTAAAACACACCAAAGAACGTTCTGTTAATTTCTGAAGAAAGGCATCTTGAGCCATGGAGAAGGGAAGCCAACCCTTGCAACACCAGATGCTACATCTGGGCAAAATCTTTCCTGAGGGAACAAACAGCTCCCAAATATGTCCAAAATGAGTGAGTGACGCACTGGTCCCAGGAAGTCAGGGGTTCTCCCTCTCGGGAGCTTCATGTTTCCTGGTACTTTCCTTCTCAAGGTCACTCCATAAGTCAATGAGGAACTTTCTGGCCTTCCACCCTTTTCTGATTTGCAACCACAACTATAACATTTCCCATGGCCAACTGACTCTGTGCTTTTCAACCCAATGCTATCTTGTGAGACTGGTGAATGACTTTGAACTCAACTCCAGAGAAGAAACCCATCCGCAGTAGTGATGTAACTACAGAGACGGCGCACATTCAGATACTGGGCCTGAGGCCAACAACACAGACTCTACAATACTTTTTCTTTAATTAATTGTGTAACTAACCTCCCACTGAAAGGAGTACTGCAGGTTGAATGCCTACCAAATTCTTGAGATACCTAGGGCCTGCTCCCTCACATCCCTTCCAATGGTGACACAACTGATAACCAGCCAAACAAGAAAGTTTACTTTCTATGTCTACCTCCTTGATATTTTGCTAATTTAATATTAGTGAAAATAGGAGATTGCCTTGTTCTTCTCTATCTCCAGTACCAAGCCCAATTGCTGATACATAATTAGGTTCCCAAAATGTATACTGAATGATACACAAATAAATATATCATTTAAATTCCTTTATACTCTCTGTAATCTAAGTATCACAGATGATACAAAGGAAGCTTCCCCTTTGTTCTTCTAAACCCTTACTATTGGAAATCACAAATATTTCCACAGTTTCAACCATCCCTTCTCTGTGCACATGTGCAAATCTCTACCAACAGCCAAAAAATCTATTCAGCCCTGCATACAGCTATTCATTTTGTCAATTACTAGAAATTTCAGCTTCAATACTCTTCCAACACCTTAAACTTAAAATCTAAAACCCAAATTTCTCATATTTTACCCCTTCAAAAACAATTCCTTCTCCTAACTTCTGTTAAAAAAACTTCTAGATTTCAGCTGGGCACAGTGGCTTACGCCTGTAATCCCAGCACTTTGGGAGGCCAAGGTGGGCAGATCATCTGAGGTCAGAAGTTCGAGACCAACCTGACCAACATGGAGAAGCCCTGTCTCTACTAAAAATACAAAATTAGCCTGGCGTGGTAGTGCATGCCTGTAATCCCAGTTACTCGGGAGGCTGAGGCAGGAGAATAGCTTGAACCTGGGAGGCAGAGGTTGCAGTGAGCTGAGATCGTGCCATTGCACTCCAGCCTGGGCAACAAGAGCAAAACTCAGTCTAAAAAAAAAAAAAAAAAATCAAACAACAACAACAGAAACCCCCCAAAAAAGCCCCTCTGTATTACTTTTAAAGATACCATTAATTTATCAATCACCCAAGTCAAAAAGACACTTTACAGACCTCTTTCTTTTGTGGCTTCCAAGCTCACTTGAAACTTGAATCCCATTAGTCAGCAATTCCTGCAGATTCTTTCTGCACCAGGTGCTTTCCATCTGTCTCTAGACTGTAAGCTCTAGGAGTACAGGGGTGGGTATCTGGCATGTGTCTGGCACATGGTACGAAGATATATATTTGCTAAATGGACAGAAGGATAAATTCCTCTTCATTCCTACCATCCCAACCTAATTTAGATCCTTATGATCTACTGCAGCAACTGGTTTCCTTGGTCTCATGTTTCTTGTCATTTAGCAAACTACCACTAGGTTAATCTTCCTTAATCAGAGTTCATACCTATTTAAACCATCAGTGATGTCCAGTGTCTGTTGCATAGAGCCAAATCTCTAATCAAGAGTCAAGGCCTCCACAATACAAACCTACCTCACTTTGTCCATGTCTTCCATATCCACTTCTACTCCCAGATAAATCAGTTTACTCACTGTACCTCAAAATTGCTTTATTCTGTCCTCTAGCTGTGCCCCTTTTTCCTAGAATATATTCCCCTCCCTCTCAAGAACATTTTCTTTAAAGTTTTGTTCAAATCTCATTTCCTTACTGAAGTTTCCTGACTACATCAACTGAGCCTCATCTCTTCTGCAGCATATACTTAGTACTTACTACCTATAGCCTTATGTTGAAGATTTGTATTCTTGTATTTGAATTTAATTTCTCCCTGACTAGATTATAAATTCATATGGGAAAGAACTACTCCTTTTATTTCTTTGGATCTCTGTCCTCTAAGAGTTTAGAACAAAATCTCTAAAATAGTCAACAAATATGTGTTGAGGAGAAAAAAAAGCTAGGAGAAACACTGAAGAGATACTGACAGTGGGTTATAAAATAGCAGAAGGTCTCTGCAAGGAACACAGCAGGATAGCAATGTAGAAGTATTGCTCTAAAAATTCAACAGAAAGAAAAAGCTACCTAAAACCATGAGTTATTAAAAGCAAGAGATCAAAACCAAGTGAGCTATGACTGAAAGGTAATTTACAGCAAGCCTATTTAAAAAAAAAAAAACAACAACAGTCAATGCATTATCAATTAGAGTCCTGCTGGGCAATATTAACACAGATTCCACTTAAAAGAGACAATCAAAGGCTCAGCAACAAATAGGAATACATTTATGCTCTTTAAGGAGCCAAAGAAAATGCAAGAACAATTTCCCTAGAAAGGCTTCCTACCCTCACATAATACTTTATCACTGCTCTTAATCAAACCAGGCTGACAGAATTTCAGACATTATTAGCAGTCTTCCCACAATTCACAGGGATGGGGGAAGCCATGTTACCTGTCTTAAACAAAGCAGAATAAGGTAGGGTCAAATAATCACTACAGTTCTATCTGCGGCATCTCTCATTCTCTGGGGGAAGGGGAAAGAAGGAGAGAGATGGAATCAGAGGGTCAGTCTGCAATGGAGTCAGAACTGTGCAGGCTTTAATGAGGATGTCTGCACTGAGCACAATGTGGGAGAGGACAAAAGGTGAGCAGGAGCAGAGCAGAGTAGGAAGCAAAGCCAAAGGGTGACAGGGTAATGGCTTCCAGGGGAAGAGGTGTCCAAAAGACGAAGAAAGCAGTTCAGCAGTGTCCAACTCTAAATGCAGTCACTTAGAACTGTAAGAAAATACCCAACCTAACCCAGTCTGAGTGGTTGAAACCTAGCCAGGGTAAGAAAGTGGCCTGGAAAAGGGTGGGATGAATCCATGTGGACTGAATTCAGCCCTGGCCAACCTGCTGCATCCCAAATTGAATAGTTTCCACGTCCCTGAGATGGGTCTGTCCAGAGTTGCTGCTGGCAGCTGCTCTCCTGGCAGTACAGGAAGACAAATTCATGGCATTGCTAGCCCAACAGCTGCTATAGCTCCGGGGGAGGTGATGAGTGCCCGCTGAGATGTTCTGGGCAGAGAATGAACTATTCTGGGACCAGTCCTAGAGTCAGCAAAATCAAGGCTACAATTCACCGACTGAATGAAAATACAGTACTATTGTCACTCCAGAGACCCAGGAAACACCAAGAGCACTTTCTCTGTCCCAGCTTCTTCGACTTCCATTGATTCTTGCCCTCACACTTGGCCCCATCTTGTCTATTACCAAGGGTATGACCTCAGTTTCAGCCCACATTAACCTCACCACTGGACTCCTTTCTTAACAGGTCCTCCTCCTTCCAGTCTCTCTGCTCCAATTGATCATATGCATCGTTGCCATAGTTACCCTTTGAAAGCAAAGCCATAATTATATTCCTTGCTCAAAAACTATCAGTGGTCCCCCATGCTTACAGAATAAAGCCCAAACCCTGTCGCCTGGCATTCATAGACCTTTTTAATCTTCTGGCCCCTATCTTTTCCAGGTTTATTTCACTATCATGTTTATAATTCCTGTTCTTCAGCAAAACAGATGAGTTATCCACCAGCCTTTGTTCTCACTTCTGTTAGCCTTTTCTAACACTGCTCTCTCTATCTAAAATGCTTCCTTTCCCATCTTTTTACCTTCTTTCTACAACTTCTCCATTATCTCAACTGTATTAAGCTTAAAGGATCAATACCTAGCATTGGCACTTTAATTTTTTCATCTCCCTCCCACTGAACTTGACATCCCTAAAGCCCTCTCCAGTCCCCCAATCAGAAGAAATATCTCTTCTTTGTGCACCTGTGACACTCTATGGATGGGTGGCCCTGGTCTTTCCTACACTTGTCCTTTCATACACCACACATGGATAATATGGCAAATGCTGCTGATTGTCCCCCAATATTTCTCCTTCTTCTATGTTAATAGAAACTCTACTTTATAGTCACCCAGAACAATAAGTATACTTCCCAGCCTCCCTTGCAGTTCAGCATAACCATGTGACTAAGTTCTGGCCAGTTAGATATGAGTTGAAGAGATGTGTGTGCCACTTCCAGACTACATCTTTAAAAAATAAGGCCACAACTGCCCCTTGTCCTGTTGCCTTTTCCTGCCGGCTGAAATGAGACCACGGTGGTAGTGAGCCATCTTGAGTCATACAGAAAACGGCAACACTCTTGGGCTGGAATAAGAAGCCTGACAGCTCTGGATGGCTAACACCTAGACTATGACATCAGAGAGAAATCAATCTCTATCTTGTGTATGCCATTATTACTTGGGGTCTATTACATCAGTCAAACTTATATCTTTACCAAATCAGACATGCCTAAGATGCCTTTCCTATGCCAAAATGTCAAATTTTCAGTTGCCAGCACATGTTTCAAGCTTGTCTTAGTGATGTTGACTGCCAGGTACCAAGTCTGTTTCAGCGGGATAGTTGTCTCTGCATAGCAGTGCTTGTGCTATGCACACATCTGAACACTTGGTTATCTTTTGCAACATAAAAATGAGTGGAAATGGAAAAATGAAAGTGTTGTTACTAATGCTGCATTGCGAAGTAGAGGTCTCATCATTGTATTACTAAGATAAGGGCAGAACTCATCAGCTACGTGGACTCTTTAGGTATTCACTGAACTTCAGCAGGCAGGCCATGAGTTTAATCATGGAAAAACAAATAGAACTAAAGACAAGGCATACAATGCTAAAAATATATCAGGTGAGGTATAATTTGGAATTTCACATATACACTTATTTATAATAATAGAACCTACCTACCACACATACAACTGTAGTTAGACATTCAACCATTTGACTTCTGTATACACTTTTAGGAATAAATTATGCATGAAAGTAGGATGTTGCCTGAGCCTCTCTTACTGAGTTTCTCACCACCTTGCCTGTATTAAATGCATTTGTACGTATGTTCTATCTCCTCTTCTACCAGGCTGTACCATATGAAATTGCCATTTTGCCTTACAAAAAACCCCAGCAATTTCATATGTTTCACCCAAAAAGATTGAAAGCTTTTGGGTTTGGGGCTCATTTTAGTCATCTTTGCATCTCTCACAATACCTTATACATGAGAGAGTATCAATAAGAAATTGCTCTTACAGATCTTCTACTTGAAACACTTCTAGTTCCATCAGACACCACTTTTCCACCTTACCTTCTATCCTTTGCCTTAAAAAACAAAACAATTCTCTCTTTCTCTCTTCAGGTAGCTTTTGCTTCTCCTCATGGTAACTTTTACTACCAATGCGTAACTTTTATTCTCGAAGCCTGGGGTCCTCGATTTAGCTCTTTGTTCTCCTCTTTCTCTTCCCTGAATTCATATACTTTCATCTCTTCCACAATCACTTTTACCCTGAAGATTCTGCTAGCTATCCCCAGTCATACATAACCTCTTACCTCAGCAGTATGCCACCTCCACCTGCATACCTGATGGCCTCATACTGCTCGAAACCCAAAATGTTCAAAGTAGGATCGCCATTCAAAACAGATCTTCCCCCAACACCCCCACTTCTATCATGGATGCCACAATTCTTCTAGGTCACCAGGGTAGAGACACTGGGTCACCTCTGACCATTATGGTCCTATGCTTTATCCAGTCAGTTTTCTAGTCCTATTTAGTTTCTTGAATACCTTCTCAATATATTCCTACTTCCTTTCCACTCCCTCCATTTTTTTTTTCTCTTACTTTTTGTGTAGAATACCCTGAAACCTTCATCCTGGCCTTCTCTTTTCCTCATGTCTCTCTCCCCACCTAAGAACCCAGAGAACCCACTAAAATGCTGCCACACCCAATCTGAACTTCTCTGCTTACTATTAAAGAGCTATCACTTGGGGTCTACTCTACTTATTTAACTTATTTTCTACTGCTCTTGAAAATATCTGTGTTCTCATGTCTCTACTAAAGTTCTTTTCATATTATACTACTTACGTAGCTCTTTTCCCTGTTAACCAGGGATTTTTTTTTTTTTTTTGAGACACAGGGTCTCACTCTGTCACCCAGGCTGGAGTGCAGTGGTGCAGTCATAGCTCCCTATAGCCTCCAACTCCTGGGGTGAAGCGATCTTCCCACCTCCCGAGAAACTAGGACTATAGGCATGCATCACTATGCTGAGTTAATTTTTTATTTTTTGTAGAGATGGGGTCTTGCTATGTTGCCCAGGCTGGTCTCAAACTCCTGGCCTCAGGAGATCCTCCCACCTTACCCTCTAAAGTGCTGGGGTTACAGACATAAGTCACCATGCTCTACTTAACCAGGAACTCCTAAGCTTATGTTAGTTCCTACAGGAATCAACCGAGAGCACAGTACTCACAGGTATTTAAAAGGAACTTGTTAAATAAGTAGATTGATTGTTACTCAGGATATGATCAGGCAGGAAGCTATAGGAGTAAACCAGCTATGAAGTGTAACAGTCACCCTCTTCCAGGTTCTTGTACCACCTTGTATTAAATACTTTTCTCCCACAACATTTACCCCAACTTTAAATTATATATCTAATTGTGTGATTTGTTAAATGCCCATTTCTTCATCTAAGTGCTATGTGGAAGAGGCAGTTTGTTCCCTACTACACTCCAAGGCACAAATGAGTTCAAGGAATGTGCAATGGAAATCAGTTAGATGAATGTATTAGGAACCTTCCCTTTAATAAAGCTGGATCACATACTAGCCCCTACACCCCCTTATCACCAAATATTCCTGCTTCCTCTCACCTGCACCTGCTGTTCTCTCCTCTGCCACACAAATCTACCTCTCAAGCCTAGGTCCTACCTGCTTCATGATAACTTTCCTGACTATTCCAGAACCTTTATCCATCTCTGACCTCTCATCAGATCTATGTTGTATGTAACACCAATGATATCTTAATGAGATCATTACTGCTTTATGGTCTAATTGCTTCTTGTATTCAAAATCTTCTCTCCAACCACATAATGACTCTCTAAACCTCTCTTGTATTTTCCAATGCCTTGTACAAGCACAGAACTGGTCAATCAATAAATACTTGCTGGTTATTTGAGAAAAAATGATGCCAAGTACCATCTTTAACAGAAAATCAATTCTTCTAGACTTGGAGAAATCACCCTATTCCTAGTATGTGATCTTAATCAGAGCAATTCAGATGACTTGGAGATTAACACATCTGAACTTTAATTTGTAACAAATAAGTCCATAAGCTGAGAATATGATATAGTACTAAAAATCAAATGCTATTTTAAATTTAGGATGAGATTACCAACAGAATAAATCCAACTTTGAATCACTTTCTAAAGCAAATGATTCCTCCCCTAAGTCTTCATTTATCACATACTAAAATAACATTTTATTATCAGATGATTCTCTTATCATAAAGAGAATAAGACTTGGGAAGGATAAACTGAGGAAAAAAAAAAACATCTGGAGGAAATTCTCATTCTGGCTTATTTTGAGATGTCATGTTCTCCTCAACCTTAACCCCATTTTCATTGCACAGAGCTGGCTTTTAAAGGATAATTTGTGTCCCGTATTATTAAGGCAATAAATAAAAATAGAAAATGGGGAAAATAAGATACACTTGGCACTAATTTTTAAATTCATTCATTCATTTATTTATTCCACAATATTTAGTGAGCATCTACTATACACCACATATACACTAGGCCCTGTGGGACTCTAGAAGATCAAACAAACTTATACAGTCCACTAAGGGAAGACAACAGAAGGCAGATAGTGCTGAATGCCCTAAGAGAAGAACAAATAAAACGCTGTAAGAATTCAGAAGACGGAGAACTAACTTTCTTCTGGGAGAATCAGGAAAGTTTCCTGGAACAGGGAGCACCTGAGATGGTTCTTAAGACACGGGCATGGCTTAGACATGCAAAGATGGAAAGACTGACCACATAAGCTCAAATAACAGGATGCCAGTGACCCACTGGAGTGAATGTTCTGTTTGGCTCAGGTATAGTGGAACAGAAACAAGAAATAAGGTTGGAAAGCTGTTTGAGCCAGATATAGAGGGACTTAAAGACCAAGCCAAAAAGCATGCACCTTTGTGAACAGAACAGCACTTCCCAAATGCCAATGTGCACACAAATCACATGCTATGTTGTGGGATCATGTTATAGTAGGACTGGAATAGGACCTGAGATTCTGCATTTGTAACAGTACAGATGATGCTGACACTGGGAAACTACAATTTGAACATCAAAAACATAGATGGGCTGGGTGTGGTGGCTCACACCTGTAATTCCAGCAGTTTGGAAGGATGAGGTGGGAGGATCACTTAAGACCAGGAGTTTGAGACCAAACTGGGCAACATAGCGAAACACTGTCTCTACAAAAATTAAAATAAAATAAAAATAGCTGGGTATGATGGTGCACACCTGCAATCCCAGCTACTCAAGAGGGAGGCTGAGGCAGGAGGATCACTAGAGCCCAAGAGTTTGAGGCTGCAGTGAGTCAAGATCACACTATTATTCTTTAGCCTAGGTGACAGAGCAAGACCTTATCTCTAAAAATAATAAAAATCATAATAAAAAGAACATAGACAATGGAGAGACACTGAAAGTTTTGCAGAAAGAAACTCTCTGATTACCAGTGTGTTCCAGGAAGATTAACTCTGATCACAATGGAGCAGGCAGATTGGAATGGGGAGAAGCTGTAGACCAAGCTTGTCCAACCCATGGCCTGTGGGCTGCATGGGGGCCAGGACGGCTTTGAATGCAGCCCAACACAAATTTGTAAACTTTCTTAAAATATTGCAAGGTTTTTTTCGCAATTTTTTTTAAAGCTCATCAGCTATTGTGTTAGTATATTTTATGGGTGGCCCAGGACAATTCTTCTTCTTCCAATGTGGCCCAGGGAGGCCAAAAGATTGGACACCCCTGCTGCAGACTGTGATCTTCAATACTGGCAGTTCATCAGAATCACCTGGGAAGCTTTTACACCACCCTGTTACCCAAGGCCCCACTCCCAGAGATTCTCATTTAATTGGTCTGGAGTGGGGCCCAGATTTCTGTATTATTTTTAAAGTTCTCCAGGGAATTCTAATATGCAGCCAGGGTTGAAAATCTCTGCTATAGAACATATAGTAAATACTGCAATTATTCAGGCAAAAAAAAATGATGATCTAAACTAGGGCAATGGCAGTGGGAACCAAGTGAAGGGGCCAGCTGTATAAAATAAAGTAAATGTAGAAGAAATAGACCTTAGCAACTGCCTAGACAGGGATTTAGATATAATGGCCTCAACAACATTTATTTCTCCTAAAGACAGTTTGGTGAAATGGTTAAAAATATAGACCCTGGAGCCACACTGCCTGAGTTTGAATTTCAGCTCTACTATTTACTAGGGGTGTGTGAGTGTGTGTGTGTGTGTGTGTGTGTGAGAGAGAGAGAGAGAGAGAGAGAGAGAGAGATTAAGAAAGACCCTAAGTTAAGCCCCTTAACCTTTTTATGCCCCAGTTTCCTCATCTATAAACTGGGGATAATAACAATAACCATCATATGGAGTTGTTGTTGGGGTTAAGCAAGCTAACATATACATAAAGCCCTTAGTAGCATGCCTGGCAATAGAGCTATAAACAAGTTGGCTATTATTATTACCATGGTTCATCATCTACTCTCATCTCTATGAAATGTTGAATTGCACACAAGCCTGATCTGAAAAACGAGAAGTCCTTGAGGGCTTTCAACCAATCTGAAGCCAGCAGCTCCTGAATCCAACTGGATCTAAGTGGTGTACCCTGCCCTGCTCCACCCTGGACCCCATTCCAAGGTCTGAGAGTAACAGCCACAGAGCCCCTACTTGAATTGCTGGTCCTTGGTGCTGCGTGTCTTGGCCAGGAAGCGTTCTGCCAGCTTCTCCAGGTTGCGGGAGTAGTCCATCTCAATCTCTGCCTTCTTTCGGAAGAAGTCCTGGAGGTCCTGCAACAGTTGCACCCGAAGCTCACACTGCTGATCCAGGCATTTCATCTGCTCTGTGAGCTGAGCACGGATCTCTACAACAAAAACAAGAGAAGACAGTCAGAAAGACAGCCCTAAATAAACCACCATGCATGCCAATATTCACCCACCTTCCATTTACTTATTCCCCGTGCCCTAGGAAATTCAAAGCCCTGAACGAAAATGCCTAAAGTCTAAACTGTCCATACAACGTGAGGCACCTCCAAAAATGCCAACCCTTTTTACACCATTAAAGAACATTGTGAACCAGGAATCTGCTGAATCACTTAGGAGAAGCTGCTTATTAAACATAATAATATTCCTATCTACCATTTATATTACTATGTTTCTAGTGGCAGAGAGCCACAATCTGGGTTGTCTTCTGGCAGAGGGCCCAAATGAATTATCATCCCAACCATCCTAAGAGGCAGGTACTACCTCATCACCATTTTCTCATTAAAAATGAGAAAACTGAGTCTTGAAGAAGTCAAACTTTTAAGTGGTGAAGCTGGGATTCAAACCCCAAGAGACTGACCTTAGAGCCCATGCTCCTACTTTTTGCACTTTTCCCCATCATTTCAAAATGTTGTTTAGCATCTTCATGAAGTAGGATGAAGGTCAGGATATTTTAATGGATATTGAAAGAAAATTTCCCAAGGTCAAATGGTAGCAATCAAAACAAAACAAGCACAAGAACTTCTGGGCAAGCAAATCATTCACTGTCAATCAGATTTCACAGTTTCCAATATCACAGGATGAAAATCATTTTTTTAAGAAGACTTGGAAAGAGATTTTTTTTCACTAACAAATATCACTCATATCTGTGTTGCTTAATCTTCAGGGATGCTGAAGTGTCTCTATAGTGTCATAGCTAGAAATATTTCTAGTTAAGCTCTAGCATGCAGATTTCTGGCTGGTCAGGGTCCTTATATGGAGCTAGCAAATACTCTCTCTGGAACTGCTGCAAAGGAAGCTACAGATGCGACCAGATCTGCCTCAAATGCAGTACCGCATTTGTTACTGACAAGAGACCTGGCACTCACAGGAAGCAGTCTGCCAAAGCCAGACTGATTTTCAGCTCAGAGAAGGCCTGCAGTGTGTATTCTGCTGAAGTTATGTCCCAATTGCCATCTGAGTCAGAACGGAGCCATTTCTTTCATCCTTTTCCTCTGCAAGCCTGCTTAGCTCCAAGTGCATTAGGATGTGACAGTGATTCCAATCCCACAGAAAAGGATCACCTGTATTATGCCTTTCCTTATGCGTGCCCCAAATTCATTCCCAAGTAGTACGGTTGTAACAATGCTTTCTGTCTATGCTATGTAATGTATCATTATGGGGAGAGGGGGTCTAGAGTTTTCATGTGAGCTGCAGATAAATCAGATGCAAAGAGGATGAGAACTATGATGCTGAAATGTTCATGAAGCAATGAGGGTGGGTAAATGGTGCATTTAGCTTTGCCTTGAAGTAGTTGAGGCTCTATAATCTGTCCCCATCTACATTTTTGTTTCTGTTTTTACAAATATCAGTATGTCCTTTGCAGATGATCTCAGGTGATCTGTAAGTGCAATTCTCACCCTCTTCATCCTCATCTCTCTCCCTGTCAACCACCAATGCCAACCAGCCCTGCAGTAACCTCACCTGAACTGAAACTGAGCTCCGGAGGATTGTTTCAAGCAGACAGAAGGCTGTGCAGAAAAGCTGCCTACCTCATCACTCATCAAAGCTCTCTTGTTCTGTGTTTTATGGAATCTGATTACAAGGGTATTGGGGGTAAAGATCTGCAGAGGTTATGTCGGGCATCTGGTTCTTGCCAGGGATTTCTGGGTCTCTTAAAGGGAACAGCCCTTGTTGAGACTATTCCTGAAGGCATTGTACCCCTTCCAAATATTAGTGAAAAGCTGATAGTAATAGCCATTGGGTGGGCAGACTGTGCATTGAGAGGGCATTCACAATGCTTACTAATGTTACTTAAATCTCATCCACTAAGAACCAAGGCCTCTTTAGGGTGGAAAGGCTTTCCAGGTACTGAATCAGTAACAGATGTACAGGGGATATGGATGAGCAGTAAGGCTGTCAGGTCCCTCTGAGTCCCCTGTAATGCACTTAAAAATCTACCTCAGTAATCTCACTCGCCAGGGGAATAGAAAGAAACAGTTAGTTGGATGACACCCACCCTCTGCAAGAGAGGACGAGGCAAAGTCCCATGAAGTTCCAGAAGTAGGCCACTCCAGACTTAGCCTGTCCAAGGAACAAGTATTTCATAGGAGGCCTCTGAGATATATGATTTAATATAAGAAACCCCCAAGCACATCCAGTCAGCAAGGAAATCCAGCCTGACTTGGTCAGGTGCCTCAATGAGGGCAGCACAGCATATGCTGCATCACAGGTACTCCCTCTGGAAGCCTGAAGGGAAGGGAGCATGTGTTTATTGAATACATTTTATGGGCCTTTCTATATATCATCTCATTTAATTCTCACAGGTAGTCTGTAAGGTATCCACAATAATCTTGATTACACTAAGGAGAAAACTGAAGTAAGACTCTTCAGGTAATTTACCAAAGGGTCAACGATCACACAAGTGGAGCTGGAGCTAAATTAAGGTTTGTCTGACTTGTCAAAGAGGTTAATAGTAGGTCAGAGAAACAAAAACAAGAGAAATAGAACACCAGTTTGGAGTCTCTGAAAGTATTTCTGGGTAAATCACAGTGACCATGACTCTTACTCCTGGAACATCGCCCTTTCCACCTTCCAGCTGAGGGTTGATTCAGGCCCCTAAGACAAGTATAGACTTGCCCACTGACTCATTAGCTAGCTATGTTTCAATCCGTCCACAACCAGACTGGACCCCTTCCCCACTTCCTAGATCTACTCTACAGGACAGCTTAGAGGGAAGTGCTTTTCTTGTCCTGTGAGTGCACCCTGAGGTCTACCAGGAAGCCCAGGGGACAGAGACTGTGAGAAAGCAGTATCCCCACCCCTGATCCAGGAAAAAAATAGAGGCTCTGTTAATAGATACCACCTGCCAGTGTAGTTTATTTGTGATATGACACCACTGAGCATCTCCCCTCCCTCACTACTGGCCAAAAAGAAGAAGAGGAAGAAGGAGGAGGAGGAAGGAAGGAAGAAGAGGAGGTGGAGGAGAAGGAAGAGGAGGAGGAGAAATAAGAAAGAGAATGAAGAAGGAAGAAGGAAAAAGAAGAAAGAAGAAAGGAAGAAGAAAGAAGAATGCAAGAAGAAAGAAGAAGATGCCTCCCTTGTTACCATCTTCAAAGCATCCACACAGGTATTAAGGGAAATTCTAACCACTCTCACTCTTAGGCGTACAGCTCCAAGACAGGACAATTGTTCTATCCAGGGCAAAATGTGCTGCTTTAGGCGCTGCTGCTGCTGCTGCTCCTACAAAGACAAACAATTGTCCCCAAGAAGGCAGCTATGCTGGTCCCAGTCCCCGTCCATGCACACAAGGGGCAGGAAACAACGGGCCACTGAATACCAGCACTCCTGGGCCATGTGCCCAGACTGGAGGCCCCTCTGAACCCTGGCCTATTAACAAACAAAAGGGCAGAAAGAAGAAAGGGGCAATTATAAAAACACAGAGGAACTCCTCACAGTTCCCTCGTGTGCTTAGGCGATCACGCATGTGCACATCATGTGTGCACATTCAAAGACTCACATAACTCATACCACGTACACTATGCTTCACGATAGCAACTCAAGAAGGCTTTACACATCTGGTTTACAGTTGGATGAGAGTTCTTGGGAGCTATGGAGATGGTGGGGTCCTTGCCAGTTCCTTCCCTAGAAATACATGGGAAGAAGTCAAGCTCTCACTTTCTAGAAGCAGCTACATCTTAGGGGTACAAAAGAATTCCCTGGCTATTCACAAGGCCAAAGTACTAAGGTTGCCATGAGCCACCTGGAGTGATATACACCCCCAAACAGCCTCCCCTGAGCACCCAATAGAGTCCATTTATTCAGCAAATCTTACTGAACCTCTCCTGTATGGAGGCACTGTGCGAGGTGATGGTGACAAAGGAGAAAAAGACAGGTCTAAGCCCTGTCTAAAGAGGCTTGACAAATAAGAGAAAGGACAAGAGAACACAAAAAGTCTTATTGTTTCTGCTTTAAATATTCTTTATTGTAACAAAGCTGAGGTAATAAGCCCCAACCTGAAGATCTAAGATTTAAAAATCATCAATAGCAGAAAGAAATCACATAACAGAGCTAAGAAAAATCCAATGTCCTCTAACATTTTTTCTTATTATGATTTTTAAAAATGACACTTGAATAAAAATTGTAGCTTCCCTTGCAAGAGGAACCTGAAGTTCCTGAGAATCAGAGTTGACCTCTGGTTGATATTTCATGCAAAGATCCAAGACAAATTTAAACCTCACTGTTCTGAATTAAGATAGTGATGACTATTGCTCAACCTTGTGAATATGTTTAAAAAATTGAATTGTACACTTTAAAAGAGTGAATTTTACAGTATGTGAATTATATCTCACTGGAAAAAGACAGATAAAAAAATTGAACCCCACCACATAGCATATTATGTTGAGCACCATCTGCCAGTGAAGGGGAAAATAACCCAACAAACAGGAACCAAAAGGAGGAATGGATTCTTGGTTTCCATTTCCCGGTGTGCATGAATTAAATGAATTCTGCATTGACTATTCCTAAAGGAAATCTTGGAAGCTGCCCCTCTGGGCAGTAGGCTTGGCCATGACATTGAACTCCACTGGCAGATCACCAATTCCAAAGGATGTCAGATAAAGACCTGCCAGGGAGTGTTTTTACATGTGAATTCAAATCCAGGATCACCAGACACACCCACAAAGCTTCCCCTGGGACATGCTGCCTCCTTGTCCATGCTTGGCCGCAGCTAAGATACTAACTACACCCCTCCTAGTATTTAGAAAGAGGCATATTTCCTTTTTAGAAAGATACTGAAGGATCTCGAAAAGCATGCAACTGGAAGAAAAACTAGCCCTAATAGGATACTGATCATTTAACAAACACAGGCAGGGCCCCGCCACGCTGACAATCGTGTAGACTCTAAATTACAACACCTGCCAAGGCAGATGACACAGTCCTCTGAAGACTGCCCTCACTTCAGAGAACATCCAGGGAATTCACCAGCCAGCAGAGTACAGGGGGTGAGGGAGTGAGGGTGTTCAGCCTATTGCTTTCAATTCAGAGATCGCTTTCTTTCCTCCTTTCAAAATTCATCTTCTCCTTGAGGAATTTTCTCTGATTAAGTCATGAACACCACATTTCTAAGGAGAAAACAGGGGAGGAAGGGCAGGCCAGGAGACAGATGTAATCTTTCAGGAAAGTCACACATACATGTCCTTCCTTTCTCCTTGATGTGCCAGCACCCAGGGGGCAGGAGCTGCATCTCCCTCAGGCTCTGTTGCCAGCACACAGAGCAGAAGATCAGCCCATGCTCCCCATTGGGAACCTGGTCTGTCAGCCTTTTTCCACCCAATCTGCCTCACCCGTTTTCAGCCCTTTCAAAAACGCATGATATCACCTCAGCCATCTCAGGAATATTAATTCCTAGTACCTTTCCAGCGAATGTTACATAAGAATACAATTGAGGCTTTCAGGCTCTACCTTCCATATCTCTTGCCAAGACTTCTTATCACAACAGTAATCAGCCCCTCTCAAAACTGTTCCTCAGGAAACAAAATACCAGAAAGCCCTGCCAAGTCTTGCTCTCTACTCTGCTAATTTGCCTTTCTATGAACTTAGTAAAGGGAGGACTCAAAACTCCTTGCTGGACAGATGTAAGAACCAAAGCTCAGAGCAGCAAAGGGGATTGACCAAGATCACACAGCTATTTAGTTGTAGATCAAGACTGAAATCCAAGTCGCTGAGTTCCCAATGTCCTTTCTTACTTTTACTTACTCTTATTGCAAACATTTATTTGAGTGCTTTCCAGGTGCTCTGAGAATGCAGACAAAAAGTATTTCCTCAAAGTTAGCAGGGTAGTGGGGAAGAAAGAAGAAAAAACAGCAACAAACAAGGTTAAATAATAATATAAACAAATGAGTATGCACACAGAGCAGAGAGACACAGCACTGCCCTCAATTTGTTATATGTGCTATAACACATCTTCAGTGACTGACATTACTTATCTATGAGTAGTCAGTTTCCAAGAAAAGGCCATCAGGATACTTTCAGTAAAATAGGAAACAGCAAATATTCTTCCTCAAAGAGTGTGACTTTTTCCACATTACTTTATTAAGGAACAAACCAGGCGAGGCACAGTGGCTCACGCCTGTAATCCCAGGACTTTGGGAGGCCGAGGTGGGCCAATCACTAGAGCTCAGGGGTTCGAGACCAGCCTGGGCAACATGGCAAAATCCCATCTCTACAAAAAATGTTTTAAAGTTAGCTGGGAGTGGTGGTGTGTGCTTTAGTCTCAGCTACCTAGGAGGCTGAGGTGGGAGGATCGCTTGAGCCCAGGAGGTCAAGGCTACAGTGAGCCGTGATTCTGCCACTATACTCCAGCCTGGGTGACAGAGCAAAACCCTGTCTTAAAAAAATAAATAAGGCAGGCACAGCCAACCAACAAATAGCTATTACGTTTCTGAAATAATTGTTTTTCATTCCTTGTATCCATGTTTTCCCCACATACTTTTGGCAAAACTGATTCCACCCCTGCCCTCTCCAAAGATAGGTGAAACCCCATCTCTACTAAAGATACAAAAAATTAGCCAGGCATGGTGGCGTGCACCTGCCTCGCCAAAGATAGTGTACTTTCTCAAACCCAGGCCTTGGCTGGGAGATGGAAGACCTGAGGACAAAGAGAGTGTGACGCTGCCACTGCCATCTTGCTACCGTGAATGGAAAGCCTGTTTGAGAATGGAGTTGGGCCAAAGAAGCAGAGCTGAGAGATGGGGAGAAGGAAACATGAGTATCTGAATGAAGTCACAACGAGAAGCCAGCCCTGTCCCTAGGCCTTTCAGTCACACAAGTCAATTCATTCAATTTTTGCTTAAAACACTTTGCCTTAGGCCAGGCACAGTGGCTCACACTGGTAATCCTAGCACTTTGGGAGGCCCAGATGGGAGGACTGCTTGAAGCCAGAAGTCTGAGACCAGCCTGGTCACCACAGTGAGACCTTATCTCAAAAAAATCAAATAAATAAAATAAAAAATATATAAAAAAGAAACAAACAAACAAAAGAAACCACTTTGTCTTGGAGTTCTGGTCCCTTGCAAAGGGGCCCTAATGGATAAAGTGAGGATTTCTCAAATATTCAGAAGTATAAAGATCCCTGTTCTCAAGAACGTACAATCTAATTAGGAAGACATGATCCAAATATACGATACATTTCAAAATTTTACATAACAATTCATATTACATAATTGCACAAGATATATAATTATATAGTATAGAAATTATGTTATTGTATACTATAAGGACATGAAATTAAGAATAAATACTACAATGAAAGTGCTGAAAACTCAGGAAGATCGGTGGGGAATCCCGTTACTAAAGTCAGGCTTCTGGAGGTAGTCTAAACTTCTTGAAAATAAGAAATTTGGTCAGGCGCGGTGGCTCACACTTGTAATCCCAGCACTTTGTGAGGCTGAGGCAGGCAGATCACGAGGTCAGCAGTTCGAGACTAGCCTGGCGAACATGGTGAAACCCCATCTCTACTAAAGATACAAAAAATTAGCCAGGCATGGTGGCGCACACCTGTAATCTTAGCTACTTGGGAGGATAAGGCAGGAGAATCGCCTGAACCCAGGAGGCAGAGGTCGCAGTGCGCTGAGATTGCACCATCACACTCCAGTCTGGGCAGCAGGGAGTGACTCTGTCTCAAAAAAAAAAATTTAAAAAGAAGAATAAATTTGTCTGTTCAGTTGACTAATGTACTTGTGGGACCCAGAACAACACCTAGCATTATAGTAGGACTCCAAGTTTGTGGAGGGAAGGCAGGAGAGAAGAAAGAGAGAGACAGAAAGGGGAGGAAACGGAAATCTGAACTAGTATTCTGAGGGAGGGTAGGATTTCAGTAAATGAAGGGTGATGAGATATTCCAGAGTAAGAGAAAACAAACACCAAGAGATGGGAATGTTTGAGCACGCCCTCTCTGTGGGGTAGTGAAGAGGATGTCCTTACTGGAACAAAAGGTGGCACTGAGGCTTGGTCAAAGATAAAGGTGCAAGGGGAGGAATAGCTCCAAAGGGCAATAGAGTAGTTTGGATCTCAAGCAGCCAGAAATGGAGCTGGTAAAAGTTTGTGTCATGACGAATGTAATAAACGGAGTTGAAGCAAGATCACAGTGAAGGAAGTCTGCTGGATGGAGTCCTGTGCTGTCTAAACGAAGAAATGGAGTGGACATTAATGAGCAATACAAGCTGAATGGTAGAGAGGTCAAAATGAGTAGAATTCCATGAGTGGAAAATTCCTGCACATACCAACACCAATCATTAGCAACAACACATACTTTAGAGCCCATGTACTCTATAGTGTGATTCCAAACCATACTTCCCTTCACAGTAGTCAGCAAACTGGAGCCATAAGAGACATCCTCGGGTTCAAAGGTAAGACACTAATCTTGGTGGGAGGAAGGGGGTAGTGGGGGCAGTTGTGACTGGAACCCTGGCCTCCCTGGCTTTCCTTTTGACTGTAGTTCTCTGTGATGGACTTTAAACATGGCCATCTTCAAAAGTGTCTGCGCTGTGCAGCAGATTATCCCAAAGCTATGAAAGAAAGAACCACTCCTCCCCTTACGTTAACTCCACACTACCTAAAAACAATGCCTGCACCTTTGGTAACAAAGAGAAACCAGCCAGTGGAAAAGAGAAGAAATATGGCCCTACAAGTTTCCAAAGGACATTCAGTCATCCATTAACTTTCCAGCCCCCAAGTGAACGCACAGAAGGCAATCTCATAAAGCCAATGAGAGGGATATCTCAATGAACTTCAATCATCGCAACTGCTCTGGCAGGCCGCCTTAGCTCTTTCAAGTGACTCAAAAGCAAGTTAAAGACAAAAAGCTCCCAAATGAAAAAGCTGCCATATCAAATGCCAAAGTAGTAATTTTAGCTCCTAGGTCTTGGCTGAGATGGCTAAGAAACAGAATTCTCAAGGTCCAAAATTTAGAATTAACTTGTACCACAAACTAAAGATGCAGGATGTGAAGACCAGCAGCTCCTCTGGGAAATGTCACCTAGTCTGATGCTCTTGATTCATTGCTAGTGACAAGCTGCACGTCAGTTCCCAAGGACCACGATAATCAACCGACAAACCCAGCAAATATTTATCTAACACCAACTCTATGGGAAGATCTGGGTGATGAATCATTGGAACACACATGAAAATGTAAGATATTTACACAAGAAAATGTAAGACAGTCTCTTACTCTCAAGGAGCTTACAATTGAATTGGAGAAAAGGAGGACTAAATGCAAAAATATTTAAGAGTATAAGACTGTGCATCCTAAGTGCCAAAATAATGGTCCCAGACTACACTAAGGGAGGAAGAAATCAGTAAAACCTAGCATGGACCTCTTGAGACCTTGGGTAGGGGAGGATTTAAACAGAAACGAGGGGGATGACAGATGAAGGGTTGTAGTTAGCAAAGCAAAGTCAAAGAGGCTAAAATGGGCAGATGAAGCTCAGGAGGCTGTGAGAAGCCCTGTGACTTGAAGGTTCACACAGAAGAGTATGAAGAGAAACGGTAGAAAAGCAGGCCAGGGCCAGTAGAGAGGGCCCTGCATGCCTGATGAGCAGAACAGATACACAGTTCTAAAGGGCTCTATAAACTCTGGACAAAGCAAAATGAGAGTCTTGAAAAGCAGGACAGCCCAAGAAGAGTCAAAGCTCAAAGAGAGTCAAAATCCAAGAAATTTCCTACCAAACAATTCCTGAAAAGACCAAATGTCAGTTCAAACATGTCCACTCTCTTAGAGGACAATGGCACACTGTATGTGCTCAAGGCTCCAGCACAATCGAGTTGAAAACAAACCAGATCAATATTAAAATCCAGACCCTAAGTTCCTGTAGAGCTAGCTCTGGAAAGTTTACTTCATTTTGTGCAGGACCCAGCTTAGCATACAGCACATTGTTTCAATACAGCACATATATACTGGCACATTGTTTCAAGTTTAGTTCAACAAGCAGGGACCAAGCACCTAATTCGTTACCAGGGAGGACAAACAACAATGATTAAGGAAGAGCAAGAAGTTCAGGTAGCCCGTGAAATGCCGGCGAAGCATCCTACTGGAAAAGACAGTTGTATTCTCCTTCTGTTCTCAGGAGAGGTCAAGTCTAGAAACAGACATTTGGGAGTCATCAGCAAATATTATAGATGGCAGTTAGGAAGTTAACCAGGAAAGTGAATGCAGCTGTCCATAGAGAGCATGTAGAATGAAAAAGACGTCGGCTTAGGATATCCCCATTCAGGTGGAAAGCAAAGGAAGGAGAGATAGGAAAGTAGATTAAGAATGAAGAGAGATGTACAAAAGTGTCAATAACTACAGAGTGTTTAAATAAGACAGCAAGTCAAAGAGCTCATTAACTTTGGCAATGAGAAGTCTATCATTATTGAGGGCCTGCTCTGCCAGATTCAGTTTATGCATCACCCCAGATGAAAACAACTACCTTGCTGCTGGCTGAAACGGTCTGCCCAGTTCCCATTGCAATGGCTGTTCCTGGGCCTTCATATGTTGTTGGTGGACCAGCCTGACAGTGCTTTGCCTTGTATCCCTGCTGCGTGATTCTCAATCCCACCCCAGGCTTTCTCTATTGCCACTGGAGCATGAGATTTGGAGTGACCTATTCAATCAGCAGTCATGTCAACAAGTACAGAGAAGTGGAGGCTCCATGAATCAAACTTTGACCTACAGGAGATGGAAACTGACGAATGAAATATTTTCCCTCCTTGCCCCAGTGGACTGTTCAGAGATGCAGTAGCTTCACACAGTTATGTGATGTCCCACAAGACCAAGCAATCAGCCTCTCATGAAGCTATAGTCAACTTAAAAGCAATCTCGTTTTGTTCTCCCTCCTTCCCTTTCTCCTTATTCCTGCTTCTCTGGGATGACTCTTGCAAATGAAGTGTACACTTTTGCCTCTCCCTTTTTTTTCTATTTTCAAGGACTCTAGACTAAGACACCTACCTCATGACAGGTACTGCTCTGGATGTTGGGTAGACAGTCCCGTCCATGACAAAACTCATCCCAATGAAAGAATCTGCCCAGCAGATCCTTCAGAATAGCTAACCATTTATTTTTCAGCAACTCAATATACATGTTAAGTGACTGGCTGGTTATAAGAACTGGTTTAGTTGACCACAGTTTATTTTTTATGGAAAGGTAAACTGTCCCAACAAAAGTTATAGGCAGACACATCTTATATATTTACTAATAATCACGCATGCCATTTATTAAGTGCTTATTACGTGCCAAGTAGGCTCCTACTGAGTCACTATTCAAGTATAAAGGTATCTCACTTAATCCTCAAAACACCCCAGGGAGGTAAGTTTGCAGCAAAGCCGAGTGATTAAGAGGACAGACTGCATTGAGAAAAACTTGGATTTTAATTCTAGTTCTGCCACCTGGTACCTGTGTCTCCCTGAACAAGACAGTTAATCTCTCTATGTCTTTTTCATTATCTACAAAATGGAGTTTGTAATAGCAGCCACTCCATTGGATTGTTATGAAGAATAAAAGAGATGGAGAATATAAATTGCTTGTTACATGCTGGATGCCTAGTAAGCCTCCATTAAAAGGCAACCATGATTCCTCTCATTTCACAACAAGGAACCACTGAGGTTCCTAGAGATCAGTTAACCGCCTAAGGTCACTCAGATAGTAACAGATCACAACAGGATTTGAACCTAGATGTGTTTAATTCTAAAAATCAGGGCTCTTAACTACTCTCCCCCATCCATTTGTTTATAATGCTGAGATACGACCTCATGTGGTTGTCTGTCATAGTGGAATCTTTTCGTGCTAGGCTGGCAACGTTGACTGGTTAACAAAAATAATCCCTGAATTCCTTCAACTTAACCAAATAAGAATCCTCATTCTCACTGTCTTAACTCTGAATGTTTAAGTGTATGTGTTGGGAAAGAGGAGGAAACACCTTTTTATCATTTCTTCTTGAAGGCAATAGCAGGAAAAAGTCCATGCCATCATCTAGAGACGCCATCAATTGGAGAGGCCACAGAGAAGTCTGACCCTGGAACTGGACTGCCTGGGCTCAAAATGCCAGCTCCACCACTGACTAGCTGTGTGTGACTTTGGGCAAATTACTTCTCTCTCTATGCCAGAATGTCCCCATTCTGTAAAATTTTGATAATAACAGAACCTACCTCACAGAGTTTTTATGAGTCAATATTTGTAAAGTTATTAGAATAATTCCTGGTACATTACATTGTAAGCACTATATACATTTCTTTTTTTTTTTTTTTTTCTTTTTTTGAGACGGAGTCTTGCTCTGTTGCTCAGGATGGAGTGTAATGGAGCAATCTCGGCCCATTGCAACCTCTGCCTCCTGGCCTCAAGCAATTCTCCTGTCTTGGCCTTCAAAGCAGCTGGGATTACAGGCGCCTGCCACCACGCCCCGCTAATTTTTTTGTATTTAGTAGCAACAAAGTTTCACCATGTTGGTCAGGCTGGTCTCAAACTCCTGACCTCAGGTGATCCACCTGCCTTGGCCTCCCAAAGTGCTGGGATTACAGGCGTGGACCACCGTGCCCGACTTAATATACATTTCTGATAATACATAAAATCTATCCCATAGGTTCTTTGATCCTTTAACTTTTTGATAAAGAAGGTACAGAAAGTGATAGGAATTGAACAAAATTAGTGGCTTCAAACTTTGGCAATCCAACACACATGCGCACACACATACACACACAACTGAAAAGTGTCATGAAACAACATTTATCCTTAGTCATGAACTCTGATATTTTCTGTATCTGTTTAAATGCTGGTTGTGGCTCGCTAATTTGCTTTCACGATTTAGTAAAAGGTCTCAACCTGCAGTTTGAAAAGCTGTGGAATAAACCACATGGCCACCAAAGGCAGAACTAGAACAGTCTTCAAACCACTCAGCTCCTTCTTCATGGGTTATTATTAAATCAGAAAGGGCCTAAGTTTCACTTCTTGCTGGAAAAGAAACTGTACATTCTGTGTCCTCCTCCTTTTCCCTCCACAGTTCACGTGAGCACTAGAAATTCAGAGAACACCCAGGAACCAGCGGGCACTTCCTATGTATACAACTCATGTTACTGTTGCCCAATCTAAGGTGCTGCCATTCAACATCAGGGAGAGTCCTGTGGCCTGTTCTCTTAGTTTCATCTTCCTGATTTTGAGGCCCAGCAACCATCATCATTCACTTTTGGAGCAAAGAAGCTGCTGATTTAAACACCACAAGGCAATGTTGTCATATATTTAATAAAAAGATTATAAAGAGACTAGATGACACTTATTAGTGGTTAAGTTTAAAAAAAAAAAAAAAAGCACAAAAACAGTCCAGCTGGGCACGGTGGCTCACGCCTGTAATCCCAGCACTTCGTGAGGCCAAGGCAGGCGGATCACGAGGTCAGGAGATAGAGACCATCCTGGCTAACACAGTAGAATCCTGTCTCTACTAAAAAAAATACAAAAAAATTAGCTAGGGGTGGTGGCGGGCGCCTTGTAGTCCCAGTTACTCCGGAGGCTGAGGCAGGAGATTGGCATGAACTCAGGAGGCAGAGCTTGCAGTGAGCTGAGATAGCGCCACTGCACTCCAGCCTGGGCAACAGAGACTCCGTCTCAAAACAAACAAACAAAACTCCTTATCTCTTAGATATAAATATTGAAATATTCAAAGATAAATTATATTTGCTATTGTTTCAAAGTAATGGAGGAGAGTGGGAATGAGTGAGGGATACAGATAAAATTGGCCACGAGCTGATGATTATCAAAGTAGGGTGATGGGTAAGTGAGAATCCGTAACACTAGTCTCTCTACTTCTGTATATGTTTGAAATGTTTTATAATAAAAAGTTTTTAAAAATCTAATTAATGGTGTGTAAAAAAAAAGGCTTAAGAGACTCACAATAAATGCAGAGGAAGATGATAAATAAAACAGAAAAAAATATCCAAAGAACTAAATCTGTGAATAGAAAAGGCCCATAATATATCATGAAATGGACACAGAAAAATCAACAAAGACTTATAATGTTTAAATTTTTGCCCTTCAAGGATAAAGAAAGAGTTATTTAAGAATCAATGGATTGCTAACAAAATACAGGAGAAACCCAGATTGGCCTCAGACTTCTCCATAGCAATATCCAAGGCCTGAAGATAATGTAGCATGTCTAAAAAAATTCTGATAGAGAGCAACTGTGATCCAAGAATATTAGGAGAAGCTGAGTCATCACTCAAGTGTAAAAAAGGTTCAGACATCTCTCTTCCTCTGCAGCTTGAAAGATCTCAGCCTATGTAGCACCCACGAACTCGTCTTGAGAAACAGAGATCTTGCACCCAGTAGATCAATCAAAACAAAAACCACAGGAACAGGAAAGCCATTATCAAAGAACAAGTGGCTACATATGGCACCAAGACCAAAAAATAGGAGCATGCAAGTTGGAATGTAAATGTTAGAAAATTGCTAAGGCAAAAAAAAGAAACAAACAAACAAAAAAAAGATAAGCTATAAAAATTGAGAGATAGGGAAGAGAAGTGCAAGGAAGTTTAAAAACATGAATTACCTAATTCTTCCAGACAATCATCTAAAGTAAAGATATAACTAAAAATGTCTTTAAATATATTAATAATGACTTTAGCCTCCTAATGGTTTATATAATCATCTTTTTAACCTTAGAGAAAACTTTTAGGAACTATTATCTTTGGTAGAGAAAAATTAAGTACAGCAGCTTTTTCACTTTCATTTCAGTTTTCTTTTCTTCTGTTAAATTCAAGTAAAAAGAAATTAAATTATTTTTATTTTTATAGTACATATGGTATAATGCCATTCTTATAAAATTATTTCACCCTCACCAGCCGCCCTTCTGTTTATGTGTACCAAATGTTAACATTGGAAGAGAAAGTCCATATGCGCCATTACCAAATCCAGAGCCTTCCCCTCCTATCTGCCTGCCCTGTCTCAGCCCGTACCCTAGGTTTATCTTTCTACATGCGAACCAGAACCCACCCCTTCTTGCTTACTCAAGCCCTTTGCTCCTAAAATTATATACTCTTACTTTCCGCATCATCATTTTCCATCTCTACTGGCCCATTACCATCAGCAATCAAACATGCTGTATTTTCTCCCATCTTATTAAACAAACACATATTTTCCTTGATCTCCTCCCTTCTTCCAACCCACCTACCTTTTCATCGTGGCTTCTCTTTACATAAAGACTCAAAATGGTGTCCATA